>NC_133325.1:651521361-652721361 GCF_042186555.1 Aquarana catesbeiana
AAAATTGGAACGATACAGAGAAGATTAGCATGGCCCCTGCGCAAGGATGATACGCAAATTCGTGAAGCGTTCCATATTTATTGGCGCTCTGATCTGGACGCAAGGTGAGCCGCTCAGCAATTTACCCTTTGACGGTAAGGCCTGAAAAGCTTCATGCTGCAACAGGATCTGCTGGGATGACGTATCTTCATTTTAGGAGCTAGGCGGCAGTGTTCTTTGTCAACCTTCTTTCCTACACCTCTCTCGCTCTTCTTTGACCTTCAGAAAATGTTTTTGCCATTTTTCCCTTCTCTCATCAAATCAGCTGACTTGGCAGTTCCACCGCAGCTGCTTTCACTTCCTGAACTCTCTAGCCCAACAGGAAGTCTGCCTTCCACTAACTGATCAGCATAATTTATTCGCCTTTTGGTGCTAATGGAAGACCTGCTCACGGAAAATCCTGACATTTCACACCAGTAAACTTCATCTTGGGTAAAAATATTGAGCTCTATCTCATTTGTCCCTAAGCTTTCGGAAGACTTGATGCTCCAAAGCCAGATTGGAAGCTCATGCGCCACTCTCCCTAAGATGTAGGCCGTAAAAGGGCACGCGGTATATAATGACTTCGGGCTCTGCCTTAGTTCTGTGCTTGCTTCGGCAGCACATATACTAAATTTGGAACGATACAGAGAAGATTAGCATGGCCCCTGCGCAAGGATGACACGCAAATTCGTGAAGCGTTCCATATTTATTGGCGCTCTGATCTGGACGCAAGGTGAGCCGCTCAGCAATTTACCCTTTGACGGTAAGGCCTGAAAAGCTTCATGCTGCAACAGGATCTGCTGGGATGACGTATCTTCATTTTAGGAGCTACCCGGCAGTGTTCTTTGTCAACCGTCTTTCCTACACCTCTCTCGATCTTCTTTGACCTTCAGAAAATGTTTTTGCCATTTTTCCCTTCTCTCATCAAATCAGCTGACTTGGCAGTTCCACCGCAGCTGCTTTCACTTCCTGAACTCTCTAGCCCAACAGGAAGTCTGCCTTCCACTAACTGATCAGCATAATTTATTCGCCTTTTGGTGCTAATGGAAGACTAGCTCACGGAAAATCCTGACATTTCCCACCAGTAAACTCCATCTTGGGTAAAAATATTGAGCTCCATCTCATTTGTCCCTAAGCTTTCGGAAGACTTGATGCTCCAAAGCCAGATTGGAAGCTCATTTGCCACTCTCCCTAAGATGCAGGCCGTAAAAGGGCACGCGGTATATAATGACTTCGGGCTGTGCCTTAGTTCTGTGCTTGCTTCGGCAGCACATATATTAAAATTGGAACGATACAGAGAAGATTAGCATGGCCCCTGCGCAAGGATGACACGCAAATTCGTGAAGCGTTCCATATTTATTGGCGCTATGATCTGGACGCAAGGTGAGCCGCTCAGCAATTTACCCTTTGACGGTAAGGCCTGAAAAGCTTCATGCTGCAACAGGATCTGCTGGGATGACGTATCTTCATTTTAGGAGCTAGGCGGCAGTGTTCTTTGTCAACCTTCTTTCCTACACCTCTCTCGCTCTTCTTTGACCTTCAGAAAATGTTTTTGCCATTTTTCCCTTCTCTCATCAAATCAGCTGACTTGGCAGTTCCACGGCAGCTGCTTTTACTTCCTGAACTCTCTAGCCCAACAGGAAGTCTGCCTTCCACTAACTGATCAGCATAATTTATTCTTCTAAAAGAAAAATTTGCGCTAAGTGTACAAAAATTGTGAAAAAAATATGAATTAAAAAAAAAAAAAAAACTTGTGAAGAGGGTGTCTTGCAGCTGAACACTATAACACTGATAGGGGGCACCACTAAGTATATATATACAGAAAAGTGCAGCGCTGGATATAGACAAACACTAAAAAAATATATAATTGAAAAACACTGTGCTGAATATAGAATGCGCGGCTGGAACTTTTCCAGACCCTGCGGACCCAACTCGTCACCACCAGAACAGTAGTGATCGGCGGTGATTTTAACTGTCCGATCGAGGAGGATGGGCGCAGCTCCAGCATATACGCAAAACTTGATGCTACTTCTAGGCTGCTCAAGGAGATGATCTCGGAGGCCTCCTTGCAGGTCGCCGTGGGATCCATAGGGAAAGGGACCGTGAACTATTCGTGGTGCCGACCCGATGGATCTGTGCGTTCCAGTATTGAATTCGTGCTCACTTCAAGAACAGTCAAGCATCGTGAGTTCTCCATGGTCCCCTGCTTTTTCTCTGACCACAGGGCTATTCACTTTCGGGGTGACCTGGGCGAGGGCTTTGCCCGCGGACCGGGTTCCTGGAAGCTGAATAGCACCCTGCTGGAAAACGAGGAACTGATGGGGGAACTCCGGGAGGCCTATGCCACCTGGACGGGGGAAAAGAGATTCTTCGGAAGGGTAAGTGACTGGTGGGAGTTTGTGAAGGTTAAGCTGCGTAGCTTCTTTCAGGCAAGGGGACGCCAGCGTGTGTGCACCAGGAGGAGGGAACTCAGGAGACTGCAGCGTCAGTTGCAGTCCCTGCAGGACCTTCATCACTGCGGCTGGGACATTAGGCAGGACCTGGAGGACACCAAGAAGAGCCTGAAAGGACACTTCGAGGAAGAATCCAGGCACATTGTCTTCCGTGCCAAGGTGGAGAATCTTGAGAAAGGTGAGAGGTGTAATTCTTTCTTTTTCAGGAAACTTCACTCAGGACACACACCCTTGTCAGAGCTGCGTGACGAGACCGGAACACTCCAGAAGGGGAAGAAGGCTGTGATGCAAGTGGTCAGCGACTACTACACCAACCTCTACTCCCCGAAAGAAACGGACACACAGGCGGCCGACAGGTTCCTGTCAGGTATCTCTAACCAAATTGATCCTGCAGGTTCATCAACCGTCAACGCCCCCTTGGTGCTGGAGGAGCTGCACTCTGCCGCTAAATCCTTTAGGCGAGGCAAGACCCCGGGCTGCGATAGTCTCCCAGTTGAGCTCTATGTAGCACTGTGGGATCTCGTGGGCCCGGACCTGCTCGAGCTGTACGAGGAGATGGTGGTGGAGGGCAGAATGTCTCCGTCGCTGAGGGAGGGGATGATCACGATTTTGTATAAGCGGAAAGGGGAGAGATCGGATCTTAAAAATTGGCGTCCGATCTCTCTTCTGAACGTGGACTACAAAATCCTCGCCAAGGTCCTGGCCAACAGGCTGAAGTCTGTCATCGGACAGATCATCCACCCGGATCAGACTTGCGGCATTCCTGGTCGCAGGATTGCGGACAGCCTTGCGCTTGTCCGGGACACAGTCCAGTACATTCATGGCCGCCGTGTGCACTCGGCCCTGGTCAGTCTTGACCAGGAGAAGACCTTCGACCGTGTCTCCCATGAATTTATGTGCAGAGCTCTGCGCAGGTTTGGTCTTGGGGAAATGTTTTGTTCGTATGTGAATGTGATGTACACTGACATTTCTAGTTTGGTGCTGGTTAATGGCTGGAAAACTGACCCCTTTCCAATCTTGTCTGGGGTCAGACAAGGCTGCCCTCTCTCACCATCGAAGGCAAAACACTGGTACTCCGCAGCGAGATCCTCCCTGTGTTGCAGTACCTCGCCCAGGCCTGGCCCCCTCGGGTCAACACCTGTAAGGCCATCACCAGGGCGGTGTTTCACTTCATCTGGAGCTCCAAAATGGACAGAGTGAAGCGGGCGGTTATGTTCAAGGAACCCCTCAAGGGCGGTAAGGGCGTGCCCGACAACGCCCCCTTATGACGCCAGAGTCCCTGCGCATGCTGGGACCATGACGTCGTAAGGGGGCGGGGTTACCGCCTATATAAATGGCTCCACAGCTCGCACACAGCATTCGAGCCGGAGAGAGCGTCGTGTCAACATCAGGGAAGAAGAAAAGAAAAGAAGAAGCGGCGAGACAGCGGCGACAAGACAGCGGCAGCAGACCGGGCCCCTCGCTGGCAATAGAGCTGGAAGAAGATAGCGGCGGGGCCCGAGAGAAGAGGCCGAACACCGGGGGAAGTCGGAAGGAGACCCCCCGAAGTCGGAAGAAGACCCCGGAGCTGACTAATAAATTACTCTTAAAACCTGTGTACTGTGTTTTTTTTATATTGACACTTTTCCCTAGGTGAATGGGTAGGGGTACCATGTACCCCAAACTCATTCACACAGGGTGGGGGGCCAGGATCTGGGGGCCCCCTTATTAAGGGGGGCTCCCGGATTCCGATAAGCCCCCCGCCCGCAGACCCCGACAACCAACGGCCAGGGTTGTCGGGAAGAGGCCCTTGTCCTCATCAACATCGGGACAAGGTGCTTTGGGGTGGGGGGGCCCGCAGGGCGCCCCCCCTCCCCCAAGGCACCCACCCCCCCATGTTGAGGGCATGCGGCCTGGTACGGCTCAGGAGGGGGGTGCGCTCGCTCGTCCCCACCCCCTTTCCTGGCCGGCCGGGCTGCGTGCTCGGATAAGGGTCTGGTATGGATTTGGGGGGGACCCCCACGCCGATTTTTCAGCATAGGGGGTTCCCCTTACAATCCATGCCAGATCTAAGGGCCTGGTATGCCCCCGAGGGGGGAACACATGCCGTTTTTTTCATTTAAAATTTGGCGCGGTGTTCCCGCCTCAGGATTCATACCAGACAGCTGTCAGCACTGCCTGTCACTCATCGGTTCCCGATGAGTGAGCCATCTCGGCGCTGGCTCCTGTGACGGGGCTCGTAGGTGTCAAATCTCGCCGAGAAGTGCGGCGAGATTGACACAATATCGCGGTCACCTACTGTACCCTGTTTAAGTATTTGTTTTTTGTATATTTTCTTGCAAAATAAAGTATACATTTTCAATCAAAAACTGTGCTGAATATAGACAAACACTGAAAAAATATAAAATTGAAAAACACTGTGCACAATGATTCACTAGTGATACCCAAATCAAATTAGTATATATTGTCCATTAGTGTTCCTATATAGTTACAAACTGAGGTGTGGAATAAAGTGTGTGGCTATCACCACCGCAAACCTTTATTTCACTGAAATAAACGTGCTTAATCTTCATTAGTGTCCATAAATATGTGAGAATCCCTATTGGGTGATTCTGTGACTTCCACCGCAGATAGACCCGTCACCATAGAGAGATTTAAGGCTTACCAGACAGCCCTTAAAGAAAGGCATGAAAAAACCTCCACTCTGGATTTTTTTTTTTTTTTTTTACCCTTCAGCATTAATCGCATACTCAAAACTCCTTCAAATAACTCTCAAGAGATCAAGCACCGTTCCTTTCATCATTCAGGTAAGTATTTTCCATAAAACACAGTAAAAAAAGCATCATCATTAAACACAGAAACACATTCCCTCCACCTCCCACCACCTTATCTTAACCTCCACCTCCCAAAATTCCAAAAACAATCTGCCTCCTCCACCCCCAGCACTTTCCTATCATAAATCAACACACAGTACAATTTGCTCATCACCCAATCTTGACACTCATCTTCAGATACACGAAAACTTCCTTTTTTATATCCACATCTTGCTTCCCACAGCACTTCTTTCATAATTGCAGACAAAATCCACCCCCTCCTCTTTACATCTAATTCACCACTGACCAAACCATATAAGCATAACTCTGCTGTGACACCTTTTATTTCCAAGACATTTCCTAAAAAACCCACCAACCTGCCCCATACATTTTTCACAAAATTACATTCAAAGAAAACATGTCTTACAGTTTCTATGCCACCACATCCTTCCCTTACGCATCTCTCACTTCTTACCAAGTCTCTTGCTTTCAAAAACACCATTGTTGATAAACACTCGTGAAAAGACATCCACACTACTTCTTTTTGTTTGTTGGTCACCCCTTCGGTCTTTAAATTCCTCCAGCAGACTTCAGTTTGCTTTGTCCTAAGGTCAGCAATATTTGTAACCACCTCCTCCTTTCTTAACCACTTAACCAGACTGGCTTTATTTGTTATTATTATTATTATTATACAGGATTTATATAGCGCCAACAGTTTGCGCAGCGCTTTACAACATGGGGCAGACAGTACACTTACAATACAAATCAATACAGGAGGGATCAGAGGGCCCTGCTCGTTAGAGCTTACAATCTAGAAGGGAGGGTCAAGTGGAGACAAAAAGGTAATAACTGTGGGGGATGAGCTGATGGGAAAAAAAAAAAAAAGGACAGTTGTTAGGTGTGGGTAGGATAGGCTTCTCTGAAGAGAAGGGTTTTCAGGAATCTTCTGAAAGCTAATAAAGTAGGAGATAAGCGGACAGATTGGGGTAGGGAGTTCCATAGGATTGGAGAGGCTTTGGAAAAGGCCTGGAGGCGAGCATGGGAGGAGGTGACAAGGGAGCTAGAGAGCAGGAGGTCTTGAGAGGAACGAAGAGAGCGAGTAGGTTGGTATTTAGAGACTAAGCAAGTGATGTAGCTGGGGGCGAAATTGTGGATGGCTTTGTACGTAGTTGTTAGAATTAGTTAGTTGTTAGAATTTGTTGTACCTTCTCCCAAATTCTTCAAGCCACACTCATCATACCACCTTTTAAGCTTAGCATAGTAAGGTGGGGGAACTAAGGCCACAGGCCTTGTTAGGTCACAAACCCCCCACCCCCATCCCACCACAAACCATCCCATCAAATAGCGCATGAAACACATTGTCCTTCCTCCACCCGTAAACACTTTATAATGGAGTAACCAAGAGTGCATCCCTAGAAAACTCTCTATATTCGGAAAATTCTGTCCTCCAAGCCTCTCCTCCTTCATCACTGTAGCTCTCGCTACCCTCTCCATTTTTGATCCCCAGAAAAAAAGAAATAAAAGTCTGGAAAATCTCTGCATCCACCTTTTGTTAAACGGAAATATCACCCCAAAGTATAACAGTAAAGGAAGACAAACAGCCTTCACAATTAGAGTTTTCCCTTTCAGCGTCAACCTCCGTAACTTCCATAAATCTAGTTTTTTTGATATTTTCCCAAAGCATTTTTCAGCATTTGACTGGTTTTGTAAATTTCTTTCAAAGTGGATTCCTAAAACATCAATAGCGTCTACTCTCTTAATCTTGGCAGCTGAAAAACCATGTAGTCCACTAAGCATGCAAAAGGCACTTTTGTCCCAGTTAACCCGCATCCCGGCCATACCTCCGAACAACTGTAATTGGAGTTCCACTCTTGCTAGATCTCTCTGAGTCTTGCACAAAAAAACTGCGTCATCCATATAACATAATGACTTTCATTTTTCTCCCCCTCCACCTGGAACAAAAAACCTTCAAAAGCTTTATCCTGCTGTACATGCTGCAATAACGGTTCCATAATACAAATAAACAATAATGGAGACAGCGGGCAACCCTGTCTTACCCCTGCTCTTACTTCAAAAGATTCCCCTAGGAACCCATTAACCAGGACCTTACTACTTACATGATGATATAAGCACTTCACGATATCTACAAAATTCTTTTGAAAACCCAACTTCTTTAAAACACAAAACATAAATTGATGTGATACTCTATCATAAGCTTTCTTGAGGTCAATCCCTGCCACCGCCAATGATAGATTGTTATTTTGAGCATAGAAGGCCAAATCCCTGAGAAGCATTAAATTACCTGCAATCCTTCTCCCTGGTATAGCGCACACTTGCCAACTTCCAATCACCCCTCCAACCACCTCCTTCATCCTGTCTGCCAAGATCTTCGCCAAAACCTTGTAAACTACGTTTAAAAGTGTGATTGAGCGCCAGTTCTTGATATCCTTCTCGTTCCCCTTTTTATAGAGCAGTGTAATAACCCTCTCTTTCATCGAGGTAGCCAATCTCTTCTTCGCCATGCAGTATCTTATCACCTCTCGAAAATGAGTCTTCAGGATAGACCAAAACTTTAAATAAAATTCTACCGGAATTCCGTCTCCTCCCGGTGTCTTGTTTTTGGCCATGCTCTTTAGTGTCTTCTCAATCTCCATCTCTTCTACTTCTTCCGCCAGCCAAGTACCTTCTTCCTTCTTCAAACCTCCTGGTAAAGCTTCACAGTAGTCCTCCATCTCTTGAATTGTGGCACCATCTTCACACTTATACAATTCCGCATAGAAGTTTTTGACAACCTCTCTCATCTTTTTCCCTCTCACTTCTTCTGGTCCATCCAACATCACCTTCATGATTTTTTTGGGACTAAAGGCCTTTTTAAAAAAGAAACGCGAGCACTTCTCGTCTTCTTCCATCACCTGGACTTTTGCTCGGAAGACAATCCCTTTCCCTTTTTCTTTAATCATCTTTCTTCTCTCCTCCTGCGCTTCCTTTAGTTCTTCCTCCACCTCCATCCCAAATCTCTTACACTGACACAGGAAGTGTATCCTCCCCAACAACCTCCTTCCTGCCTCTCTTCTTTCTCTCGCTTTCTCCGCACCCACCTTTTTATAGAAGGATGCTACTTGATTTTTACACCAATCCCACAATACCAACACGTTTTTAAAATCATTTTTTTTCTCTTCCAGAGACCGGAAAAAAAGAAGAAATCCCTTCATCCTCCAACAACAACACATTCATTTTCCATGTGCCTCTTCCCACCTCCATTCCCACATCCAACTTAAAAGAACAAAAAATTAAAGAATGATCGGAAAAAAGTACAGGTACCACCTTATAAGACTCCCCCTTCAAAAATTGTGACAAGAAAATAAAATAGATACGTGACCTCACTGTCCCCCTGTCAGAAAGGTAAGTAAATGTCGTGTTCCCCCCTTCCACTTCCATAGCTGTATCATGCATGTTAAAGTCTCCTATCATGTCATTCAGGAGTCTGGATGTAATATCCATCCCACCGTCACCACTAGTTCCCTGACGATCTTCATTCCTCCTTATACAGTTTAAGTCACCTGCCAAGACTGTCGGAACCCTCCCAGGTAAGTGAACCTTCAAAGTTTTAAAAAAACATACTCTTTCTTTTTTCTCAGCTGGAGCGTAACAATTGATTACCCTCACTTGCTGACCCAAAATCTCCAACGTCACAATTTGCAATCTTCCAGGGACAACCACTTCATGCATTACAATATTAATATTTGGGTTCTTCACCACCACACCAACCCCCTCACTCCTGGACTCACATGCATACGCCCACACTGAAAGGCCCCATTTCCAATCAGCAGATGGGTTATTCATCATCCCACACACCTGTAAGCAAAAAACATCCACATCAATTTCTACCAATGTCTTCAAATACCGCCACCCTCCTCACTTTTGCAGCAATACGTCTAAAGTTCACTAACCCTATTGACAGAGCCATTACGAGAAGAAAAACAAAAACAGCCATAATAAAGCCTTAAAAGTCCATCCTATTTTCTCCTTCACTCATCTTAAGCCTTCTCTGGGGAACCGGAGAACTGGCGGTTTCCTCTTCAGAACCCCCATTATCAGGTAAGACACCTCCAACCCCCTCCACCCCTCCAGAACAGGGTGCGTCCAACCTAGATCTTTTGTTAGCAGCAGTGTCAGGCAGGTCTGGTGTATCAGGAAAATCATCCTCCATCCTCTGGCCACACTCTACACTGCTGACACTCTCCATTTCGCTCTCCTCTGAATCACTATCGGACAAAAAACCCAGGAGTGGTGACGGGACTGTCAATCCCGTAGCTGGTACAGTCATATCCTGGTTAACCCTTGAAGGGGCATCTTCCTCCTGTCTTCCATCTTCCATTTCCTCAGAGGGACCTGGAACTCCCCTGGTATCCACTTGTACGCCGTCTTCACCCGGCAAAGCATCAGCGGTCTCAGAGCAGGCTCCGCCCCCCGCTACCTTACCAGCAGCCGGGGTAGCGTTACCTGCTCCTGCCGCATCACCTGCCTGCCCATCGGGGGCAACATCACCAGCCGGGTGCTCAGGTGGAACACCCGGAGGGCCTGCATCAGCAGTACCCCCCTTAGCATTCTCACCCGCACCATCTTGTGGCCTCTGCTGCCTGCCTTCTCTCTTCTCCTTCCCTGGAGTCAACACACTAGACAGCCACTCCTTTCTTGACGCCCGATACTGTTCACAATCTTTTGCCATGTGCCCCGCTTTTTTGCATATGTCACATACCCTACTTTCTTTACAGTCACGTGCGACATGGCCTCCTTTCCCGCAAAACCGGCGTTTAAGTTCCTGGTCACAATCACTGCTAACATGCCCATACCTCATGCACTTTCTGCAGTATCTTGGCTGTCCTGGGTAAAATAGAAACCCCCTTTCCCCTCCGATGGTAAATACTGCAGGAGGCCTTTTAACTCCCCCCACACAACTGGAGTCCGACTTGAAGGTCCCAAAGAAGCGATACTTCCCGGACCAAATCTGAAAGTTATTGAAGACCTTCTCTCCACCTCTCAACTTGTCGCAGTAATTACTCAAAAAAGCCTTAACTAGATTTATATCCGCAAAGGGGTTGTAAAGGTGCACGGTAATTACCTTCTCCTCCTGCATAAATAGCGGCTGTACTCCAAACTTCCTCTCGACTTCAGAATCCTCCACCAGCTTGAACTTCTCGAAAACATCCCAACAGACCTCAGAGGAATAGAAAGTGACATCATATAGTCTCTGATTTGGAAAATCCTGCAAGCATAAGATATCTCTTACCCCGAGGCCTAGGATGCCCGTCAAAAGATCCACCACCACGGTCCTCAAAGTCACATCGGAAAAACCTGGCTTTACCAGAAAACGTAGCGAATCCCGGATTCCTCGGGCCGCCATTGTAGAATCGCCTTCAGAACTGACCGCTTTCCTGTGGGGGTCCCCACAAAGGGAAACCCCCACAGTTCCGCCAACCGCCCAAAGATAAGGTCGCCTTCAAGAGGGCGATCGCTTCTCGTTGCCCGGGGACTAAGCCTAGAGCCAATAGCAACAAGGGGGGGCCCTCCGAAAAGGGACGCTCCCCCCAAGGCCGACTTTCGGGTACCCCGGGCACCTTTCAACCTCGATACAAGAGAGCCGAAACTGCACTTGATCTAAGCCAAAAGGCCGAAAGAAGCCAAAGAAGATACGGTAACTTTCCAGGACATGTTGGATCGAAAAATTGATCAAGACATGAAAAAAGCATGGTGGCGCATGTAAACCTGCGATGGCATCAGCCGCAGTACGAAAAGCGATTTCTGGTTGGTCTGCCAATATAGAGAAATCTGTTCGTGAGGGGGCTGACCAGGAGAAGATAATCAGTTCTCTTCAAGAATTGAAACTGGCAGGTGATTTTGTGGCAGAAGCTGCAGTGGATGTAATTCGTTCCTTTGCCAGGGCTATGCTGGCATCAGTTACGGCTCGAAGAGCTCTATGGCTCTAGCCATGGGTGGTGGATGCTGCATCAAAGTCTAACTGGTGCAAGATCCCTTATGATGGAGTTAACCTCTTTGGATCAAAGTTGGATTCGGCAATCTCCAAAGTAACAGGTGGAAAGTCGGGCCTGATTCCTTCTGACCGGCGTCCCAAACCACAGAAGGGTCCTACCTTTAAACGCAATCTCCTGGAGAGATACAGGGAGGCGAAGACATACAGACCAGGTAGAGAATTCAAAAGGAATTGGAAGAATCCACAATCATCCTTTTTGAGACTTCAGAAGTCTAAGACCACCTCGTCAGGGGAAAACCAGAAGTCTTTTTGAGGGTGCGCCCGTCCTACCTGGGAGAGTGGGAGCCAGACTCAAAAAATTTGAGCAGGTATGGACGGAACACATAAAGGATGCGTGGACACTGACCACAGTAAAGTATGGTCACGGATGGAAGTTTATAGAAGAAACACCAAAAACATATTTTCAGTCAAGCCATCTCCAATCAAGAGGAGTTTACTGCTCAAAGTATGTGGCGGAGCTAGTAATGAAGGGGGCAATATTGAAAGTTCCAATTTCCCAAAGAGGAAGGGGGTAGTACTCCCCTCTATTCCTGGTAAGGAAAAAGACAGGCGACTTACGGCCTGTTATGGACCTAAAGGGACTCCACAGAAGCATTCAAGTAGAAGCTTTAAAAATGTAGAGCCTCCAATCAATTTTGTTAGCTGTAAACAGGAGATTGGATGATTTCTGTAGAGTTATTGGATGCTTATCTTCACGTGCCCATACACCCCGCTTCTCAAAAGTATCTGCGATTCTCGGTCAACCATCATAATTTTCATTTTTGGTGTCTCCCATCCGGTATCTCCTCCGCTCCCAGGACATTTACCAAGACTCTTCCTCCTGTGATCGTGTTCCTAAGAGAGAAAGGCCTGCGGCCCCATCATTATTTAGACGATATCCTGCTCTTAGCGGACAGTCAGGAAACACTGATTCTTCATCAAGATATACTGATCAACACACTTCAAAGTTTCGGGTGGTTGATCAATTGTAAGAAGAGCAGTCTTTAGCCCACTCAAAATATGACTTTCATAGGGGCGGAACTTGACACGTTATTAAACAGAGTCAGTCTACCTCAGGAAAAGATAGGGCCCTTATTACAGAAGATAAGGAGGCTAATGGCGGCAAGATATCTTCCAGCAAGAATCTGTCTGAGCATTCTAGGGTCAACGTCGGTCACTCTACCGATGATCCAATGTGCACAATGGCATATGAGGACATTGCAGTACTCATTTCTTACCCAGTGGAGGGGAACATTAATGCTCCAGTCGATCACCATTCATTGAACCGCAAATTAGTCAATTTGGTGGTGGATGCATACAGACAATCTAAGGAGTCACAGACCGATAGTCCACCCAGAACCTGAGGTGATCACCTCGGATCCCAGTCAGGTTGGGAAGCCCATAATCAGAACCAGGTGGCTCAAGTACAATGGCAATTCCAAGCAAGGGATCTGGTATCGAATGTCCTAGAGCTCTGAGCAGCCTTCCAGACTCTCCTAGCCTTTGGTCCATCCTTGAAGGAGAAGAGTGTTCTAGTCCGGATGCACAACAAGGTGGCAGTAACGTATATACAGAGACAAGGAGGTACCAGAAGCAGTACATTGTTGGAAGAAGTCTGTCCCATCCTAGAATGGGCTCAGATATTTTTATTATATCTGCGAGCAGTATATGTCCCAGCAGCTCAGAACCTGCTAGCCGACTGTTTGAGCAGGGAGTTCTTATCAAACAACAAATGGTCCCTGAATCTACAAGTCTTCAATCTCCTGACCCAAACTTGGGGAAATCGATCTGGCAGCAACACCCTCAAACACAGTGTCAGAGGTTCCTTTCGAGAGTGACATACCCATCTGCGGAGGGAGTGGACTGCCTTCTCCATCAGTGGAACTTCCAATTGGGGTACATATTTCCACCAACACCTTTTGATTGCAAGGTTCCTATCGAAGCTCAGGAGATCTTCGGCATCAGTGATAGCGATCATTCCTTTTTGGCCCAGGAGGCCTTGGTTTACGACTCTGCTACAGCTCAGTCTGGGGGACTCACTACCTCTTCCATTATCACAAGATCTTCTTCACCAAGGTCAGTTCCTCCTTCCAGCCCCAGAGAAGCTCCATCTGATGGCCTGGATGTTGAGAGGATTAGGTTTATAGAGCAACGTTGCTCACAGGAGGTCTTTTCAACATTACTCCAGGCTAGGAAATACACGACTAATGTCACTTATGATAGAATATGGGACAAGTCCATGTCTATGGCCCAGCAGAATGGTTGGGACCCATCATCTCTGGAAGTGCCGCAAGTTTTGGAATTCCTTTAAGCAGGTTTATCCAGAGGGCTCAATTCAAGTACACTCAAAGTACAGGTTTCAGCTCTGTCAGCTAAGACGGATGTCAAGTGGGCCAATCACCCTCTTATACAATTTATAATAGCGTTTGTCAAGATCAGGCCTCTAAGAAGACCGACTTTACCAGCATGGGTTTTATCGATAGTCCTGAAAACCCTATCAGAGTCTCTTTTCCATCCAGCTGATTCAATCACACTATGGAACTTTAAAACTAACATTTCTTATAGCTATCACTTCTGCTAAAAGAGTTTTGGAAATACAGGCGTTAATGATTTTAGAGCCATACATGGTCTTTTACCCAGGTAGGGTGATACTGAAACCCTCAGACCAATTCACTCCAAAGGTGTCATCATCCTTCCATTACAATCAAGAAATCAATCTTCCATCATTTACAGATAATCAAGGTCAACAACACGCTTTGGATGTTAAGACTACTATTTGAAATTATCTATCAGCTACAGTCTCTTTCAGGAAGACCGAAAGTCTATTAGTGATTCCCCATGAGGGGAGAAGAGGCCAGATGGCATCATCCCGCACCATCACATCTTGGTTGGTCAAGACAATCAAGAAAGCTTATGACATTCAGAATCTACCGGTACCCGGAGGAATCAGGGCTCATTCAACAAGGGCAGTGGCAGCTTCCTGGGCAGCGCATTGCAGAGTGTCTCCCGAGACAATTAACAGGGCAGCTACCTGGTCCTCCAGGCATACTTTCATGTCCCACTATAGAGTGGATTCGGCTCAGTTATCAACGGTAGATTTTAGAAGAGCCGTTGTTCAAGCCAATTCTTCAGCTATATAATAAACACTACTACTTTGTGTGCTGCCATGATTAGTCAGGAAAATGGAAAATTGTATACTCACCTTTCAGTAATTTTCCTTTTCTGACGCATCCCCATGGCAGCACACAGCATCCCACCCCTCCTTTAGGATGATAGTTACAGAGAATGAAGTGGGGTGCCTCTCCTTCAAATTTATAGTTAACCAATCCTGTCAAGGTTGTGGGGGTGGAGTCACAACCCAGTGTGTGCTGCCATGGGGATGCATCAGAAAAGGAAAATTACGGAAAGGTTAGTATACAATTTTCCGTTTTTCTACACCTCTCTCGCTTTTCTTTGACCTTCAGAAAATGTTTTTGCCATTTTTCCCTTCTCTCATCAAATCAGCTGACTTGGCAGTTCCACCGCAGCTGCTTTTACTTCCTGAACTCTCTAGCCCAACAGGAAGTCTGCCTTCCACTAACTGATCAGTATAATTTATTTACCTTTTGGTGCTAATGGAAAACCAGCTCACGGAAAATCCTGACATTTCTCACCAGTAAACTCCATCTTGGGTAAAAATATTGTGCTCCATCTCATTTGTCCCTAAGCTTTCAGAAGACTTGATGCTCCAAAACCAGATTGGAAGCTCATGTGCGACTCTCCCTAAGATGCAGGCAGTAAAAGGGCACGTGTTATATAATGACTTTGGGCGGTGCCTTAGATCTGTGCTTGCTTCGGCAGCATGTATACTAAAATTGGAACGATACAGAGAAGATTAGCATGGCCCCTGTGCAAGGATGACACGCAAATTCGTGAAGCTTTCCATATTTATTGGTGCTCTGATCTGGACACAAGGTGAGCCGTTAAGCGCTCAGCAATTTACCCTTTCTAGGGGTGCCATAAGATTAAGTGTAGTATCTGTTCTTATCAGTTTCCAGAGGAGGTGCAACTCCCGAGAGTGGGGAGGGCATATGCAAATTCAATGGTGTCATTGGTTCCGGAAGGGAGGTTCGGCAGTGCCGGTGTCTGGACACCCACCAAGATGTCAGCGGGGCCAAGTACGAGCCATCCGGAAGGGTCCTCCTGGTGAGGATGGGTGCTGCATCTGGGTCTGATCCAGAGGGTCGGGTCCCTGGCCTTTTGGCCTAGATTGGGGTAGCTCTAGCTCCAGTCAGTTTTTCGGGAAAGAACACCGCTCCTCTCTATCTGGAGGGGGAGGAGCGGTTAGTATTCCCAAATGTAATTAAGTAGAAGTTATGGGAGCACCGGTGGGGGCCTCATTGAGCTTCCAGAACTTCAGGCCTTCCTGGCTGGGGTGGGGTCTGCTGTGGCCTGGGTTGTTGGTCCAAAAGCTTATGGTGTATGTGCCCCCGGGTTAACACCTGCAAGGCCATCACCAGGGTGGTTTTTCACTTCATCTGGAGCTCCAAAATGGACAGAGTGAAGCGGGTGGTTATGTTCGAGGAAAATCTCAAAGGCGGTAAGGGCGTGCCTGACATTGCCACTCTACTGAGGGTGTTCTTTGCCTATAACTGCATCCGCAGGACTTTGGTGGACAGAATTGTAGACTCTGGTGGTAACTCCATGTCCCGTTTCTTCCTCCTGCCTCTTTGGAGGACCCTTGGATGGGACAGCTCCATCCTCTACAACTGGGACACCCCTTGGTACTACTTGGACACTTTCAAGTTTTTTAAGGAGCTGGGGCTGCATGGAGTGAAGCCGGACTTGGAGTGGAAGCCAAAAACTATCCACAATTTAATTAGAGCATCTGACATGATTGAGACTGTTCCAAGCCTCCCTTGAGCCACTTGCAAAGTGGTCTGGAGGAATGTTTCTTCAAAGAGACTCACCAACAGGCACAAAGATCTGGCATGGATGGCAATCCAAGGGGGATTGCCACTCAGGACATTCATGCATGCCAGAAACCTGTGCAGATACAGGCACTGCCCTTTTTGCATCATCCAGGAGGAAACTGCTCTGCATGTTTTCTGGGAGTGCCCCTTTGCACAGGACCTGTTGAGGACCTTGGAACCAGAACTTAAAGACCATGTACCACAGACGGCAATCACACACTTTCGTGTGTTGAACGGACTCTTCTGTGGAACTCATTCACAGGAGGACATTGACAGTGCTGTGTTGCTTTAAGGACGCTCTATGGTGCGCCAGAAAGCGACTCATCCACCAGCGGGAGAGGATGTCCATCGAGGACTGTTGCAGACTGGTCCACATTCTGCTCAGAGACTATCACTTGATGGACTTTAAGGAGGAAGAGGAGGTCTGAAGATATCCCCTTTACCACCCCCTCTCCCCACCCGTGTATCCTTTGGTAGTTCAATAAAGCTTCGGGCCTGTGAACTCTTTTTTCCCTCCCCTACCCCATCTCCTCTACCCCCCCATCACACCCATTGCCCATTGGAATGCTATTTGACAGTATAATGCCGCGTACACACGGTCGGACTTTTCGTCTACAAAAGTCCAACGGACGCCGACGGACTAAAGCTGGCTGGTAATCCGTTCGTGTGTGGGCTTCTCCGGACTTTCAGCAGACTTTTTCAGCCTCAAATCCGACGGACTTTAGATTTGAAACATGCTTCAAATCTTTACGTCGTAACTACGACGGACCCGAAATCCGCTCGTCTGTGTGCTAGTCCGACGGACAAAAACCCATGCTAGGGCAGCTATTGGCTACTGGCTATGAACTTCCTTATTTTAGTCCGGTGTACGTCATCACGTACGAATCCGTCGGACTTTTGTGTGGTCGTGTGTAGGCAAGTCCGTTCGTTAGAAAGTCTGCTGCAAGTCCGCCGAAAGTCCGCCGGAAGTCTGTCGGACAGGCTGTCGGACTTTTGTAGACGAAAAGTCCGACCGTGTGTACGCGGCATAAGACTTGACATTTTTGTGACATGTTTTTTGAAGTAATGCTTTCAGGGTAATGCGGCATCATGCATGATGTCATGTTTCGGGGTACTATTACTCTGTGCAACACATCAGGCATCATACTGCAGGATGAATGTAATTTATTTGTATGCTTGGAACTGTATTGTTATGTAGTGTATTTATGCACTGCGTCGCAGTACAGAGTGGAATGTACACTGTTGAAGTATTTGTTTTTTGTATATTTTCTTGCAAAATAAAGTATACATTTTCAACCAATAAAATGTGCCCCTGGAGTAAAAGTCTAAAGATTTATTTGATCTGAAGAGAAACCAGAGTATCGCTTCTTGGCCTTTTGGCTAAGACCAAGTGTAGTTTCTGCCTTAGTTTGGGCCTTTAGGTAACGACTGGTGCCAGTCCCTCTCGGCCTTGTGGTGTTTCCTTTGGGTGCACCCCTTGCTGCTATTGGGGGGGGACGCCACTGGGAGTGCACAAGGGTGATCGCCTTTCCCTACCATCCATGTGTTGGCTGTGGGATTGGTGCCTCCGAGCGCACCAAATACTTTGAGGCTAGTCGTGGCCGAGCCTAGAAGGAATAATGTCGGATTGTACTTCATTCAAAAGCAATTGATTGAAGAGTTTTTTGGGATGGTGAGAGAAACCATTTTTTGCATGCAGTGCTTCCCTACCACTGGAATGTATGACGTTACTTTCTGGAAAAAGGAAGATCTGCAGACATGTATGCTACATAAGGGCGAGAAAGAGGGCGACGAAATGTTGGAAGGGATCACATTCCTGTCTAGTGAGACGAAAGTGCGGGTCCCCATCACTGTGCATATGTACAATCCTTTTGTACAGGATGAAGAGATTGCTGCCTTTTTATTCATGTACTGCGAGTCAGTTTCTGCGGGCGTAAAGCTGACAAATGTGCTAGGTACCTTTAATGGGCATCGTAAATTCTGGGTGATTTTTAGGGCGGATCAGGAGGGTATAGGTGGCGTCAGGCACCCCCCTCAGTCCTTCTCCATTGGGAGGAACTGTGGTACCCTGGCCAGCCCCTCTTCTGCCGACAGTGCTTCGCATTTGGGCACAGCAAAGGCCAGTGCAAGGCCGGTTTAACATGCCGCAATTGCTTTAAGCAGGGTCACGGAGCCGGTCAGTGTCCAGAGAAGAAGAGCTGCTACATCTGTGGGAGTAGGATGCACCTTGCGAGACAGTGCCCGAAGGTAGCCAGAATATCTGAGCCCACTGCAGTAGTTGTGGTGGAGAAAGCAGAGGAGGCTGAGGTGGTTGTTGGCAAGAAGGTGTTATATTATGCGGATGTGGCCAGAATGGGTTCTGTACTGATTGCCTCTGTGGAACAGGCTGTAGTGCTACCTGAGGAAGTGGTGGTGCGGGCTGATGTCTGTCCACTTATGGAGGGTGAGTCAGGTCCCTCCCCTGTTGGCGCCGTGAGGGAGGAAGGGGCCTCTTCTGTACCGGAGGAGAGTGTACCTGGGCACCTCATGGCCGAGGGGGAGTCGGAGGGGAGCGGTGAGGAATAGGAGGAGGAGAAGGAGATGGAGGTGGGGCAGCTTTCCCTAAAAAGAAAGATGGAGGTTGCTGAGTCCTCCCAGGTCATAGACTCTTTCCCGGATTCTCTGGACCCTGGAACATCTGAAGCGGTGATTGACTCCGACTCCTCGCAGGCACCATTCTACGTGAGTACTGGTCAGGTGTCCGAGCTGCTGATGGGGTACTGCAGGGTACTGAAGGAGAAGGTTAAGAAAAAAACAGGGGGGTAAGCCCTGGGTCAGGGGTGGGACCTAGGACTAGGGACAGGGATAAAGCTGGAAAAAAGAAAAAAAAATCATGACAGGAATGTGATCCCTTCCTAATTTTCTATGCACTTACGGGTATTTTCCCTCAACTGCAGAAGTATTGGGACTGCATGTAGGCGGGCAGCAATTTTTAAAATTTTGTCAGGGTATGCTGTTGATATTTTTTGCTTGCAGGACTGCAACATGAGGGAGGAAGCATATACTGCAAGATGGACCCAGGGGGATGCGGTATGGTCGTTGGGTCAGAGCAGAAGTAGTGGTGTGGGGGTGCTTATTAAAAATAATAAAATTAAGATTTTAAGGAAGGTGGAGGTGGGACGATGTTTTTTGTTTTAAGTTATTTTGTGTGTATGCACCAGTTGATAAAAAGGGGAGATTGGATCTTTTTGAGAAGATGAAGTTTTTTCTGGGGGGGAGGGATCTTATTATTGTGTTGGGGGATTTTAATAGTATTTTACGTAGTGGGGGTGGAGGTGGTGGTGGGGATGTTGATAAGTCTGGGAAGGAGTTGGGTGAGATTTTGAGGTTATTTGGGTTAAGGGATGTGGGTGAAGGGGGTGGTTTTTCTTATTTTAGTGATAGGGGTTCTGTGCAATCTAGAATTTATTTTTGTTTCCTCTCAAAAAATTTCCAGTCAGAATCTTTTATAATTCAATGGAAGCCTTTCTCGGACCATGGTCGGATTGAATGTGTTGTGAGTATGGAATCGGAGGTAATGTATGGTAAAGGTGTGTGGAAGTTGAATGTGGAATTGTTGAAGGTGTAAAAAGAGAGTATGTTGAGTTTTTTGGGAAACTTAAAAGGAGGAGGAATGATTTTCTAAGTGTGATTGAGTGGTGGGAGTGGGTGAAAGGTCAGACTAAGAGTTTTTTTGTAAGGAAAGGTTGTGCGTTCGCGAAGGAGCATGAGGCGTATGAATGGTGGCTGAAGAGATTGGAATATTTGGAAGAACTGAGGGAATGGGAAGAGAATGTGGGGTGTGAATTAGTGGAAGCAAGATGAAAGTTGAGAGTTTTTATGGAGCGGAGAGGGAGAGAGATTATTTCGTAAGCTAGGATGGTAGTGAAGGAGAAGGATGAGAAATGTACTCGGTTTTTCTTTAAAAAGGTATATGGTGGGAAGGTGGATTTGTCAAGTGTGTTGGATGAGAATGGACAGGTAGTAAGTGGAAAGGAGAGGTTGGGAGAGAAAAATTTGGAACTTTTATTCCGATTTGTATATGGAAAAGAAGAGGGATGAGAGGGTTGAGGAGGAAGTAATGGAGCAGGTGGAGATGTGTCTGGATATGGAGGATAAGAGTATGTTAGGGGAGAAAGTGAGTAAAGGTGAAGTTGATGAATGTCTTGGAAGTATGAAGAAAGGTAAGACGCCTGGGAGTGATGGTTTGCCAGTTGAGTTTTATTGTACGTTTTGGGATGTGATTGGTGATTGTGTGTATAAGATAGTGATGAAAGTTTTGGAAGAGGGGAGGATGCCTGAATCTATGTTAAAAAGCGTGATTGTTTTATTATATAAAAAAGATGACAAGCAAGAGTTGAAAAATTGGAGGCCTTTATCATTGTTGAACGTAGAATAAAAGGTGGTGGCGAAGGTGTTGGCAAATAGGTTACGTGCGGTGGTGGAGAAATTGGTGGGAGAGGAGCAAGCGTGTGCGGTACCTGGGATTTCTATTGCAGAAAGTTTGGTGAGCTTGAGGGATGTGCTATGGTTTTGTAAGGAGAGGAAGCAGGAGGTGGCGGTGTTGGTTGTGGATTTTGAAAAAGCGTATGACAGAGTGTCGCATGAATTTATGTTTAAAGTGTTGAGGAGAATGGGGTTACCTGAGGTTTTGATTGGGTGGATTAAATGTTTGTATAGAGGTATGGTAACTAAGGTGTTGGTGAATGGGTGGATGACGAGTGATATAAGTATTAGGTCGGGAGTGAGACAAGGTTGCCCGTTATCACCCGTGTTGTTTATTTGTGTGATTGAACCCTTGTTGAGGATGTTGGTGAAAGATAAGTGTGTGAGAGGGGTGGAGGTGCCAGGGAGTGGTGGCAGGGTTTTGAAAGTGATAGGATATATGGATGATGTTACAGTGATTTGTAGAGATATGGCAGGGTTAAAAAGGGTGAAATTGTTGATTGAGATTTTTTGTATGGCGAGTGGCTTTTGTGTGAATATGGGGAAAAGTGAGTGTAAGTTGTTTGGTATATGGAGGGGGATTGAATAATGTGGTTGGAAGTTTTGTGTGGGAGGAGTGAGGATTTTAGGTGTCAAGTTTAGATTTGTATGGGAGAGAGAGTTGGCAGGATGTTTTAGTGAAGGTGAAAAAGAAAGTAGATTTTTGGTCTTTAAGGACTTTATCGTTGGAAGGGAAGGTGTTGATTGTGAAGGCTGTTGTGATTCCGGTTTTGTTATTTTTATACTATGTTTTTCCAGCTCCAGATAGAGTGATGAAACAAATTGTGAGAGTGTGTTTTTCCTTTTTTTGGTCGTCTAATGCCCCGTACACACGGTCGGATTTTCCGATGGACAATGTCCGATCGGAGCGTGTTGTCGGAAATTCCGACCGTGTGTGGGCGCCATCGGACATTTTCCGATACACAAAGTTGGACAACAGGAGATAAAATTTTCCGACAACAAAATCCGATCGCGTCAATTCCGACCGTGTGTGGCCTGTTCCGACGCACAAAGTGCCACGCATGCTCAGAAGAAATTCCGACACGGGACAGCTCGTTCTGGTAAACTTAGCGTTCGCAATGGATACAGCACTTTCGTCACGCTGCAATGTAAAAAATGGTTTAATACAGCGCACTCTCTTCTTCTTTATAATGTGACAAGAATTAAGTAGTTTTGCTGCTCATATTCACACACACTTCTCACAAAGTTTTATTTGTGTTTTTTTAGTGGGATTCCCTCAATATATTGTTATTAGTTGTCACATCTGACAGTTTTATATTTTTTATGTTTTTTTTTTTTTTGTTTTTAAGCCTTTTTTTTTCTTTAATGTTTGGATTTTTTCCAAGGCTGATCTTTGTTCAATGTTATTTTTATTTTTACTCCAGAATATTTTTGTGTGTGTTTTGTGTGGCAAGTTACCCCAACACCATTGATATCTTTTATTATTTAATCTCCATGAGATTTTTTGTTGTTGGTGTCCCTTGTTCATTTCACATTGTATATTAGAAATGTACCTGAATCCTCACAAACAAACCATCATTTTTGAAGTAAAACACATAGGAGAGTATAATTCAAAACAAAAATCCTTTATTAAGGGATCAGAACCAAACAAAGAGGAAGGCAACACTGGATCAACAAGAGAAATTAGTGAAGCCTGGGACCCCCACGGCAGACATCAATTCTTAAACCTCAAAATTGGTGGCCTGAGGAGTCCATATGTAAGGGAGGGCAGTCTGGTCCAGAATTTGCAGAGATCTGGAAAGCAGCAGATGACATCTGTGTCCCCAGGCTGTGGTACCACAAGAGGCTGCATCTTTTGGCCGACCAGACTGGATCCAGGGTCCTCACTGTCTGGTCTTCCTTTCACACTTCCTTCCGGGCTGTGGCTGTGCAGTTGGAGATGTGGCAGGAGGAGGAGTAGGACCTGGAGGAGGAGTAGGACCTGCAGGAGGAGGAGGAGGACCATCCCAAAGCTGTGTGTGAGGTGTAATTTGGCCCCTCACACCTTTCGCCAGAGCCTCTGATATGAGGGCCTCACACATGGCTTTTTGGCCCTCCTCCATCCTCTGCATTTTATATGCTATGAATGCAGCAATGTTCTCCTGCCTGGTGTGGGGTGCTCCCAGGACCTCTGTAGCCCTACAAAAAAATCTGATAGCAGCCTCCTCTAGGCCACTCCTCCTACTGCCACTTTCTGTTTCCAGGGGGGATGGAGGGACCTGCAAATCAGCCAGCCGGCTCGGCCCGGCCACCTCCTGGCTGAGACTTCCCTGTGTATGAAAAAGGGACATGGTTTTAGTTTTTGCATCATCAATCACAATCCTAAATTAGTACTCCAAACTAACATCTAGTTAACATCATTGATTGGACAAGCAGAAATATTTAGAGGAATGCTATACCTGGCTCAATCTGGGCTCCTCCACATGTGGCCTGGAAGGCCCAGGTTGGGCGTCAGAAGCCTCAGCCGGGGGGGAAGGAAGCGTGGAAGGAAGACTGGAGAGTGATGACCTGGGTTCAGTCTGGCCTGCCAGAAAGTGCAGCCTGTCGTAGTACAACATCCTGGGGACATAGATGTCATCTGCTGCTCCGGATCTCTGTGAATCCAGGACTTTATTGCGCTCCCTCAGATATGTGCTCCTCAGGCCACCAATGAAAATCTTTAAAAAAGTGATGTCTGCCGTGGGGATCACCTGCTTCACAATTTCACACAATTGCTCCAGTGCTGCCTTCCTCTTTGCTTGGTTCTTGTAATGGGGGTGTTTAATCTCCCACAGACAGGGCAGCTCCCTTAGCATCTCTATGAAGACTGAAATGAAGTCCTGATCTTTCAGTACCATATCCATGTTCACTGCAAGACACAACACAAGACAAAGCCTAATGTCACACCAAACTCTCCTAATCTTGTTACAATATAGGCCTCAATCTATAGAAGCAGTATAGGCCCAAGTTTGTCTCTTACCTTCGTTCTTACGATCGCCGCGTTCAATGCTCCTTCCTCCGCTCACAGATCAAACGTAATACGCACGCGTGTTACGCTTTATATACACTGCGCATGCGTGTAACTCCGCCCGCCCCTGACGTTCTTTCTAGTGTATTCCCCGCCCCTTTTCGTTCGGCGCAGTGGGGGAAGAGCATGATGGCGGACATACAGCAGGTGCGGGCTAATTGTAGCAACGAGGAGGAGGAGGAAAGGGCGGATCCAGGCACGTCCAGATCCAGAAGGAGACGTTTTAAGGCCACAAATATGTCGTTTGGGGAGATCTTGGAGATGGTCGACATCATGAGGAAGTCCGACTATGACGGAAAATATGGGCCTTACCCCAACCCCAACATCCGAAAGGCCAAAATCATTGGTAAAGTGGTCAGGAGTCTAGAGCGGAATTTCGGGGTACGAAGGTCTAAAGATCAGCTCAGGAAGCGGTGGTCGGACCTGAAGTTGAGAGAGCCAGAGCAGTACCGAAAGATCCGGAGAGTGCTGCAAAAAAGTAAGTAGTTGTGCTGTGTTCCTATTCTTTCTGTCTTTATTACGTTCGTTCTGCTCCATATGCTTTCATTAGTTGTAACGTTTCCAAAGGTCAACTTTAATGTTCATGGGCACATTATTCGTTCGTATCAAACATTTTTCTTTCGGCCTCTAGAACACCATTGTTTAGGCCATATGCATTTTCACACATTTTTGGGGGCCTACTTGGATGCCAAATATTTGTTTGTGTAGATGGGTTTGTTACTAGAATGAAATGCAAACTAGATTGTGTGTAAGGAGAGGACACTGAGCAGCTGTTTTCACATCTGGACACTGGAGCACTAGTGTGGGACACAAGAACACCATTTTTATTAGGGGGGCCACACAGGTGCTCCAGTGTATACTATAGGGGTGTCTCCATCTGTGAAGCTTGTACCAAACAGGTAAAGTATTGCAGCTTGACAAAGGGCAATAAAAAAATATACATCTTGGAACTCGGCTAAAATAGACAATTGTACCCCACTTCCAAGCAATGTTTCCTATTTCTATAGTTCTGCCATCAAATATCTGTGTGCTAAGTATACCATTTTTGTTTTACATAGGGGAGAAAAGACTCGGACACCCCTCATCCCAGGAGACCAGAGACCCCCCCTCTCTGGAAGAAGGGGAAATACCAACCCAAGAAGCTGAGCAGGAGGAAGAAGAAGACGTGGTGGAGATTGGCACCACAACAGGTGAGTGTCTGCGACCACAGGCTCAGGTAAAAGAGATGGATGGTGGCAGATTTTTGAGACCTTTTTTTTGTTCTTTATCTCTTTTTAGGTGATCGTGATGTGAGGGATCCAGAACGCTTTACATCTGAAAGTGCCCAGATACTCATCGGGGAGATCATGGGGTGTAATCTCCAATTGCAAAACATACATCAACAAATCACTGATGTTATTAAAAAAAATAATAACATCATTGATGTTTTGGGGCGAATTTAAACCCCACAAAATCACCTGTTTTATCGTACCAAAATTTTTTCAATGTTTAGAAAAGCCAAATTTGGAGGATGCACACAGTGTGCCAACATGTGCTATCTGCCATCACGGGAGATCAATGGACGCGTTTTGGGGGGGCAACCCCTTCCTCAATTATAAAGTAGCATTGAGGAAGGGCTTGCTCCCCCCAAACACGTCCCTTGATCCCCCATGATGGCAGATAGCACATGTGGACATTTGTAAATTGGTGTGCATCTTCCAAATTTGGCTTTTCCAGGGGTGATTTCCCCCCATCTGAACGCTATATCAAACCCAGTTCCTAAATACTGATGTCTGATATAGCCTTCAGGTTTTACCTAATGTGAACTTTGTAAGTTCAAGTTTTTTGGCTTTCTTGTTGGTTTTACACAGGCCTGTTTTATCTGAAATGGATATTTTGATTTTTCATAATGCTACTGCAAACATTGTTATACAACAAACATGTTGGTTTGTTTTAAAAACCTTTGGTAAATGCGCATGTGATTGTGCAGGTATAAAAAAGTGCCTTACTCAAGAATGTGTGGATTATTGTCTCAACACTACAACACTTTTGGGGTGATGTAATTGTTGTTTTATGCACAAATGGGGGTTATTTCCTAAGGGCAAATCCTCTTTGCACTACAAGTGCAGGTTCAGTGCAGTTGCAAGTGCACTTGTAGTGAAATGTGTTTTTGCATTTAGGAAGTACCAGCCAACACTGTTTTTTATAAGGTTACCCAATCACGACATTTTCTGCACTCAACACATTTCTGTCAGGGTCAGCTAAAACAAACACAAGCAGTAAATGTCCACCAAGAATTTCTTTTGGTTGTTTTTTATTTGAAAAAGGTGTCACATATTGTCTGGCATATTGATAGCCCCCCTACCCGCAAAGAAGTTCCAGGTATCGTAACCGGACATCACGGGCATTCAGGGAGGGCAAGCCAGGACGGCCGCTTTCAAGTGCCGTCATTGTTGATGTATTTTGGATTCCGGCCTCAGGCCCAACTGAGCCAGCATAGTTGGCTGAATGTTTTCGTAGAAAATTATGGAGAACACAGCAGGCAAGTATTATATGGTTCAGTTTATACTCCGCCATATGGATGGGTGTCATAAATAATCGGAACCGGCTGGCAAGGATTCCAAATGTGTTCTCCACCACTCTTCGGGCTCTGGCCAGCCGGTAATTAAAAACCCTCTGTTCCGGGGTGAGGGTCCTCATCGGGAATGGCCGCATCAGGTGGTCCCCCAGCGCAAATGCTTCATCAGCAACGAACACAAATGGGAGACCTTCAACATTGTCCTCTGGAGGTGGCAAGTCCAAGCTGCCATTCTGGAGACGCCTGTAGAACTCCGTCTGGGCGATCACTCCACCATCGGACATCCGGCCATTCTTCCCCACGTCCACATACAAGAAGTCGTAATTAGCCGACACCACCGCCAACATCACTATACTATTAAACCCCTTGTAATTATAATAGTACGACCCCGAGTTGGGTGGTGGGACGATGTGGACGTGTTTCCCATCAATTGCCCCTCCGCAGTTAGGAAAGTCCCACCGCTGGGCAAAGTGGGAGGCCACAGTCTGCCATTCCTGTGGCGTGGAAGGAAACTGTTGAGGAAAAAACAATAAACATTACTATTTTTTCACAGAAACCTGGCAAGCAGATTAGACACAAACATTATGGGTCAACCTCCAGATAGCATTTATTAAGGGGAATTTAACAACAACAAAGTATAAGGTACACCTATCATATTCCCCCCCCCCCCTCTCATGGGCCATTTCTAACATTATAGGGGGGGGGGAACTCTTGGACAGGTAACCCTCTTCACTTCATTGAGAGATGAATGCCTAAATACAGGGTATTACTTGGAACAGCCCCTCCTTAGTTACACTATTGGCAGCCCACTGGACAGGTAAGAAGTGTCATAATACAAAGATATAAATACACACTGTACACATTTGAGGACATTTGAACATTCTGCTATTACCTATCAAGATCATAATAGGATACAAGAACTTTAAACAGTACCATTGGAAAGTATACAGGCAGGCCCTTGCACTACATGCTTTGGGGAATTCATCCATAAATCTGAGCACTAAAGAGATGGGTATAGTGTGTATGGGTTTGGCAAAGTCAGCAGATAGATGATTGAGGATAGAGAATTGGGATCAGCTGACTTAGCAGTTGGGGGAGGGAGGGTTACAAAAAATTTGGGGACACCACAAAAAAAAGCCTCTGGCCCTCTGCCTGAATTTAAATAAAAAATAACATTTCAAAACATTTTAGGGGGTGTTTGGGGTAAAGCACTACTATGAAGCTGATAAAATACATTGTTAAGTAACTACATGAGGTGAATATAGGGCAGGAGACACCATGCTGGGGAGGTTATTGAAGGGCAAATATGTATGAAGGACCTAAAATAATAATTACATAAAAATCCAGCATGCATGAGGACAAAGGGGACATTCACAGCATATTACAATCATGGTAATTAGGGAATGAGGAAAGAAATACAATATATTATCAAACATTCAATACAATAAAATGTGATATAAAAGGATAAAAATCTTACCTTCATATAGTCCTTCTGCAGGACCTGGATGATGGCAGAACAGGTCTCTGGGATGATGATACCCAGAGCCTGGGGGGAGATGCCTGTCGAGAACTTGAGGTCCTGCAGACTTCTCCCTGTGGCCAAATACCGCAAGGTAGCGACCAACCCCTGCTCCGGAGTGATGGCTTGCTCATGCAGGTATCCTGCCTGCTGATATAGGGGGTCAGCGAAGCCAACAAACGGTGAAATACGGGGTCCGTCATCCTGAGAAAGTTCCTGAAATCATCAGGATTATTCTCACGGATCTCACGGAGCAAAGGCATATGACAGAACTGGTCACGCTGAAGCAACCAATTCTTGGTCCATGAACTCCTCCCCACCCTGTTCATGGACTGGACTTGTGTCAAGGTCAGGACCCCAACACCAAGCCCCCGCACAGCACAAACTCTACGAGGAGTACGCATACGCAACATGGCTAGAAAACGGTCGGCTGCTCAGAACGAAGTAACAGAACGCACTGAAGAACAGCAAGGCCTGTGAAGAGCGACCTGAAAAACAGCAACGAGCGGACAAGATCGCACAGAAAACTCCAATACAAACTGACTGCACGCACTGAAGAGCAGATACAAACCCACAAGCACAAACTGAATGGCAGAAAACGATCTGAAAGCCACGAGTCTGAAAAAGCGCGAATCGTCTCTCACCAAACTTTTACTAACACGAGATTAGCAAAAGGAGCCCAAAGGGTGCCGCGCTTGGTTCTGAACTGGCCTTTTCTAGTCTCGTCGTACGTGCTTGACGTCACCGCGTTCTTGGCGATCGGAAATTCCGACAACTTTGTGCGACCGTGTGTAGGCAAAACAAGTTTGAGCCAACATCCGTCGGAAAAAATCCGAGGATTTTGTTGTCGGAATGTCCGAACAAAGTCCGACCGTGTGTACGGGGCATAAGATGAGAAGTTGAAGAGGGAGAAAGTAATGAAAGGGGTAATGAATGGCGGGAAAGGTATGATGAGTATTGAGAAATATCTGGTGGTGAAGTATGTAAGTATGTGTGTGAGATTTAGTGAGAAAGAGAATGTTGCAGGGTGTATGGCAAGATATGCATGTGGGAGTGTGTTAGGGAAATATAAGTTGTGTGATGTTGATTTGAGGAAACCTGTGTGTTTTGTTGCGCCTTGGTTTTATGTGAGGATTGAAAGGTGTATGAGGAGGTATGGGTTGCAAGATGTGACACTTGATAAATGGTGTGAGAGTAAGAAGGTAATGCAGATACTGAAAGAAAAGGAGGAAGTGGAAGGAATAGTTTAAGAGTAGCTGAATGTAAGAAAGTCTGGAAGAATGTGTGCTGTAAAGGAGTAGATAAAAGACAGAAGGATATTGCGTGGATGGGGGGTGCATGGGTGTTTGCCTACAAGGGAGTTTCAGAGGAGGAGAAGGTTTGTGCACAGTGAGGTGTGCCCGAGACCTCACCTGGGGTGTGGGGGGGTTGAGAGGATGATACATGTGTTTTGGGAGTGTCGCTATGCAAAGAAAATATGGAAAAGGATGGAGAAGATGGTTAAGGGATTGACTGGTGTGGATAGTGTAACGTATGAGATGGTATTGTATGGTTTGTGTTATTTAGGGAGGAATGAGGAGAGGTTGTTATGGATTGTTGTAAATTGTATTAAAGAGTGTTTATGGGATGTTCGGAATATTTTGATTTTTAGGCAGGAAGTGGTTAAAGTGAAAGAGTGCGTGGCCATGGTCCGAGGAAAGATTTATAATTATGCATATTATGATTATAAGAAGTTAGGAGAGGATAATGCAAGAAATTTATGGAAATTAGAGGAGTGGAAACAATGGTGTATATAATGTGAATATTGGGATTATGTTATTGATGTTTTATTTTTTGAATGATTAACCTTTTAATTTTTGATTTTCAGGGTGAGTGCAGGTGGTGACAAAGGGACAGCGTGAAGAAAGTGTATAGGAGTGTTTTTGCTTGTGTAGGGATAGGGTGGAGGGACAGTATATAATAGGGATAGCTTGATGTTTTTTCGCTAATGAAGGGTGGGAATGGGTTTTTTTTGTAAACGTTCTTGTTATCTTTATTGTTGTTGTTTTGAAATGTTCTTGTTATCTTTATTGTTGTTGTGAAATGTTCTTGTTATCTTTATTGTTATGTACTTTTTGGGGTTTTGGGTTTTGTGGGTGGGTCTTTGGGTGGGAAGTGTGAGGGTTATGTAAATATTGTAAAACTTTGTTTGAAAATGTACTTCTAAATTATATTTTGTTCAATTGTTATGTTATTTTATTTTTTACATATTTTTTGGATTTATGTTTCCTATGTATTTTACTTGTGAAATTTTAAATACAAGAATAAAAAAAAGTCTGTTCTTATCAGTTGCCAGGAGGTGGCGCTTGCTTCTGTCCCTGATCTACGGCAAAGTGGTATCAGGGATGGCGGAGGCTATGCAAAACCTGCTGGTGTAAAGGTAACCTGGAGCGGTTCGTAGCCGAAAGGGAAGCCTTCTGATGGGGATGGACTACTGGGTCTGACCCAGAGGGTCAGGTTGTCAGCAGGGTTGAGACCGAGCTGTCCACAAGGGCCCTCCTGGTAAGGATGGATGCTGTATCTGGGTCTGATCCAGAGGGTCGGGTCACTGGCCTTCTGGCCTAGATTAGGGTAACTCTAGCTCCGGTCAGTTTTTCGGGAGAGAACACTTACTCCTCCTTCTGGGGGGGAGTAGTTAGTATTTGCCGAATTTAATTAGGTAGGGTGGATGGGAGCAACAGTGGGGCCTGCTGGTAAAAGGCTCTCACCAAGCTTCCAGAACTCCAGGCCTTCCTGGCTGGGGTGGGGGCTGCTGTGGTCTGGGGGTCAGGGTTGCACGAAAAGCCAGTGGTGAATGTGCCCCTGAAGTGGTAGTTCGCTTCTTGGCCTTTTGGCTAAGATCAAGTGTAGTATATACTGCGGTGTGACTTAGTCAAGAGGTGTCTGGGGTACCCGAAGGTCGGCCTTGGGGGGAGCGTCCCTTTTCGGAGGGCCCCCCCTTGCTGCTGTAGGATTAGTCCCCAGACAACGAGAAGCGATCGCCCTTTTGAAGGTGGTGAGAGCGATTTTCAGGGGCTCCTTTTGGGTTACCCCTGGGCGGAGGAGAAGCGGAGGCCTTTGTGGTTTACAGGATGGCGGCTCATGGGTTGCGAGACTCACTGAGATTCCAGGCGAGGCTGGAATTTAAGACGATGGTTAACCTGAAGGTCGTGGTTGAGGATCTATTGAAGAAAGCTTTAGGCTTAAAGGTGAGCAGCATATATTGCTTGCAAGATTTTCAGCAACAAGGTTTATATGATGTCACTTTCATTTCGTCCGAGGTCTGTTGGGCTGTGTTTGAGGGAGCAAAGCAGAAGAAGGAACTAGATGTGGTCAAGATGTTCGAGATCATCCCACTTTTTATGCAAGAGGAAAAGGTCATAACTGTGCATTTGTACAATCCCTTTGTGGACCCTGCATTGATTCGGGCTTTCTTAAACAACTATTGTGCAGATCTAAGAGGCGGGGAGAAGGTACGGAACCAATTCGGAATCTGGTCTGGAAAGTATCGTTTTGTGGGCCGATTTAAGAACGATTTAAGTTGTGTGGGGGGAGTAAAGCGGCCCCCGGCAGTTTTCACCATTGCAGGGGAGAGAGGTTTGTTGTTTTACCCCGGACAGCCCAGGTATTGCCGCAAGTGTTTTTCGTACGGACATTAAGTTCGGAGTGTGATGAGGGACAGAAATGTCGATTTTGTGGTAAAAGCAGACATCTGGCCAAAGAGTGTGGGGAACAGAAGGTTTGTGACATTTGCAAGAAACCCGGACATATGGCTAGACAGTGTGAGGACTATAAGTTTTACAAAACAAGATGGGTGGATATTATGGCATCTGAGAAATGGATGTATACGGACGGAGGAGGGCGGCAGAGACCCATGAGTGCGACTGGTGAGGAGACTGCTAGGAGGGGACCCGCGGATCAGCCTGATGCGGCCTCAACTAGTACTCCCCCGGTGCATGAGGTCAGTGAAACCGCACCCGAGGAGGTAAGTGGTGTGAAGGGCAATGTGAAGGAAACCAGTGGTGACACTGTGAGTAAAGTGACAGCTGGGAGTACTCACAAGGCGTCTGGTAACACTAGGAAGGGTAGAAGAGCGTCCCAGACGGTGAGTGAGGAGGAGCCGAGAAACCCGGGAGTAGAAGAACAGATGGAAACTGGAGCTGGGATGTGTCAAGAAATGTCTGGAGACGAACAGGAGAATGGCGGTCCATCAGAGCTGGACATTGGATCCTTCTCTACCCCTAGCCCAATGGCTACATCATCTGTCATTGGTGCTTTATCATCAAGCGAGGAAGAGGAGGAGGAAGATGAAGAAGAGATGGAGGACAGTGATGCGAGTGTGGAATGTGCTCAGCGTCCGGTAAGCGGAGCTGAAGACAGCGACAGCTTCTCATCCGGCAAGAGAGCCCGGTTGGAGAAGGCTGGAGAAGGAGGAGTGTTCCCTGCTAACGAGGCTGAAGTTGTAGAATCTCCGGCCCTAAGGAGAAGATGCAAGAGTTTGGAGAGAGATGAAGTATAATTTAACTGTTTATTTATGGCTGTATTATTTCTTTGTATTTTATTAATGGCATTGACTATTAGTTCAGTGAATGTTAGAAGTGTGAAGTCCAGATGGCGGAGGGCTGCAGTACTGCAAGAGTTGGGTGATGCAAATGCTGATTTGTTATGCTTACAAGAGTGTGGGGTGGATAAGTGGCCAGGGGTGGAGGAGTGGAAATATGGCCCCGCTGTATGGTCACCTGCGTGCGAATCCCGGAGTGAAGGAGTGGGAATATTGGTGAAAAATCCAAATATACAGATTATATCTCATGAGGTTGTGATCCCTGGGAGAGTGTTGGTGGTGATGGTGGATTATCTAGGTGTGAAGGTGCGGATTGTGAATTGCTATGCCCCTGCTGAGCGGAGAGAAAGAAAGGACCTGTTTGAGACCTTGAAATTATACTTACCAGGGAGGGTGGCTACCGTGTTGGCTGGGGATTTCAATTGTGTGCGCAAGGCTGCTGAGAGAGATGGGGTGGGGCAGGAGAAGGGTGTGGATTCTACATCCAAAATTTTAAATGAGATGGTGGAGGATTTACATTTCAAGGATGCAGCGGTTGAAGTGGAGGGAGGTAGGCCATCGTACACCTTCTTTTCAGATAGGGGATCCATCAGATCTCGGATTGATTTCATCTTTGTGTCCGAGTCAGTGGGTGTGGAGAAATATAGTGTGTGTCCTGTGACTTTTTCGGATCATGTTATGATAACATGTACGGTTGATTTGGTAGGAGGGGTAAAGTTTGGTAGTGGACTATGGAAACTGAATTGTGCAATTTTGGAGGATGTGGAGGTGTGTGAAAGATTTGAAGTCTTTTTTAGGAATCTGGTGAGGAAAAAAGGGAACTTTCCTGATGTGAGGTGGTGGTGGGACTGGGCGAAGGGTAGAGTGGCGGGGTTTTTTAAAGGTATGTGTGCCCAGAAAGCTAAGGAGAAGAGAGAGTGTGATGAGGCTTTGTTGAGGAGGTTATACTTCTTGCTCTCATGTAAAAAGATGGGGTATGAGGTGGACCAGGAATTACAAGAGGTGAGGGATGAAAGAAACAAGAGGTTGAAAGAAAAAGGTAAAGGGATTGTGTTCCGTGCAAAAGTGCAAGAAATGGAAGAAGGGGAGCGGTGTTCTAGGTTCTTCTTTAACCACTTACCAACCGGCCCATAGCCGAATGACGGCTGCAGGGCGGTTGGATAACTCTGGGAGGGCGTACTATGACGTCCTCCCAGAATTCCCCTCTCGCGCGCCCCCTGGGGCGCGCACCCGAACACATCCGTGACCTCCGGGTCCTGAGGACCCGGCTCATCACGGATCCCGGTAAATGGCCGCTGGTCGCGGCCGTTTACCATGTGATCGCGCCGTCAAATGACGGCGCGATCACATGTAAACAGACCGGCGTCATCTGATGACGCCGGTTCCTCTCCTCCCCCTCTCTTCCCCGCCTGTGTACCGATCGGTACACAGTGAGCGGGGAGGGGGATGGATGGATGTCTGCAGCGCTGTGGGCTGTATGTGTAGTGCCCACAGCGCTGCACAGAGACATCCAGGCATCCATCCATCCATGCTCAGCCATCCCCACTACACTGCAATGCTGAGCAATACTCTGCAACACCCCCACAATACTCTGCAATACCCCCACAATACTCTGCAATGCTGTGCAATACTCTGCAACACCCCCACAATACTCTGCAACACCCCCACAATACTCTGCAACACCCCCACAATACTCTGCAATGCTGTGCAGTACTCTGCAATACCCCCACAATACTCTGCAATACCCCCACAATACTCTGCAATACCCCCACAATACTCTGCAATGCCCCCGCCATACTCTGCAATGCCCCCACAATACTCTGCAATGCTGTGCAATACTCTGCAATTTCCCCGCAATACTCTGCAATGCCCCCGCCATACTCTGCAATGCCCCCGCCATACCCTGCCATGCCCCCGCCATACTCTGCCATGCCCCCGCCATACTTTGCCATGCCCCGCCATACCCCGCCATACTCCGCAATACCCCGCCATACCCCGCCATACTCCGCAATACCCCGCCATACCCCGCCATACTCTGCCATACTCTGCCATACCCTGCCATACCCTGCAATACCCCGCCATACTCCGCAATACCCCGCCATACTCCGCCATACTCTGCCATGCTCTGCAATACCCCGCCATACTCCGCAATACCCCGCCATACTCCGCAATACCCCGCCATACCCCGCCATACTCCGCAATACCCCGCCATACCGAGCCATGCTCAGCTGTACTCGGCCTCTGTATGTGGCCAGGCTGTGGAAGTCTCACACATGTGGTATCGCCGTACTCAGGAGGAGCAGGGGAATCTATTTTGGGGTGTCATTTTTGGTATGTACATGTTATGTGGTAGAAATATTGTATAAATGGACAACTTTGTGTTAAAAAAAAAATGCGTTTTAACCACTTCCCGCCCACCGGCCGTCATACAACGTCCTTGACTTTGTGCGGAGATATCTGAATGATGGTTGCAGCTACAGGCATCATTCAGATATCGGCTTTTTCAGCCGGCGATTCCCTACACCATGAGAACAATCATAGCAGCTGTTCCACTGCTTGATCGTTCTTACGGGAGGCGAGAGGGGATGTCCCCCCCTCCCGCGCTTCTACCGACTCACCGCTACGATCGAAGCCAGGATTGTTTTTTTTTTTTTTTTTATTTCAGGCTTCCCAGCCTAGAGGTGAGATGTGGGGTCTTATTGACCCCATATCTCACTGTAAAGAGGACCTGTCATGCCATATTCCTATTACAAGGATGTTTATATTCCTTGTAATAGGAATAAAAGTGGTCAAAAATTTTTTTTTTGGAAAAAAGCATCAAACTAAAATAAATAAAGTAAAATGAACAATAAAAAAAAATAAAAAAATTTTAAAGCGCCCCTGTCCCTGCGTGCTCGCATGCAGAAGCGAACACATACGTAAGTCCCGCCCACATATGAAAACCGTGTTCAAACCACACATGTGAGGTATCGCTGCGATCGGTAGAGCGAGAGTAATAATTTTGGCCCTAGACCTCCTCTGTAACTCAAAACATGTAACCAGTAAAAAATTTTAAAGTGTCGCCTATGGGGATTTTTGAGTAGCAAAGTTTGGCGCCATTCCACAAGCGCGTGCAATTTTGAAAGGTGACATGTTGGGTATCTATTTACTCAGTATAACTTCATCTTTCACATTATGCAAAAACATTAGGCTAACTTTACTGTTTTGGTTTTTGTAAAGCACAAAACAGTTTTTTTCCCCAAAAAAACGCGTTAAAAAAATTGCTGCGCAAATACCGTGCGAGATAAAAAGTTGCAATGACCGCCATTGTATTCTCTAGGGTCTTTGCTAAAAAAACATATATAATGTTTTGGGGTTCTATGTAATTTTCTAGCAAATAAATGATGATTTTTACATGTAGGAGAGAAATGTCAGAATTGGCCTGGGAGCTACAGAACGCCTGAAGGTGCTCCCCTGCATGTTGGGCCTCTGTATGTGGCCACGCTGTGTAAAAGTCTCACACATGTGGTATCACCGTACTCGGGAGTAATAGCAGAATGTGTTTTGGGGTGTAATTTGTGGTATGCATATGTGGTGTGTGAGAAATAACCTGCTAATATGACAATTTTGTGGGAAAAAAAAAAAGTAAAAAAAAAACCTTGATTTTGCAAAGAATTGTGGGAAAAAATGACAACTTCAAAAATCTCACCATGCATCTTTCTAAATACCTTGGAATGTCTTCTTTCCAAAAAGGTATCATTTGGGGGGTATTTGTACTTTTCTGGAATGTTAGGGTCTCAAGAATTTAGATAGGCCGTCAGTACTTCAGGTGTGATCAATTTTCAGATATTCGCACCATAGCTTTTGGACTCTATAACTTTCACAAAGACCAAATAATATCCACCGATTTGGGTTAATTTTACCAAAGATATGTAGCGGTATAAATTTTGGCCAAAATATATGAAGAAAAATTACTAATTTGCAAAATATTATAACAGAAATGAAGAAAAATGCATTTTTTTTACAGATTTTCGGTCTTTTTTCTTTTACGGCGCAAAAAATAAAGAACCCAGCGGTGATTAAATACCACCAAAAGAAAGCTCCATTTGTGTGAAAAAAAGGACAAAAATTTCATATAGATACAGTGTTGGCTGAGTAATTGTCATTCAAAATGTGAGAGCACCAAAAGCTGAAAATTGGTCTGGTTAGGAAGGGGGTTTAAGTGCCCAGTTGTCAAGTGGTTAAAAAAACCTTCAACGAGAGAAGCCTGATGCGGACAGTGTTTAAAGGAGAAGTGGAGGTGGAAGGGGAAGAAATGGTGAAGGAGATTGTGAATTTTTACGAACAGCTGTATAGTGAACAAAAGGGGGCATCAGAAGAAGAGAGGAAAGAATATTGTGAAGTAGTGAAGGGAAACCTGAACCCGGGTGACGGTGAAGGACTGGGGGAACCGGTCTCAAGTTTGGAAGTGGAAGCTACTTTGAAGAGTATGTCTAGAAACAAGACCCCTGGGAAAGACGGACTTCCAATGGAGTTTTATTTGAAATTTTGGCCTTTGTTACAGGAGCATGTAGTGGAACTTCTAAATCTTTGTATGAGTTCTGGAGTGATGTCAGATACGATGAAGCAGGGTGTAATTACTCTGATTTTCAAGAAGGGAGACCGTAGGGATATTAAGAACTGGCGCCCCATATCCTTGCTGAATTGCGACTACAAGGTGTTGGCCAAAGTGCTGGCCATGCGGTTGGGGCGGGTGGTTAACCAGTTGGTGGGGGACTGGCAGGTCTGTGCGGTCCCTGGGCGACGTATTGCCGATAACTTAATATTGTTGAGAGACCTGATATACTATGCACAGACTAATAACCTGCCCCTGGCGGTGGCCGGTATTGATTTGGAAAAAGCCTACGACAAAGTTTCACATTCCTTTTTGTTCCAAGTACTTGATTCAATGGGGTTGCCGAAAGATGTAGTGAAGATGGTAAAGGGATTATACAGAGACATCTCTAGTCAGGTGATCGTGAACGGGAGTGTGTCTGGGCCCTTCCGAGTGTGCTCTGGGGTAAGGCAGGGTTGTCCCCTGTCCCCTATCCTATTCATATGCGTGATGGAGCCACTATTAAGATCTGTGCAGGGAGATAAAGGATTCAAAGGTTTCTTTATTCCAGGAGGAGGTGGTGATAACGTTAAATCCCTATGTTATATGGATGACGTGGCCTTTGTATGTGCATCCGAGAGGGATCTTGCTAGAGCTGAGTTGCAATTGAACATCTTTGGGATAGTGTCCGGGTTGAATGTGAATTGGACAAAGAGTCAGGTATGCCCCTTAAGTGGAACCTTCAGTACGTCGGGGTCAAAATTGAAAGGAACAGAGTCTATAGAAGTGCTGGGAACTTGTTTTGAGAGGAATCTTATGGGGCAAACTAACACAAAAAAATCAATTGAGAAGATGTCCAAGAAGTTGGAATTTTGGAAGATGAGGAAGATGACATTAACAGGGAAGACTCTGGTGGTGAAAGCGGTGGTGCTACCCCTTTTGTTATATTTTAATATTGTGTTTCCTCCAAGCAAGATTTTGATCAAGCAGATGGCACGAAAGTTGTTCCTATTTTTTGGGGGGGCTAAAATGGAAAGGGTGGCTCGAACCATAGTGACAAAAAGCAGTAAAAATGGGGGGTATGACTTCCCGAATGTTGAAACCTTTTTAGGGATGCACTTTTGGTTTAGTCATTGGAAAGCCTTTTCTGTCGGTGGGAGGACTGCTCATCTAATGAGGTACTTGGCAGGTTGGTCCCTAATAAAATGGGGATGGTGTTCAAAGGATCTGACAAAACTGGTTGCCTTGTTCCCGCCTTCCTTCTACCTCAGGTTGGAGCAGTTCTTTAAGCAGTACGGCCTGGGGGTGTTGGGAGTGGGGGCATTGAAGAAGGAGTGTGTGGTGAAGTGGCTGAGAAGGGAGGAGGTGGTGGAAAACATAAGAGGGGTGAGGAGTAAATTTGCAAAGGAGTGTTGGGCAAGATTCTCATGGAGTGGTGTTACAAATCGTCAGAAGGAGATATGCTGGATGGCGTTTCATGAATGCTTGCTAACTTTGGCTTTTCTGAAGGGGAGAGATTTGTCTAGAAGAGAAGACTGTCCAAGGGAAGGATGTGGAGAAATTGAGTATGTACGGCATGCATTATGGGAGTGTACTTTCGTACAAAGGATCTGGAAGAGAGTGGAACCTTTAGTGAAGAGGGTCACTGGCGTGGAGGTGTTTGAACCAGAGGTTGTTTTCTTTGGGGTGGTGGAGGGGTGTAGGAAAAAGCAAAGAAAGATGTGGATTATGTCTTGTATTTTCAAAGAAGTGGTATGGGACGCGAGGTGTTGGTGGTGGAGGAATAGAGTGATGTTGTCTGAAAGAGATTGTGTTAATATGTTCCGTGCAAAATTATATTTGGTGTTGTTATATGATAAGGGATGGATGGGGGAGAAGGAAGCAGAGGAGTTTTGGGTGCATGAGAGGTGGGGAGTGGGGTAGGAGTACGGTTTTGTTGATATGTTTTTATGTAAGGATTTTTTAACCTTTTTTGCAAAAGATAAAAGACCATACTAAAGTGATGCAAAGAACACTGCTCTAAGGATATGTTGAGCTTAAAAACTCGTTGAGTTGGTGATTCAGTCTGAGTAGTATGGAAAAAAAAAAAAACTCTAGCTCCGGTCAGTTTTTCGGGAGAGAACACTTACTCCTCCTTCTGGGGGGGAGTAGTTAGTATTTCCCGAATTTAATTAGGTAGGGTGGATGGGAGCAACGGTGGGGCCTGCTGGTAAAAGGCTCTCACCAAGCTTCCAGAACTCCAGGCCTTCCTGGCTGGGGTGGGGGCTGCTGTGGTCTGGGGGTCAGGGTTGCACGAAAAGCCAGTGGTGAATGTGCCCCTGAAGTGGTAGTTCGCTTTTTGGCTAAGATCAAGTGTAGTATATACTGCGGTGTGACTTAGTCAAGAGGTGTCTGGGGTACCCGAAGGTCGGCCTTGGGGGGAGCGTCCCTTTTCGGAGGGCCCCCCCTTGCTGCTATTGGCTGTAGGATTAGTCCCCAGACAACGAGAAGCGATCGCCCTTTTGAAGGCGGTGAGAGCGATTTTCAGGGGCTCCTTTTGGGGTACCCCTTGGCGGAGGAGAAGCGGAGGCCTTTGTGGTTTCCAGGATGGCGGCTCATGGGTTGCGAGACTCACTGAGATTCCAGGCGAGGCCGGAATTTAAGACGATGGTTAACCTGAAGGTCGTGGTTGAGGATCTGTTGAAGAAAGCTTTAGGCTTAAAGGTGAGCAGCATATATTGCTTGCAAGATTTTCAGCAACAAGGTTTATATGATGTCACTTTCATTTCGTCCGAGGTCTGTTGGGCTGTGTTTGAGGGAGCAAAGCAGAAGAAGGAACTAGATGTGGTCAAGATGTTCGAGATCATCCCACTTTTTATGCAAGAGGAAAAGGTCATAACTGTGCATTTGTACAATCCCTTTGTGGACCCTGCATTGATTCGGGCTTTCTTAAACAACTATTGTGCAGATCTAAGAGGCGGGGAGAAGGTACGGAACCAATTCGGAATCTGGTCTGGAAAGTATCGTTTTGTGGGCCGATTTAAGAACGATTTAAGTTGTGTGGGGGGAGTAAAGCGGCCCCCGGCAGTTTTCACCATTGCAGGGGAGAGAGGTTTGTTGTTTTACCCCGGACAGCCCAGGTATTGCCGCAAGTGTTTTTCGTACGGACATTAAGTTCGGAGTGTGATGAGGGACAGAAATGTCGATTTTGTGGTAAAAGCAGACATCTGGCCAAAGAGTGTGGGGAACAGAAGGTTTGTGACATTTGCAAGAAACCCGGACATATGGCTAGACAGTGTGAGGATTATAAGTTTTACAAAACAAGATGGGTGGATATTATGGCATCTGAGAAGTGGATGTATACGGACGGAGGAGGGCGGCAGAGACCCATGAGTGCGACTGGTGAGGAGACTGCTAGGAGGGGACCCGCGGAGCAGCCTGATGCGGCCTCAACTAGTACTCCCCCCGGTGCATGAGGTCAGTGAAACCGCTCCCGAGGAGGTAAGTGGTGTGAAAGGCGATGTGAAGGAAACCAGTGGTGACACTGTGAGTAAAGTGACAGCTGGGAGTACTCACAAGGCGTCTGGCAACACTAGGAAGGGTAAAGGAGCGTCTCACATGGTAAGTGAGGAGCCGAGAGACCCGGAGGTAGAAGAACAGATGGAAACCGGAGGTAGGATGGGTCAAGAAATGCCTGGAGATGAAGAGGAGAATGGCGGTCCATCAGATCTGGATATTGGATCCTTCTCTACCCCTAGCCCAATGGCTACATCATCTGTCATTGGTGCTTTATCATCAAGTGAGGAAGAGGAGGAGGAAGATGAAGAGGAGATGGAGGACAGTGATGCAAGTATAGAATGTGCTCAGCGTCCGGTAAGCGGAGCTGAAGATGGCGACAGCTTCTTATCCGGCAAGAGAGCCCGGTTGGAGAAGGCTGGAGAAGGAGGAGTGTTCCCTGCTGAAGAGGCTGAAGTTGTTGAGTCCGCTGATTCTCCTGCCCTAAGGAGAAGATGCAAGAGCTTGGAGAAAGATGAAGTATAATTTAATCGTTTTATTTATGGCTGTACCATTTCTTTGTATCTTATTAATGGCACTGACTATTAGTTCAGTGAATGTGAGAAGTGTGAAGTCCAGATGGCGGAGAGCTGCAGTATTGCAAGAGCTGGGTGATGCAAATGTGGATATGTTATGCTTACAAGAGTGTGGTGTGGATAAGTGGCCAGGGGTGGAGGAGTGGAAATATGGCCCTGCTGTATGGTCACCTGCGTGCGAATCCCGGAGTGAAGGAGTGGGAATATTGGTGAAAAATCCTAATATACAGATTATATCTCATGAGGTTGTGATCCCTGGGAGAATGTTGGTGGTGGTGGTGGATTATCTGGGTGTGAAGGTGCGGATCGTGAATTGCTATGTCCCTGCTGAGCGGAGAGAAAGAAAGGACTTGTTTGAAACCTTGAAATTATACTTACCAGGGAGGGTAGCTACCGTGTTGGCTGGGGATTTCAATTGTGTGAGAGAGATGGTGTGGGGCAGGAGAAGGGTGTGGATTCTACATCCAAAATTTTAAATGAGATGGTGGAGGATTTACATTTCAAGGATGCAGCGGTTGAGGTGGAGGGAGGTAGACCATCGTACACCTTCTTTTCAGATAGGGGATCCGTCAGATCTCGGATCGATTTCAGCTTTGTGTCCGAGTCAGTGGGTGTGGAGAAATATAGTGTGTGTCCTGTGACTTTTTCGGATCATGTTATGCTAATATGTACGGTTGATCTGGAAGGAGGGGTAAAGTTTGGTAGTGGACTATGGAAACTGAATTGTGCAATCCTGGAGGATGTGGAGGTGTGTGAAAGATTTGAAGTCTTTTTTAGGAATCTGGTGAGGAAAAAAGGGAACTTTCCTGATGTGAGGTGGTGGTGGTGGTGGGGGTGGGGGGACTGGGTGAAGGGTAGAGTAGCGGGGTTTTTTAAAGGTATGTGTGCCCAGAAAGCTAAGGAGAAGAGAGAGTGTGATGAGGCTTTGTTGAGGAGGTTATACTTCTTGCTCTCATGTAAAAAGATGGGGTATGAGGTGAACCAGGAATTACAGGAGGTGAGGGATGAAAGAAACAAGAGGTTGAAAGAGAAAGGTAAAGGAATTCTGTTCCATGCAAAAGTGCAGGAAATGGAAAAAGGGGAGCGGTGTTCTAGGTTCTTCTTCAAAAAAACCTTCAACGAGAGAAGCCTGATGCGGACAGTGTTTAAAGGAGAAGTGGAGGTGGAAGGAGAAGAAATGGTGAAGGAGATTGTGCGTTTTTATGAACAGCTGTATAGTGAACAAAGGGGGGCATCAGAAGAAGAGAGGAAAGAATATTGTGAAGTAGTGAAGGGAAACCTGAACCCGGGTGACGGTGAAGGACTGGGGGAACCGGTCTCAAGTTTGGAAGTGGCAGCTACTTTGAAGAGTATGTCTAGGAACAAGACCCCTGGGAACGACGGACTTCCGATGAAGTTTTATTTGAAATTTTGGCCTTTGTTACAGGAGCATGTAGTGGAACTTTTAAACCTTTGTATGAGTTCTGGAGTGATGTCAGATACGATGAAGCAGGGTGTAATTACTCTGATTTTCAAGAAGGGAGATCGTAGGGATATTAAGAACTGGCGCCCCATATCCTTGCTGAATTGTGACTACAAGGTGTTGGCCAAAGTGCTGGCCATGCGTTTGGGGCGGGTGATTAACCAGTTGGTGGGGGACTGGCAGGTCTGTGCGGTCCCTGGGCGACGGATTGCCGATAACTTAATATTGTTGAGAGACCTGATATTCTACGCACAGACTAATAACCTGCCCCTGGCGGTGGCTGGTATTGATTTGGAAAAACCTACGACAAAGTTTCACATTCCTTCTTGTTCCAAGTACTTGACTCAATGGGGTTGCCGAAAGATGTAATGAAGATGGTGAAGGGATTATACAGAGACATCTCTAGTCAGGTAATCGTGAACGGGAGTGTGTCTGGGCCCTTCCGAGTGTGCTCTGGAGTAAGGCAGGGTTGTCCCCTGTCCCCTATCCTATTCATATGCGTGATGGAGCCACTACTAAGATCCGTGCAGGGAGATAAAGGATTCAAAGGTTTTTTTATTCCAGGAGGAGGTGGTGATAACGTTAAATCCCTATGTTATATGGATGACATAACTTTTGTATGTGCATCCGAGAGGGATCTTGCTAGAGCTGAGTTGCAATTGAACATCTTTGGGATAGTGTCCGGGTTGAATGTGAATTGGACGAAGAGTCAGGTATGCCCCTTAAGTGGAACCTTCAGTACGTCGGGGTCAAAATTGAAAGGAACAGAGTCTATAGAAGTGCTGGGAACTTGTTTTGAGAGGAATCTCATGGGGCAAACTAACGCAAAAAAATCAATTGAGAAGATATCCAAGAAGTTGGAATTTTGGAAGATGAGGAAGATGACATTGACAGGGAAGACTCTGGTGGTGAAAGCGGTGGTGCTACCCCTTTTGTTATATTTTAATAATGTGTTCCCTCCAAGCAAGATTTTGATCAAGCAGATGGCACGAAAGTTGTTCCTATTCTTTTGGGGGGCTAAAATGGAAAGGGTGGCTCGAACCATAGTGACAAAAAGCAGAAAAATGGGGGGTATGACTTCCCAAATATTGAGACCTTTTAGGGATGCACTTTTGGTTTAGTCATTGGAAAGCCTTTTCTGTCGGTGGGAGGACTGCTCATTTAATGAGATACTTGGCAGGTTGGTCCCTAATAAAATGGGGATGGTGTATAAAGGATCTGACAAAACCTGTTGCCTTGTTCCCGCCTTCCTTCTACCTCAGGTTGGAGCAGTTCTTTAAGCAGTACGGCCTGGGAGGGTTGGGAGTGGGGGCATTGAAGAAGGAGTGTGTGGTGAAGTGGCTGAGAAGGGAAGAGGTGGTGGAAAACATAAGAGGGGTGAGGAGTAAATTTGCAAAGGAGTGTTGGGCAAGGTTCTCATGGAGTGGTGTTACAAATCGCCAGAAGGAGATATGCTGGATGGCGTTTCATGAATGCTTGTTAACTTTGGCTTTTCTGAAGGGGAGAGATTTGTCCAGAAGAGAAGACTGTCCAAGGGAAGGATGTGGAGAAATTGAGTATGTACGGCATGCATTATGGGAGTGTACTTTTGTGCAAAGGATCTGGAAGAGAGTGGAACCTTTAGTGAAGAGGGTGACTGGCGTGGAGGTGTTTGAACCAGAGGTTGTTTTCTTTGGGGTGGTGGAGGGGTGTAGGAAAAAGCAAAGAAAGATGTGGATTATGTCTTGTATTTTCAAAGAAGTGGTATGGGATGCGAGGTGTTGGTGGTGGAGGAATAGAGTGATGTTGTCTGAAAGAGACTGTGTTAATATGTTCCGTGCAAAATTATATTTGGTGTTGTTATATGATAAGGGATGGAGGGGGAGAAGGAAGCAGAGGAGTTTTGGGTGCATGAGAGGTGGGGAGTGGGGTAGGAGTACGGTTTTGTTGATATGTTTTTATGTAAGGATTTTTTAACCTTTTTGCAAAAGATAAAGACCATACTAAAGTGATGCAAAGAACACTGCTCTAAGGATATGTTGAGCTTAAAAACTCGTTGAGTTGGTGATTCAGTCTGAGTAGTATGGAAAGAAAAAATCGACTTTAGCCCTTAGGGGTGTCTCTGCTTCACAGCTAGGACATTGAGAACCACTTGCATCTATCCAAGCCAATTGGTCCTTGTGGGGTACCCTCTGCTCAGCCTGGTAGGATCGTTGATTAAATTCAGCTTCACCTACTTGCTGCTATTGGGTTAGAGGCTTAGCCCCCACAGGGAACGAGATTGCGGTCTTCCCTCCTCCCCCACTCCGCATTACTACCTCCGGGCAGTAGATGCTAGAGCCTTTGTAAAGGCTACGAAAAGAGCGAAGACGTCGAGGAACCAGAAGGAAGCCGCCTAAGAACACCTGAAGCGACATCCAACTCCTTGACGATGAAGAGCGACAAGAAGACCAGAAAGGAGAAGAAGAACCCCGTTCCAGCCACTTCCTCCGAGCCCGGGAATGCTGCTGCCTCAACCCCCGCCTCTACCCCGGCCGGCACCAGCCGACCAGGACCAGCCAAGCCAGATCAGCCTGCAGACGGGCTCCCAGCATTGGAGCCTTGGATGAAGCAGACGGTCGTGCTGCAGCTGAAAGAGGTGGACGGAAGAGTCCCTGACATGACCCCGGAGATCTTCGGAAAGAAGATGATTCTGGAACAGGGGTTCAGCAAAGCGGAGACGCTTTCCGTGCAGGCCTTCACAAGAGGTATATTCTTTATAACTTTTGTGTCGTTTCAGGTCTGCAGAAGATACTGGGAGATGGTGAAGACCAGTGGCCCTGAATCCCCTTTCCGGAAGTTCACTGCGATCTGCCCCATAACACGGGACGAAAAGCGGGTGACAGTGGCCATGAGGAACCCCCATACCAGTGGAAAGGACATAGCCACCTACCTCCAGAGGTTCTGCACCATGGTGAAGGACCCAATCCAAATCTTCGATGCCAACAGCTTCTGGATAGGTAAGTGGTTTGTGCTCTGCAAACTGAGGAAAGACCCTTCGGGGGACATACAGCACCTGCAGCCTTTCTTCTCCTGGGGATCGTCCGCAGGAATCCTTTTCTACCCTGGCATACCCTACAACTGTAACAAGTGTGGGCAGCCGGGACACATAGGTAAGGATTGTACAGAACTTGCTTGCAAGTTCTGTAGGGTGACAGGCCACGAGACCAAGGACTGTCCGAGGTCCAAAGCCTGCAACCTTTGCGGATTGGCAGAGCATGTCTTCAGACACTGCCCCCAGAGGACCCGGACCTACGCTGGAGCCGTGAGCCAGGGTAAGCCATCTGGGAGGAAGCTGCCAGAAAAACCAAAGGAACCTCGAAAGGCCACAGGTAAGTCCACCCCCCCTGCCCCACCCCCTACCTCCAGCACACCCCCACCCACCCCCTCTGTGCTGGAGGAGCCCCTCCCCACCCATTCCCGCCCGAACCTGTCCTCCCTGGAGGACTTCCCCACCCTTCCACCACCCTCCACCCCCACCAGTGGCCCAAGAGGAAGCCGGAAACGGAAGCTCGAGAGCCCAACAGCTGAGGAACCTGCTACCTCCACCAAACGGCCCAACGGGCTCCAACGCGACAGCGATGGACCAGAGCAAGTAGTGGAGGACCTAGAGTCTGCAGGGGACGAGGAGGAAGGGGAGGAGATCATGGTCAACCCCGAGCATGACCTCCCCCCCAACGTCCACATCAGCCAGCAGATGATGGAGTCTGTCCTTGAGGAGCTGGGCCTGGCCCAGAACACAGGACAGGCAGAAGACGCAACGGAAGAGCCACCCTCCCCTCCGGGGAGGTAAGTTCGGACCCTTGTTAACTAGACCCTCATACCCTTTTTCATTATGGCTGAGATCTCAATCTTTTCCATTAATGTGAGGAGTATCAAGGATACATCTAGAAGGCAAGCGGTCCTGACCTTTCTTTCAAGTCAGCATAGTGATGTCTACATGCTTCAGGAGTGCGCCCTTCCTCCCTTGAGGAGTTACACTCATCTGTCCTCCCAGTGGACCCTTGGCCCCTCCTACTGGTCCGGGGGTGGTGATTGCAAGTCTGCAGGAGTAGCCATTCTGGTCAGGGGTGGGCGCTTCACGGTTGACTCTATCCATGAGCTAGTCTGTGGCCATCTTTTGGTCATAGACGGCTCGTGGGTGGAAGAGCCAGTTAGGCTCATCAACATGTATGCCCCCCCAGACAAGAATGCGCGGCTGGAACTTTTCCAGACCCTGCGGACCCAACTCGTCACCACCAGAACAGTAGTGATCGGCGGTGATTTTAACTGTCCGATCGAGGATGGGCGCAGCTCCAGCATATACGCAAAACTTGATGCTACTTCTAGGCTGCTCAAGGAGATGATCTCGGAGGCCTCCTTGCAGGACGCCGTGGGATTCATAGGGAAAGGGACCGTGAACTATTCGTGGTGCCGACCCGATGGATCTGTGCGTTCCAGGATTGACTTCGTGCTCACTTCAAGAACAGTCAAGCATCGTGAGTTCTCCATGGTCCCCTGCTTTTTCTCTGACCACAGGGCTATTCACTTTCGGGGTGACCTGGGCGAGGGCTTTGCCCGCGGACCGGGTTCCTGGAAGCTGAATAGCACCCTGCTGGAAAACGAGGAATTGATGGGGGAACTCCGGGAGGCCTATGCCACCTGGACAGAGGAAAAGAGATTCTTCGGAAGGGTAAGTGATTGGTGGGAGTTTGTGAAGGTTAAGCTGCGTAGCTTCTTTCAGGCAAGGGGACGCCAGCATGTGTGTGCCAGGAGGAGGGAACTCAGGAGACTGCAGCGTCAGTTGCAGTCCCTGCAGGACCTTCAGCACTGTGGCTGGGACGTTAGGCAGGACCTGGAGGACACCAAGAAGAGCCTGAAAGGACACTTCGAGGAAGAATCCAGGCACATTTTCTTCCGTGCCAAGGTGGAGAATCTTGAGAAAGGTGAGAAGTGTAATTCTTTCTTTTTCAGGAAACTTCACTTAGGACACACACCCTTGTCAGAGCTGCGTGACGAGACCGGAACACTCCAGAAGGGGAAGAAGGCTGTGATGCAAGTGGTCAGCGACTACTACACCAACCTCTACTCCCCGAAAGAAACGGACACACAGGCGGCCGACAGGTTCCTGTCAGGTATCTCTAACCAAATTGATCCTGCAGGTTCATCAACCGTCAACGCCCCCTTGGTGTTGGAGGAGCTGCACTCTGCCGCTAAATCCTTTAGGCGAGGCAGGACCCCGGGCTGCGATGGTCTCCCAGTGGAGCTCTATGTAGCACTGTGGGATCTCGTGGGCCCGGACCTGCTCGAGCTGTACGAGGAGATGGTGGTGGAGGGCAGAATGCCTCCGTCACTGAGAGAGGGGATGATCACGATTTTGTATAAGCGGAAAGGGGGAGAGATCGGATCTTAAAAATTGGCGTCCGATCTCTCTTCTGAATGTGGACTACAAAATCCTCGCCAAGGTCCTGGCCAACAGGCTGAAGTCTGTCATCGGACAGATCATTCACCCGGATCAGACTTGTGGCATTCCTGGTCGCAGGATTGCGGACAGCCTTGTGCTTGTCCGGGACACGGTCCAGTACATTCATGGCCGCCGTGTGCACGTGGCCCTGGTCAGTCTTGACCAGGAGAAGGCCTTTGACCGTGTCTCCCACGAGTTTCTGTGCAGAGCTCTGCGCAGGTTTGGTCTTGGGGAAATGTTTTGTTCGTATGTGAATGTAATGTACACTGACATTTCTAGTGTGGTGCTGGTAAATGGCTGGAAAACTGACCCCTTTCCAATTTTGTCTGGGGTCAGACAAGGCTGCCCTCTCTCACCTCTGCTTTTTGTTTGTTGTATAGAGCTCTTCGCCCGAAGCATCAGACGGAACCCAGAGATCAGAGGGATCACTGCACCAGGACCGGACAGACGGGAGGTCAAGTGCTCACTCTACATGGACGACGTGACGGTGTTCTGTGCTGATCGGCGCTCCATCGACACACTCGCCCAGACCTGTGAGGACTTCGGCCAAGCTTCAGGGGCAAAGGTCAACTGCGGGAAGTCAGAAGTCATGCTCTTTGGAAAGTGGTTCCTGCCTTCTTCTGCACCCATTCCTTTCAGCGTCAAGACGGACTTCATCAAAATCCTTGGGGTCTGGTTTGGAGCTGAGGGAGCAGCCCTGAAGTCCTGGGAGGAAAGACTGTCAAAAATGCGACAGAAGTTTGGACTTTGGAGCCTCAGAGAACTCACCATCGAAGGCAAAACACTGGTACTCCGCAGCGAGATCCTCCCTGTGTTGCAGTACCTCGCCCAGGCCTGGCCCCCCCGGGTTAACACCTGTAAGGCCATCACCAGGGCGGTGTTTCACTTCATCTGGAGCTCCAAAATGGACAGAGTGAAGCGGGCGGTTATGTTCAAGGAACCCCTCAAGGGCGGTAAGGGCGTGCCCGACATCGCTACACTACTGAGGGTGTGCTTTGCTTGTAACTGCATCCGCAGGACATTGGTTGACAGAACTGTGGACTCTGGTGGTAACTCCATGTCCCGTTTTTTCCTCCTGCCTCTTTGGAGGACCCTTGGATGGGACAAATGGGACAGCTCCATCCCCTACAACTGGGACACCCCTTGGTATTACTTGGACACCTTCAAGTTTATTAAGGAGCTGGGGCTACATGGAGTGAAGCCTGACTTGTGGAAGCCAAAAACTATCCACAAGTTGATCAGAGCATCGGACATTGTTGAGACTGTTCCAGGCCTCCCTTCAGCCACTTGTAAAGTGGTCTGGAGGAACGTTTCTTCAAAGAGACTCACCAACAGGCACAAAGATCTGGCATGGATGGCAATCCAAGGGGGGCTGCCACTCAGGACATTCATGCATGCCAGAAACCTGTGCAGATACAGGCACTGCCCCTTTTGCATCATCCAGGAGGAAACTGCTCTGCATGTTTTCTGGGAGTGCCCCTTTGCACAGGACCTGTTGAGGGCCTTGGAACCTGAACTCAAAGACTTTGTGCCACAGACTGCTATCACACACTTTGGTGTGTTGAACGGACTCTTCTGTGGAACTCATTCACAGGAGGACATTGACGGTGCCTGGCGGGCGCTGTGTTGCTTTAAGGACGCTTTATGGTGCGCCAGAAAGCGCCTCATCCACCAGCGGGAGAGGATGTCCATCGAGGACTGTCGCAGACTGGTTTACAGTCTGCTCAGAGACTATCACTTGATGGACTTCAAGGAGGAAGAGGAGGTCTGAAGATTTCCCCATCCCCCCCCCTCCCTGTGTATCCTTTGGCAGTTCAAATAAAGCTTCGGGCCTGTGAACTCTTTTCTCCCGCCCCTACCCCACCTTCTCCACCTCCCCCCAACACACCTGTTGCATTTTTGAATGTTATTAGACTGTATGACCTGACTATTGTGACATGTGTTTGAAGTAATACTTTCAGGGTAATGCGGCGTCATGCATGATGTGATGTTTCGGGGTATTATCACTCTGCACAACACATTAGGCATCATACCGCAGGGTGAATGTAATTTATTGGTATGTTTGGCGATGTATTGTTATGTAGTGTATTTATGCGCTGCATCGCAGTACAGATTGGATGTACCCTGTTTAAGTATTTGTTTTTTTGTATATTTTCTTGCAAAATAAAGTATACATTTTTCAATCAAAAAATCTGTTCTTATTAGTTTCCAGGAGGTGGCACTTGCTTCCGTCCCTGATCCATGGCGAGATGGAGATGGGATAGCAGTTGCTATGCAAAACCTGCTGGAGTAAAGGTGACCTGGAGCGGTACGTAGCCGAAAGGGAAGCCTTCTGATGGGGATGGAGAACCACGGGGTCTGATCTGGAGGGTTGGGACCCTGGTCTTCTGGCCTGGATTGGGGCAGCTCTAGCTCCGGACAGTTATTCGAGAACGCTGGCTCCCCTTTCTCCCACCGGGGGAGCGGACAGTATTTCCCGAATGTAATTAGGTAGGAGGGACGGAACAACGGTGAGGCCTGATGGTAAAGGGCTCTCACCAAGCTTCCAGAACTCCATGCCTTCCTGCCTGGGGTGGGGGCTGCTGTGGTCTGGGCTGGTCTTGAAAGCCTATGGAGTATGTGCCCCTGGAGTGGCAGTCACTTTGATTTGAGGCACCACGGTCACTGCACCATAAACACGCTTTTTTTTTTTTTTTTTTTAAGCACCTGCCTCTTGGGCCGGGCCTTTTGGCTGGGACCAGAGGAATTTTTTGTTCCTGGCCGGAGGGCCTGGTCATTGTTTTACACAATGGCCACCTTTTTCACTCTCCTCTCCACTATCCCTTCCCCACTTTTTTATTTATTTTCTATTGATTGAATCCTATGCTTTGTTTTGTACACGTTTGTCTCACTGTGTGGTAAGGATGGGTCCTCGGGCCAGCCCTGAAAGTCTTGGGAAGGAGTGGACATGGCCTTCTGGCTTAGTTCGCTCTAACCCATGGCATCTCCCTTCGGGGGAGCCCCACCTAGTACTTGGGTGGGTTCTGTTTTGGCAGACCCTCCAGAGAACAGGGTCTGTCAGGTTCCAGATGGGGACAAAGGTACTTTACAATGGTCTATCTGGCCGAAACCAAACGCCCTGGGGCATCAGGGAATTGGCACATTTGTGTACCCGTTGCACTTGTTTGTGACCACTCTTTATGTGTGTGCACATTTTTTTGGCACCGGGTGAAGTTTTTTGGGTGTGTTATGCACGCCATAGGCTTTTAAAAAAAAAAAAAAAGTTCAGGGGTGCTGTACAGTCAGTGTTTTTGTACTTGATTTATGGAACCATGGTCACTTCACCTCACCATACGTTTTTCACACCTGCCTCTAGGGCCAAGCCTTTTGGCTAGGACCAGGGGAAATTTTTATTCCTGGCCAGAGGGCCGGCCATTGTATTACACAATGGTCACTTTCACTCTCCCACCTTCCTTCTCCCCACTTTCTTTTTATTTATCCCCGTGTTTGTCACTTTTTGTATTTTTTTTTGTTTGGTGTGTATACACGTTTGTCACTGTGTGATGAGTAGGGTGTCGGTTCTTGGGCCTACTCTGAAAGTCTTGAGAGGGGGTGGACATAGGCCTTCTGGCTTGGTTCGCTCTCTCTCATGGGGTCTCCCTTCGGGGGAGTCCCACCTAGTACTTGAGTGGGTCTGTTTCGGCAGACCTTCCAGAGAATGGGGGCTTGTCTGGTTTCAGCCAGATAGACCCAAGTGAAGTACCTCGGTCCCCGTCTGGAGCCTAACGCCCCAGGGGAATCAGGGTAAGGTCCTTCCCTAGTGGAGAATCAGTGTAACACCCGTTGCACATTTTTGTGTGTCACTCTTTATATTTGTGCACTTTTTTTGGGCACAGGTGGAAGTTTTTGGGTGTGTTTTGCACTCCACTGGCTTTTAAAAAGGAAAAAAAAAAAAGTATGTGCTCCTGGAGTCCAGGGGTGCCATAAATCACTGTGAGTGAGGGTCACTTTGTTGTGGTGAAGTGACCATGGTGCCACAAATCACACGTTTTTCGCCCCTTTCGCAGTCAGTGTTTTTGTACTTGATTTATGGAACCATGGTCACTTCACCTCAACACATGTTTTTCACACCTGCCTCTAGGGCCGAGCCTTTTGGCTAAGACCAGGGAAATTTTTTATTCCTGGCCGAAGGGCCTGGCCATTGTATTGCACAATGGACACTTTTTCACTCTCCTCTACTTCCTTCTCCCCCACTTTCTTTTTATTTCCTTTTGTGTGTCACGTTTTGTACTTTTGTGTTGTACACGTTTTGCACTGTGTGATGAGTAGGGTTGCAGGTCCTCAGGCCTGCCCTGAAAGTCTTGGGAGGGGGTGGACATGGCCTTCTGGCTTGGTTCACCCTCTCTCATGGGGTCTCCCTTCGGGGGGAGCCCCACTGAGTACTTGGGGCGGTCTGTTTCGGCAGTCCCCCAGAGAAAGAGTCTGGTTTCAGGCAGATGGGCCAAGTGTAAGTACCCTTTTCCCCGTCAGGAGCCTAATGCCCCAGGGTATTCCGCCAATCCATGCGTCCGGCATCCTGAAAAGGGCCGGGCGCATGGATGGGGGCTTTTTGCTTGGTGAGGCTGTAATTGGTGCTGGTGGGGAATTCTTAAGGCTGATTATTGTCCTTGGCAATTGAAAACATATGCCACGATTTGCAATGGTGGTGGAGCACTCCTACACATAAATACTGCTTTTCTTTGGACATATACCTATAGGTGGTGGAATAACATCAGTCAGGAGTTATGTTTCTTGATTTATAATGTGATATTTGGTAGTTCTTGATGTGCGAGTATAGGATAGTGATTTGAAAACATTATACATTACTAGCATTTTGCTTTTTTGGATGTCATAATATTGAAAGAGGAAGGTGGGGGCTTATCTAGCTGTTTATAGTGCAAGCCTACTGCAGAGAACAGCATCCTCCATGCTTCTTGCTGTCATCCAAGGCCATTGATTAATCCCATCCCATACAGCCAATATTTTCACATCAGGCGCAACTGTTCCAGCGATAGCTCTTTTCGGGAAGAGGCTGCAAAACTGCTAGCAAGGGGCTACTCCAGCATATGCTTGGAGAGAGAAAAAAAAAAAAAAAGCAGCCTACAAACGGGCCTTAGGGAAAGCCAGACATAAATTACTTGTATGACTCTCAAAAATCTAATTCAAAGGAGCAGATATGCATTATTAACCAATATTGTAATCAACATTCACAACATCATAGACAAGTAATGGCACCTTCTTAGCATGGATCCAACCATCAGTCCATTTGTGCGTGAAAAACTGTCCGTGACCTATAGAGCCAAGTCTATTAGGGATCGACTGGTCCATAGCAAGTTCAAAGTGAATGCCAGAAGGGACCCATGCAAAAAATTTGAACGCCGTCTGATACGGCAGGTGCAATTATTGTTTCTCTATTCTCATATATAGACAAGTAAAACTCCTGGGTGGCAGTATTTTCAAACATCGCCATTATGCTAACTGTAAAACAGCAGTAGTTTAATAACATGTGAATGTGGCTGCTTTTAGATCAGTAAAACGATACATGAATTCTGGAAAGGGGCATAGTGTCACATTTTAATCATGAAAACAGGCAACCCAGATTTACCATGGGGTCGCCATGTAGCAACCACACATAATGGCAAATTTCCCCAAATTACATTTTTGATCCTGTATAAGATACACCCCGCCCCATGTGGTGGGGACTGGAATAAAAAGTTACTTCAATGTGAATTAAGATGGATCTATATATTAGAGGCAACATCTTCACCTAGTTTAAATAAAGCCCTGAACTTTACGCCATTCCTAGAGGGCTTTGTTTCTGGGTTCTTTGAAAACACTTACCTTACTATTTATGGCTCACTTTATCTTTCCCACTCCTGTTTAGTGCAATTAGGCGTATAAATATTCACGTGTCAATATTGTGCATTGTCTCGAGTTGAACAAATGGGCATTTATTTGCATGTTTTTGTTGTATAGTGTATACATCTGATTCTGTTATGCATGTTCTGGATATAGAAATATGGATGACTTGACATATTATATTGTTCTAATGCTACTGTACCTATCTCCACCAGGGGGCACCCACAGTTCTATGTATGGACACATTTAGTTTATTCATCTTACACACCCCCCCCCCCCCCTTTTTTTTTTTTTTTTTTTTTTTTTTTTGACAGTATGCGGTTGCATCATTGGGAGTCAACCCAGGGCATGGGTGGCTTGGTTCATTCTAGGGCATATGACAGTCATTGGGGAGATCAGGACTAATTGTCCCTCCTCAAGTGTGGCATGTCTGGGCTCACAGACTGTTCCTCTACCTGTATCCCCTTGGCACCACACATGCCAGTTGATGTCCGACAAACATCATCCTGCCGCCAGGGGACCAGTCTGGAACACACTCCAGCATAGAAGAAAGTGTCAGTATATCCAGGTGGCGGGCCTCTCCCCACCAGACTGGCTTTACAAGGGCACTGGCTTCCCCACAGCTGATTAATCCATCCTGGACTACCTTGCCTTTAGTTTTTGGTGACACTCGCTGTGCCATCATGCAATATTGTTGTGTTTTTTTTTTTACTCATGTGTATGCATTCATTTTTGCATAGAAAAATGCCTTTAAGACCATGCTGTGAAAATTATCTTATGTCTCACCCTGCACCAATAGCCACTGGTATAAAACACATATTGACAACACAGTTTAGTATACATTTTAATAAGATCTTCGATCCTAAATAAAAGGTTAAGTTTTATACCAATGACTATTCGTGCATAAGGATGTAATACTGACATATAAATCACACATAGGTTGGACTTGTCTTTTTTCAGCCTCACCTACTATATATGTATGTAACTAGTAACACACTTTTGCCACATTGGAGAGTTAAAACTGTATAGAGCAGTAAAGGCTTTTATTTGTAGATTCAGTACTGCCAAGTTTTGTGGGTGGACAAACAAGGCAATGTATGCTTTATTCTTGTTATCTTAAGTCATGAAAAGTTATTGCCAAATAAAAAAGGCCTATAGCAGAAACTCAAATCTTTCTCTGGACCATAAAATACATACAGGAACAAGAGCCTAAGTGGTTAGCTCTCCAAAAGGTGCACTGCAACAATGCGGAATTTACCCCTTCAGTGAAAAGCATCATCTACTGTGTTAAATCTGTCAGATTCTGCAAAACTGTCTCAGGATTACAGAGAAAAAAAAAAAAAGTTGGATCTAAACAGGCTTAAAGTGTAAGTAAACCCCCCCATCATTTTCAGCCAAGGAAGCTGCCATCTTTGCCTCTGTTTAATCTACAAATGTCATGATGCTGCACATGTGATCAGTTATGACACCAGCCATTGGATGGTTTCACAGTTTGGTTGAGAGCACAACCAATGGGAGTGTTACATTTCCGGCACGTGCCGGACATTAAACCGTTTTATGGATGGGTTTACTTCCGCTTTAAGGAGAGCAAAATACATGTAAATTTTCATCAGTAATTCCCACTACCTATGAGTCTGTGGGCTTTCAATAGCACAACAGAAGCCATTTGCCCTTAGGCTCACTCCACTTTAACTTAAGTACAAAGATACCAATACACAGTAAGCAGGAGAGTATGAAAAGACGACCTTGTTCTGACTCATTACATTGTAGCCAAGACCTGTCAAAATCACAACCATTTTTGAAGGCCAAGTTCACCTTTAGGAGCACATTACACCCAAATTTAGGGTATAAAACATTACTAATAACCTGCTTCCCAACCCCCCCCCCCCCCTTCCTGTGAAAGCATGCAGTCCCTGCAGCCACCGTCATTTAATATAAGCGCAGCCGTGAGGGGCTCCACCCCATATTTATTCCTCCACTAACCTTTGTGAATGAATAAACTACAAGACCATCTAACACCACAGGTGATGGACTTTTAGTTATCAATGGAATAAAAGTGTGGTAAACAGCACACTCAGTCTATTAACACTTCCTCCAGCTTCCAACTAAAAGCCTGTACAGAGGTACAGGTAGAAAGCTGGAGGACTGACATTGCATCTGGGATCCATATGCTTTAGTGATGGATCCATGGTTACTTCACTAACAGATGCAGCAGCTGAGTGCACTGTATGAGCTATGTAGCCTCAGCTCCATACAGTATACAGAATCAAGTCTGGCTATGCAGTGCTCAGCCATTCACAGAGAGCTCTGTATTCTATGAACAAATACAAAGCTTCCTCCGATTGGCTGAGGTGGTTTTGACATCATCCTCCTGCCTCTGCCAATCAGTGGAAGCTTTGTATTCTTTTGTAGAAGGCAGAAAGCAGGCTGTGCGCAGCCTGACTATTTTGTATTAGGAGTGGGGCAAGAAGTTTCCATACCACTACCAGAACACAGCATTGTATACTGTATGTAGCTAAAGGCTACTTACAGCTGCTGCTCTGTTAACAGTCAAGCTGTTCCAAAAGGAGCAAATTACTTAACCATTTAACCGATTGCTGGCCAGCCGCCACAGTTGTACTGTGGCAACATGGCTTGGCTGCGCGAATGGGCGTCGTGTTACGTCGGTAATATTCGGCTGCTCGCCCAGAGCAGACGCGAGGCGGTGATCGCGACTGCCGGGCTCCCGCAATCCCTTGGGGCACACCGAGAATCAGGATGTGTGTGTAAACAGAATATGAACAGCAATCTCATCTCCCCTGCACAGTCCCACCCCACCACCACCCCCCCCCCCCCCTCCTTTAGTTAGAACACACAATAGGGAACACATTAACTCCTTGATCACCCCCCCCCCCCCCCAGTGGTAAAAAAAACACCCCACACAAGAATTGTAACAAAATTCATAGAATTTTATTGAACGTGAATTAACCAGTTTTAATAGTTACTGATCCATGTATATTTTAGTTGATGTAAAGGTTAGTGTTGTTTATCAAAATACTTCAATTTTCCAGCTGGGTCAGGAATTATCTGCAAAAAATTAAAATACACAAGTTAAAAGTTGCTCTTATCCAGGGATTCTTCCAACATTACTGACAATTAAACTGCTCATTTGCACTGACTGTGAATAAAGTCTGTTTTTGTGGCCGGGCGGGGGGGGGGGGGGGGGGGGGGGTGTCACCTGGAGTTGCCTGCAGGCAGCCAAAAATATGGGGACGCAGCAGCTTTCCAGACACAGCCACACATCAATTCGCAAGGTGTGCAGAGGATTTGGCAATATAGGCCCCCAGCATGCAGCTCCAGCAGCATAAACAACCCCAGCACTCATGTGATTGAAGCCTAAAAAGGCATACACTAAAGCAGGGATGCATAGCACTGGTCCACAAACCAAATGCTACCCAGGTTTTTGAAGCATGGGAGGCATTTTAGGTTTCTTTCCCGATGTGTTGGCGAGTGCATGAGGCATTTGGAGCCTTAAAGGGACCAGTACCCCCATTTTACTAGGGATACCCAAGACGACATCTAGGAGAGTCCCGAGTGGAATCGAGACCTGGAAATCACCTTATAAATTACCATTTGGTGTACATATTTGTAGATTGAGTTCTGTAAGCCTTGAGGTGGCACGTGTAAATTTGTGGATTGGAACATTTACACCAAGTGGTGTGGGATTTATTGCCAGTAAAAGCAATCCTGCAGCTAACTAGCCGCTAGGATTGTTTTTACAAGAAAGAACAGCTTCAGGCATCATTCTGGTATAGCATTACAAACGTATACTATGTATTACGGCAAGCAAATGGTGGAGCAAGGTTTCTATGAATATTTTCAAACTCCAGTACGTGCAGCAATATGCAACGTATCACTACAGAAGTACATGTACGTAAACTCACAAGGTGGCATTCATGAACGTGGGGGTAGAACTAGAACTCCATGGGTGCGCCGCTAATTTTTCTCTCTCCTCTTAACTTTATTGCAATCACATAAGAAACCAATAGTTCAGCAGTCAACTCCTAATGACAGTGTGAGCATGTAGACTTACAAAAATGCAAGATTCCCCCCATCCACAGCTCAGTATTTTACGACTAACAACTCTATATGAAATTAACAGCCCGGTGCATTTTTAAACACACCTAGGTAAGGCATGTGTTTGAAAAGTCTACTTACAACTCTTGTCTTGGCCACCAAGCTTTCATAGCATCTTCAGGCCTGATCTAATTAAAGTCAGACAAATGTAGTGCTTTCAGTAAAATATACTGATGCTATGCAAATTTATTAAGACCAATCCTACTTTAGCCAAGTAGCATTAGCATGGCTGACTAGAAGCTACGGGCATCAACTTTAATAGCAAAAAAAAAAAAAAAAAACTAGAAGCTGAGAGTTTATCAAGGAGCAGTGAAGAGTTTTCACAAGCTTAAGGTATCTTATGAGATAAATGTGGCCACCCCCTGAATATAGTTACTTTGCTGCCTGGCCAGACATATGGCTCCTATAGAAGTTGGGTGTGACTGCTGGTTTTGTAGAGGAAATATGGGTGGCTGTAAAGCCACGAAATACACACACTGCAAGGTGCAGTTCTATCACAATCTGTGTACCCAAATCAAACAAGGGACAAGCCCAACACCAAACTCAATTTTTTATGCCATCATATATTTGAGATTGCGCTATGTTAGGCTCTTCCTATGTACAGTATCTCACAAAAGTGAGTACACCCCTCACATTTTTGTAAATTATAGCTGTTTATGTGACACTGAAGAAATGACACTTTGCTAAAAAGTAAAGTAGTGAGTGTACAGCTTGTATAACAGTGTAAACTTGCTGCCCCCTCAAAATAACACAGCCATTAAGGTCTAAACTGCTGGCAACAAAATCGATTACACTCTTAAGTGAAAATGTCCAAATTGGGCCAAGTGTCAATATTGTGTGGTCACCATTTTTTCCAGCACTGCCTTAACCCTTAGGCATGGGGTTCACCAGAGCTTCACAGGTTACCACTGGAGTCCTCTTCCACTCCTCCATGACATCACAAAGCTGGTGGATGTTAAGAGATTTTGCGCTTCACCTTCCGTTTGAGGATGCCCCACAGATGCTCAATAGGGTTTAGGTCTGGAGACATGCTTGGCCAGTCCCTCACCTCTACCCTCAGCTTCTTTAGCAAGGTAGTGGTTGTCTTTGGGGTCGTTATGTTGGAATACCGCCCTGTAGCCCAGTCTCCGAAGGGAGGGATCATGCTTTGCTTTAGTATGTCACAGTACATGTTGGCATTCATGGTTCCCTCAATGAACTGTAGCTCCCCAGTGGCAGCAGCATTCATGCAGCCCCAGACCATGACACTCCCACCACCATGCTTGACTGTAGGCAAGACACACTTGTCTTTGTACTCCTCACCTGGTTGCCATCACAAATGCTGAAATAAGTTCATCTTGGTCTCAGACCACAGGACATGGTTCCAGTAATCCATGTACTTAGTCTGCTTTCCTTCAGCAAACTGTTGCAGGCTCTCTTGTGCATCTTTAGAAGAGGCTTCCTTCTGGGATGACAGCCATGCAGACCAATTTGATGCAGTGTGCGGTGTATGGCTGAGCACAGACAGGCTGACACCCCCACAACCTCTGCAGCAATGCTAGCAGCACTCATATGCATTTCCCAAAGACAACCTCTGGATATGACGCTGAGCATGCACACTCAACTTTTTTGGTCAATAATGTCAAGGCCTGTTCTGAGTGGAACCTGTCCTGTTAAACTGCTGTATGGTCTTGGTCACCATGCTGCAGTTTAGTTTCAGGGTCTTAGCAATCTTATAGCCTAGGCCATCTTTATGTAGAGAAAAAAAAAAAAAAAAAAATTCAGATCCTCATGACGTGCCATGTTAAACTTCCAGCGACCAGTAAGAGAGAGTGACCACAACAAATTTAAACACACCTGCTCCCCATTCACACCTAAGACTTTGTAACACTAACAAGTCACATGACACCAGGGAAGGAAAATGGCTAATTGGCCCAATTTAGACGTTTTCACTTAGGGGTGTACTCACATTTGGTGCCAGCGGTTTAGGCATGAATGGCTGTGTCGAGTTATTTTGAGAGGATAGCAAACTTACTGTTATACAAGCTATACACACTCATTACTTTGCTACAATGTAAAGTGTCATTTCTTCAGTGTTGTCACATGAAAAGAAAAAATATAAAAAATGTAAGGTGTGTACTCACTTTTGAGAAATACCGTATGTTGCTGGATATGCTACACCATGGATTAGGCAAGACTGAGCCCTCCCTTCCCCACCTTTTTCTTTGAGGTGTAGAGAGGTCTCAAGATTGTGGGTGGCAGCAGTTGTGTAGCTGCCCCTGACCGTGGAGAATAAGGGCATCTTGTGTTGGTTTTTGTCCTAGTTTGTGCTTTTGCACTGGGATGCGGAGGGTGGTTGATATTGTGCAAGTGAGACTGGTAGTTTCTCTAAATTTGAGAGGAGCGCGATGGCTGACTGTATGGTCTTAAGACTCCCCATCATGGGATTCAGCATGCAGATTGCAGAGTTGGAGCCCAGCATTCTCAAGGTTGGGGGAGTGGATTCCCCCCCAAAAAAAATAAAAAAAACATAATGGGTCATTGGTATGACTTAGTTTATTTATACCTGGGGAACATAGCAAGTTTAACCCTTTCATGACTAAGCCCATTTTTGAAATTTGGTGTTTACAAGTTAAAAACCGTATTTTTTGCTAGAAAATTACTTAGAGTTCCCAAACATTATATATATTTTTTTAGCAGAGAATCTAGAGAATAAAATGGCGATTGTTGCAATATTTTTTATCAAACGGTATTTGTGCAGCGGTGTTTTAAACGCAAATTTTTGGAAAAGGGACACTTTCATGAATTTTAAAAAATCCAAACAGTAAAGTTACCCCAATTTTTTTGTATAATGTGAAAGATGATGTTACGCCGAGTAAATAGATACCAAACATGTCACCCTTTATAATTGCACGCACTCGTGGAATGGCGACAAACTACAGTACCTATGAATTTCCATAGGCGATGCTTTAAAATTTTTTTTATGGTTACCAGGTTTGAGTTACAGAGGAGGTCTAGGGCTAGAATTATCGCGGCGATACCTCACATGTGTGATTTACATATGCGGGCGCGAGCTCGAGGGGACAGGGGCACTTTAAAATTTTTTTTTTTTTTTTTTACTTTATAAATTGTGTTTTAAAAAAAAAAAAAAAAATGTTTTTTTACTTTTATTGCTGTCACAAGGAATGTAAACATCCCTTGTGACAGTAATAGGTGGTGACCGGTACTCTTTATGGAGGGATCGGGTGTCTAAAAGACCCCCGATCCCTCCTCTGCACTTCAAAGTATTCAGATCGCCGAAAACAGCGATTCTGAATACTGTGTACTTTTTTAAATTCGGCGCCATTGGCAGCCGAGTAAACGGGAAGTGACGTCATGACATCGCTTCCGCATTTACAATGAGAAGGCTGGAACGAAGCCGCCCACAGCTTCGTTCCAGTCCGCCCCCAGCCGCCGAAGGCACACGATCAGACACCGGGCCTCCCGATCGCACGGGAGGCCTGGTAACAGCGGCGGGTGGGGGGGGGGGGGATGTCCCCTCCCGCTCCTCCGGTATAACAACCGAGCGGCTTTTAGCCGCATCGGTTGTTATACTCGGGTAGCCGATCGCCCGCTGTAAACAACGGTACCAGGATGATGCCTGCAGCTGCGGGCATCATCCCGGTATAACCCCGGAAAGCCGAGTACGCATATCTGCGTACGGTCGGCAGGAAGGGGATTTATCTGGACAATTTTTGCAAGTACAAGTTTGCAATGTTATATGTTTAGTGAAGAAATTATGGGAATGCTGCATGAAGCTATTATGTATGCATATGATTGCAGAGGAAATATCTGCCTTTCATAGGCCCATTTAACCTTCAGCCAACTTACCACTGAATCTGTAAAACCAAATCAGTAATTAAAAGGAGTTGGCAACTCTGAGCCAAAAATAAATCACAAAAGGAAAAAAAAAAAAAAAAAAAAAAAATAATCACTAAAAAACTGGAGCACACAGAATTTGGTGCAACTGTGCATAGTACCCAATCAACTTCTTGGTTATATTTTATTATACTTTATATTTGGGGCAGGGGGGGCGCAGAGCCCCCTGCCCCAAAGCACCCGACCCCCCCCCCCCATGTTGAGGGGATGCAGCCTGGTATGGTTCAGGGAGAGCGGAAAGCTGTTACCACTGACAGGGCTTCCATCTTCACTTGGTCTTCCTTCTGGGTTCCCAGGCTCCATCCATGTGAACAGTTGAGCTGCAGTGACGTCACTCCACATGGATGGAACACTCAAGAATGCTGTCTATTCAGAGCGCAGTGCACTGCTGTCACCATTTGCTACAGATGTGAAAATCTAAACGGTGCACGTTTAGGAGATATTCACTGTACCTACAGGTAAGCCTCATAGGCTTACCTGTAAGTACAACTGAAAAAGCAGTCTTTACTATCGCTTTAAGCTAAGCAAGAAGGCTGCTTAATTTAGTTCAGTTTGTCCCTATACTTAAAAATGAAGCATAAAAAAAAAAAAAGCGCAACACTGCTAGGAAAGCAGGACAGCAGAAAGCACAACTGTGGCATTTATCAAACTGATATAGATGTACAGTACACTTACCGTTTCACTGCCAGGTTTCCAACCAGCAGGGCACACTATTGGAGAAGGGGAAAAAAAAAAAAAAAAAACACATTATGTGCTTATTGAATTTATGAGAATGGCTTCTCACAAGAATACTTAAACATGGTTTCAGAGTTTAAAAGGTTTGTAAATGCCCAACAATGACATTTTCATATTTGTTCCGTTATGGTAAATAGTCCATTGAAAGCATTCTATAAATTGCATAAAAAAAAAAAAAAAACCATAACTGATAATTTCCTTTGCTCTTTGCCTCTGTTGAATGTTCTCTGTTAACATTGTTCTGTTTGAACTACAGAACACCCCACTTTCTATATTAACAAGAAGTGTTTTTTCTAGCCAAGTTAACTTTTTTTTGGGGGGATTAACAAAGATCCTGTGCCTTTAAAGCATGTTAAACAGCACAGTGCTTGTGCCATGTCCCCCTGTATACCCTAAAAATAAAAACCCTAGCTGATCCTGCCTGGCTATACCCTCGCCTCTGCAAACAGACCACGATAATCATGGCAGCTGAGCCCTGACATCGTGGCCCATTTGCGCAATTCCGTCATCCGCAGCCTGCTATCTGCATCTCTCCCTGCGTCTCCTCTTGGAGATGAGGGGAAGATGGCCCCCACCCATCTCTATATCATTGCAGGGCGGAAGCAACGTCAAAACGTCACTTCCGCCCGTAGCTCAAAGAGCCATTTTTTTTTGCATGTTAGTGCAAGTGAGATCTGAGGTCTCTTTGACCCCAGATCTCATATTTAAAGAGGTCCTGCCATGCTTTTTTCTATTACAAGGGATGTTTATATTCCTTGTAATAGGAATAAAAAAAAAAAAAAAAAAAAAAAAAAAAAGCGCCCTGTCCCGCCGAGCTCACGTGCAGAAGCGCATACGTGAGTAGCGCCCTCATTTGAAAACTGTTCAAACTAGGGCTGCAACTAACGATTATTTTCATAATCCGATTATTTGGCCGATTGTTTTGATTAATCAGTTAATGACCTAAAAAAAAAAAAAAGAAAAAAAAAAAAAAGTGGCGTATAATTTAGTTAATATGCAAAGTTTAAAAAAAAAAGCCAATTTATTCTTAAATATCTCTATACGGTGGTAAATATAAACCAACTATATGGTTAGGGAGCAAAATATCTAATCCACTCTGAGAACAGACAGAAGAGATATACTGTACATACTATTAAAGGGTGAATCTGATAAATATTATCAGATTTAGAGATCAAATGTCTGATAAAATTTCATTTTAAGAACATTCGTTCGATTTTCTAATCGTTAGTGGGGTCAAGTCGACGTTCATTTTCAACCATAGTGATGGAAAATTTGGAAATAAAAAACTTGGTCAAAGGAATTTTCAGACCGTGTATGTGGTTTTCGTTCAGAAATTACATTCATTTTAAAAACAGAATGTAAAAAACAAGTGAAAATTTCAAACATTCAGCGAATATACAAAGATTTTTCGTCTGAATATTGTAGTCTGAAAATTGATCCGTGTGGCCAGAATAAGGCTCGCTACATACCTAGGCAGTTTGCTTTTGTACTGTTTCTGCAGTGCGTTTTGATTTTTGCGCACGTGATTTTGCGGCGATTTGCGTTTTTTTTGGCTGATTTGTTGTTGGGCAGATTAAAAAACACAAATTGCTGCAAAAACGCATTAATGCTGTTCTGCAACTTCTCCATTGAAGTATATTGAACCAAAAAAAAAAGTTTTTTTCACAAAAAGTCCCTGACCCTTTCCAAATACGCAGCGGCTGAAAAAAGCATAGAGGTGAACGTGTCCAATGGGAAACCATGTTAATGAACTGCAGTGTGCTTCTGCAAAAAAGCACCAAAAAACATAGATGTGAACCAGGTCTAAGACATAATGGGGGAAAAAAAAAAAAAAAAAAAAAAAAAGCAGATAATCATTACTGTAAGGGGTTCATTTTTTTACTGTAGAACTGTGAAACTAACATCTACAGTAGCGTCTTGCTCTTTTTGTACTATAAAGGGCTTGTTTTAGTTTTTTTAACTCCATTACGTTACTGGCCGATTAATATTTTCATAATCGATTAGTTGTCGATCAATTAGTTGTTTCAGCCCTAGTTCAAACCACATATGTGAGGTATCACCGCGATCGGTAGAGCAAGAGCAATAATTCTAGCCCTAGATCCTCTAACTCAAAACATGCAACCTGTAGAATTTTTTTTAAACGTTGCCTATGGAGATTAAGGGTAAAAGTTTGTCGCCATTCCACGAGCGGGCGCAATTTTGAAGCGTGACATGTTGGCATCAATTTACTCATCGTAACATTATCTTTCACAATATGAAAAAAAATTGGGCTAACTTTACTGTGTTTTTTTTTATTAAGTGTATTTTTTCCCAAAATAGGTGCGCTTGTAAGACCGCTGCACAAATACGGTGCGACAAAGTATTGCAACGACTGCCATTTTATTCTCTAGAGTATATTTACTTTTTTTTATTTATTTATTTTTTCTATAATGTTTGGGTGTTCCAAGTAATTTTCTAGCCAAAAAAAAAAGTTTAACTTGTAAACTGATCTCAGAAAGAGGCTCGGTCCTTAAGTGGTTAAAAACAGTCTTCATCTAGGTTCACATCTATGCAGGCTGCGGGTGAGCATTTTTTGGTGCATTTTGCAGTCCCTTTTGCGTTTTTGAACACAAAATTAGCAACTGATGCTACTTGAGTGCTGGAGAGAATGTAAAGCACATCACGCACAAAACTGGTTGTAGGAGCTTTTTTTGGCTACTAGTAAAGTATGACAAACAGTTTGTGTAAGAACTCTAAACAAGAGAAAGCTCCCTGGTGAGGGAAGCAAGAGATGGCCAAACCACACATTCTCCTAAGCCACCCCACCATCACCCCTTCCTTGCTCTTCTTCCCCCCTTTCTTTTCCACCTAGACGCTCCCTTCGCTTGACCACCCCTTCTCCCTCCCCCCTCCAGTCATTTTCCTCATCTCATTGGCTGATATGCATCAATATCACCAAGATACCAAAGACAAAAAACCTTGCATACACCATATAGGAATCTCTCAGCGCATCACAAAGGCCCCTATAATAAAACCTTCTCCTGCCGAAAGATACTTCATGTCGCATCAAGCACCAAAAACACTGAAACTTCCAGAAGGCTATCAGAGTATAATATCTCTTATACCTACACGCAACTGCAACACTGAAGATTATTTGAACTAAATATTGCTGAACAAATTGAACCCCGCTCACTCCGTGAGATCAGAAATACCATACCAAGGTTTATGCTAGGTAAATTAAAAAAAACAGACTATGATTGTTCTTATGTATACTTCTATCCACTGTTGATGTACCATTCATGTCAGCACAACCTGTACAATGTTACATGTCAATTTAATTGATTTCATCAATAAAATATTTTTTTTTTTTTTTGTTTCAAAAGTCTGACCCTTTCCAAAAATACATTTTAAGGCAAAAATGCACCGGCTCAAAATGCATGGGTTTCCTATGGATCTAATTCACATGGACTGTAGAGCATTCCCACAACAACAAAAAAAAAAAAAAACACACCACTAGGCGTGAACCAAGGGTTAGGGCAACTACAGTGCTCCTCCACTGATCACTATAACAGGTGAGCATTGTCAGTTTAGGACAGGTGGGGTGGTGTCACTATGTCCCTAGCAGCATACCCAGGTGAAAATAAAAGGAAGCCTCATGAAAACAAAAATGCAGCCAACACTTCTAAGCAGAGGTTAGTTAAAATAGATTTGAAAAAATTGGATTTTAGGTGTTTACATGTTTAAAACAGGTTTTTTTTTTGCTAGAAAATTACTTAGAACCCCCAAACATTACACATTTTTTTTCTAACACCCTAGAGAATAAAATGGCGGTCATTGCAATACTTTTTTTGCACCGTATTTGCGCAGCAGTCTTATAAGCGCACTTTTTTTGGAAAAAATTCATTTTTGAATAAAAAAAAAATAAGACAACAGTAAAAGTTAACCCAATTTTTTTTTATATTGTAAAATATAATGTTACGCCAAGTAAATTGATACTCAACATGTCACGCTTCAAAATTGCGCCTGCTCGTGGAATGGCGTCAAACTTTCACCCTTAAAAATCTCCATAGGCGACGTTTAAAAAACGACGTGTAAACATCCCTTGTAATAGAAAAAAGCATGACAGGTCCTCTTAAATATGAGATCTGGGGTCAAAAAGGTCCTCAGATCTCATATTTAGACTTAAAAGACAAAAAAAAAAAAAAATAAAAATAATGACGTCGCTCCGGCCGTCCTATGGTATGGAGACAGGTGGGCGCCATCTTAGCCTCACTCGTCTCCATACTGAGGAAGTGAGAGGACCCGATCGCCTCTGTCGCTACCGACGGCTCCGGTAAGCGGCGGTGGCACCTCTCCCGCCGCTGATAACGGTGATCTCGCAGCGAACCCGCCGCAGAGACCACCATTATCGTGTACAGAACCGCCGGCCCTAAAGATGGATACCTCGGTTGTGGCAGCAGCTGCTGCCGTTACCGAGATATCCATCTTTAAAGTAATGACGTATATATACAGTGGCCGGTTGGTAAGTGGTTAATAGAAGCCCTACAGTAAGGCATTTACCAAGGACTGATGTGCAAGTCATACAACTGATCATTGTTTAGTGTCATGGTCAGCCAAATAAACATATTTTATTTATGCCTATTGATCTAAAAGTAGCTGAGCTTTCTTTGGTAGTAGCTCTGAATGGTTTCAAATATTTTTCCAATTTTAAAATTGGAGACTGTCTGCACCAAATCCAGCAAGACAGCCCGAGCAGCCAAACAATGGGCATCCTCTTCAGCAACCTTGAGAACCGTTGAGCTCCTGGTTAATTGCTGTAGCTTTAAAGGAGGGGGACCAGGTAAGCCTGCTCTCAATTTGTGCACAGGTATTTACAGTAATTCTCAATTGGGGACTTTGTTTTGAGTTAGAGAACACACTTACGGAGTGCCTTGATGCTGTAGCATGGCATTACATGTATTTTATAAACAGCTTGCCGACTGGCTCACGCCGATATATGTCAGCAGAAGGGCACGTACAGGCAGTACATTGCCCTTTAAGAAGCGGTTTGCGGGCACGCAACCTCCGTGAGTGTGATCGCGGGTCCCGTGGATCACGGAGAGGAAGAATGGGGAAATGCTGATGTTCCCCGCTCTGCCTAGTGACAGGACACTGATCACCGCTCCTGATTACAGGGAGCTGTGATCAGTGTCGTGTCACACAAAACCACGCCCCCCCCCCCCCCCCACAGTTAGAATCACTCCCTAGGACACTTAACCCCTTCACTGCCAGTCAAAAAAAAACACACCACCACACACACACACACTATATAACTATCCCCCATTTTGTAGACGCTATAACTTTTGCGCCAACCAAACGCTTATTGCGATTTTTTTTTACTAAAAATATGAAGGATACGTATCAGCCTAAACTAAGGAAAAAAAAATGTTTTATACATTTTTTGGGGATATGCATTATAGCAAAAAGTAAAAAATGCGTTTTTTTCAAAGCGGTCGCTATTTTTTGTTTATACCGCAAAAAATAAATACCGCCAAGGTGATCAAATACCACCAAAAGAAAGCTCTATTTGTGGGAAAAAAAAAAAAACGACAATTTTGTTTGGGTGCTACGTCGCACGACAGCGCGATTGTCAGTTAACCACTTAAGGACCAGCCTCATTTTGGATTTTAGGTGTTCACATGTTTAAAAGGTTTTTTTTGCTGGAAAATTACTTAGAACCCCCAAACATTATATATTGTTTTTTTTTTCTAACACCCTAGAGAAAAAAAAATGGCAGTCAATGCAATACTTTTTTTTGCACCGTACTTGCACAGTAAATTGATACCCAACATGTCACACTTCAAAATTGCGCCTGCTCGTGGAATGGCGTCAAACTGTTACCCTCAAAAATCTCCAGAGGCGACATTTAAAAAATTCTACAGGTTGCATGTTTTGCATTACAGAGGTCTAGGGCTAGAATTATTGCTCTCGCGCTACCAGTCGCGGCGATACCTCACATGTGTGGTTTGACCACCGTTTTCATATGCGGGCGCTACTCACGTATGCGTTCGATTCTGCATGCAAGCTTGTCAGGCCGACCGCCGCACAAAAACAGGGATACCGGGGTTATGGCAGCTAGCTGCTGCCATAACGATATCCGCTGCCAAAGTTTGGATGTACATCGGCGTGCGTCGGTCGGCAAGTGGTTAAAGCAACGCAGTGCAGAATTGCAAAAAGTGCTCTGGTCTTTGGGCCAAATGGTCCGGGGCTTAAGTGGTTAATGCAACAAAAAACCTGCTATGCGATCCAGACATCCTGGAATTTTACTAAGGTTCCTCAACTGCCTCCCCCTCAAAACCTCTCTAGAGTGCAAATCACATTCTTGTATAAACCAAAGCTTAGGCAATACACAAATAGGAAGTGGAATCTGGTCATCACTCACCTTCCCCATGTTTGTCAGTGTACTGGAATGCTTGCACAAGACGAAGGGTCTCATCTACAGATCGCCCAACAGGAAGATCATTCATGGTAATCTGTCGGAGGACTCCTTTGTCATCTATGATGAAGAGTCCTCTATAACAAAATTAAACATTCACAAGATTAATAGACCCAAAAGGTGCTACGCGTTTCAGGAAAGCTGTCAATGAAGGGGCTAACCCTGCTAACCTTTGAAAGAATGAATTGTTTAAATCCTACTGATCCCAGCACCTCAATGCTTTAAAACATTTGTTGCCCCAACACATACCTGTTCTGTATACAAGTACATGGTACAGCATGCACATGAGAAAGTATCCTGTTCTGTGTTGCATTCCTGGTGTTCCTGCCAGTTCCCTTGCTTTCCTATTAAAAGCTGACCACACCGTAGTGAGTTCTCTAGCTATGCTGGGAACCCTGTACTCAAATAGACTGGTTCTGACTAGGGATGGGCGAACGGTTCGGGCCGAGCATAAGTTCGGGCCGAACTTTGGATGTTCTGTGAACACCGATAAATATGCGGTGTTCGGGGCAAATTTGAAAGCCGCCAGAACATAGTTAGTTAGTCTATGGAACACTAACATGAAAAATCAAAAGTGCTCATTTTAAAGGCTTGCAAGTTATTGTCATAAAAAGTGTTTGGGGACCTGGGTGCTGCCCCAGGGGACATGTAAAATGAGATTTTTTTTTAAAAACAGCCCTTTTTTCAGGAGCAGTGATTTTAATGCTTAAAGTGAACCAATAAAAATTAACTATTCCTTTAAATATCGTGCCTGGGGGGCGTCTATAGTATGCCTGTAAAGTGGCGCTTTTTTTCCCCATCTTTAGAACAGTACAGTAAAGGAAAAATGGTCATTGAAAACTCATCGCGGCTGTAATGAATTGTCAGGTCTCGGCAATATAGTAAAAACTCATTGGGAAAAAATATAAATAAAAATCACTGCTCAAAAAAAAAAAAAAGGCAGTTTTTTAAAAAATGTTTTGCATTGATACATGTCCCCTGGGGAAGGACCTGGGTCCCCAAACACTTTATGACAATAACTTGCATACAAACCTTTAAAATGAGAACTTTATTATTCATGTTTGTGTCCCATAGACTTTAATGATGTTCACGTGTTCTGCTGAAAACAGGAGGGTGTTCGGCTCATCCCTAGTCCTGACATGCCCCAGCTGCACAGCCATTTACTGGGAAGCGCAGTGTGCTGCTGCTTCTCTCCCCCTCCCCCCAGGTCTTATGCAGCTGAAAAGAGGGAATGTGGTCACACAAAAATGGGGAAGAAAAATAACACTTTTTTTTTTATCTATACGAAAATGTTTTGCCTTTCACTTCCATTTTAAACTGAATAGGTTGTAATAATAGTTTACATCCACTTTAAAAAAAGGGGTTGTAAACCCTCATGGCTTTTCACCTTAAAGTGTCTATTAACCAAAAAATAATATAATATAATATAATATAATATATATATATATATATATATATATATATATATATACACACACACACACACACTGTATTTATTGGCGTATAACACTCACTTTTTCACCATGAAAATCGTGTGCAAATAGTGTGTGCGTGTTATACGCCAATACTTCAATTTTAGCTGCCTCGGAGGGGACAGGAAGGGGGGCGTGACGAGAGCCGTCAGAATACATACAGTTTGAATCTCCTGTTTACTTGGCAGCCTCTAATAGGAAGTCCCATCTCCTGGGCCACCATTGGACCACTGTTCTGTCTATCATAGGAGATTCTCACTGTATCTGTATGTAATCTGTCGGCGCTCATCCCGCCCCCCTCCCTGTCCCCTCTAGGCTGCAGATGGGCATCGATCAGGCTGCACTGATGGCAATGGCGAGGCTGCTGCATTGTTGGCAATGGCGAGGCTGCATTGATGGCACTTGAGGCTGCAGATGGGCACTGACCCTTATTTTGCTTCAAAGTTCCTTATTTAAAATTTAAGTTTTTTTCCTGAAACTTCCCTCTTAAAATGAATGTGCGTGTTATACGCCGATAAATACACACATATATCTATCTATATCTCTTTAAAGCAGAGTTCCACCCACCTTTCGGGGGGGATGACAGCCGCGGGGCGCCCTCCTCTCCCTGTTGCTGGGCCAGTAGGGGAGAGGAGCAGGGCCTTGTGCATGCGCAGTAGGGTTCCTGCGTGACCCCGTAAGGCTACACTGTCAGGTACCCTCACTGGTGACGGCAGCACCCGACAGCTCATGGAAACATCAGCTGCAGTGCCGACATTTCTGGACTCCAGGACAGGTAAGTGTTTTATTGTTAAAAGCCAGCAGCTGGCTTTTATTTTATTTTTTGGGCAGAACAGCCCTTTAAAGCAGGTTATATGACAGTGTTTGTTTTGTGTCATTTGGCCCCCTGTAATACCAAAAAAACCTGGCTGATTTTGCCAGTTTCTCCCCACCCCTCTAAACTGACTACGGGGTATCATAGCTACTGAGACCAGACACAGTGGTCAGTTTACATGCCTCTCAGCAGCATGCTCTCCTCCTGTGTCTGTGCACGCGTGGCCACCCATGTACCCGTGCGTTTGCGCGTCCGTGCATGTTACCCCTCCTGCTGCTCATAACACCAACCTGTATACACCATCAGCAATGCCTTCTATTGCAGTGTCCTTCTCTATGAATAATATATAAATGCTGTAAATACTTCATTTAAGAGCTGAGATTTCGATCACATGATCAGCCAAGCTCTCTCCACCTCTCATCCAGACTGAGATCAGCAGAGGAATCTCAGCCCCGCTCGCATCTCTCAGCGGAGGAAAGGAGAAAGCTCACCAGTGCTGCAGCCCCCCCAGTGCACCTGTTTTACTTACCTTACCCATTTTTTCTGCCCAGGGACGAGCACACCAGCTCTAGCTGGTGTCTTATGTACTGATTGGATAGATTGATAGCAGCGCAGCCATTAGCTCCTGCTGCTGTCAATCAAATCCAATGACGCAGAGTCCTGCTTTCTGTGTCAATGGACGCAAAAGCAGGACTCGGGAGCGTGCCCGCACGGTTGTCCAGCGAAAGAGAGCACTCCGTGGGCACGCAATGCGGGGAGAAGCTACCAGCACCGATTAGTGACCCCAGAAGAGGAGGATCGGCGCCACTGTGCAAAACAAAAGGAACTGCACAGTGGAGGCATGGATAAAAAAAAAACCACAAGGGTTTAGTAACCCTATAAGTCTGACGCAAAACAGGAGTTCTGACTTAATTTGCAGCATAGTTCTAGAGGGAGTGGAATAAAAGTAAATACAATTTACTTTTTGTGCAGAACAAAAACTTCTGCCATCTGCACTGCTTTAGAAAACAAGCAAAGACTTTTCAGAAAAAGACTTCAGAGACTGTAAGATCTCTGGTTCTCCGTTGTACCCACTGGTTCAATCCACTTCCCCCTACGCCACCACCGTACAGTGCTGCAGGGAGGAAGCACAAAGCAGAGTGAGGGACCAGGAATCAAACCTTCTTGAAGTTCTGGTTTCTAAAGAGTTTGAAGGCAGTTTTTCAATACTACATATATTAGTGGCATGGGTGGAGCCTTCATTTTAGTGACAGTCACTTTAAAACTCTGCTTCTGAGAGGTTTATCTTCTTTTTGATTGTTACCCCTTTAGCACCACATTCATTTTTGGGGTGCTGTAAATGTCACCGCCAACATGTTGATACATGTCGACACAGCCCTTTCTGGCTGCTGAGAGATTTAAGGGTTACGCATTCCCATGCAAGTCTATGAACATGCAAATAGAGCTTAGATGTAGGTCAAAGGCACCTGGCAATAAATTCTTAATGATCTCAGAAGCATCTCAAACTGATGGCAACACAAGCCCTAAAGTTGCCTTTTTACCAGAACCCCAAAAAGCCCTTCTGATAGCCCAGACAAGATTACAATGACTGGACTACCTGCAGGGGTTCAGATATCAGGAGTTACCTACCTCTCCACTTCCCTAAAGAAATTTCTAAAATGCATGTAAAGCATGTCTGAATTACAACTAGGTGTTACCTAGATTTTTTTTTTTATTATTTTTTTTTTTAAATTTAAACTTGAGTTTGTACACACTGTGTGGTGAAAATAATTTTTCAATGCTGGATAAAAATGTAGGTCACCACTAAGGCACATTTTCTACATGCCTTCTTCACCACACTGCTGCAGTGATATGCAGTGCAGAAAAATGCATCAGGTCAATACACAGTGCTGTTGTGCAATGACATGCATGAATCACTACGTGACACAAAACTGAAAAAAAGCTAAGCTAATGCATGCAATGCATTTTACCATGCACTCTAGTGCGACACTAGCTTCGAAATTGACATATTTTTCTGTATTTTGCTAGAGTTTTACTATGTCCAAACCTTAGAGTGTGACCTTGGTCCTCCAGGTATACACCATAATCTTTTGAGATCTGATGAGTTAGGTCAGAAAGCAGAGGAATTTTCATTGGACCAAGTCCTCCTTGTTTTCGCGGTGTATTAATCCTATTTAAAAAAAAAAAAAAAAAAAAAGAAGAAGAAAGCCATAAAAATTTGACTTTTCCTGTACCTTGTGGCAAATTGCTGAAATGCAAAGAAATACAATATCAATATGAAATGCCTGTAATGGGAATCCTTCTGCATGTGTAATCCAATAGTCCTAGTTCCCACCAGTGTGGTCAGTTCCAGTGTACAAAGTACAACCTGCTGCTTGGAACTCAAAAATGCATCCAATGCATGTCAACACTGGAATTGGTCACAAGAAACCATCATCCTAAGACTTAAAGTGTCAAAAATAAAGACAAAAAAAAAAGCACCAGATGCATTCAAAACACGCAACAGACACCAGAAATTGGTAATTGTGCATGCAAAAACGCATCTCAAACACTAAATTTGGTGTAAACCAGCCTTTTAAATGCTAGTTGTATGGCTGTCACTTGTTTTAAAGTGATTCAAGATGTAGCCAGTAAATCAGAAGATACATATTCCCAGAAGCAGGTCAGCAGTACAGTCCCCATATTCAGTTATTTAATATATAATTCATTTAATTTAACGTTAAAAATTAATTAAATTACATTAAATGTTAAATAGTTTAAAAGTCTATCCCACACCCACCTAACAACCCAATCAAATCATTCCCTGCAACCATTACCTTTTGTACCACCACCCCCTCCCTTTAGAATGTAAGATCTGGAAGCAGGGCCCTCCTGTCCCTTCTGTATTGAATTCTACTGCAATTGTGCTGTCCCTCCCCTGCACATTGTAAAGCGCTGCGTAAACTGTTGACGCTACATAAATCGTGAATAATAACAAACAATAATAATTCAAAGTCTACAGCTCTAAATCTCAAGTTTAAAATTGACTGTCAGGCATTTCTTTTGCCGTGTTCCTTTGGAAAAATGTCCCTTTGTCCCGGAGATGCAACAGAAGTAAAGAGAAAACCCCCTTTACATGCTTGTCATCAGACAATGCTTTTTTTTTTTTTAATATAAATTATGAAAGACCAGCTTAAGATAAATATTCACTTCAAGGTTTCATAAAACATGTTTCCTTATATAGTTTCTAATTACATATGTACTTGATACACATGCATGTTTAGCTTCCTTGTTCTGATTTGCAGATCCTCCACCCACCTATCTACAAGACAGGATCTGACAGTCGATCCCATGTTTTTCAGTTTTTAAATGCCTTAACAGCCCATTGTGCTAGTAGTCATGAAATGTTTATCTACAGGAGTGGTCCATTTATCCCACCCCCCCACCCCCCCCCCCCCCAAAAAATGTGGTACTTTTTACCTTCTAAAAATGCCATTTGCCGCTGTGCCCTACTGACAACAAACCCTGCCATTTCTCTTACACAACTGAAATTTTATGAATATTTAAAAGTCACACTTTAACCAAGGTACAGACCATGCCAAGTGTGTGAATTGAGAGTCCACCGAGCAAGCTACAACTTCTGTATTTATTGATCTGAATTCTTCTATACGGTCGCCAAAAGCAATAATTTCTGTTGGACATACAAATGTGCTGCATATAGGGAGAAAAAAAAAAAATACATAAAAAAAAGTTAGAACACAGCATAAATCATCAATTTTAGAAAGACAAACTGAACCAATTACAGATTATAATGCATCTTAAAGCCACAGTGATCAGAAGCAGGGTTGCCAATCAACTGTATTGAAAGTAATTTTTTTTTTTTTTTAAAGATTTTCTTGCCCATAAAAGTTTGTAAAATGGGGAAACTGAAAATACCTTGCCCGACTTCCCCCTCTAGTCTCCAGGACTAAACCAGTTTATACTCTTAAAGTCCCGACTCCCGCCACCAAGACCACCTGGTGTCCTGGAAACCAATGACTTGCTTGCCCAGGTATCATTCAAAGGAGGAGCTTCCGTCTCTAGACCTGCTCCACCTCCTGCCCTATAAGAAAGGGACTGCAAAATGAGGGAGAACCCAAGACAGATGTAAGGGGGGCTTGTCCTAAACACTACACTGTTACTACGCCTGACGTCTAATCTAAACATTATGTTACAAAGTCCTGACCAAGGTGGTTATGGTCTCCCCAACTGCTGTATTTAAGTTTTTCTTTAAAGTGGTTGTAAACCTTACATTACACCCAGTGAAGCGACTGGCCTCAGGGGATACACAAATTAAACAAATCCTCCTGCATAAGTTGTATTTGTTTATCTGTGGTCCTCTTCTTCCATTCAAAGTGCTGAATTTTTAAGCCTGTCAGAGTTCATAAACAAGAGGGTGGAGAGCTGAAGTTACTCTGCAGAGCTCAGTGAGGAGAGCTCCGAGAGCCAATTGGAGAGAAGGGGCACACACCTTCACTAAGCACACAGAAACAGAGCCAAGGCTGTAATTCTGCTGGAGGTCCCTCATCATTTTTCTTTTGGCGTCAGGAAAAAAATTGTCAGAAGTGATTCATGCTGATAAAGGAACAAAGCAGCAGACAAATGACACTTGTGCTTTTATTTGAGATAAGTACACACTGAAGAGGGATAGGTTTTCACATTTCATGTCTGAGGTTTACAGCCACTTTAAATGTAGGCTCATATGGACAAAGCAATCTTTTTGTTTGCATAAAAGCGTATGTAAAAGGAAAAACTTAAACAATCCTTTGTTTTGAGGTTTGCCAGTTGTGGCACAGTAATGAGTATTTTGTGCATACAAGGACTGTTGTGTGCGCTGTGTATACAGCAACTAGGCACAGATTGTTTAATAATCCTTTAGGTCCCTCCTATTGCTAGGCAAATGTGTGGCTGTGTGCCACAGAACTACAGCATCTCACACGAGTAGACCCCTCACATTTTTGTAAATATTTTATAATATCTTCATATGACAACACTGAAGAAATGACACTTTCCTACAATGTAAAGTAGTGAGTGTACAGCTTGCATAACAGTGTAAATTTGCTGTCCTCTCAAAAAAAACTCAGCCATCAATGTCTAAACCGCCGGCAACAAAAGCGAGTACACCCCTAAGTGAAAATGTCCAAATTGGGCCCAATAATCCATTTCCCCTCCCCGATGTCATGTGACTCGTTAGTGTTAAAAAGTCTCAGGTGTGAATGGGGAGCAGGTATGTTAGATTTGGCGTTACGGCTCTCACCCTCTCATAATGGTCACTGGAAGTTCAACATGGCACCTCATGGCAAAGAACTGAGGATCTTAAAAATAAGAATTGTTGCTCTACATAAAGATGGCCTAGGCTAGAAGAATATTGCCACGACCCTGAAACTGAGCTGCACCATGGTGGCCAAGACCATACAGCGGTTTAACAGGACAGGTTGCACTCAGAACAGGCCTCACCATGGTCGACCAAAGAAGTTGAGTGCACATGCTCAGCGTCATATCCAGAGGATGTCTCTGGGAAACAGATGTACGAGTTCTGCTAGCATTGCTGCAGAGATTGAAGGGGTGGGGTCAGCTTGTCAGTGACCATACACCACACACACACTAGAGCTGCACAATTCTGGCCAAAATGAGAATCACGATTTTTTGCTTAGAAAAAAAAAAAACAAAAAAAAAAAAAAAACACACACTTACACAGTCTATTCCATTGACAAACTGTTACACTGTTTATACTTAAGTTCAACTGATAAAGTTGTGATTCTTTTCTCTTCTGATGGCTGTGGCTTCAGAAGAGCAGAGAGAATTCTTTGCATAGAAAGAATTGTGAAACACTTTAGTCAAGATCACGATAACGATTCTTGGCGATTAATTGTGCAGCTCTAACACACACACACACACACACACTGCAAAAAATTGGTCTGCATGGCTGTTGTCCCAGGAGGAAACATTCTAAAGATGATGCACAAGAAAGCCCGCAGTTTGCTAAAGACAGACTAAGGACATGGATTACTGGAACCATGTCCAGTCGTCTGCTGAGACCAAGATAAAGATATTTGGTTCAGATGGTGTCAAGCGTGTGTGGCGGCAACCAGGTGAGGAGTACAAAGACAAGTGTGTCTTGCCTACAGTCAAGCATGGTGGTGGGAGTGTCATGGTCTGGGGCTGCATGAGTGCTGCCAGCACTGAGGAGCTACAGTTCATTGAGGGAACCATGAATGCCAACATATCCTGTAACATACTGAAGCAGAGCACGAACCCCTCCCTTCGGAGACTGGGCGCAGGGCAGTATTCCAACATAATGACCCCAAACACCTCCAAGACAACCACTACCTTGCTAAAGAAGCTGAGGGTAAAGGCGATGGACTGGCCAAGCATGTCTCCAGACCTAAACCCTATTGAACATCTGTGGGGCATCCTTTAAAATGGAAGGTGGAGGAGCGCAAGGTCTCACATCCACCAGCTCCATGATGTCATCACGGAGGAGTGGAAGAGGACTCCAGTGGCAACCTGTGAAGCTCTGGTGAACTCCATGCCCAAGAGGGTTAAGGCAGTGCTAGAAAATAATGGTGGTCACACAAAATAGTGACACTTTGGGCCCAATTTGGACATTTTCACTTAGGGGTGTACTCACTGTTGTTGCCAGCGGTTTAGACATGAATGGCTGTGCGTTAAATTATTTTGAGGGGACAGCAAATTTACACTGTTATACAAGCTGTACACTCACTACTTTACATTGTAGCAAAGTATAATTTCTTCAGTGTTGTCACATGAAAAAAGATATAAAAAAAAAAAATTTACAAAAATGCAAGGGTGTACTCACTTGTGTGAGATACTGTAGTTTTTCTGTTTTATCCCAGGCCTTTATGCTCATAGGTCATGCTTTATTTAAATTTTAATTGTAAAGCCAGCGTTATCAACATATGTGAAATATAATAAACCATCTGTGAAAACATCTAAAATGTGACAGTCACAAAATTATTCAAAATAATGGCAAAATCAAAAACAGAGGTAAAAAGTCCATAGAGCTGTGTTGTGGTGAATGTCCACAAAAGGTGCAGGAAGTAATTCCAAACACCAAAAAAAAAAAAAAAAAGTCCCAAGGTTTCCAATAGGGACGGGAGTCACATTTAGTGTCACAGATTATTTTATTATATTTCACATAGGTCAATAGAGCTGCACATTATGGATTGTTATTTATTGTAGGCTTTGTATCTTGAACCTTGTGTTGGCTGCTTCTTTTGAGGAGCATGGAAATCTGAACACTGATTTTTATATAAGGAACTTGTAAAGCCAGGCAGATTAGTTATGAGAATTAAAAGTGGTATTAAACCCAAAACTGAAAATCTAGATCTATTGCAGCTTACCAATCATTAGATGCGGACATGAGGTTGATACAGCAGTTCTTCCTTTGACTTCCAACCCAAGTGTTTTCACCTGGTGATCTAGTCAGTAACATACCTCCTTTGAGTGCCCCCCCCCCCCCCCCATCTGGATGGAGGAGCACAGGGGGCACCTTTGGACAGCAGCGTTGTCAAGTCATGGAGTAGGGGAGTGTTAGATGTACTTGTAGATTTAGATACACCAATTTGCAACTGAACCCCAGCTAATACTTTATAAGCAGTTAAAGCAAACAGGTTTTTTTCTCTTTTGGGGTAACGGTATTACATAAATAAAAGCTGAATATTGTAAGCACTTCTGTCAGTGGTAAATGGTTTCTCATCTTTGTAACTGATAGTCTGCTGGAGAGCTTGTCATTTTGAAAAAACTCTTACTGGCTGGATCAGCAGATAAGAAAATGAATGCAGCCATCACATCTAAGATGGTATTCTGCAATGTAACAGATTTACTTATTTAATCTTCTGCTCCCCTGGCAAATAAACATCCCCCAGCTCTGGGGGTGAACTGTCCCTTGGTATCAAGCATGTACTACATAGGGCAGGAGCGTGCCCAGACTCAATGTCCACCGGTGGCCCACGATCGTGGCACAGAGGCAGAACGAGGAGATGCTTATATAGACAAGGCATTTCCCTGTTCTGCCTAGCAACATGACAGATCTACTGCTCCCAGTGATCTGTCATGTTCTAGTGAGTCAAGCCCCCTACAGTTAAAACATGCTGAGGGAACACAGTTAACCCCTTGATCGCTCCCTAGTGTTTAACCCCTTTCCTGGCAGTGACATTTACACAGTAATCAGTGCAATTTTATAGCAATGATTGCAGTATAACCTCCAGTGGTCCCAAAACAGTGTCAAAAGCGTCCGATCTGTCCGCCACAATGTCACAGTCACGAACAAAAAAAAACAACAAAAACAAAAACCACAAACCTGTAGCCACCCTAATAAAGTAGTATTTTTACTTAATGCACCCTATGCTGTAAAACTAGAGTTAGTTACCTGGTAAGTCCACTTCCATTAATCTTCCAGGACAGCACGTGAGAGTGGCTCCACTCACCTAAAACAGGAAACATCTACAAACAAATAAAAAGGAGCAGTCACCCAGTTTCCTCAGTAGTAAGGAAAAAGTCCAATTCTCTCAAAAGTGCCTTTCAGGACAACCTTGGAGAGGATAACCGAGAAACTTACCCCAAGGTGGGACTACTGCCTGCAGTACCTTTCTGGCGAAGGCTTGATCTGCGGCGCACAGTAAGCCCAACCTATAAAGGTTAGAGATATATGTCGAGTAGTTAGACCAAGTGGCAGCCTTGCAAATTTGTTCAGGCTTAGCACCGGCCCTTTCAGCCTAGAAAACTGCCATTGATCTTGTAGAAGCAGCCTCTGCGATTGCCAATCTAAGCCATCTGCCCAGAGTACTTTCTCCCCTTTACGTGAGCCTGCATATATCAAAGAGTTTGACCATCTGAATTCTTTAGTGACTGTTAGAAAGTGTAACATCTCCTCATGTCCAGTGTGTGAAAAGCTTCTCCTGGGATTGGCAGGAGCTGGAGAAAGTGGGTAGGACCATTTCCTGTAAGCAGTGAAATGTCGACGAAATTTTAGGTAGGAACGCTGGGTCTGTTTGAAGAATCACTCTGTCTAAAAAGACTTTAATAAAAGGTTCTGCGACTGCCAGGGCATGAAGCTCGCCGCCTTCTTGCCGGCGTGATGGCTACCAGAAAAATGGTTTTAAGAACAAAGTTCTATAAGGATGCTTTCCTGCAAAGGTTCAAAATGGAGCTCCTGTGAGACCCTGTAAAACAGACAAATCCCAACTGGGAAAAAAAACTTGAGGGCTACTGGCCTACTTCGTGCAAGTGCACAAAAAAAAAAAAAAAAAAAAAAAAAAAAAGGTGCCACCACCTGGGGTTTTCAGGGTGCCGGCTGCCAACCCCTTCTCCAATCCATCATGAAGAAATTCTAAGACTGACACTAAACATTTAACCTGGAGGCCCTTAGTGCACCAGAAATTGGATTTTTTCCAAACTTTCAGGTATATGGCCCGAGTTACCCCTTTTCTACTGGAAAGTAGAATCTTCATTACTTTATCAGATAGTCCCTTGGCTTTCAGGAGGTCTTCCTCAGAAACCAAGCAGTTAAATGTAGTCGGTCTAGAATTCCAGATGGTTCACCGACCCCTCTTAGCAGGTCCTTTCAGGGCGTCAGCTTCCATGGAGGTTCTGTGGCCAGGTTTAGTACCAAACCAGGATTGGCATTTTCCTCCTTGCATTTCTTTAGAACCAGTGGTATCAGGAAGGGGGGGGGGGGGGGCGTAGCACAGCTGGTAATGCCACAGATGGGCGAGAGCATCTATGCCTTGTCTTCCTCGGTGGAGAGAGAATTTCCATACCTTTGAGTTCTGTTGGCTGGCGAGCAGATCTATTTGAGGTTGCCCCCAAGCTTTGGAGATAATTCCTTCTGCTTAGTAGGTCTGCTAGATTCTGGGATCCCTTCAGATGGACTGCAGACAATGAGGCCACATTCTGTTCTGCCCAAGTAGCTAACTGACCAGCTCTAGGAGCCCTCTGCTCCTGGTTCCTTGTTTCAACACATAAGCTACTGCAGTTGTATTATCAAAGAGAAACTTACCACTTGTTGAAAAGCTAGAAGACAGAGAGATAGCCTTCAGTTCCCGCCAATTAGAGGACTTTCAGGCTTCCACTTTGGACTAGGTCCCCGAGAGGTTTGACTGTCCAGGTGGGCTCCCCAGCCCCAAGAACTCACGTCTGTTAGAAGTTAGTCTAGGGCAGTGGTTCTCAACCCCGGTCCTCAGGACCCACTAACAGGCCATAATTTATTACCTTGGGGAGATGAAGACTAGAAAACTGCAATCACTGAGCAGCAAATGATATCACCTGTGATGTATTTCCGTTATCCTGCAAACCTGGCCTGTTAGTGGGTCCCGAGGACAGGAGTTGAGAACCACTGGCCTAGGGGGAAAGACCTTTTGCCAGGTTGGTTGAATTCCGCTTTACGGTCGAGGCAAGTTTGACCTGTTTTTCTAGCAGCTCCTGGCGTGACCATCTTTGTAAGATATTCATCTGGAATGTAATCTGGCCCACTGAATAGCTGGAATCGATGCTGTGAGAAGGCCTAGGACATGGCTGATCTGACCGACACTGAGGTTGGTCTGAACCTGTCTCACCAAAGATTGGTTCTTCTCCCTCTTCTCCTGTGGCAGAAAAAAAAAGAAAAACAAACAAACAAAACACTTTAAGCACCAAGTTTATGGTATAGCCCAGTAACTTAATCTCCTGCGTGGGCTCTAGATTTGACTTTTCTAGATTCAAGAGCCACCAAGTCCTTGAGGTGAGCCTGAGTCACCTGGAGATTTGTCAAGACTTGTTCTTTGGAGTCTGCGAAAAACAGGTCGTCCAGATATGGGATGACTGAAATACCTCAGCTTCAGGAGGTTTCAGAGCTTCCACCATTATCATTGTAAAGATTCTTGGGGAAGATGAAAGTCCGAAAGGCAGAGCTATGAATTGGAGATGCCAGACAGATCCCCAAGTTGAGGGCCAGACATAGAAAGCATCAAAAAGCCTGAGTTACTGGGACATGTAAATAGGCCTACCTTAGATCTAGGGATGCCATAAAACAGTCTGGAGTCATTTCGTGATTAAATGGATCGTGTCCACCCTGAAAGGTTTGTAGCGGATCGATCTGTTCAGGATCTATTTTTTTTTTTTTTTTTACTTTAAATCCTTTTTATTGAAAAAAGTTACATAAAAAAAAAAAAAAAAAAAAAAAAAAAAAAAAAAAAACACCACACAAACAAACAAGGACTGACATAACCAACAACTATGCAGTCCTTGTATTTATCGCATTACTACAATAATCCACAGCATGGTAAAGAAAAATAAAACAGTTAGTCCACACTCCTTCAACAGAGGGATGTTTCTAAGTTCTCATTTTTCCTTTTTCCTTACCATTGAACCCCCCCCCCCAACCCTCCCATACCATATTCACCCCACACACACACTCCTATGCTCCTCCCACCTCATCCATAACTTCCATATTTTTTATAAATAGATAGATATAGATAGATATCTATCTATCTCTATCTCTCTACTGATTTCTTCCTTTACTTCTTTCACCCATTCTTCGATCGTCAGGAGTTCTTTTCTCTGCCAGTTCTTAGCTATGATCTTTTTCCCTTGAAACAGGCACCTAACTATTGCGGTCTGTGTGTCCCTTGCGATCTGTTGTTCCTCCATCAAGCCCAATAGACAGGTCTTAACACCCATGCCCAGCGATGTCTTAAGTATGGTGTTTATTTTATCCACTGTCTTTCCAATATCTATACAACTTGGGACATCGCCAGAACATATGCAGCAGATCTCTCTCCTCCACACCTTTGGCACCTTGCATCTAACCTTTTACCGATCCTGAACAGTTTTAAATGGTGTTAAATACACCCTATATATCAAATATAGATGAGAGACTGCCTGTGATGGAGACAGGGAGACCCTGGGTCCAGAAGACAAACATTCCCATTGACTATCTGACAATGGCCCAACCTCCTCCTCCCATTTTATCCTATTTTTGTCTTCCTCCCCTGTCACCCTGGACTAGTACTCTCAACTTACTAAATATCAGAAATTAAACCTTTTGTAGATTCTGCGTCAACCAGTTTTCTCAAAGAGGCCATATCACTCCATATTGGCTCCTTTCCATTAAATTGTGCATCTAGGGCATGCCTTATTTGCAGATACCTATAGAAAGATCGGTTGGGGATCGCATATTCATTCACTAGCTCCTGGAACGTTTTCAGTCTCCCTGCCTTATACAGCTGCAGCAAACAATGGATGCCCTGGCGGTCCCACTCCTCGATCTTCCCCATTGTTTTAAGTTCATTGAGCTTATTATTTTCCCATATTGGGGAGAACTCCGAAAAGTCCACATACCCCATTATTTTTTTTTAACCTTAACCCAGCTCTTAACCATCTGAGTGGTGGGACATCTAGTGACAAAGGAGTCCGCCTCCAGCGCTTCTACTATGGTATCATGATTGGTGTCATTTAGTAATACATTATTCCCTGCTACCCAATTCCCGGGCCTATTACTCCCTCCTACATGCTGGATTTGAGACGCCAGGAAGTAGCACCCCGGATCCGGCACTCCCAACCCACCCTTCTCACCCGGTCGCCGAAGCACCTGCAGGCCAATCCTTGCTACCCCACCCTTCCAAATTAACTCTAAAAATGCTATCCATTTTATTAAACCAGCGTTTGGGAATCCAAACTGGTGAGTTGTGTAAGATATATAGGATCTGCGGCATCCAAATCATTTTTATCAGGTTACAGCGCCCTGCGACCGAAAGAGTAAGTCGTCCCCACACCGGACATTTCTGTTTAAGTTTTTTTCATAAGTGGAACTAGGTTTTCTGTAATATATTGCTCCGGATCCCTCGAAATATTAATCCCCAGATATTTCAACTGACTCACTACTTTAATTTGGGGGATTTGGTGAGGGAGGGGCACAGTCAGCGGGTCTATTGGCAATAATGCTGACTTTTTCCAATTAATTTTTAACCCAGAAAAGTGTCCAAAATCCTCAATTATCCCCATAGCCATCCTCAATGAGTCCTGTGTATCCCCCAGGAATAAAAAAATATCGTCCGCGTACATTGCTATTTTCTCCTCTCCTTCTAAACCCCTGTATCCCCTGAGATGCCCTTATGGCAGCGGCCAATGGCTCCATTGCTAGGGCAAATAGGAAGGGTGACAAAGGGAACCCCTGCCCAGTGCCCCTACTTAATTGAAACCACTCTGAGCACTCCCCATTGTCTCTGATCTTAGCTCTTGGCTTATCATATAATAAGCTCAGCCAATGGACAAAACCGGGGCCAAATTGGAGTTCTGCAAGTACCTTCCAGATATATTGCCATTCCAGGCAGTCAAATGCCTTGGTTGCATCTAGTGAGAGAAGAGCTCTCTTACCACTATTTACTATGGGGATCTGCGTATTTAAATAAACTCGCCTTATGTTCGTACTTGTAGATTTGTCCGGGATGAACCCAGTTTGACCTATATGGATTAACTTTGAAATTATTTTCTTTAGTCTTGTTGCCAGGGCTTTTGCCAGAATCTTCACGTCCGAACATAATAACGATATCGGCCTATATGACATCACATCTAACGGATTTTTCCCCTCCAACAACAATATTATAATGGCTTCTGTCATAGACGCCGGTAGACTGCTGTCCTTCATAGTCCCATTAAACACCCTCAAGAGCATGGGAAGTAAGATCTCCCCATATTTTTTAAATATTTCTATGGGTAGGCCATCGGGCCCTGAGGCTTTCTGGTTTGCCATATCTGCCACAACTCTTTGTAACTCTTCAAGTGTTAATGGGGCCTCTAGCATTTCCCAATCTTCTTTTGCAAGAGGGGTTAACCTTAGCTGCCCAAAGAAATCCCCCATTGCCCCGTCCATATCCCTCTGCGCCGAGCTATATAGGTTTTTAAAGTATTCCCTAAATTCTACTAAAATTTCCGAGTTAGTTTTTTTTATTATTCCCTCTTTCCCTTCTATCGCTGGAATGGTGTTTGGGAGGCCGTTAGCCCTAATAATCAGGGCCAAAGTCCTCACAACGCACTCCCCCTCACAGTCAAACCTCTGTTTATGAAGTGATTTTTTTCCTCTCCATCTTTTCCAAAACCAATCTACCAAACTCATTTTGACTCTCCACCCATGCCTCGTATTTAGGTGAGATTGGTGACTCAACGTACTGTTCTTCCGCTCTTCTAACCCTCTCCTTTACTTCTTCTGTTTGTGATTGTTTCTTAATATGGGAAATTTTTTGGATTAGAACTCCCCGAAGGAAGGCCTTCAGGGAATCCCAAACTATCCCTAATGGAGCAGTGCCTAAAATTAAATTTACAAATTCCGCCAACCTTTCCTTAATGGTACTCGTATCCTCAATAATCGAGCCAAAAGGGATTAACTTTCCAGTCACCACTATTGAAACATCTCTCTCCCTTTAATTTGATTGTCACTGGTGAGTGGTCTGAAATCCCCCTCGGCTCGTAGACTATATCCTCCACTACATTCAAAGCTTCCTCACTGCCCAACACTAGGTCTATTCTGGACAGAGTGGCATGTGTCCTGGAGTGACAAGAATATTGTCTCACCTCAGGATGCCTCCTTCTCCAGATGTCCACCAAACCCACCTCAGCGCAATATTGTGAAAGAGGACTCTTGGGTATGCCTCTACTGATGTTTTTTTAAGGAACCCTATCTATTCCATTATCCATAGCCATGTTGAAGTCTCTGACCGCTATAACTGGGACCCCTGAAAAACCCACCATAAATCCAGTCAAATCATCCAAAACCTCCTTTCCAAATGGGGGGGAGGAATATAGATGTTAGCTAATACACATTTCCTGTTCTCAATTAAGCAATAGAAAAAAAAATGTACCGTCCAAATACGTCCACCTTACTCTGGCTGCAGGAGAAAGCCAGCCCTGACTATCAAAATACTCACCCCCCTTGAAAAGGAGGAGTGAGTAGAGTGATACTGTATCTGAAATTTCTTGTGGTCCATCATCTTGATTGAAGCCTTATCTAAGTGTGTCTCCTGCAGGCAGAGTATTTTGACTCTCCCCTTATCTGCCATAGAGAATCGCCTGCCTTTTAAAGTTAACTTTTACTCCTCCAACGTTCCAAGAGCATATAGTGATCTGTTTTTTTTAAATTTCGGGGTCTGTTACAGCCACCTCCATCGTGCGTCATAGTAAAACCTATATCCTTATATCCCTTAGCAAAATTAAACCACCTCTTATTGTGACCCTTGTGATTCTTATGGGTTAAGCTACCACCTACCACTCTCACGCTTACATTCCACCCCTCCCACCCCACCATCCCATCTATTTTTTACCCCATTGCCCAATTTTGGGCCTACCCCTATGGCTTCTATTGTGACCAGCCACATTACTTAAGGTGAAAAAAGAAAAAAATGCAACCCCCGGACCCAATAAGAGGGGAGTTATCCCCATTATTACCCCTGTGCATATAAACAGTTAAATTTACATAACCCCCCCCCCCCCCCTTTATATGTGCATATTACAAAAAAAAAAAAAAAAAAGGGGGAAAAAGGAAAGTTCTCTGTTGATTACTAAACTCCTTGCTTTTCTATGTTTCTTCTTCTCGCTGTACTCTTCCTTCACTTTTTTCTAACCAAGTTACCACTTCGGTGGGAGTATCAAAATATTGCGTTTCCCCCAGAGCCACTATGCGCAAGCGTGCTGGATACAATAATGCATAGTTAATTCTTAGCTGTTGAAGCTTGCGCTTGCATTCCAAAAATTTTGCTCTCTGCCTCTGAAGTTCAGGGGAAAAGTCAGGATATATTGAGATCCTTTTGCCCCTATATTGTATGTTCTTCATCTCTCTTGCCTTCCGAAGAATAGTAGTTTTATCCTTAAAGCATAGCAGCTTAAGAATCAGGGGTCTTGGATAACTCCCCCGGGGACAGAGTTCTAGTGGGCACCCTATGTGCACGCTCGATGGAAAAAAATTTGGAGAGCGATTACTTCCCAAATCTCTCCTTTAACCAATCTTCCATAAATTTTACAGGGTTATTGCCTTCACAACCCTCAGGTAGCCCCAACACCCTTAAATTCTCTCTACGCACTGTTTTCCATACTGTATTTTTTGCATGCATTCATTAAGTTGCTTTTTCATAGCTAAGACTTGCTGTTTCAAAGGAAAAACACCATCCTCCATCTGGCTAATCCTGTCTTCCAGGGCTGCTGTCCGGGTACAAACCACTTGCATTTCATTTTTTACCGCCAACAATTCAACTTTAATACTTTTCAATTGTACGGATAAAAATCGGTGATAGATAATTTGCAGCTATTGACTGCTAAAAAATATATATCTTTCAATGATGGTTCCTTCTCGACTGCTGGCACTATTGCACCATCACCCAGCTCCATACTCGGGCCAGAATCCCCCTCCAATGTTGCACTCGCCCCTGGGTCCAACGGTAAATTCACAGCTGCTCCCTCAATGGGGGCTAGGCTTCTCCTTCCAGGTTGGCTAGGTTGATGCTGCGACCCCCCTGTATGGCTGCTCTTTTTTGGTGTCAGGCTTGCAGACTGGTTTGGTGTATGGGCAAACCAACCATTCTAGTTTAGCGGCCGCCTGGCTTCCTTCTTTGGGGTTTCACTGTGCTAGGGCCCCTGTGCCTTCCTGCACAGATGCCTCCTCCTGCCCCTTCTTTCTAGTCATGATGACAGAGCTGCTTCAGCGTGTGTCACCCGGCAGAGTTACCACAGCCTCCCACCCACTGAAAAACTTTGCTTTTTCTTCACTGGCTGGGGGTTAATACTGTCCTGTCCGTGAGGGGGGTTCACAATACTATATGGGGTAACACCAGCACTCCCTGTGTGTCCCCCAGATCCCTCCGATGTGGGTCACTCACCCCTCCAGTCCAGGGCTGAAGAAAGGCCGCTCTGCACGGTTCACACAGCTGCCGCTGCTCACTCTCGGTCCCGGGCAGGCGCGCTCCCCTCTCTTACACACAGGCTGCGCGCAGCTGACAGTCCTCCTGGGAGAGCTCCGAGCACATGGATTCTTCTGACGCTGAGACCGTTCAGGATCTTGAAGTTCAGAATGAACCGATACTTACCCAAAGGCTTCTTCACCAGGAAGATATGGTAATAGAAGCCTCAGCCTTCCTGACTTTTTGGGACCTGGACAACACTTGTTGAATCAGATCCTGCAGCAGGCTCATCATTGCAGAAGCTTTTTCCTGATCCCTTGGCAGGGCTGTAACATACAATCTGTTCAGGGGTGGCTCTGAAAACTCCAGACTGAATCCCTGGGAGATGAGTTTTTTCACCAACAGCTTGTAGCAGTTTTGTTCCACTGTAGGTGAAAGGCAGACAGACAATCTTCCCCCTACTGGGTAAGACTCATTTGTTTTTAGGGAGCTGGTCTGGGGGAGATCTGAAGAGAACTTCTTCCCTTACCCCTTGATCCCTATTTTTGTGGGGCTTAATCTTGAAAGCTGTGTCACCAGACCACGTTTTTAGCCAGACAGCACATCTGGCTGAATTCACCAGCACCGACGACCTTGCTGACATCTTAACTGATTCAGCAGAAGCATCCGCCATGTACTTTACTGCCTTCAGTATCAATGGAAAGTACTCCAAAAGATCTTTCCGTTATGTGCCTGCCTCTGCATGGCTTTTCAGCTTCTCTACGCAGCATTCAAAGTTCCTTGCGAAAACCGCAGAAGCCATAGCGGCTGATGTGGAATCCCACGCTTTTTTCAGGAGGGAGCGTTTTTTTTTATCCAATCGCATCCTTCAGCATCCCCCCCCCACGTCCTTGAATGCTAGGTCTGTGTGTTGGAAAACCTGCAAGAATGCAGCATCTACCTGTGGTTTCTTATTCCATACCTCGGACTCCTCATCTTTGAAGGGAAACCTTCTCTTAAGGGTCTTGGAAAAGGGGCCTCTCTCACGGTCCTTCCATTCCTTCTTTACCGTCTGAGAGGATTCTATGGACTGGGAATACCATGTATAGTGTCATCCAGTCCCTGGTACATTGTTGTGAACCGACAGTTGCACCTTCTTCTGGATTTCAAGGGCAGTGTAGATCGCTCAGGTGGTAGTCCACTGCCTCCAAGTACAAGCCATCATCTTCCTCCTCCTCGTCTGAATCTCAGAGAGGGAAGGGTACTTGCCCCTCATCACCTGACTCCACAACCTCCTCTGCTCTGGAGGACGCCCTCAGGCTGGATGGTGGATGCTGGGGCTCAACCTGTACTGCCGGGCTCTGTAGCAGCATGGACTTGACTGAACTCAGTGAGCTTGTAAGTTCCTATACATAAGAGAACAAGTTCTTGTATTGCTGGGACGTTTCCTCTTCAACAAAGTCCTTAATACAGGACCTGCACATTGCCTTCTGCCATGAATCTCTAAGGGGGTTCTGGCAGGAAGGACATTTCCTCTGACTTAGTGGATTTGAATGCTTGGACTGTCCTAATGCTTTTTCCTGTAATGAGAAAAAAAATTAAACTCACCTAGGGCCCCGAACATAAATTTACCAACCCCTAGTGCACAGCTAGACCACCAAAGGAAACAGTGTCCCGAGAAGTGCAATCCAAACAGCAACCACCCAGTCCACACTGCAGGGTCTGAGTGAAGTAACCTGACTGTGCAGCCACAGGCTCCCTGCAAAAAAAACAGCAAAACATAAGCCTATATGGATCAGAATAAAGAAGGCACCACTGTACCCCTCTTACCTGGGCCTGACTGGTGCTTGGGGCGCCTGCTTCTGCCGTGGCTGTCGGTCTCTCCTCCATCTTTGGCAGAGAACACAGCGTGGTACTGAGAAATCATCTGGAGCTCCTCTGCTGTCTTTTTCTTAAGAACAGATAGAATAAAAAAAATGGAGTCCTCCTGACTACTTGAATTTTTTTTGATGAAAACCATGAGAACTTGCGGACTTGCGCTGTAATCGTGATGCATCGTGATGCATTACGGAATCGAATCGAATCGTTGACTTGATAATCGAAATCGAATCGAATCGTGAGGCCAGTGAAGATGCGCACCCCTACCTGCCAGTACCGTGTTGCTACATAATATGTTGTCTTTGGATAAGACCCAATAAACCATGCTTGCTAGCCATCTTTGACATCTATCTTGCGTCTGTTCAACGCATGAATTTCATGTGCTCCTGAGAAAGCATGCTTCTACATGCAACATGTCGAGCAACTAAAAGATTATGTATACCCGGACTCACAACCTGACCCACAAGTCTGCTTGCCTACACCTTCAACAGAATCACCACTATGGGAATTTTAAATTTCCATACTGCTGGTCACACTACCAGCTTTACGTATTGTACGAAGTGGGGTTAAGGTTGTGTGTGGGATATACAATACTAATCTTATAGAACTTTATATGCCTTTACCTGTGTTTGTATTATATGAATTTTGTACTCAAATCAACAATATTTTTAGAAATTATCTGTGTGCCTATAAAGTCCACTCCAAAGTTCTGCTAGCATCTATATGCCCTTCTAGGACGTTGGCACACTGCTACTTGTGTACCCAGTGTGCCACCCCGTGGTAGTACACATGCATTTGGAAATATTTTGGCAAAACAGAAGTAGTTATGAGTCAGACAGAATCTGGTGCAGTCTAGGATGAGCTCAGCTTGCCCATGACTCATGGGTCTTTAGAAAGAAAAAAATGATCCAAGGCTGGCAGACCAAAAACATGAGGGATGGATGTATATAGTGAGTTAACATCCAAATGTACTAATTTTCCCAACTGTATGACTCCAGTAGATCCAGCAGGCGAGTTCCATCATGGATATATGACTGTAGGCCCTGGCCAGGGGTTGTAAGTGATCAACATATTTGGATAAACCAGAAGTAACCTATCCATTGTGGCAAGATCTGTCTGGCTTTTAGGAACATGGTAAAAATAGGGTGTACGATAGTAGTCTAAGCAAAAAAAGGAGGCCTCTCCTTTGCTGATTTTTTTGTTGGATAGCACGGTCAATTAGTTCATTGATCTCCATCTTATATTCAGGCAGTGGGTTGATGCTCAATTTACAATAAGTCATGTGATCTGCTAGTAAGTGGTTAGCTTCCTTGATGTAATTGGTTCAGTCCTGGATAACAATTCTGCCGCCTTTGTTGGCATTTGACAATTCATAATTTTTAGTTAGAGATTGTAATGCTATATTTTCTTGAGGTTTAAGGTGACCAAGATCTGTACAGTGTAGTGTTGTATGAGAGCACTTTGAGGTCTGAAAATACCATATTATAGAAAGTGGTAAGGTGTGGGCCTTTGGATTGGTATGGGTAAAATACGGATTTGGGTTTTAATGTAGAGTATCACTGGTGATGTAAATGTTGTGTATATAGATCAAGCCCGGTATACGAGTCGTCATGATACAGTTGCTCTAGCATCTCAAACAGGTCAGTATCAAAACCGAATCATTGCAAATCCAATGAAGGCTCAGGTAGAGTGGAATTTTCCATATTGTCTGGGTTGGGTGCATTTTTTGTGCTTTTTATCTGGAAAAACATTTAGGGTGAGATTTTTGATGTATCTATTCAAATCCTTGAATACGAATGGATCAGGTTTGTTAAATGGGGAAAAATTAAGGCCACAGCTCAACAAGGAAGTTTCTGCAGAGAATAAGGTGTGTTGGGACAAAATTGAAAAACAGTCTGCGAATTTGACGTCCGTCTACCCCCTCCCCCTCTCCGGTGAATTTTTTTTTTTTTGTCAAACTCCTCCTCCAGCTGCTCCGATTAAAAAAAAAAAAAAAAAAAAAAAGGGGAAGGGTCACAACGCATGCTTATGACCATGAGATTTGGTCCTTTTTATAATAGGAGGGTGAGGATAATAGGGATTTGGGACAAGGGATGATGTTGCATCAACTTGGTGACGCTGGTAAGGGGATGGGGAGTGATATGCAGATGGTAAGTGGGGCATAGATTTTTTGCATCCATGTGAAGACATTGGTGTAATCCTTAATATCACGCCTATACTTTCCTAATTATCGATGAGGTCGGTTTCTTGTTTTTGGTACTTTTAGGTGCATGACCTCACTTGTCCTTGCCATCTACTGTAAGTAGGACGCACCATACGACCAATTAGCCAAAGATTTGGCGAACACCAAAGGAAAATAGAGGTTGGCAAGGTCAAACATGGTGTCCCCTACCATTTCTCTGATCATCATAACAAGTCCATGGAGGGTTTGGAAGTCTGGATCATAAAACAAATACCAAAAAAGCTCTCTGAAACTGGGAGAATCCATAGATTATGCGAGCGCGAGACATACTGGATATATTCATTAGACACGTCACTCCTGAAGAAGCAAAGAATTAGAAGTATCCACCATATTATAAAATGACGTTCGACTATACAACCCCCCCGGAGGAGGAGGTACACATACCCCAATATAACTATATAGTAGTAATCTATTTGTAATATTAATCATTCCACAATAAGTTTGTCTCATTAAAATTATTAAACAGTATGAGTTTGTTCCATACATGCAGACATCTTGTCAGCATGTATGATATATGTACATATATTTTTTACTATCAATTGAGTTACATGGTTAGGTTTGTTGATAAAGTGTGTATAATTTATTGTCTTTGTTTTGATGATCCATCCATAATTTTTTTATACCATTGAGCAATGAATTTTAGATATGAATGTATTTATTTTTTGCTAGATGGTTGCACCCATAAGGCACATACAGTGGGAACGGAAAGTATTCAGACCCCCTTAAAATTTTTCACTGTTATATTGCAGCCATTTTGCTAAAATCATTTAAGTTCATTTTCCCCTCATTAAAATGTACACACAGCACCCCATATTGACAGAAAAAAAAAAAAAAAAAACCACAAACACAGAATTGTTGACATTTTTTGCAGATTTATTAAGAAAAAAAAAAAAAAACCTGAAATATATCACATGGTCCTAAGTATTCAGACCCTTTGCTCAGTATTTGGTAGAAGCACCCTTTTGATCTAATACAGCCATGAGTCTTTGGGAAAAGATGCAACAAGTTTTTCAGACCTGGATTTGGGGATCCTTTGCCATTCCTCCTTGCAGATCTTCTCCAGTTCTGTCAGGGCGGATGGTAAACGTTGGTAGATAGCCATTTTTAGGTCTCTCCAGAGATCCTCAATTGGGTTTATGTCAGGGCTCTGGCTGGGCCATTCAAGAACAGTCACAGTTGTTGTGAAGCCACTCCTTCGTTATTTTAGCTGTGTGCTTAGGGTCATTGTCTTTTTGGAAGGTAAACCTTCGGCCCAGTCTGAGGTCCTGAGCACTCTGGAGAAGGTATTCGTCCAGGACATCCCTGTACTTGGCCGCATTCATCTTTCCCTCAATTGCGACCAGTTGTCCTGTCCCTGCAGCTGAAAAACACCCACAGCATGATGCTGCCACCACCATGCTTCACTGTTGGGACTGTATTGGACAGGTGATGAGCAGTGCCTGGTTTTCTCCACACATACCGCTTAGAATTAAGGCCAAAAAGTTCTATCTTAGTCTCAGACCAGAGAATCTTATTTCTCACCATCTTGGAGTCCTTCAGGTGTTTATCAAACTCCATGCAGGCTTTCATGTGTCTTGTACTGAGGAGAGGCTTCTGTCGGGCCAATCTGCCATAAAGCCCCGATGGGAGAAAGTTGTAGAAAGTCAACCATCACTGCAGCCCTCCACCAGACTGCATCTCTGGAGATCAGCCACAGTGATCTTTGGGTGGTTCTTTACCTCTCTCACCAAGGCTCTTCTCCCCCGATAGCTCAGTTTGGCCGAACGGCCAGCTCTAGGAAGGGTTCTGGTCGTCGCAAACTTCTTCCATTTAAGGATTATGGAGGCCACTGTGCTCTTAGGAACCTTAAGTGCACCAGAAATTGTTGTAACCTTGGCCAGATCTTGCCACAATTCTGTCTGAGCTCTTCAGGCAGTTCCTTTGACCTCATGATTCTCATTTGTTCTGACGTGCACTGTGAGCTGTAAGGTCTTATATAGACAGGTGTGTGGCTTTCCTAATCAAGTCCAATCAAAAATGAACTTAAAGGATTTTAGCAAATGGCTGCAATATAACAGAGTGAAAAGTTTAAGGGGTTCTGAATACTTTACGTCCCCACTGTATAAAGGCTGATTTCAGCCCAATTTCATTAGCTTGACAAAGGAGTGCGCACTGCACACATCTTCCCAGTGTGCATGCTCCAAAACGCATTGCGATAATGTCCGTGACGCCATCCCACCCTGCGCTGCATTCCAGCCCTCTCCTGTGATCCCCAGATGCATTCCAAACCTAGTTCTGGATCCAGTTAGAGCGCCAAAAGATTCCTGCTGGCCAGAACACCGGCCCCATACAGATCACGGAGACGAGACCACTGCTGACAGCTGCGATGGAGATAGTGAGATTGCACAGACTCCACTGTGCCTGCTTACAGATACTGTAATGTGAGTTTTTAATACGCTTTGTCTATTAAATATATCAGTCTTACTTAGAGGCGCCAATGTCCTTTTCTTTCTTCACGTTTGGAGCGTGCTTCAACTTCCCCTACAAGGCTGCCCTGATACTGCAGACTGTCTTCTCACAGAGCTAGATAGCTAAAAGGACTTTGTATGGACCCATGTTACATTCTTTTACTACAGCCTGCACCACTATCCTTTGTATTTTCCACTATAACAAGTAACCAATCTGAGATAAACATTAAGCGGGATTTCGTGAAGGCTAAATATCCTAAAAATAATGGTCCATGTCCAACAGTGTATAAAAGAAAGACATGCTGAATAGTCACTAAGCCATGCAGTGACCTCGGAGAGTCAGATTGAGCCCTAGACCATTGTTGACTAGGAGTATCCTATGAAGAGACTTGCGCTATTATTGTAGCATGGCACCACCAAGAGGTTTTTGGCTATTAAGGGCTGTAAAGAAAAATGACCAGTTACACTTACCAGTAACAGTGTTTCTGGAAAGTCTTCCAGGACGGCACCCTGAGAGATGACTGGTCCTCCTGACAGGAAACACAATCAAGAAAGAGGTTAAAAACCCCGCCCCTCCCTGCACTCCTCAGTTGTGCAAAGGTATTGACCCACACCAGTGCATGAAAGTGAAACAAAAACATCTCCAATGTACCACTACATAAAAATACAAACCGGGTGGGAAGTAGGCCTGCCGTCCTGGAAGACTTCCCAGAAACACCGTTACTGGTAAATGCAACTGGTCATTTTCTCAAGTCGTCTTCCAGGACGGCACCCTGAGAGAAGAGCAAGTAGCTCAGGCCTACCTTAGGGCGGGACAACCGCTTGCAGGACCTTTCTGCCGAAGGCCAGGTCCTGGGGTGACCGAAGTTCCACTCTGTAATGTTTCAGGAACGTGTTCTGGCTTGACCACGTGGCTGCTTTACAAATTTGATCTACCGATGCTCCGACTCTCTGCCCAAGAGGTTGCCAGAGACCTTGTAGAGTGAGCCTTCAGATTAGTTGGAACCGTCTGCCCTGAATGCTCATAAGCTATGACAATAGCCTGTCTAATCCATCTAGCAATGGTCGTTCTAGAGGCCTGTTCGCCTCTTCGAACTCCACAAAAACTGACCAACAGATGCTGAGACTTCCTGAATTCTTTAACCTTTTCTAGGTAAAGCAATAGACATCTCCTGACATCTAACGTATGGAAGGCCCTTTCCTTCTCGTTCTGAGGATTGAGACAGAAGGAGGGTAAAATAATCTCCTGTGACCTATGGAAGCGTGAAGGTACAAAGGGTCCTGCCTGAGAATAATTCTGTCCTCTAACAGACGGAAAAAGGGCTCCTTCATAGAAAGGGCATGCAAATCGCCCACCCTTCTGGCTGTGGTAACAGCCAGAAGGAAGGCGGTTTAAAAAGAAATCAGTCTAACTGAAGATTGAGCCAACGGCTCAAAAGGTGCCCTGGTCAGGGCTTCCAAGACTAAAGATAAATCCCACGGTGGAAATTCCTTCATTTGCACCGGGGAAAGTCTCTCTAGCCGACAAGAATCTCTTAAAGGATCTAGAGCTAATTTAATATCCAAAAAACTAGACAAAGCTGCCACCTGAACTTTCAGAGTCTTGGTAGCTAAACCTCGGTCTACTCCCTCCTGTAGGAAGTCTAAGATAACTGGAATATCTTTCTGGGGGACTCCTCTCGCTTCACACCAAACGGGAGAAAGCCCCCCCAGACCCTGGCATAAACGCGCCTTGTTACAGGCTTTCTACTCAGCAACAGGGTGTCAATCACTCTCTGAACACCCCTTGCTGCGCAGGTTCTCCCTTTCAACAGCCGGGCTGTCAACCTGAAAAAAGCGTGGTTTGGATGGTAAAGAGGGCCTTGAAGCAGAAGGTCCTGATGTTCTGGAAGCTGAACCGGAGGTAAAACCGCCCAGTTCCACAACATGGGAAACCAGGCCCTCTTGGGCCACCAGGGGGCAATCAAGATCAAATTGCCCCTGATCCGACTTAGTCTTTGAAGGATTCTGGGAATCAGGGCTAAGGGAGGAAACGCATAGGCTAGAGTGAAGTCCCATTCCTGAGCTAATGCGTCCACCCCCTCGGACCCCCGTTCCCTGCAGAGGGAAAAGTATCTCTTGACTCTGTTTTCCCTGCGGGCAAAGAGATCTATCTCCGGTGTGCCTAGCTGTTGACAGACCAGGGAGAAAATCTTCGGGATTCAGCTCCCATTCTCCCTGTTGTACTGTCTGACGACTGAGGAAATCCGCTTTTATGTTGAAGACTCCCCTTATGTGCACCGCAGAGATGGACGGTATCCTTTGTTCCGCCCATTCTAGAATCTCCTGTGTCAATCTCATTAGGGAAAACGACCGTGTACCCCCCTGACGGTTCAGAAAGGCCACTGTCGTGGAATTGTCAGAGAGGATCTGAACCTCTCTCCCTCTGATCCTGCTCTCGAAGGCTATTAGAGCCTCCCTGACAGCCAACAATTCTCTGAAATTGGAGGACGCCGTTTTGTCGTGTGTCCCACACCCCCCGAGCTTGGAGTTCTTCTAGATGGGCCCCCCATCCCCAAGAACTTGCATCGGTCGTTATTCTGACCAGCTGGAGCTAGGACCAGAGATGACCTGCCCCTAACCTTTGGGGGTTGAGCCACCAAAGTAAGGAATTTCTTATCCCTTGAGGGATGGCAACCAAAAATTCCTTCTTTCCATCCCATGAGGATAGCAGGAAGTTTTGCAGGGGTCTTGAGTGGAACTGGGCCCAAGGCAGTGCCAGAATACATGAAGTCATGAGACCCAGAATCCTCATGATCCCCCTTCTGGACACTTCCTCTTGACGCAGGATTGAAGACACTGAAGCAATCAGTGCTTCTATTTTCTCCTGTGGGAGGATCAGCTTCTGCCCTGAGTCCACCCATAGGCCCAGGTAGAGCTTGGTCTGAGAAGGAATCAGGGAGGATTTCTCGTGACTTAACCATCTCAGCGACTCCAAAGTGGATATTACCTTGTCCAGATCCAGGAGAAGGGACTCCCTGGAAAGGTTGTAGACCAACAGGTCATCTAGATACGGTATCAGAGAGATCCCCTGAAGGTGCAGGTAGGAGATGACCTCTGCAAGGATCTTTGTAAATACCCTTGGGCTGGCCCCCAGCCCAAAGGGAAGGGCCTGGAACTGCCAGTGCTGGGTACCCTGATCTGTGCGAATAGCAAAGCCAAGGAATACCTGGTGCTGTGGTAGAATGGGAATATGCAGATATGCATCTTTCAGGTCTATGGTAGCCATAAAAACTTCCTTTAACAGAAGTTTTGACCGTATAGACCGATTCCATGCGAAATCTTTTGTATCGCAGGAAGGTGTTTAATTTCTTTAGATTCAGGATTAACCTGAACTTCCCGGATGGTTTGGGAACTACAAAGACGTGGTAATAAAAACCCTTTCCTTGCTGATCCGCCAGAACTGGGAGAATGACCCTCTGACTTGCCAATAGCTCGATATCCTCCATGAGCCCTATGGCCTTTGGTTTTTCTCTGGGTAGAAACGTCAGTAGAAATGTCTGAGGCCTGGAGGCAAACTCTAGCCTGTAGCCTTCTCTTATCCACTGAAGGACCAGAGGGCTCCGGGCTACTGGCTCCCACTGAGGGATAAATTGTGCCAGCCTCCCTCATACATTTGTGCTGGCGTCACTTAGGATCCTTGTCTGCGACCTTAGGGCTGGAGAAAAGGAGAGCTCCTTTCTGTTTGGCTTTTCCAACACCCCATTTCTTTCCTTCCTTACGGTCCTTAAACCGGTTGTTGACCTGGGGGCCTCGAAAAAAATCTCTTGGCCTTTTTAGGCTTAACCAGAAATTTCTTTCCCTTCTCCGTTGATCTGGAGAGGGTTTGGTCCAACCCTGTACCAAACAGGAGAGACTCCTCAAAAGGAAGGCCACATAACCTGGTCTTAGAGGTATGGTCCCCATCCCAGGTCTTAACCCATATGACTCTTCTGGCTGAATTAAGAGCCGCTGTCTTAGCTGAAATCCGCACCGACTCCACTGCAGCATCTGCAAGAAAGGCTACCGCTTTACCAATTACCTCCAGGGAATCCAAAAGATCTTTGGACTTGGAAGTCCTCGCCACATGATCTGTCAGTTTATTAAGCTACATATTAGTATTTCTAGCTATACAAGCTGACGCTAAAGCCGGACTTAATGTAGCCGCATTGGCCTCCCAGGCCCTGCATAAAAGGGTTTCTGACCTACGGTTCATTTGGTCCCGAATGTTACCTGCGTCTTCAAAAAGTCAGGTCAGATTGTTTGGACACCTGGGCCAGAGATGCATCCAGTTTGGGAAGTTTAAAAAACTTCTCCTATTCCTTTAACAGACACCTGCGTTTCCAGCTCGTAAACTTCTGAAGTTTATTTTCTGGCTCCTTCCATTCTCTTAAGACAATGTCCTTCAGAGACTGGTGGATAGGCAACACCCTGGACTGAGCTTTAGACAACCCCTGATACAACCTATCCTGTACAGAAGCATAAATAGCCCCTAGGAGGCCCTCCATATCTGTAGAGAAGATATGTCGGCCTGGTCTGGAGTGTCCCTCTTGGCTATCCTCTGCGTCTTCCCCTTATTCAAGGAGACTATGGCAGGGGTCTTCCACTTCCTCCGCCTTCTCCTCCGAATCCTGAGAAGATGGCGGTTTCTGCGGAACAGTGCTTACCTGTCCAACATTGGAAAAAGCACTTTCCTGGGAGGATGAACCCTCTCTGCTATCCTGCCTAGCATTGAGGCTAGCCTGAACGGCTTTAAGTGTGGACAGCATTTCAGATTGTACTGAGAGAAAATCCCTCATAACTTCTGAAGTCTCCTTCCCTGACAATTTGTGAATGCACTTATAACAGAACGGCTTGGTGCGCTCTGCAGCCAGTTTATCATTGCAGTACCCACACCTTTTGGTTCGGGAAGCATTTTTGGGTCTCGGTCTACTGGCAACACTCTGGGTTTCTGTGTCTGGAAAACAAGAAGCCCATTTAGCTAGTAAAAATTAAACAGAGACCTCTTATGAGGGTGAGGCTAGAGGGCCACCCCCTCCCTTATCCCCTCCAGCCTGGTAGACTCACCCCCGGTGGCCTCCAAAATAGCTGTAGCCTCCTCCATTGCAGCAAGCGAGTAGTGGACGCCTGCTCCTTGCCCAGCTGCCTCTGCTGCCCAGGACTATTCCTCCACTTCCTCCCTTTTAACAGCTGGTATCTGTAAGTCCTGTGTCGGCTGCTGGCTCCTCCGTTCCGAACGCCGCCATCTTGCCGAGGTCTCAGGTCAGCGTGCTCTAGTGTCCGGGTCGCCGTGACATTTCCTCCCAGAAAGATCCACCGCAAAATGGCGCCGAACACACACAGCCGCCGGCGCTGAGGCGGCCAGGAGACCCAGCAGAGCCCTGCATCTGCAGGGAAAAGACAGATCTGGCAAATCATCTCCTAACCGACAGGTAAGGAGAGGGGGAGCAGGAACATGGTCCCAGGGTCCTCCAGTCCTCATGGGGAGCTCTTCAATGCCCCCCAGAGAAATAGGGGAAACAAACTCCCCCAGGAAGGGCAAGCCCTACCAGACCCAAAGGCTTTCCAAAAACCTGCAGTCTGGCACCCAGGGGGAGACTTCCAGCCCACAGCCTTAGGTCTATCAGAAAAAAAACAAACTGTTTCGCTGTGGGGAAACACAATCAAAAACTGAGGAGTGCAGGGTTTTTAACCTCTCTTGATTGTGTTTCCTGTCAGGAGGACCAGTCATCTCTCAGGGTGCCGTCCTGGAAGACTACTTGAGAAAAACCCTTGCCTTTTCTCCGCCATAGGGATTCCTGGAACACTACAGGCAGTAATGGAGAAGGTAGGAAAAATCTACATCACAAAAATCTAGGTACGTGCCTAGGCCCTGGACACCATCTTTTCCTCTGGGGAAAGGAGTTTTGAGACTTTCCCCTTTACTTTTACCCAGTCAGGTCAGCATTAGACAGCAACTACATAACCTACTTAGTCATTTACAGCTCTGCTATACCATGCATAGTAAACATTAAACTGAATGAGCAATATGCAAGGGCATTCAGATACAATGATAACTTACACCCTACATAAAAATCTTCATATAAAAGATACTAAAGGACATCTAGACAATAGGCCCTTGTTTTTTTCTAGGAAATTTCTGTCCCAGTGCCATTCATACCCAAAAAATATGCCTATGACCTGTCTTCCCTCCGAATGCTGGTAAAGCAGCTATGTCAGTGTTTGAAAAGGAACTGGGTAAATAATGAACCTGACTAGTTCACGAATGACAGGAGCACTGCCCAATGTTTGAAGTCTGACTCCACTCCAGTACTACATGGCACATTGTGATACTGGTGCATGTAAAGTTATGCAGATCATTACTTCAGAGGTCTGAGCCTGTAGCAGTAACAGAACATTCATATTGACTTGCTCTAGCTGCTCTGTTAGGGTGGCTGAGTTAACGAGACATACGTTATTTTAACATATACTGTAGTACTGAACTGAAACAAAGCCAGTCAGTTATAAGTGTTAAGAGTGATAGCAAAAAAGTAAGACCCCTATACAGGCCATACTCCAGCCCATTATCCTGCATATAATGTGCTGCAAGGTACACAAATGAATGGACTGCATCTGCAGCAAAATGGCCCAATACCCGCTTTACACGACCAGACATACAAGCTTATACTACTGTATAAAAATAGACCCTAGGAGAGATTATAGTGACAACACAGCCCCCATGTAAAGGGCAGTGTTACAATTGATATAGCGTCATATATTCAACTACAATGTTGAAATCTCCACTGGAGGAAGAACACAAAAACAGAGTTCAGTACCTGGTAACTCTAAGAAGTCTTCCAGGGCAGCATCTGAGAGATTGTTTCCTGTTTCAGGGAGGAGGAGCCTCATTAGTCCATTATAAAATGTCAGTCTTACCTGCATGCCTCAGTTGTATTAAAGCACCCAAGGGAATCTCAGTAAGCTTAAAGCTCCCCCATTGTACCTGGTATTTGTCGTTTTAAGGGTGGTTACTAGTGCTGCCCTGGAAGACTTTAGAGAAAAAAAAAAAAAAAAAAAAAAAGTTACCAGGTACCTAACTATTTTCTCCAATCGTCTTCCGAGAGGATGTAGCAAGCAATACTTACTAGGGTGGGGATAGAGACTGGAGCACCTTGCAATCAAATGCCTGGTCTTGGTCAGACAGCTGGTCTATACAATAGTGCCTTGCAAAGGTTCTGAGGCTCGACCATGTCGCTGCCCTGCAGATCTGCTCCGGAGTTGCCCCTGCTTTCTCTGCAACCGAGGTTGCCCAGGCTCTGGTTGTGTGTGCTCTGATCCCGTCAGGAGGGGTGAGGTTTTGTGCCTCGTAGGTAGTCTTATCGCCATTCTTATCCATCTGCTGATGGTATTTTTAGAAGCCTGCCTCCCTTTGTTGACTCCCGCATATAGGACAAAAAAAAAAAAAAAAAAAAAAAAAAAAGTAGTTCTTAGTTCTTTCGAGGTATGTCACGAGTGTGTTTCTTACATCTAGTTTGATGTAAATCTTTTTGCTGTCCATACTTTTTGGAAGCGAAGGGATGATTAGATTTTGTGTTCTGTGGAACGTTGGAGACCTTGGGTAGGAAAGCCGGGTCTGGCAAGAGAATTATCTTGTCTAAATGTATAAGGCAGTATGGTTCCATCATAGACGGAGCTTTGATTTCGCTCATTCTTCTGGCCGACACTAGGGCCACAAGAAGTGCCGTTTTTAGAGAGGTTTTTGTCTGAGCTGTCTTCCATTGGTTCGAATGGAGGGGAGAGAAACCCTCTGAGTACCGTGGACATGTCCCAAGTTGGAGTTCTAGTCATTTTAGCCAGTCTAGCTCTTTTGAGTGACATTAGGAATCGTTTTATTAGCAGATTCTCTGCGAGTCTGGTGTCCATGAACGAGGACAAGTGCTGGCACTTGTACCTTCAGCGTGCCCAGGAAGACATTTTTGTCTGTGCCGTCTTACAGGAATTCCAGAATTGTTGGGATTATGCCCGTTGGAAATTGGTTTTTGTTCCAGGAGACAAACTTTACTCACTTTCTCATAGATTGCCCTTCACTGGCTTTCTGCTCTCTAGGATGGTATTGATCACCTTGTCTGACAGTCCTTTATTCTGAAGTCTTATCCTTTCAGTAACCAAGCCAAGAGCTTCAGGATTCTGTGGTTCGGATGGTTGACTGTGCCCTGTGATAAAAGATCTGGCCGGTCCGGCAATGTCAGGTGAGGTTGGATGCGGAGGTTCTTCAAGTGGCTGAACCATGCCCTTTGGGGCCATTGCGGTGCTATTAGTATCACTGTTGCTCTGTCTTTTTTTATTACTCTTGGTATTATGGCAGTTGGCAACTGTTATGCATTCCCGCCATCTCCAGATTTGGCTGAAGGCATCTACTCCACTGTTGCCATCTGTGGGATCTAGTGAGAAGAAGGTTGGCGATTTTGCGTTCGCTTTGGAGGCAAACAGATCTACCTCAGCTATCCCCCACATTTGAGCGATTTGTGCAAAGATAGATTGGTTCACTCCGTCTGTTTTATGGTCTTCTGGCTCAGGAAGTCCGCCAGTGTATTGTCTGTCCCTTTCAGGTGGATGCCCGATATAGACCTTATGTTTGGTTCTGCCCATAGCAGGATTGTTTGTCAGCCTCATCAAGCTTTGGGACTTTGTCCCTCCCTGCCTGTTTAGGTATGCCATAGTCGTGCCATTGCCCGATTGTATTCTTAAGTCTATCCCTTGTATTGCTGATTTAAATGCTTTTAATGCTTCTTCCACAGCTTTTAGCTCCCTCATTTGAGGAGGCTTGGGACCATCTGGAACTCCATTTTCCCTGTGTGTAAAGGTCCTCCATGTGTGCCCCCCAGCCTAGGGAGCTGGCATCAGTAGTGATCCTGACTGGGAAGGATTGAGCCCATTTGCGCCCTTCGATTATCGAAGCGGATGGAGCCACCATTGGAATGTTTGACTGTGGTCAGAACAGGAATGGCCTTTTCTAGGGATGAGTGGCTGCCATCCCACTGGGACAGAATGTAATTCTGTAGTGGTCTCATGTGGATCTGCACCCATGTGATGGCTGGTATTGAAGCTGTTATCAGCCCTAGTACTGCCATTTCCTGTCTGATTGTAATGGCGTTGGTGCCTCTTAGAGAGTTTACTCCCTGCGTCATCTTTTCGCTCTTTTCTTCTGTTAGGAAGATCTTGGTTAGTCTGGAGTCTAGTACATAACCCAAATACACGACTCTCTGGCTTGGGGGTCATCTGTTTTTTCTGCATTCACTATCCACCCCAGGTTTTGCAGGTAGGACATACTTGTGCGCAGGTTGATCTCTAGGGTCTCTGCTGAGTCTGCAAAGAACAGCAGATAGTCTAGTTATGGTATGATGCCAAGGCCTTGTTTTTAGACCTTTTAGCGCTTCTGACATTATCTGAGAAAATTCTGGGTGCCGAAGAGATGCTGAAAGGGAGAGCTGTATATTGCAGGTGCAGCGTGGTTGCTGGCCCTTGTATTGCGAACCTCAGGAATTTTTGATGCTTCTCCTTTATGGGGACATGTTGGTAAGCATCCTGTAGGTCTATTGTCACCATAAATGACTTCCGAGGTAGTAGGATGTGTCTGACCGAAAAGAGTCCATTTTGAATTTTTTGTATTTTATTCCTCTGTTGAGTGGTTTGAGGTTCAGTATGAATCTTAGCTTGCCTGACTGTTTTTTCTTGGCAAAAATATGAGAATAAAATCCTTTGTTCCTCTTGAGGTACATGGCAAATCATTTTCTTGTTCAACAGAAATATCAACATATCAGTACAAGTAAATAATGAAAGACATTATGTGAACATACTGAAACAGCTTATAACATCACAAACATAATAGTGAACGGCGTTAGGATCCGTATCAGATCTCCAAACTGCAATTGGCTTCTTGTGGTAGCAACAGTAAACATATCTATGGTGAGACATTGGATTACGCCACTGTTATAAAACTAAACACCTAATTTTAAATAGTAAATGTGGTGAGAACTGTAAAAAGATGATTATGTTTGAAATATAGCAAATAATAAAAAAAGGAAAAAATAAAAAATAAGATTGTTTCCATATTAGCTCACAATGTGTGTCGATGGCCCACAGAACATATCTTGTGGGCTATAGAAACTGAATAAGGGAAAAGGAAAAAAGGAAGATAATAAGAAGAGGGAGAACCAGAGAAATTAAAATAGAAAGATAGCTCATAAAGAAAAAAGTAAGTAGTTGGAAAAAGAGAAAGAAAGAAAAAGGGGGAAATGGAGCTATGTTAGAGAGAGAGTAGGTTGGAATCAAACCGAGATGGATGGGAGTACACTACCCACGGCTGCCAAACTCGGAGGAATTTATCATGTGTATCAGATGCCACAGCCGTCCGTTTCTCATTAACCATAATATCATTTACACGGTTTTTGACAGCCTCGAAACTGAGAGCCGGAGTCTTCCAGGCCCTTGCTATGGTTAATTTAGTTGCAGTAAAGATATGGGATGCCAAATGGCGTTCTGGCCCTAATAACTCAGCTGTCGGTTTCCCCAATAGAGCTTCAAAAGGATCCCTCTTTATATTAGTATTGAAGAGGTTACGAAGCAATGCATAAACTCTGACCCATAGCCTACAGACCCTGGGGCACTGCCACAAAATGTGTGCCATTGTTCCTTCATGAGAACACCCACGAAAGCACAGCGGGGAATATGTTGGAATAAAACTCGCCAATCTGGCTGGAGTGTAATACCATCTATAAAGTACTTTATAGGCATTTTCCAAAAAGAGTACATTTTTGGAGCACTTGGAGAGTGAGATGGTCATGATCTGCAAGTCCTCCGGGTCCAATCTCTTCCCCAACTCCGCCTCATATTGAAGGTGATAGGGTCTCAGGGGTGGTCTCTTGGAGCCTATTATAGCCGTATATATTAAGGAAATCAAACCCGGGGACTGGGGCAGCGATCTGCAAATGCTTTCAAACGGAGTTAACGTATAGGGGGCTGGTTGATATCTTATTAGGGATTGAAGGAAGTGTCGAATTTGTATGTAACTGTAGTGTTCCCTACAGGGGAATGTCATGGGAAGAACGTAAAGCCGCGAAAGGCATGATTTTGTTAGGAGTGAACATAGAATGGACATCAGTGAAGTGACGTTTTCAGTCCACCACAAAAATTGTAACGGATTATCGCATCCAGGTGGGAATAATGGGCATTGAAGGAGACGCAGCAAGGGAAGATGGGGAGAAATTAAGCCCGCAGAGTATTTGACTGAGTCCCATGCACGCAGAGAGTGAGCTAAACATGGGCCTATAGTGGTAGGGCAATGTGCTTGAGGAAGCCAAGGAAGGGAAGCCAATGGTATTGGATCTGAGTCCACCATATCAATGGTGGCCCATAATGGCATCTGCTGTTTCTCGTGGAGGTGGGATAAATGGGGCAATGGTCGCTGCCGTATAGTAAGCTTGAAGATTGGGCACCGAGAAGCCACCATTAATTCTACGTGCATACAACACTTGTCTCTTAATTCTAGGTTTTATTGAGCCCCAAATGAATTGGATAATTTTTCGTTGATGTATACAAAGAATATGGGAAGGGACCTGAACCGGTAAGACCCGAAAATAGTAAAGCAACTTTGGGAGATACGTCATGCGAATGGTTGCAATCCTCCCGAACCACGACAATGGAAGGGTGGCCCAGGAGGATAGCAGGGCCGATAATTTGCGGAATAGTAAAGGATAGTTGGCCTGGTATAAAGCTGAGTAATTTGAAGCCGAATCCCAAGGTAGGGTAATGCTTCCAACCACTGAAAAGGGAATGATTGTAGGGCTGCCAGTTCTGAGGCGGAGAGGTTGAGTGACATTGCTCTGGATTTGGTGGGATTGATTGCTAGGCCCGAGAAGGTGGCAAAGGTATCTAAGAGTGAAAGCAGGTTCGGGAGGGAAATTCTGGGTTTAGTGATGGTCAGTAGGATGTCATCCACAAATAGTGATAACTTATGTGAGGTGCCTGCCACCTCGACTCCTGCTATGTCCGCATAAGATCGTATGGCCTCCGCTAGGGGTTCCAGTGCCAAAATAAATAAAAGTGGGGAGAGTGGGCAACCTTGACGGGTACCCCTTGTAATAGGAAAAATGCTTGACTCAAACCCACAGTATTTCACCTTAGCTTGAGGAGAATCGTATATAGCGGAAACCCACCTCGTAAAAGAGGCCCCGAATCCATAACGTTTAAGTACCTGTAACAAGTAGGGCCACGATAAAGTGTCAAAAGCTTTGTTGATATCTAATGATAAAAACATTGTTTCTAGGGATCTATTGTGGACGATGTGTTGGATTTGAAGGAGGCGGCGAATGGCAGCACTAGCCTGTCTCCTTGGGACAAAGCCCACTTGATCCTTTATTAAACGTGGTAAAAAAAGAATTGAGGCGATTAGCTAAGATTTTGGTTAAAATTTTCATGTCGATGTTGATTAGTGAAATTGGCCGGAAATTAGCCCAAGATGAGTGATATGTCAGGTTTAGGGATCATGACAACATTGGCGGTAAGCAAGTTAGGCGTAAATGGGCGGCCTTCCTTGACTGAATTATACATATTTGTTAGGTGGGGAGCAACAACATCTGCTGTTTTCCGATAGAATAGTGCCGTAAAGCCATCGGGGCCCTGTCTTTTACCCACCTTCAGTTCTTTAATACACTGGAGGACTTCCGAGACTTGTATGCCCCGGTCCATCAAGGATGTATGAGCTTCTGACAAGGAAGGTAGAGATAAGTTGGTCAAAAAAGGTTCTGGGTCATGGGTGGGAGAAAGGTCAGGTGCAGAGTATAATTTAGTCAGACGATACCGGAACTCCTCCAGTACTCGTTGTGGATTACCGGTAAGAGTATTGTGGCGGGTAAGTAATGTAAATGGGAGCAAATTTAGGAACAAATGTACGCAATTTATTTGCTAACATTGCATTTGGTTTATTGGATTTGGCATACCATTTTTGTCGGGTCCATCTTAACGTACGTTCCGCTTCATCCGTCAAGCATAAATCAAGCTCTGCACGGGCCTTACCTAAGAGTTTGCGATTAGCTGGGGAGGGGGATTGTTTGAAGATTTTCGCTATTGTTTCCAATTTATCCTCCAGGTTATGGAGTACCCTTTCCCTTTCTTTTTTACGTTTAGAGGCCAGGCGAATAATGTGACCTCTTAGGACTGCCTTATATGCTTCCCATAATGTAACGGGAGAGGAAACGGAGCCTAAAGTCAATTTACAATATTCTACTGAGGCCTTGTGGATATCTTTAAGGATCTCTTTGTATGACAAAAGGGAGTCAATAATCACCCAAGAGGAAAATTGTGGTTTACAGAGTAAAGATTTGCACACCGTAAGAATAGGATAGTTATCTGACCACGGAACCGACAATATGGAGCTGGAGTGTATTAAAAGAAGGTGTTTGTGGAGAACGAACATGTGATCAATCCTGGAATGGGAATGTGTGTAATCTCTGCCCCTGGGATGGAGTTCCCTCCAAACATCTACTAAGTCATATTGCTGCAGTGAATGTTGAAATTTTTTAGCTGCGGGGGCAGGGATTTTGTGATCTGAGGGGTAATTGTCTAAGGAAGGGTTCAGTACCACATTGGAGTCTCCCGCCAAAAGCACTGTGCCTCGCTGGTGAAAACTCAACAAGGCGCAGACATGGGTCAGAAAAGGTCCCGGATTATTATTCGGGGCATAATAAGTCATAATCGTAACCTCTGTATCTTGGATGGTTCCTTGGAGAATTAGGTACCTGCCATTTGGGTCTGCTATCTGTTTACTGCAAGTAAATGTGACCGACTTGTGTAGGGCAATCATGACACCCCTCTGCTTGGTAGGGGCGTTAGACAGAAAAACATGGGGATAATCTGACGCAAAATATTTGGGGTAGGAGGATGCGAAATGAGTTTCCTGCAGACAAGCAATATCTATTTTTTGTTGCTTAAAAGGTACTTGAAGATGTTGACCCGTCTGAGGGGAATTCATGCCCTGGACATTCAAGGACAACCAGTTTATTGTCATTTAAACGGGGGGGATTCCTGTACATTGTTCCAGCCGAACACCCCATGGATTGAGAATGAGGGGAGAGAAAGAAAGACAAGAAAAAAGACCAAGAAGAGGGGAGAAGAGGAGAAGCAAGACAAAAAAAATAAGTGTATTGAGGAGAGCTCGAAAAAGAGCCAACCCCTTGAGTATATTTGCTACATTTTGTGGGTTGTGCGACCTACAGGTGGGTGGGGGCTTGGCCAAGACAACCGTCTCAGCCAAGTGCCAGCACATAAGGGGGAGCAGTGGTCCGACAGAACCACCGGCCTATGTCATAACATTGTAAACTATTAAAGTTATGCACAGAATCTAAGAAGATTCAAATGGACCATTTAACTAGAACCAGCATAAGCAACAAAAATCAAACATATAAAACAAAACATTTGAAGGCAAGATTGTATAAAATCCCCAGGCCCTCGGAGACGGCGGCTAACCCACCATCACCCTCAGGTAAGCATGGAAACCAGCCCGACCTTACTGCGCCAGCATCCTCCCCAAACCCTCAAACAGGGCCGAGGGTCCGCCGCGCAGAAGCTGAGGCCACAACCAGATTGGTAAACCAATAACATTGCCTTAGTAAGGTATACATACACCCCCCCCCCACACACTCTTCCTAAAAAAAATAAATAAATAAATAAATTATATAAAAAGAAAAAAGAAAGAAGACAAGCTCAGAAAAAATTATTGAAAAAAATAAGTCACTTTCAATCTTTGGTATATCCATTGTGTGGGGAAATGACAGACAAGTCAGCCCGTGTCTTTGGATTAAACAAAAGGGCATCTATGTTCACCCTTGCCGCCATCTCACAAATGGGGCGGCCAACTTTGGGTGTTAAATAACTCTGTGTCAAAGGACACAGGACAAATCAAAGTGCAAACAAATCAATGGGGGGGGGGGGGGGCCAGTTCCAATAGTTCCCATGTGCATAGGGAAATAAACTGTCAGGATAACTACAATCCTTGGTTGTAGCATGTGGGCTGGTAGGAAAGAAAAAAACTCAGGAATCATAAAAGTAAATTCCAAGTACCTTCAACCATTCGCAGACTTAAGCGTTGGGCCTGTAGATCCCTCAAGGCCTGGGATCCTGGCTGAGAGCATTGAGGATTGTCGCGAAGGTCTGGAAGAAGAGGACGATGACGACGTTACCGGTTGGGAGGCAGGGGAGGTCCAACTGCAGATCCTGGAAGTGTCTTTTCAGGTCAGCTGGGGAAGTAGCGTGAAATTGGCGACCCAAGTGGGAGAAGGAGAGCTTGAAGGGGAATCCCCATCTATATTTGATCTCGTGGGATTGAAGGACCTGAAGATGGGGTTTCAGGCCTCGCCTTCTGGCTATGGTGACCGGAGACAGGTCTGCAAACAACTGAAGAGAGTTACCTTGAAAAGAGAGGTCAGATTGATTTCTTGCCGCTTGCAGAAGCTTCTCTTTAGTACGGTAGTAATGGAATTTGATGATAACATCCCTCAGAGGGCCTTCTGAGGGTTTGGGTGCCAGGGACCTGTGAATGCGATCAAATTCGAGCCTCTCCACTGGAATCTCGGGGGCCAATTCTTGAAAAAAGGCAGTGGCAGTGCCATGCAGGTCGGTGATGAGCTCCGGGATACCGCGTAAGCGTAAATTGTCCCTGCGGGTCCTATTTTCGGCATCCTCCAATTTATCTTTCAGGGTCTCAATCTCGGTATTCAATCTATCAACCTCCTCCTCATGACCCTCAAGGACCGTGGTAGCCAGGTCCATGCGTTGTTCTAGCTGGTTGGTGCGGTGGCCCCTCTTTAAGGCCCCTCACCAGGTCCGAGGAGAGCTTGCGGGATGCTACTGTGATTTCGTCCCTCACAATACTGCGGAACTTGTCCAGCAGAGTGTCCGGGTCTGTGGGAACAGGACTCCTCAAGTCTGTAGGGAACTGATGCATGCTGTCCACCGGGGACGCCGGGTCCTCAGCAGAAAGCTGTGTGGCATCATCTGACTCTGGAAGCTCAGACGCCATCTTAACTTTCCCCCTGCCAGGCCCTGAGGAGAGTTTGTGTGATTGCCTGCTCTTGGGCTTGTTCTTTGCGGGTTGGTACATTACCGATCAGTGCCCTAGATGTTCCGGAACCCGGGGAGGGGGGAGAGCTGTGTCCCCGCTCTGTACTATCGCTGGCCGGGTAATGGTTTCCGTCGGCGCAGAGCTGTGGAGTCAAGCGGCCATCTCCGTCGCTCGCATGCGCCCCCGGCAAATCATTTTCTGTTCTAGTAGATTCTCCAGTGACTCTAGAAAGGCCTTTGCTCAATCTTTTGGTAGCATGGTTACTAGGTAGTTGGTTGGGGGGGGCGGTTAGAAAATTCTATCGCTTAGCCATCTGTTATAGTGCGTACAATGAATTTGTTTTTTGTTGCTTCCATCCATTGGTGGGAAAAAAGCTGCAACCCAGCTGCTCCCACCTGGTGGCAGTCATTGTTTTTTGGGTTAGGAGGCTTGGGGATGAATTTACCCTTGCCTTTTTTGTTTTGTTGTCCCCAACGCTTCTTTGCTCCCGGCCCTGTTGAAAGGGCGCTTTCCCTCGTTTCTTTTTGGTTTGGGGAAAACCCTTGTTCTTTGCTGCAGTTCTGTCTAGTACTGTTTCTAGTTCAGGCCCGAACAGTAGGTCTCCAGTGAACGGAATTCCGCACAGTCTGTTCTTAGAAGAGTGATCACCTTCCCAAGATTACAGCCACAGGGCTCTTTCGAGCTGAGTAGCGCTGTGGCCCTTGAAGATATTCTGAGTTTCAGCTGAGACATCTGCTAGAAAAGTTGCCACTCTGGTCAGTGTAGGGATGGTCTTTATTAATTCTTCCCTAGATGTGTCATTTTCCAGAAGTTCCTGAAGCTGGGTTAGCCAGATGAGGGCTGTGCAGGTGGAAGCTATTGCTGGATTCAGATTCGCAGCCCCCCCGCTTCCCAGGCCCTCTTTAAAAGGGTTTCTATTTTCTTGTCCATTGGGTCGCTTAAGGTACCTGCGTCGTCAAAGGCCAAGCCAGATTTATTTGTGAATTTTGCCAGAGACACATCCCTAGTAATAGAAAAAAGCATGACAGGACCTCTTAAATATGAGATCTGGGGTCAAAAAGACCTCAGATCTCATTTACACTAAAATGCAATAAAATTAAAAAAAAAAAAAAAAAAAAAAAAAGGGCATTTAAAAAAAAAATGTGCCTTTAAGAGGCGTGGACGGAAGTGACGTTTTGACGTCGCTTCCGCCCAGCAGTGTCATGGAGACGAGTGGGCGCCATCTTAGCCTCACTCGTCTCCAGGCACAGAAGGACGCGATCGCCTCCTCTTCCACTATGTCATACAGTCTGTGGGCATCTCCTGCTGAGTGTGAAAACTTTTGGCTGCACTGTGAGAAGTCCCAGTGTTCTGTCTATCACATGAGCTGATCTAGGAGGAGGGCGGGACTTTTCTCACAGCGCGGCCAGTTTTCATACTCAGCTTTGAGACGCACAGCCCTCTACCGCCACCGGTAAATGATCTTGCAGCGAATCCGCCGCAGAGACCACTTTTATCTGAAAGCCGGCCGCCGCACAAAAACGGGGATACCGGGGTTATGGCAGCTAGCTGCCACAACGATATACCCCTTCAAAGTTTGGACGTACATTGTCGTGCAGCGGTCGGCAAGTGGTTAAGAGATTGGTGTACAGGAAATGTTCTAGATTTTCTGGGTTGTAGCCCTTTATACATTTTGTCGTGTAGTGTGAGCTCAGCAGCTTTTTGCTCTTTAATACCTAGTGTGTCAGCTATCTCTTTTAGAAGGTTATCCGTGTCTTCTAAAGGAAATAGGTTGCCTTCTGAGGCTGGATCTTCCTCCTCAGAGTCTGAGCAGAGTCCATCCTCCAATTTGGATTGTTCGGATTCATCCGAATCCTCCTCTTATTCCTGTCGTTCTGCCTGTTCCCCATTACCTGAAGGAACTCATGTCCCGCTGGTAGATGGGGTACTGGCTTGATCGGCATTCGTAGGTGCTTCTAATTTCTCAATTGGGGAGCGTAGCGGTGCCATGGTTCTCTTTAGCTCTTTTTTAAAAAGAGGCAAGCAGATCTCTCAGGTAACCTTGCGACTCTTTGGCCACCATTATGCATTTTTGGCATAGGGGTTTTTTCCATTCAGGTGAAAACCGGTGGCTGCACAACACACATGTTTTGCTGCTTTTCGTTTTCTTTTCCTCTGGGGTCCTTGCCTGAAATCAAGCATAAAGAGTTCCCCGTCAGGAAGGAGGCTGTAAGGGCAGTTTTTGCAGTGAGGTCAAAACAGAGGTGACCCTGGAGTATTCTGGCTTATAGGATCTGCAGGGAGGAAAAGCAGACATGGTCAGCCGAGAGACAGGCAGACTTAAAATCTTTGTGTTCAACTAATCGATTTTTAAAAATCGACTAATTTCGATTATAACGCACATACAGATCCAAAACTACTTTTAGCTGATTTAGCACCGTTCTGGCAATGGCCGAAGCCGGACATAGCGGGGCATGGCTAGGACGTCACATGTCAAACTCAGCCTCACTGTGCCCAGAATCGCAGCCTCACTGTAGTCAGCACCTGGATTACACAGTCTGCGGGCATCTCCTGCTGTGTGTCTCAAAGCTGAGTGTGAAAACTGGCCGCGCTGTGAGAAAAGTCCCGCCCTCCTCCTAGATCAGCTCATGTGATAGACAGAACACTGGGACTTCTCACAGCGCAGCCAAAAGTTTTCACACTCAGGAGATGCCCGCAGACTGTATGACATAGTGGAAGAGGAGGCGGGAGCGGAGCGCTGCAGCCACAGCTTGGCCCAAAGCACCCCAGGGCAGGCAGCCTACCGATCAAAAAAAAAAAAAAAAAAAAAAAAGACCCTGTAGAATACACAAGACCAGTACAACAAATCCATCGGACAATTCGATCGTGTGTGGGATTCAGACCTTTTCTGTCTAAAGATCTGACGGACCTTAGGAATATAACAAGTTTCAAATCTTTCCAACGGACTTGATTCCCATCGAAAAATCCGTTCGTCTGTATGCTAGTCCAATGGACCAAAAACAAAAACGCAAGGGCAGCTATTGGCTACGAACTTCCTTATTCTAATCCGGTCGTACGTCATCACGTTTGAAAGGAATGGACTATGGTGTGATCGTGTGTAAACAAGTCAGTTTTGACGGAACTCCGTCCAAAAGTCCGCTCGTGTGTACGTGGCATTAGACATTGCATAAAGTTTCTCTAAACCATTTACATCCCTGTTGTCAATGTACATTAATGCATCAAGAGAATATATAGCAGATTGCACATGACAATGTAAAGGACAGATAAAAGCCTCCCAAATTCATAAGTCTACATATACAAATGAGGGCTATACTTCAAGCAGACCATTTAATCTAATACATATTGAAAGAATTGAATCACATATGGAGGCATGATCCACAATGGTACCAAAAGAATATAAACCAAATAAAACAAGCATAAAGCTCCAATGTTGAGTATTTAAATACATAGGAGACATAACATACAGCTGAAGCATGAGGTCAGATTCATAGCGTATTCATCTAATACCCAACAGCACTACATATGCAACTGCTGCCTATGCCACAAAGCCAGCAATTGACATGTCAGATATAGCCTAGTCTCTGGCTACCAATACATTATACATCCATCAGAAGGTGAAACCCAGGGAGCTCCAGGTGATAGAAATATAGGTGTAAGCACACCACTTGTGTGCATAGCAGATACTGGTAACCCATAAAGGAGTACAGCTTCAGCTCCTAGACATAACCAAATACAAGTCTCCTTAATATACTACATATTTAATCAATGTATATACACAGCGACTGCAGTACACCTAAATTGCTTTACATAGCCCACAGTAAAGTGGGAGACCGACAAGGCATAAATGAAAGCTGCTGACACCTTTGGAAGAGGTGGCAACCACAGCAGAGCAATCAGAAGGCCAACACCTGCAGGTATTAACGAGCAATTAAACAGGTTTGTCTATGCAACCCTTGCATAGAGGTTAAGCCTAGGAGCATGAAAATTAAATGTTGCAGGATACACCTGGGCCAGTTAACACCATATGCAGTCCAATGCGCTTTTTTTCTGCATTAAAAACACATAGAAAGTAGGTTACATGGTTTTCAATAGCATAGTTCACACCAGTGATTGTAGTTCCAGGAAAAAAAAAAAAAAAAAAAAAAAAAAGGAGGAGGGGAGGAGGGGTAGAACATCCTGCATTTTTCCTGGACTGGAACACTGTAAAACACACTGGAACGCACATGTCCTTATCTACCCTGGGTTCACACCAGCGCAATTCCCGCATTGCTCCTCTCCCAGAGGCAGTTCCCACTGCCTTGTGCGAACCGCTACGGGTGTCAATATGACAGCCCAGTTTAGTTCACAGATTGCAGTGCAAACCTCACACAGGAAATCGGATCGCATAGGGGAGAACACCCATGCGATCTGATTCTAGTGCAGGAAAACACAAGTCCCTGCACTATTTTCTGTGTGAATACAATGCAAGTTCAGCCATACAACTATATGGCTGAACTCACATTGCTCAGAGATCGCATGTGATCGGCACCTGCAGTGCAGGTGCAAGTCACATGCAATCTTAGATCGCGCTTGTGCAAACCCAGGCTTGCACTGGAATGCACCAAAAAAAACACGCAGAAAAGTATTGGGAATGCATCCGGACTGCGTTTATGGTGTGAACTGGCCCTTAATGTTCTAGTGCAGCCTAGGGGTGGATTATTACCCAAATGCAAGTACAGAAAGTCCAGATTAAATAACAGCAGACCCCACTGAGCTGTCACCTCCCCTTGCTGAAGAAAAAAAAAAAAAGGAAGTTAGGTACCTGGTAACTTTTTCTAAGAAGTCTTCCAGGGCAGCATCTGAGAGATAGGCTCCTCCTCTCTGAAACAGGGAACACATTAGTCCACCATTATAAATGTCACAGTCTTACCTGCGTGCCTCAGTTGTATTAAAGCACCGAAGGAAATCTCATTAGATCATAAAAGCTCCCCCGTTGTACCTGGTATTTGTCTTTTCAAGGGTGGGAACTAGTGCTGCCCTGGAAGACTTCTTAGAAAAAGAGTTACCAGGTACCTAACTATTTTCTTGAATCGTCTTCCAGGGCAGCATCTGAGAGGATGTATCAAGCAATACTTACTAGGGTGGGGATAGAGACTGGAACGCCTTGTGACCAAGTGCCTGGTCTTAGTCAGACAGCTGGTCTATGTGGTAGAGCCTTGCAAAGGCACTGAAGCTCGACCATGTCGCTGCCCTGCAGATCTGCTCTGGAGTTGCCCCTGCTTCCTCTGCGACCGAGGTAGCACAGGCTCTGGTTGTATGTGCTCTGATGCCGCTTGGCGGAGTGAGGTTTTGTGCCTCATAGGTCGTCTATATGGCCATTCTTATCCATCTGCTGATGGTATTCTTGGAAGCCTGTTTCCCTTTGTTGACTCCTGCATAAAGGACAAAGGGAGGTTGTTCTTCGCCAATCCTTCGTTCTTTCGGAGTATGTTTTCTACGTCGAGTTTGTTGTAAGTGTCTTTTTCCGCTATCCATAGTTTTTGGAAGCAAAGGTATGATGATATTTTGGGTTCTAGGGAATGTTGAGGGGACCTTTGATAAGAAGGCCAGGTCTGGAGAGAGAATTATTTTGTCTAAATGTATTAGGCAGTATGGTTCCATTATAGACATATAATGCTTGGATTTCGCTCACTCTTCTGGCTGATACTAGGGCCACAAGAAGTACAGTCTTTAAAGGTGAGGTTTTTGTCTGAGCTATCTTCCATCGATTCAAATGGAGGGGAAAGAAATCCTCTAAGTACTGTAAGCATGTCCCAAGTTTGAGTTCTATTCATTTTGGCTGGTCTAGCTCTTTTGGGTGACATCAGGAATCACTTTCAGCGGGTCCTCTGCTAGTCTTGTGTCCATGAATGAGGAGAGTGCTGCAACATGTACCTTCAGCGTACTTGGGGATATATTTTTGTCTGCTCCATCTTGTAGAAAATACAGGATTGTTGGGATTATTCCTCTTTTGGAATACGGTTTGTTTCTGTTCCAGGAGACAAACTTTTTCCTCACTTTCTCATAGATCGCCCTAGTTATGGGCTTCCTGCTGTTTAGGATGGTATTGATCCCATTGTCTGACAATCCTTTGTTCTGAAGTCTCACCCCTTCAGTACCCAGGCCGAAAGCTTCAGGATTCTGTGGTTCAGGTGGTTGACTGGGCCCTGTGATAGGAGATCTGGCCGTTCCGTCAGTGTCAGCTGAGGCTGGATGCTGAGGTTTTTTTAAGTGCCTGAACCATGCCCTTTGTGGCCAGTGTGGTGCTATTAGTATCACCATTGCTCTCTCTGCCTTTATTTTTTGAATCACCCTTGGTATTGTGGCAGTTGGAGGGAATGCATAGCATAGTTGCCATCCCCAGCTCTGGTTGAAGGAGTCTACTCCACGGTGGCCATCTGTGGGGTCCAGAGAGAAAAACGTTGGTGATTTTGCATTCGCTTTGGAGGCGAATAGATCTACCTCGGGTACTCCCCACTTTTGAGTGATTTGTGCGAAGGTCGCTTGGTTCAGAGACCACTTCGTCTGTTTTGTGGTCTTCCGACTCAGGAAGTTTGCCAGCGCATTGTCTGTTCCTTTCAGATAGATACCGGATATTGACTTTGATTCTACCCATAGTAGGATTTTCTCCGTCAGCTTCATCAAGCTTCGGGACTTTGTCCCACCTTGCCTGTTTAGGTATACCACAGTCGTGACATTGTCCGATTGTAACTTTACGTTTCTACCCTGTATTGCTGGTTTGAACGCTTTTAATGCTTCCCCCACAGCTTTTAGCTCTCTCATGCTTGAGGAGGCTTGGGACCATTTGGAGGTCCATTTTCCCAGTGAGCAGAGGCCCTCCAAGTGTGCCCCCCAGCTTAGGGCGTTGACATCAGTGGTGATCCCAATTGGCTCGGATTGGGACCATTTGCATACTTCGATGTATCGAAGTAGATTGAGCCACCATTGTAGTATTAGTTTGACTGTAATTGGAACAGGAATGGACCTGTCTAGGGATGAGTGGCTGCCATCCCACTGGGACAGAATGTAGTTCTGTAGAGATCTAGTATGAATCTGTGCCCAGGTGAAAGCTGGAATAGAAGACGTCATCAGTCCTAGTACGGCCATACCTTGTCTGATTGTTATGGCGTTGGTCCTTATTAGGAAGGTTATTGCCTGTGTGATCTTTTTGTTCTTTTCTTCCGTTAGGAAGGTTTTCTTTAGCCTGGAATCCAGTATATAGCCCAAATATACCACTCACTGGCTTGGGGTCATCTGTGAGACTTTTCTGCATTTATTATCCATCCCCGGTTTTGCAGATAGGACATACTTGTGCACAGGTTGTTCTCTAGGGCCTCTGCTGAGTCCGCAAAGAACAGTAAATTGTCTAAATATGGTATTATGCCAATACCTTGTTGTCTTAGACCTTTTAACGCTTCTGCCATTATCTTTAAGATTTTTGGTGCAGAGGAGATGCCGAAAAGGAGAGCTGTGTATTGTGGGTGCAGCTTAATTGCTGACCCTTGTACTGCGAACCTCAGGAATTTTTAATGACCCTCCGTTATGGGGACATGTAGGTAGGCATCCTGTAGGTCTATTGTCGCCATAAATGTCTCCTGTGGAAGGATGTTCCCTAGGTGTGTCACTCCCCAGAAGTTCTTGAAGCTGGGCTAGCCAGGTTGATAAAATCCGGGCTGTGCAGGTGGAAGCTATTGCCGGATTTCCATGGGGTCGTTTAAGGTACCCGCGTTGTCAAAGGCCAAGTCAGATTTATTTGTGACTTTTGCCAGAGAAGCATCCACTTTGGGGCATTTAGCCCAGGTTTTGGTGTCCGTCTCTGCAAACGGGTCTGCGTTTGACTGTGGCTGGCATGAAGTTTTTTCTCTGGGTCTTCCCACTCTTTTTTAAAGATATCTTTAAGAGTTTAGTGTACAGGGAATGTTCTAGGCTTCCTGGGTTGCAGCTTTATACATCTTGTCATGCATTGTGAAAAGGATAAAGGAAGCTGCGCTAATAAATGGAAAGTCCATACAATTGCTTGTGGGTAAATCAGTAGACAGTTCAATCTAATGAATCAAACACCAGGGTGAACCAAATCAAATGTGCCGCCACCTTAAGAAAAACCTGCTTACCAGCTGGCAAGCAAAGTCTGGCAGATGGCTTATACCCAGCCAGGGTCTTTTCTTGTGCAGAAGATCAGCTGATGGGCTAAAAGCTGGATGGTTAATGGATGCTCAGAACCCTCCTGACATCGTACGACCTTGGTCAGAGCCCTGGGACCGCCCGATCTCCCCCAACACTGCACCGGCAAAAATCACGAGAGCGAGTTCTGCGGATTTATGTTCTTTAATACCTAGCGTGTCCGCTGTGCTTTAGGAAGGCTATTCGTATCCTCCGATAGAAATAAAGTCGCCCTCTGAAACCGCATCTTCCTCGTCGGAGTCTGAGCAAAGTTTATTCTCTGATTCGGATTCATCCGAATCCTCTTGTTCTGTCTGTTCCCTGAAGGAACGCATATCCGGTGGTAGACGGGGTATTGGTCTGACTGACGCTTGATGGCGCTTCTAACTTTTTAATAGCTGAGCGTAGAGGTGCTATAGTGCTCTGTATTTCTTTTAAAGAGCTGAGCAGATCTTTCAGATACCCTTGCAATTCTTTGGCCACCATTTTGTCTATACATTTGATATAGGGGTTTTTTTCCCCATTCTGGGGAAAACCGGTGGCTGCACGAAGCACATGTTTTGCTGCTTTCCACTTCCCTTTCCTCAGGGGTCTTCGCCTGAAATCAAGCACAAAAAAGGTCCCCATGAGGAGAGGCTCGTACTGTAGTGTGTACAGGACGCCAATCGCGGCGTAAACACTGGCGATCAAGCGGGCGGCGGGTGCGGACATCACGGGGGTAGGAGAGGAACAAAAAAAATAAGCCGTGCGGCACCTACCCATCCGGCACAGCAGTAATCAGGGGGTGAGGCATCTATGCACCCACACCGCTGTACGCTCTTCATGTCTGGGAGTATGTTTCCAGAATTTGCAGATGGAGTTCCCTGGTGAAAAACTGCAGCAGGTCCCTTGAGCAGCAGCATGGGGGAAATGTCAGCGCATTATTGCACCTTGGTTGTGGGGTGGGGGGGGGGTGGGGTGGGGGGGGGGGATGATTGCAGACCCCTCTGTAGGGGTGAAATCTCAGGCAGAGCAATACTGCCCCTGCTTGTCCTCCCAAGGCCCGCAGGGCTGGATGGGATGCTGGCAGGGAGTCTATTGCAACTAGCACAGAGACTGAAGTAAAATAACATACGTTTCTTTTCCAGCTTCTGTGGGTCCGGAGGAAACACAAACAACTGAGGCACGCAGGTAAGACTGAAATTTATAATGGTGGACTAATGTGTTTCCTGTTTCAGAGAGGAGGAGCCTATCTCTCAGATGCTGCCCTGGAAGACGACTCGAGAAAAAGTGTAATTGATGATAAACATGGAGTAATCTGACCCCAGTAGCCCTGCACAAGTGTATGTAGGAATGAGTTAGCAGGTTGCAGCTTATGCTGATCTGATTTTTGCCAGCACTCTGCTCTGCAGATTGACAAGGGTTAGGGCCTCTGCCTCCAAAATTACCACACTAATGGTGGACAGAACACAAAGCAAATTCACTGTGTTTATAGGAGGCAAGCAGACATCCATAGCAACCAATACCCAAAGAGAGGACATCCTCCTAGGGGCAACCCCACACCGTAATTCCCCACAGTACAGGTATGGTAAGAAGGAGAGCTATAGAAGAGAGAAAAAAAAAAAAAAAAATTTAAAACAACCTACCTTGGAGCCATCTGCCAGAGTCATAGCAGGTGTCATGGCAGAATCAGACTGCATAGAGTAGCTTTTCTGACCAAATGAAGTCTGCTGGTCTGCCGTAAGCCCTCATTCACACGAGGCGGACTCCGTTTCCACGAAGCCCGCCTCGGTCCGCTGGCTCAGCGGGAAATCTGCCTGTTGATCTCCGCTGAGCCGGCGGATGACAGGTCCCTCTCTGCTCACTGAGCAGGGAGGGGCTTGTCAGGCGTCGCTGCTGCCTATGGAGGGATCGGATGAAAACGGACATCATGTCCGTTTTCATCAGATCTCACCCGATCTGATAGCGACGGATCTGGACATAGGGCCATCCGTCTGCTTTTTGCGGATCGGATGTCAGCGGACATGTCTCTGCTGACATCCGTCGCTCCATAGGCTAACATGGAGTGCCCGTTCAGGTCCGCCGTCAAAACTGACAGGTGGACCTGAACGGTCCGATCGTGTGAAAGGGGCCCAATAGTCCTGGGAAGATCCAGATCCGCCTACTGCTTCCACCCCCACCTGTTTGCGCTCCCTCCCTGATGTCTGGATAATTGCACCAGGGTATACTCACAAACCCACCATATTGCTATCCATTTAGCGGGACCCGCAGCAAAGCAGGCTGCATTCTTTCCTGCCCTACACACAATAGCTTAGTTGCTTCAGCAGACATGCGCCCCTCCCATCTGGAAGTACTCGGACTTAGGAAGCCTAAACTTCAGCCTCACTGATCCCTGGGGTGACCTGCTCCAGGCATGCAGTTCTCCCACCAATAAAATTTGGGGAAGCCAGTGGCCATGATCCATCCATATCAAACAGCAAACATCAGAAGCTCATCCAGCAACCGAGGATATGGAACTTGACCAAACTGAGTAAAGGAGGGCTCCACTAGAGCCTTGGCACCCACAGGGATAACCGCTTCTCCTCTGGCGGAGAAGGAACCTTGGGGAAAACCCAAGAAGGTAATGTCCCACAGCTAGGATACTTACAAAAGTAGCCTAGAAAAACCCTAGATATGCGACTCCTCCAAGCCACCATCCTGGAACCATGGGGAAACATACAGGGAGGCCCCTGCAACTAGCACGAAGGCCTGAGGGAAAACCTGACAAACCATTTAGATGTTCCTGCTAGGCCAGAGGAAACAAAGAAACCACACAGCTTCCACGTTTTATGCTCAAAGCTCAATTGAAGAAGCTGAAATTAGATGCCAATTGGCTACTGTGCACAGCTGCACCAGATTGAGTGTTCCAGTTGTAATAAAATCAACTCCTAATAGTCAAGACATAGGATATCTATGTGGACGTGTATGTTCTGGACCCATGTGTTACAATGAATGTAAAGTTTACAGCCAAATACCTGCTACAGTGTTTTCGTACCTCCAGCTACATATGTGGAGATATACTTACAAGTCCAGAGGATAGAAGAAGAACACCAAGTATTTTCCCTTGTAATCTGTGAGCTTCAACTCTTTAAATTCTCCATTTATCACAGCTGTTCCTTCCCAGTATGGAGCAGGCTTGGAAACTGGATAGAAAGATTTAAAAAGAAAAAGAACAGATAGTAAACTGGAGTTTCCTCCCTTAGTTTCAACTGGATATACAGATTGCCCTATCAATACTATATAAGGTTCAATAATTTAAAGGGGGAGTGACAAATAGTGGCGTTTTATTCCAATTAAAATGCTGACCATACGCAAATTTGCATTCAGGCTTGAAGGGGTTATACCGGGGTGATTTTTTTTTTTTTTTTTTTTTTTTTTTAAAGTGGGCGGTTGGCTCTTTAGTGATAACAACCAACCAGCTATAAGCCGCTCGGCTGTTATCCTAAAAGGAGCGGGAGGTGAAGTAGTCGCAACGTGTGTTGGGGCTGCACTGATTATAGAGCTTGGGCTCTTAACTATACACATTTATGGTCCACTCTACTCCAGGCCCATGCAGATCTGGGTTTTCTCCAGCACAGGCATATATAGGTGCTGCATTCATCCAATACCAGGGTCCCATTCATTTCTACTGGGCTGCACAAACAACCATGGTGTACCAATATGATATATAATATGCAGGTTAGGGTCCCTGAATGCACACAGTGTGTCTCAATAGAAATGAAATGGATGCCGGCATGGGTATGTAAAGCCAACATTTCCTATTCCTGATATGTGCCTGCTGTACTAGGCATTTGTATGAATAGGTACCCTGTTCTTTGTATTGCTTCCTATGTGTGAAATATATAGTGATCCTGCCAGTCCCTATGCTTTCCTGTTAAAAGCTGACCACACTAGGCGTGAGCACAGTGGTTAGTTCTCTAGCTATGCTGGGGCCACAGCCTGCTCGCCACACACTTGCATTGGAAAGAACAGTGGGCTGCTGTTTATCCACCTCTACAGCCTATGCAGCTGAGAACAGAGGGTATGTGATCACAAATAAATATTTTAAAATGTTATAATGCGCATTTACAAATGTTTTGCCTTTCATTTTTATTTTAAAATGAATGGGCTGTTTCACAAGGTTAGGGCTTACATATACTTCAAAGTTTATGTAGCACCATACCGTATACTGCCATTGCGATTTTCCCTACTGTCTCTGGAGATTGCAGCACAATCTGAAAGCAAAAATCTGCCCCAGTAGTACAGCCTATAGAGTGGCTATGCTTCTATGCAAGGTATCCCTAATGCCACCCCAATTTACATGCTCGCAGCTGGAAGCAAAGGTTTGGATGGGACCAACTAAGGCTCTATAAGATAGGTCTCCTGCCCCCCTAAAGTCTGAAGAACAGGAAAATGGCCCTTCCTTTTAGAAAGTTTGGACTGTGACCAGTGGGAATAAAAGATGCCCTGACATCAGTGGGAGTAAACAATGCCATAGGCCTAGTGGTCAGTGGAAGAAAAAAAAAAAAAAAAATACACAATTGGTTTCAGAGAGAGTATTAGTGGTGCCCCATCATTGGTGTCAGTAAGAGGAATAGTGACTTGTATCAGCTGAAGGAATACTGCCCCAAAAGCCAGATAAAGGCAAGCAAAGGGTCACAGTTTGGAGACCCCTACCCTTATATTGGGCATGAGAACAGAGGCAGCCACCTGTATATTACAGTGGGCATGAATGCACAGTATAGGCTGGGGATAATGCAAGAGACCATGAAATTGTATTACAGTAGGCACACATGAGCAGCATGGACAGTGAGCCACCTGATTGTATTACAGTGGGAACACAGGTACAATATGGGCTGGGAGCAAGAACGCAGGTGGTCACACATGTGCAGTATGAGTTGGGAGCCAGGATGCGGGACGACACCAGATTCTATATTTACACTGACAGCACCTAAACTTGAGTTTGGCATTTTTTTGCCAAAGTTCCTAAACTTAACTCCACAAAAGCCTACCGTATGTGTCAATGTACACTTAGGCTTTTAGCAGAGTTTAGGAGCTGCTATGTTTAGGTGAGGTTAACCTCCCTGGCGGTCTGATTATGTCAGATTTTTGCCTCTCAAAACGGTACACTACAATCAAGTGTGGCTCAGGGCTACCACTATTGGTAATGAAAATTCACCCCAAACCACACCTGGGATTAACGGCAGGGAGGTTAAACATGCCTCTCCTGACCGTGGTAGAATCGCATTTTGGAATGGAACGTTTTGACCGCCGCTGTGGGCAACCACAAATCGTGGCAAAATAGCGTTTTCCCCAAAAAGGTTGTTACATGAAGCAACAGTGAGTGCTCATTAATCATTCTGGAAGATTAAAACATGCTGCACAAATCGAGTGGGCAAGTCTTTTGGGGCAAATTACTGAAGACTACCTGGCTAGCAGCAATAAGGAGCTAATGGTTAACATGATTTATACAGCGAATGTTTTAAAACTCCAACTCACATTTCAAGCAAGTTTCTAGATACATGCCCATTAGGGATACCTTACACACAAATCCAGGCGTTCTGCTCCTTGCAGCATCAAGCGATTTTTTTTTTTTTTCTTAAATTTGGTGCAGCTGTGCCTAGATCCACCCATATAGCTGTGTCATTCATTCACATAGATGTGTACATGGAAAAACTACAAGTCCCCATCTACCACAAAGACACAGGAACCCATAGATCTCAATGGAGCACAAGTACAGTGACATCACTACACTGATACTCCAGTTATGCCTTCCTCCTGCTATATTGAATAAGACAAAGATAGTTACCACCGCTCCGGACAGACCAAGCTGAAGTTTCTCTTCCTCCAAGGAAAAAGGAAGAGAGCCCCAGGTGCTGGCAATTGCTGGGACAAATGTGGTTGTGTAGGAAGATCTGGACAGCCGCACACCAGGATAAGCAGATTAAATTCTTCTTTAATAAAATAGGATCATAGGGTACATGTGACACCACTGGAGTGATACAGCTCAACAACTGATGCGTTTCGCACACAAAGTGCTTACTCAGTATGAGTGCGAAACACGTCAGCTGTTGAGCTGTATCACTCCAGCGGTGTCACATGTACCCTATGATCCTATTTTATTAAATAAAGAAGAATTTAATCTGCTTATCCTGGTGTGCGGCTGTCCAGATCTTCCTACATGACCACATTTATGCCTTCCTCCTGCTTTGTAACCCTGTGTATACAGCTGAATTAATAGTCTGCAATCCACTGATCACTGGTACAATGCAAAAAGTGAATCGTGGATGCATTTAAGAATTTATTGATGGCAAAGGTCCCCAATACTCTGGTCTGTGATCAAGATAATTGGAAGTAGCAACTATTTTTCATAGATAAAAGTCTTGACACATTTAGACACCCCCTCCCCCAGTCCAGGTGACAGTGTATGCTCCCCTTCCACCCCCCCCCCCCAGGTGAGTGTATGCTCCCCTTCCACCCCCCCCCCCCAGGTGAGTGTATGCTCCCCTTTCACCCCCCCCCCCAGGTGACAGTGTGCTCCCCTTTCACCCCCCCAGGTGACAGTGTGCTCCCCTTTCACCCCCCCAGGTGACAGTGTGCTCCCCTTTCACCCCCCCAGGTGACAGTGTGCTCCCCTTTCACCCCCCCAGGTGACAGTGTGCTCCCCTTTCACCCCCCCAGGTGACAGTGTGCTCCCCTTTCACCCCCCCAGGTGACAGTGTGCTCCCCTTTCACCCCCCCCAGGTGACAGTGTGCTCCCCTTTCACCCCCCCCAGGTGACAGTGTGCTCCCCTTTCACCCCCCCCAGGTGACAGTGTGCTCCCCTTTCACCCCCCCCAGGTGACAGTGTGCTCCCCTTTCACCCCCCCCAGGTGACAGTGTGCTCCCCTTTCACCCCCCCCAGGTGACAGTGTGCTCCCCTTTCACCCCCCCAGGTGACAGTGTGCTCCCCTTTCACCCCCCCAGGTGACAGTGTGCTCCCCTTTCACCCCCCCAGGTGACAGTGTGCTCCCCTTTCACCCCCCCAGGTGACAGTGTGCTCCCCTTTCACCCCCCCAGGTGACAGTGTGCTCCCCTTTCACCCCCCCAGGTGACAGTGTGCTCCCCTTTCACCCCCCCAGGTGACAGTGTGCTCCCCTTTCACCCCCCCAGGTGACAGTGTGCTCCCCTTTCACCCCCCCAGGTGACAGTGTGCTCCCCTTTCACCCCCCCAGGTGACAGTGTGCTCCCCTTTCACCCCCCCAGGTGACAGTGTGCTCCCCTTTCACCCCCCCAGGTGACAGTGTGCTCCCCTTTCACCCCCCCAGGTGACAGTGTGCTCCCCTTTCACCCCCCCAGGTGACAGTGTGCTCCCCTTTCACCCCCCCAGGTGACAGTGTGCTCCCCTTTCACCCCCCCCAGGTGACAGTGTGCTCCCCTTTCACCCCCCCCAGGTGACAGTGTGCTCCCCTTTCACCCCCCCCAGGTGACAGTGTGCTCCCCTTTCACCCCCCCCAGGTGACAGTGTGCTCCCCTTTCACCCCCCCCAGGTGACAGTGTGCTCCCCTTTCACCCCCCCCAGGTGACAGTGTGCTCCCCTTTCACCCCCCCCAGGTGACAGTGTGCTCCCCTTTCACCCCCCCCAGGTGACAGTGTGCTCCCCTTTCACCCCCCCAGGTGACAGTGTGCTCCCCTTTCACCCCCCCAGGTGACAGTGTGCTCCCCTTTCACCCCCCCAGGTGACAGTGTGCTCCCCTTTCACCCCCCCAGGTGACAGTGTGCTCCCCTTTCACCCCCCCAGGTGACAGTGTGCTCCCCTTTCACCCCCCCAGGTGACAGTGTGCTCCCCTTTCACCCCCCCAGGTGACAGTGTGCTCCCCTTTCACCCCCCCAGGTGACAGTGTGCTCCCCTTTCACCCCCCCAGGTGACAGTGTGCTCCCCTTTCACCCCCCCAGGTGACAGTGTGCTCCCCTTTCACCCCCCCAGGTGACAGTGTGCTCCCCTTTCACCCCACCCCCCCAGGTGACAGTGTGCTCCCCTTTCACCCCCACCCCCCCAGGTGACAGTGTGCTCCCCTTTCACCCCCCCAGGTGACAGTGTGCTCCCCTTTCACCCCCCCAGGTGACAGTGTGCTCCCCTTTCACCCCCCCAGGTGACAGTGTGCTCCCCTTTCACCCCCCCAGGTGACAGTGTGCTCCCCTTTCACCCCCCCAGGTGACAGTGTGCTCCCCTTTCACCCCCCCAGGTGACAGTGTGCTCCCCTTTCACCCCCCCAGGTGACAGTGTGCTCCCCTTTCACCCCCCCAGGTGACAGTGTGCTCCCCTTTCACCCCCCCAGGTGACAGTGTGCTCCCCTTTCACCCCCCCAGGTGACAGTGTGCTCCCCTTTCACCCCCCCAGGTGACAGTGTGCTCCCCTTTCACCCCCCCCAGGTGACAGTGTGCTCCCCTTTCACCCCCCCCAGGTGACAGTGTGCTCCCCTTTCACCCCCCCCAGGTGACAGTGTGCTCCCCTTTCACCCCCCCAGGTGACAGTGTGCTCCCCTTTCACCCCCCCAGGTGACAGTGTGCTCCCCTTTCACCCCCCCAGGTGACAGTGTGCTCCCCTTTCACCCCCCCAGGTGACAGTGTGCTCCCCTTTCACCCCCCCAGGTGACAGTGTGCTCCCCTTTCACCCCCCCAGGTGACAGTGTGCTCCCCTTTCACCCCCCCAGGTGACAGTGTGCTCCCCTTTCACCCCCCCCAGGTGACAGTGTGCTCCCCTTTCACCCCCCCCAGGTGACAGTGTGCTCCCCTTTCACCCCCCCCAGGTGACAGTGTGCTCCCCTTTCACCCCCCCCAGGTGACAGTGTGCTCCCCTTTCACCCCCCCCAGGTGACAGTGTGCTCCCCTTTCACCCCCCCCAGGTGACAGTGTGCTCCCCTTTCACCCCCCCCAGGTGACAGTGTGCTCCCCTTTCACCCCCCCCAGGTGACAGTGTGCTCCCCTTTCACCCCCCCCAGGTGACAGTGTGCTCCCCTTTCACCCCCCCCAGGTGACAGTGTGCTCCCCTTTCACCCCCCCCAGGTGACAGTGTGCTCCCCTTTCACCCCCCCCAGGTGACAGTGTGCTCCCCTTTCACCCCCCCCAGGTGACAGTGTGCTCCCCTTTCACCCCCCCCAGGTGACAGTGTGCTCCCCTTTCACCCCCCCCAGGTGACAGTGTGCTCCCCTTTCACCCCCCCCAGGTGACAGTGTGCTCCCCTTTCACCCCCCCAGGTGACAGTGTGCTCCCCTTTCACCCCCCCAGGTGACAGTGTGCTCCCCTTTCACCCCCCCAGGTGACAGTGTGCTCCCCTTTCACCCCCCCAGGTGACAGTGTGCTCCCCTTTCACCCCCCCAGGTGACAGTGTGCTCCCCTTTCACCCCCCCAGGTGACAGTGTGCTCCCCTTTCACCCCCCCAGGTGACAGTGTGCTCCCCTTTCACCCCCCCAGGTGACAGTGTGCTCCCCTTTCACCCCCCCAGGTGACAGTGTGCTCCCCTTTCACCCCCCCAGGTGACAGTGTGCTCCCCTTTCACCCCCCCAGGTGACAGTGTGCTCCCCTTTCACCCCCCCAGGTGACAGTGTGCTCCCCTTTCACCCCCCCAGGTGACAGTGTGCTCCCCTTTCACCCCCCCAGGTGACAGTGTGCTCCCCTTTCACCCCCCCAGGTGACAGTGTGCTCCCCTTTCACCCCCCCAGGTGACAGTGTGCTCCCCTTTCACCCCCCCAGGTGACAGTGTGCTCCCCTTTCACCCCCCCCAGGTGACAGTGTGCTCCCCTTTCACCCCCCCCAGGTGACAGTGTGCTCCCCTTTCACCCCCCCAGGTGACAGTGTGCTCCCCTTTCACCCCCCCCAGGTGACAGTGTGCTCCCCTTTCACCCCCCCCAGGTGACAGTGTGCTCCCCTTTCACCCCCCCCCAGGTGACAGTGTGCTCCCCTTTCACCCCCCCCCAGGTGACAGTGTGCTCCCCTTTCACCCCCACCCCCCCAGGTGACAGTGTGCTCCCCTTTCACCCCCACCCCCCCAGGTGACAGTGTGCTCCCCTTTCACCCCCACCCCCCCAGGTGACAGTGTGCTCCCCTTTCACCCCCACCCCCCCAGGTGACAGTGTGCTCCCCTTTCACCCCCACCCCCCCAGGTGACAGTGTGCTCCCCTTTCACCCCCACCCCCCCAGGTGACAGTGTGCTCCCCTTTCACCCCCACCCCCCCAGGTGACAGTGTGCTCCCCTTTCACCCCCACCCCCCCAGGTGACAGTGTGCTCCCCTTTCACCCCCACCCCCCCAGGTGACAGTGTGCTCCCCTTTCACCCCCACCCCCCCAGGTGACAGTGTGCTCCCCTTTCACCCCCACCCCCCCAGGTGACAGTGTGCTCCCCTTTCACCCCCACCCCCCCAGGTGACAGTGTGCTCCCCTTTCACCCCCACCCCCCCAGGTGACAGTGTGCTCCCCTTTCACCCCCACCCCCCCAGGTGACAGTGTGCTCCCCTTTCACCCCCACCCCCCCAGGTGACAGTGTGCTCCCCTTTCACCCCCACCCCCCCAGGTGACAGTGTGCTCCCCTTTCACCCCCACCCCCCCAGGTGACAGTGTGCTCCCCTTTCACCCCCACCCCCCCAGGTGACAGTGTGCTCCCCTTTCACCCCCACCCCCCCAGGTGACAGTGTGCTCCCCTTTCACCCCCACCCCCCCAGGTGACAGTGTGCTCCCCTTTCACCCCCACCCCCCCAGGTGACAGTGTGCTCCCCTTTCACCCCCACCCCCCCAGGTGACAGTGTGCTCCCCTTTCACCCCCACCCCCCCAGGTGACAGTGTGCTCCCCTTTCACCCCCACCCCCCCAGGTGACAGTGTGCTCCCCTTTCACCCCCACCCCCCCAGGTGACAGTGTGCTCCCCTTTCACCCCCACCCCCCCAGGTGACAGTGTGCTCCCCTTTCACCCCCACCCCCCCAGGTGACAGTGTGCTCCCCTTTCACCCCCACCCCCCCAGGTGACAGTGTGCTCCCCTTTCACCCCCACCCCCCCAGGTGACAGTGTGCTCCCCTTTCACCCCCACCCCCCCAGGTGACAGTGTGCTCCCCTTTCACCCCCACCCCCCCAGGTGACAGTGTGCTCCCCTTTCACCCCCACCCCCCCAGGTGACAGTGTGCTCCCCTTTCACCCCCACCCCCCCAGGTGACAGTGTGCTCCCCTTTCACCCCCACCCCCCCAGGTGACAGTGTGCTCCCCTTTCACCCCCACCCCCCCAGGTGACAGTGTGCTCCCCTTTCACCCCCACCCCCCCAGGTGACAGTGTGCTCCCCTTTCACCCCCACCCCCCCAGGTGACAGTGTGCTCCCCTTTCACCCCCACCCCCCCAGGTGACAGTGTGCTCCCCTTTCACCCCCACCCCCCCAGGTGACAGTGTGCTCCCCTTTCACCCCCACCCCCCCAGGTGACAGTGTGCTCCCCTTTCACCCCCACCCCCCCAGGTGACAGTGTGCTCCCCTTTCACCCCCACCCCCCCAGGTGACAGTGTGCTCCCCTTTCACCCCCACCCCCCCAGGTGACAGTGTGCTCCCCTTTCACCCCCACCCCCCCAGGTGACAGTGTGCTCCCCTTTCACCCCCACCCCCCCAGGTGACAGTGTGCTCCCCTTTCACCCCCACCCCCCCAGGTGACAGTGTGCTCCCCTTTCACCCCCACCCCCCCAGGTGACAGTGTGCTCCCCTTTCACCCCCACCCCCCCAGGTGACAGTGTGCTCCCCTTTCACCCCCACCCCCCCAGGTGACAGTGTGCTCCCCTTTCACCCCCACCCCCCCAGGTGACAGTGTGCTCCCCTTTCACCCCCACCCCCCCAGGTGACAGTGTGCTCCCCTTTCACCCCCACCCCCCCAGGTGACAGTGTGCTCCCCTTTCACCCCCACCCCCCCAGGTGACAGTGTGCTCCCCTTTCACCCCCACCCCCCCAGGTGACAGTGTGCTCCCCTTTCACCCCCACCCCCCCAGGTGACAGTGTGCTCCCCTTTCACCCCCACCCCCCCAGGTGACAGTGTGCTCCCCTTTCACCCCCACCCCCCCAGGTGACAGTGTGCTCCCCTTTCACCCCCACCCCCCCAGGTGACAGTGTGCTCCCCTTTCACCCCCACCCCCCCAGGTGACAGTGTGCTCCCCTTTCACCCCCACCCCCCCAGGTGACAGTGTGCTCCCCTTTCACCCCCACCCCCCCAGGTGACAGTGTGCTCCCCTTTCACCCCCACCCCCCCAGGTGACAGTGTGCTCCCCTTTCACCCCCACCCCCCCAGGTGACAGTGTGCTCCCCTTTCACCCCCACCCCCCCAGGTGACAGTGTGCTCCCCTTTCACCCCCACCCCCCCAGGTGACAGTGTGCTCCCCTTTCACCCCCACCCCCCCAGGTGACAGTGTGCTCCCCTTTCACCCCCACCCCCCCAGGTGACAGTGTGCTCCCCTTTCACCCCCACCCCCCCAGGTGACAGTGTGCTCCCCTTTCACCCCCACCCCCCCAGGTGACAGTGTGCTCCCCTTTCACCCCCACCCCCCCAGGTGACAGTGTGCTCCCCTTTCACCCCCACCCCCCCAGGTGACAGTGTGCTCCCCTTTCACCCCCACCCCCCCAGGTGACAGTGTGCTCCCCTTTCACCCCCACCCCCCCAGGTGACAGTGTGCTCCCCTTTCACCCCCACCCCCCCAGGTGACAGTGTGCTCCCCTTTCACCCCCACCCCCCCAGGTGACAGTGTGCTCCCCTTTCACCCCCACCCCCCCAGGTGACAGTGTGCTCCCCTTTCACCCCCACCCCCCCAGGTGACAGTGTGCTCCCCTTTCACCCCCACCCCCCCAGGTGACAGTGTGCTCCCCTTTCACCCCCACCCCCCCAGGTGACAGTGTGCTCCCCTTTCACCCCCACCCCCCCAGGTGACAGTGTGCTCCCCTTTCACCCCCACCCCCCCAGGTGACAGTGTGCTCCCCTTTCACCCCCACCCCCCCAGGTGACAGTGTGCTCCCCTTTCACCCCCACCCCCCCAGGTGACAGTGTGCTCCCCTTTCACCCCCACCCCCCCAGGTGACAGTGTGCTCCCCTTTCACCCCCACCCCCCCAGGTGACAGTGTGCTCCCCTTTCACCCCCACCCCCCCAGGTGACAGTGTGCTCCCCTTTCACCCCCACCCCCCCAGGTGACAGTGTGCTCCCCTTTCACCCCCACCCCCCCAGGTGACAGTGTGCTCCCCTTTCACCCCCACCCCCCCAGGTGACAGTGTGCTCCCCTTTCACCCCCACCCCCCCAGGTGACAGTGTGCTCCCCTTTCACCCCCACCCCCCCAGGTGACAGTGTGCTCCCCTTTCACCCCCACCCCCCCAGGTGACAGTGTGCTCCCCTTTCACCCCCACCCCCCCAGGTGACAGTGTGCTCCCCTTTCACCCCCACCCCCCCAGGTGACAGTGTGCTCCCCTTTCACCCCCACCCCCCCAGGTGACAGTGTGCTCCCCTTTCACCCCCACCCCCCCAGGTGACAGTGTGCTCCCCTTTCACCCCCACCCCCCCAGGTGACAGTGTGCTCCCCTTTCACCCCCACCCCCCCAGGTGACAGTGTGCTCCCCTTTCACCCCCACCCCCCCAGGTGACAGTGTGCTCCCCTTTCACCCCCACCCCCCCAGGTGACAGTGTGCTCCCCTTTCACCCCCACCCCCCCAGGTGACAGTGTGCTCCCCTTTCACCCCCACCCCCCCAGGTGACAGTGTGCTCCCCTTTCACCCCCACCCCCCCAGGTGACAGTGTGCTCCCCTTTCACCCCCACCCCCCCAGGTGACAGTGTGCTCCCCTTTCACCCCCACCCCCCCAGGTGACAGTGTGCTCCCCTTTCACCCCCACCCCCCCAGGTGACAGTGTGCTCCCCTTTCACCCCCACCCCCCCAGGTGACAGTGTGCTCCCCTTTCACCCCCACCCCCCCAGGTGACAGTGTGCTCCCCTTTCACCCCCACCCCCCCAGGTGACAGTGTGCTCCCCTTTCACCCCCACCCCCCCAGGTGACAGTGTGCTCCCCTTTCACCCCCACCCCCCCAGGTGACAGTGTGCTCCCCTTTCACCCCCACCCCCCCAGGTGACAGTGTGCTCCCCTTTCACCCCCACCCCCCCAGGTGACAGTGTGCTCCCCTTTCACCCCCACCCCCCCAGGTGACAGTGTGCTCCCCTTTCACCCCCACCCCCCCAGGTGACAGTGTGCTCCCCTTTCACCCCCACCCCCCCAGGTGACAGTGTGCTCCCCTTTCACCCCCACCCCCCCAGGTGACAGTGTGCTCCCCTTTCACCCCCACCCCCCCAGGTGACAGTGTGCTCCCCTTTCACCCCCACCCCCCCAGGTGACAGTGTGCTCCCCTTTCACCCCCACCCCCCCAGGTGACAGTGTGCTCCCCTTTCACCCCCACCCCCCCAGGTGACAGTGTGCTCCCCTTTCACCCCCACCCCCCCAGGTGACAGTGTGCTCCCCTTTCACCCCCACCCCCCCAGGTGACAGTGTGCTCCCCTTTCACCCCCACCCCCCCAGGTGACAGTGTGCTCCCCTTTCACCCCCACCCCCCCAGGTGACAGTGTGCTCCCCTTTCACCCCCACCCCCCCAGGTGACAGTGTGCTCCCCTTTCACCCCCACCCCCCCAGGTGACAGTGTGCTCCCCTTTCACCCCCACCCCCCCAGGTGACAGTGTGCTCCCCTTTCACCCCCACCCCCCCAGGTGACAGTGTGCTCCCCTTTCACCCCCACCCCCCCAGGTGACAGTGTGCTCCCCTTTCACCCCCACCCCCCCAGGTGACAGTGTGCTCCCCTTTCACCCCCACCCCCCCAGGTGACAGTGTGCTCCCCTTTCACCCCCACCCCCCCAGGTGACAGTGTGCTCCCCTTTCACCCCCACCCCCCCAGGTGACAGTGTGCTCCCCTTTCACCCCCACCCCCCCAGGTGACAGTGTGCTCCCCTTTCACCCCCACCCCCCCAGGTGACAGTGTGCTCCCCTTTCACCCCCACCCCCCCAGGTGACAGTGTGCTCCCCTTTCACCCCCACCCCCCCAGGTGACAGTGTGCTCCCCTTTCACCCCCACCCCCCCAGGTGACAGTGTGCTCCCCTTTCACCCCCACCCCCCCCAGGTGACAGTGTGCTCCCCTTTCACCCCCACCCCCCCCAGGTGACAGTGTGCTCCCCTTTCACCCCCACCCCCCCAGGTGACAGTGTGCTCCCCTTTCACCCCCACCCCCCCAGGTGACAGTGTGCTCCCCTTTCACCCCCACCCCCCCAGGTGACAGTGTGCTCCCCTTTCACCCCCACCCCCCCAGGTGACAGTGTGCTCCCCTTTCACCCCCACCCCCCCAGGTGACAGTGTGCTCCCCTTTCACCCCCACCCCCCCAGGTGACAGTGTGCTCCCCTTTCACCCCCACCCCCCCAGGTGACAGTGTGCTCCCCTTTCACCCCCACCCCCCCAGGTGACAGTGTGCTCCCCTTTCACCCCCACCCCCCCAGGTGACAGTGTGCTCCCCTTTCACCCCCACCCCCCCAGGTGACAGTGTGCTCCCCTTTCACCCCCACCCCCCCAGGTGACAGTGTGCTCCCCTTTCACCCCCACCCCCCCAGGTGACAGTGTGCTCCCCTTTCACCCCCACCCCCCCAGGTGACAGTGTGCTCCCCTTTCACCCCCACCCCCCCAGGTGACAGTGTGCTCCCCTTTCACCCCCACCCCCCCAGGTGACAGTGTGCTCCCCTTTCACCCCCACCCCCCCAGGTGACAGTGTGCTCCCCTTTCACCCCCACCCCCCCAGGTGACAGTGTGCTCCCCTTTCACCCCCACCCCCCCAGGTGACAGTGTGCTCCCCTTTCACCCCCACCCCCCCAGGTGACAGTGTGCTCCCCTTTCACCCCCACCCCCCCAGGTGACAGTGTGCTCCCCTTTCACCCCCACCCCCCCAGGTGACAGTGTGCTCCCCTTTCACCCCCACCCCCCCAGGTGACAGTGTGCTCCCCTTTCACCCCCACCCCCCCAGGTGACAGTGTGCTCCCCTTTCACCCCCACCCCCCCAGGTGACAGTGTGCTCCCCTTTCACCCCCACCCCCCCAGGTGACAGTGTGCTCCCCTTTCACCCCCACCCCCCCAGGTGACAGTGTGCTCCCCTTTCACCCCCACCCCCCCAGGTGACAGTGTGCTCCCCTTTCACCCCCACCCCCCCAGGTGACAGTGTGCTCCCCTTTCACCCCCACCCCCCCAGGTGACAGTGTGCTCCCCTTTCACCCCCACCCCCCCAGGTGACAGTGTGCTCCCCTTTCACCCCCCCCCCCCAGGTGACAGTGTGCTCCCCTTTCACCCCCCCCCCCCCAGGTGACAGTGTGCTCCCCTTTCATCACCCCCCCCCCCCCAGGTGACAGTGTGCTCCCCTTTCATCACCCCCCCCCCCCCAGGTGACAGTGTGCTCCCCTTTCACCACCCCCCCCCCCCCAGGTGACAGTGTGCTCCCCTTTCACCCCCCCCCCCCCAGGTGACAGTGTGCTCCCCTTTCACCCCCCCCCCCCAGGTGACAGTGTGCTCCCCTTTCACCCCCCCCCCCCCCAGGTGACAGTGTGCTCCCCTTTCACCCACCCCCCCCAGGTGACAGTGTGCTCCCCTTTCACCCCCCCCCCCCCCAGGTGACAGTGTGCTCCCCTTTCACCCCCCCCCCCCCAGGTGACAGTGTGCTCCCCTTTCACCCCCCCCCCCCAGGTGACAGTGTGCTCCCCTTTCACCCCCCCCCCAGGTGACAGTGTGCTCCCCTTTCACCCCCCCCCCAGGTGACAGTGTGCTCCCCTTTCACCCCCCCCCCCCCAGGTGACAGTGTGCTCCCCTTTCACCCCCCCCCCCCAGGTGACAGTGTGCTCCCCTTTCACCCCCCCCCCCCCAGGTGACAGTGTGCTCCCCTTTCACCCCCCCCCCCCCAGGTGACAGTGTGCTCCCCTTTCACCCCCCCCCCCCAGGTGACAGTGTGCTCCCCTTTCACCCCCCCCCCCCAGGTGACAGTGTGCTCCCCTTTCACCCCCCCCCCCCCCGTGACAGTGTGCTCCCCTTTCACCCTCCCCCCCCCCCCCCCTCAGGTGACAGTATGCTCCTCCTATAGAGCACAGAGTGGAGGATGACAGATGTTGGGGATTGAACGTCCCCACCAATAGGAAAAGCCCAGCACAGCACTAGGGGGTGGGGAAGGGTACCGCGGCGCCGGCCGGAGCGCCCCGCCGAGTTTTCGGGGATCTCACTCACTTTTCGCCTTGCTCAGATGCAGGGAGTGGTCGGATACGGGCACACGGGTGGCCTCCCCGGGGTACACCTGACCCCCAGCGTAGAAGTGACACTCGCCGTCCTGGGGAGGCCGGCCGGCCCGGGGCTGCGTCTTCTCTTCAGTGGCATGACACGTGACAGCGGCTGTATGGAAGAGGAAGACGGCGAGCAGGAGAGTGAGAGCGGAGCACCGGACCTCCATCCTTCTGTACGGCGGGAGAAAAGACACGTACAGCCTGAGAGCAGGGGGAGGAGCTAAGGATATCAGGGAGGGGGCGGGGTGAGGGTTAACCCTACACTCTCCTCCAGGGATAGGCTCCACCAATGAACCACGTGACCTGCTACTAAAACAACCCCCTTCCCCCCCCAGTCTATAGGCAACCCACCGTTCTGACTAATACCCCCAGTCTGCATACTACCTACCAGTCTGACTATTACCCCCAGTCTGCACCACCTACCAGTCTATTACCCCCAGTCTGCATACTACCTACCAGTCTATATATGAACCCCCCAGTCTGCACTACCTACCAGTCTGACTATTACCCCCAGTCTGCATACTACCTACCAGTCTATATATGAACCCCCCAGTCTGCACTACCTACCAGTCTGACTATTACCCCCAGTCTGCACTACCTACCAGTCTATATATTAACCCCCCCAGTCTGTACTACCTACCAGTCTGACTATTACCCCCAGTCTGCATACTACCTACCAGTCTGACTATTACCCGCAGTCTATATATTACCCCCCAGTCTGCACCACCTACCAGTCTGACTAATACCCCCAGTCTGCATACTACCTACCAGTCTATATATTAACCCCCCAGTCTGCACTACCTACCAGTCTATATATTAACCCCCCAGTCTGCACTACCTACCAGTCTATATATTAACCCCCCAGTCTGCATACTACCTACCAGTCTATATATTACCCCCCAGTCTGCATACTACCTACCAGTCTATATATTAACCCCCCAGTCTGCACTACCTACCAGTCTATATATTAACCCCCCAGTCTGCATACTACCTACCAGTCTATATATTACCCCCCAGTCTGCATACTACCTACCAGTCTATATATTACCCCCCAGTCTGCATACTACCTACCAGTCTATATATTACCCCCCAGTCTGCATACTACCTACCAGTCTGACTATTACCCCTTCATGACAAGGTCATTTTTTGCGATACGGCACTACATTACTTTAAAGTGTGCAGTTATTTAACGCTGTATCCAGATAAAATGTTTGTCCTTTTTTTTCCCCCACAAATAGAGCTTTCTTTTGGCGGTATTTGATCACTTCTGCGGGATTTTTTTTGTTTGTTTGTTTTTTGCGCTATAAACAAAATAAGACTGACAAAAAAAAAAAAATAATAATAATATTTTTTTTTTTTTTACAGGAAAAGCCAATAGTGCAGTGCTCAAAACAGTGTAAAACCCCTTTGCAGATTTGTGAGGGAAAACCACAACGGGTGCTCTGGCTCAGATGTTCCCTCTTACATCAATGAATAAGTACAATTTCAGACGATAGAGATGGCAACTCCGATATTCCTTAATCCATCTTTATTGGTACATGAAAACGAGTAAAAATACACAAACAGGCTCACACATTCCGGCTGATAAGCCTTGTTTACAGCACAAACTTTAGACTAAGGGCCAGTTCACACCATAGAAACACAGTCCGGATGCGCTCCAGATGCTTTTTTTGCATGCCCATTTTTAATGCATTCCATTGCATTCTTGATGCCTTTTTTGTGCGTTTTTGATGCAGTCCAATGCATTCCCCCCCCCCTTTTTTTCCTTAACCTCAAATAAGCACATGGCTGTTCCAGTGCGTTTTTTGTGCATTTCGGTGCGTTCCCGTGAGTTTTTGATGCTTTTTACAGCATTCCAGTACAGTCCAGTGCAGGAAAAATGTTCTACTTTTTTTTTTTTGAAACTGGAACTGGAACTGTAAGCTCTGGTGTGAACTATGCCATTGAAAACCATATAACCTACTTTCTATGCGTTTTTGATGCAGAAAAAAAAACGTACTGGACTGCATGTGGTGTGAACTGGCCCTTAAAACAGGACATATATAGTGCAACTATGCTCCACCTTCCACTTTATCACCTCATTAGGCAACAGAATTAAAAATAATCAGCTGGTCAAGTGTTCTAGTTGATAGTTCAACAGGGAAAAAAACGTTTTCATAGCAATGGACATATAACACAGCTATCTGGAGTTCTGGACAGTCCTTCAAATAGAGAAGAACACAAATAAATAAAAATGTGGTAAATACATTACTGCAAATAATTATTTAAGAAACAGGTCCACATCATATTGGGAATTTAAGCCTGTGGGCACCCTGGTCTGTAGGCTACAAATCCACCAAACCTCTCTTTCTAGGAGTTTGCAGTGGAAATCCACACCTCTTTGGTGACTATTTAACCCTCTCCAGGCCACAAAATACAAATGACCTCATGTCACCAGACGGTTCATGTTTAAGATGTTTGGAGACATGAGATACAGTTTTGTCCTTGGTGTAAGAGGCTCCATGGAATTGCTCACTCATTTTTTATTTTTTTTTTAAATTGTATTTTTATTGGGTTTTCAAAAAAAAATGTTACAGAGTATACAAACATAACAAATGTAACATAAGGTGTGATGCGATAAAGAAAAATGTCCACATATGCAAAACACAGGGGTGAACTGCACGGTATACCATGGAAAGCTGGCTAACATCCGACTGCAATACTATCCTAACTGAATTGGTACCTGAGAACTACAGCATCCTAACCGAGCATAGAATAGGAAAAAAAGGAGGAGGCCTAGCAGTGATCTTCAAATCACACCTTGCCTTCACCAAACTAACTTCACAGAACTCAGTGCCTTTCATGGAGACGCTCCCCCTGCATCTTCAAACAACACCCCAAGACACCATTCACATATTACTATGCTACAGACGACTAGGACCAAAGACCAATCTCCCTACACCACTCACTGAACTTATTTCAATGCACACCCTGAAAACTAAAAACCTTCTGGTACTTGGAGACTTCAACCTTTGGGCAAACTCTACCCAAGACCCTATTGCGACCGCCTGCATCAACCAACTGGAAGAACTAGGTCTTCAACAGCTGATAAATAATCCTACGCATGGTTCAGGACACACGTTAGACCTCATCTTCCAACAGAATGTGGATATCAACATATTCAACATCACACCACTACCATGGACGGACCACCACGCTATCAAATTTAAAATCACCTTTAACACCACCCTCCAAAAACAGAAACACGCAACAACAACACACTGGAACAGATCTCAGAAGAGGCTGCACTCTGAACTCTTTAAAACCACATTATCAAACAAAATACAATCGCTAAACTCAAACCTCTCAACGGAACAAACACTCAACTCCCTAAACAAGGTACTACTACAAACAGCAGACTCAGTAGCGCCAAAACGCAGAACACTCATCCGCAAAAAAAAACTCAAGATTGTTTAATGGCACCCTCACCCTACTCAAGCAGGAACGTAGAAGAGCTGAAAGAGCGTGGAGAAGGAATCCTACCAAGGAAAACCATACAAACTACAAAGTACTCACGGTGAAATACCAAAAAGCAATCTTCATAGCCAAAAAAGAACATTTTTCGAATATCATCTCAACTGCCATAAACCGGCCGCGGGAACTTTTCAAAATAATCGCCCAGTCAATGAACCCGTCCTGCTTAGAGCCCCCAGCAAACGATACTCAAGAATTCTGCAATGAGTTATCAAATTTCTTCATCGACAAAATCGACAACATCAGAAAATCTTTCCAACAGAAAAAAACAACCAACCTCGCCCAACCAAAGCAAAAAGCGGACATCAACACGAACATCACACAACCGCTGGACTTCTTCTTGACCCCGATCACCACTGACATGACTAAAACCATTATGAGAAGCCTTCGAGACAGCACATCACCAAATGACATAATTCCCACGAAACTACTGAAAGAATGCTCCGACATCCTGGCTCCCACCATAACACACCTCATAGATCAGTCATTCAAAGAAGGGATTGTGCCAACCTCCCTCAAGCAGGGCACCGTCAAACCCCTGCTAAAGAAACCCAATCTAGACCCCAAGGACCCTAACCACCACAGACCGATAACAAGCCTTAACACCATCTCCAAGATTATGGAGAAAGCGGTAGTACAACAGTTACAGCACCACCTGGACACACATCAACTTCTGGACACTCTACAATCAGGCTTCCGCCCAGGCCATGGCACAGAAATGGCACTTCTAAAAATATGGGATGATGCCCTCGAAGGTGCAGATGACGGAGAATCATGCCTCCTGATACTGCTAGACCTTAGTGCAGCATTTGATACGGTGGACCACAATACTCTACTTGTCCGCCTCACAGAAGTTGCAGGAGCCACAGATTTGAGTCTAAAATGGTTTGCATCCTTCTTAGAGAATCGCTCTCAGACAGTGAAACTTGGAGCATTCACCTCCGACACCCAGACAATTTCCTGTGGAGTCCCCCAGGGTTCACCTTTGTCGCCAGTGCTATTCAACATCTATATCCGCCCACTCCTCAAAATCATCAAAAAATCAGACCTCTGCTTCCACTCATACGCTGACGATACCCAAATCTACTTTCGCATCACCAGACAAAAAGACCACCATCATCAACTAGAGTAATGTCTCACTTTGATAGATGACTGGATGACCATCAGTTCCCTCAAACTCAACGGGTCAAAAACAGAACTTCTCCTCCTAAACGCTAACCAAAATCCCAAAACCAAGACTCCATGGATACCTCCCACCATTTTTGGACAGACCATCTCCCCAAGCACCAAAGCCAAGAGTCTCGGAGTTATCTTTGACTCAGAAATGACAATGGATGCACAAATAGGATCAGTAGTCAGCGGATCTCACCATCTCCTCCGCCTGCTACGCAGACTCATTCCCTTTATCCCAGAAAAGGACAAAGCAGCAGTAGTTGGAACAATCATCAATTCTTCCGTCTTGAATACGCAAACTCACTCTACATAGGCTTACCCTAATATCAGCTTGCGCGCCTACAGGCCATTCAAAACGTGGCGGCAAGACTGCTAACAGGAAAAAAAACCCTGGGAGTCCATCTCCCCATCCCTGAGGAGCCTACATTGGCTAACGGTAAAGAATCGGATCACATTCAAGACCCTCTGCCTCACCCACAAATGCATACAAGGAAATGCCCCTCAATACCTCCGAGAGAAAATAAAACACTACACACCCAATCGCAATCTGCGATCATCCAACCAAATCCTCCTCCTCGTTCCCAAATACCGGTACAAAGCAAGGGGAGAACGTAGATTCGCAGTCCAGGGACCTCGGCTATGGAATACTCTTCTGACTCACATCCGCATGGAAGAAAACCATCTGGCCTTTAGGAAAAAACTAAAAACCTTCCTCTTCTAAGAAGCTGCTCAGACACAAAACGCATTAGCTCCTTGAGGCGATTTAGTTCGCATTTGCAGCGCTTTACAAATCATTCATTCATTCATATTGTAATTTACAAGACGTGCACTCTAGCAAATAAATTACATTGTTGCCATTGCAGTTGACAAAATCACGTACAGCAAATTCTTTGCCAGTGGCATAGGAATTGATAGTTTTGTGACTTTTAGGGCTCATTTACACTTGCTTCAGCTTCAACAAGGCTTTAACAAGGCTTTGGACAGGCTTTGTTAAAGCTCTCTGAACGCTAGTCAAGGCTCCTGTCACTAAATAAAATGGTTAGCTTACAGTCCTGCTTACAATAGCTTTTGCTTTGGCTTTGCTTCAAAAATTATACCCCATGTAGCTTCAGTGGTGCTTCAGAGCATCTTCAAAACCTCCATAGAAGTTTATGACAAACAGGGCCGGATTTGCCACAAGGCCGCCGAGGCCAGGCCTCGGGGCGGCAGTGGTGTAGGGGCGGCGCCGCTCCTGCAGCGACTTCGCGGCCGCCCCCCCTTTCGTGCTGCCCATTAAAGTCTGTTATGGGCACCAGTGCCCATAGAAAAGATGGCCGCGCCCGCGAGCCGACCACGCAACTGCGCATGCGCCGTTCCGAAGCCGGCCGGGCTCGGGAAAGCTCGTAAGCGCTCGGCCGGGCGGCGCATGCGCAGTAGCGTGATTGCGTCACCCGGCACCATTTTTAAAAAAATCGAGAGTAGCTAGCAATGTCAGCGGTGCGGCGGCGGGGGAGAGAGATGACATCTCTCATTGCCCGCACTGCTGTTCCGCCCTCCTCCTTCTGATGGCAGGCAGCATGGCAAGGGACATCCCAATCTGGTGGCAAGTGACATCCCCATCTGGTGGCAGGCATGGTGGCAAGTGACATCCCCATCTGGTGGCAGGCATGGTGGCAAGTGACATCCCCATCTGGTGGCAGGCATAGTGGCAAGTGACATCCCCATCTGGTGGCAGGCATAGTGGCAAGTGACATCCCCATCTGGTGGCAGGCATAGTGGCAAGTGACATCCCCATCTGGTGGCAGGCATAGTGGCAAGTGACACCCCCATCTGGTGGCAGGCATGGTGGCAAGCGACACCCCCATCTGGTGGCAGGCATGGTGGCAAGCGACATCCCCATCTGGTGGCAGGCATAGTGGCAAGCGACATCCCCATCTGGTGGCAGGCAGCGTGGCAAGGGACATCCCCATCTGGTGGCAGGCAGCGTGGCAAGTGACATCCCCATCTGGTGGCAGGCAGCATGGCAAGGGACATCCCCATCTGGTGGCAGGCAGCATGGCAAGGGACATCCCCACCTGGTGGCAGGCAGCGTGGCAAGGGACATCCCCATCTGGTGGCAGGCAGCGTGGCAAGGGACATCCCCATCTGGTGGCAGGCATGGTGGCAAGTGACATCTCCATCTGGTGGCAGGCAGCGTGGCAAGTGACATCTCCATCTGGTGGCAGGCAGCGTGGCAAGTGACATCCCCATCTGGTGGCAGGCATGGTGGCAAGTGACATCCCCATCTGGTGGCAGGCAGCGTGGCAAGTGACATCCCCATCTGGTGGCAGGCAGCGTGGCAAGTGACATCCCCATCTGGTGGCAGGCAGCGTGGCAAGTGACATCCCCATCTGGTGGCAGGCAGCGTAGCAAGTGACATCCCCATCTGGTGGCAGGCATAGTGACAAGTGACATCTCCATCTGGTGGCAGGCATAGTGGCAAGTGACATCCCCATCTGGTGGCAGGCATAGTGGCAAGTGACATCCCCATCTGGCAGTGACAAGAGATGGTGGCAAGTGACACGCTCAGGGCTCCCAATGATTCTGCATTATGGTGAGTTGAACTATTTCAGTTTATATTACAATATAATGATAGAAATAATGTGTTTCAATTATCCTGACACCATAACAACCATGGTGCCGGGGATGATTGAAGCACTAACACCAGCCATTGCCTTGAAAATTTGCCTGCGAAAAATCCTTACCCCTCGCGCGCTTACCCTGAAGTATTTTTAGTCTACAATTAAAGCCAGTTATTTTCAGTGTTCTCGTGTATGGAGATATGTTTTTAATTGATCTATTGTAGAAGTCATCGATAAAGGACGTGGTGTGTGTGTGGGGGGGGCAGCATTGAAGGACCCGGCCTTGGGGCGGCAAAGGGAGTAAATCCGGGCCTGATGACAAAGCTTGAAGCCCCACCGAAGCACCATCAAAGCTTCACCAAAGCCCCACCGAAGCTTCATCGAGGCACCAAGCAAAAGCAGGTGTAAACAGGACCATAAGATAACCATTTTATTTAGTGTCAGGAGCTTTGACTGGCGTTCAGAGAGCTTTAACAAAGCATTTTCGAAGCCATGTTTTGAAGCAAGTGTAAACTAGCCCTAAGTGTGCTTGCCACAGAAACAACAGGTGATCATGCTATTATATATTTTTTTTACTAGTAATGGCCGTGATCAGCAACTTATAACTGGCCTGTGATATTGTGTCAGACAATCAGACACTAACTGACACTTTTTCGGAACCATTGACACCAGTACAGTGCACTAAAAATATGCACTGTCACTGTACTAATGATACTGGCTGGGAAGGGGTTAAACATCTAGGGCGATCAAAGAGTTAAATATGTGCCTAGCCAGTGTTTTGGTGTAAACTGCGTGCTACTTTTACTAAGGGAAGCAATTTTTCCAACGTTTCCCCGCTGACAGGACAGAGCTCAGTCTTGTTTACATAGGCAGAGTTCGATCCTGTGTCTCTTCCGGTCGATCGGCGGGTGCTGGCGGTCTTCCATTGGCCAGCACCCACTGATCAGCATCTGCTGTATCTAATCACAGCAGAGCTGGGTCGCCAGCAGTGTGCTCGCCGCCCCCTACCCGGAAGTGCTGAATCAACTACCTAGTATATGATTTAGCGCAGAAGAGCCGCCTTGCTGCCGTATATCTGTGTTATAGGGTCGGCAAGTGGGTACTACCCATCAATCTGTTTATTACCCCCAGTCTATATAGTACCCATCAGTCTGTGTACTACCCACCAGTCTGGGTGCAGTAGCGACCGCCCGCTGGATACTGGAACCTGTACGATGTGTAGATATTCACCAGCACACCAAGGATCATCAATTTCATCCAATTTTTTTTCATCAAAAGTTTTCATTGAAGAAAGATCACATCATAAAACGGTGTAGTGCCAGGCATGCCTGACAAAGGGGTCCTGTGTGGCTACCCCCCAGTTTGTGTATTATCCCCCAGTTCGTTTTTTTACCCTCTGGTCTGATTATTATCCCCAGTCTATTTATTATCCCCAGTCTGTCTAGTAGCCCCTGAACGTTCATATAATAACTGAAATCATTATAACTATAAAAAGCAGTGTAAACCACTATGATTAGAAAAAATAGTAATGGAAGCAGTTATGAGATTATTATAGTTATTATATGAATGTTTAGGGGGGCAGGGTTGTACTGTTATGGGGGTTTACTGAAATTAGAGTATATTTTTATTCAATGATAATCACCTCGATGACTAGCTACCCTACAGGTATTTGGGTTATTGATGTGTGTATCTGTGAGACAACGTTGTCCCATTTCTAACATTTTGGCTAGGAGGGGCATTGTCTGAGCTAATTTGTATATGTGAATTTTTGATATGTAATAAAGTTTATATCTTTTTCAATTAAAGGAGAAGTCCAGCCTGAACTTTTTAGGCTGGGCTTCTCCTCTGAGTCACAGGAGTGCAATTCGTTTTGCACTCCTGTGACCCGATTTCAGCGGAAAGCGGTCTGAGGACCGCTCCCTGCTGATGTCACTGCTACTAGTCGAGGCAGGGCGACATCCCGACTTCCCAAGTCTTGATCCGCCTACTGCATTGACTGTTGGCAGTCTCAGTGTCTCAGCAAGATGCTGAGATGGCCACTCCCCGCCCCTCCACAACTCATCGCTCCAATGAGCCTGGAGGATCTGAGCAGGAGAGATGCTGACTGACAGGCAGCATCTCTTCACTCGGATAGGGGAGAGAACTGAGCTATCGGCGATGTTCGGTGGCTCGGTTCTCAGTGCAGAGATTCCGGGGGACAGATGCAGCATCGGTCTGATGCTCCATCCACCAAGGTAAGTATGAATATAAAACAAAAAAATACATACTTCTCTTAAAGCCACCTGTGTCTTTTGCGGCAGCTACATTCACATTGGGGTCTCCTTTGGTATTTTGTTTTTTTAGGCTGCAAGGACAGACTGGGTAAGTTGGCATATAAAATAATTCTTCATTACCCACAGCATGTAAAAATTTTCTATTTTTGTGTATACTAATGCCCCGTACACACGGTCGGATTTTCTGATGGAAAATGTCCGATCGGAGCGTGTTGTCGGAAATTCCGACCGTGTGTGGGCTCCATCGGACATTTTCCATCGGATTTTCCGACACACAAAGTTGGAGAGCAGGAGATTACATTTTTCGACAACAAAATCCGATCGCGTCAATTCCGACAGTGTGTGGCCTGTTCCGACGCACAAAGTGCCACGCATGCTCAGAAGAAATTTCGACACGGAACAGCTTGGTCAGGTAAAATTAGCTTTCGCAATGGATACAGCACTTTCGTCACACTGCAATGTTCAAAATGGTTTAATACAGCGCACTCTCTTCTTCTTTATAATGTGACAAGAATTAAGTCGTTTTGCTGCTCATATTCACACACACTTCTCACAAACTTATTTTTTTGTTTTTTTCTTGGGATTCCCTGAATATATTGTTATTTGTCACATCTGACATAATGTTTTTTTTTTTTTTTTTTTTTTTGATTTAAAGCCATTTTTCGTTTAGATTTTATGTTTGTATTTTTCCAAGGCTGATCTTTGTTTAATGTTATTTTTAGTTTTACTCCAGAATATTTTTGTGTGTGTTTTGTGTGTCAAGTTACCACAACACCATTGATATCTTTTATTATTTAATCTCAAGGAGATTGTTTGGTGTTGGTGTCCCTTGTTAATTTCACATTGTATTTTTGCAATGTACCTGAATCCTCACAAACAAACTGTCCTTTTTGAAGTCAAACACACATAGGCAAGTATATTTCAAACCAAAAATCCTTTATTAAGGGCTCATAACCAAACAAAGAGGGAGGCAACGCTGGATCAACATGAGAAATTAGTGAAGCCTGGGACCCCCAGGGCAGACATCAATTCTTGAACATCAAAATTGGTGACCTGAGGAGTCCATATGTAAGGAAGTGCAGTCTGGTCCAGAAGTCCCAGAGATCCGGAAAGCAGCAGATGACATCTGTGTCCCCAGGCTGTGGTACCACAAGAGGCTGCATCTTTTGGCCAACCAGACTGGATCCAGGGTCCTCACTTTCTGGTCTTCCTTCCACGCTTCATTCCGGGCTGTGGCTCTGCTGTTGGAGATGTGGCAGGAGGAGGAGTAGGACCTGGAGGAGGAGGAGGACTGGGAGGACCTGGAGGAGAAGGACGAGGAGGACCTGCAGGAGGAGGAGGAGGACCATGTGTGAGTTCGCAAAGGTGTGTCTCAGATGTAATTTGGGCCCTCATACTCCACGGTCTGTGGTGCTCCCAGGGCCTCTGTAGCCCTCCAAAAGAGGCCTATGGCAGCCTCCTCTAGGGCACTCCTCCTCCTGCCACTTTCTCTTTCCAGGTGTTGGGGAGGGACCTGCAGATCAGGCAACCGGCTCGGCCCGGCCACCTCCTGGCTGAGACTTCCCTGTGTATGAAAAAGGGACATGGTTTTAGTTTTTGCATCATCAATCACAATCAGAAATTAGTACTCCAAACTAACATCTAGTTAACATCATTGATTGGACAAGCAGAAATATTTAGAGGAATGCTATACCTGGCTCAATCTGGGCTCCTCCCCATGTTGCTGCCTGGAAGGCCCAGGTTGGGCGTCAGAAGCCTCAGCTGGGGGGGAAGGAAGTGTGGAAGGAAGACTGGAGAGGGAAGACCCAGGTTCAGTCTGACCTGCCAGAAAATGCAGCCTGTCATAGTACCACATCCTGGGGACATAGATGTCATCTGCTGCTCCAGATCTCTGCGAATCCTGGACTTTCTGGCGCTCCCTTACATATGTGCTCCTCAGGCCACCAATTAGGATCTTCAAATATGTGATGTCTGCCGTGGGGATCACCTGCTTCACAATTTCCAACAATTGATCCAGCGCTGCCTTCCTCTTTGTTTGGTTCCTGTAATGTGGGTGGTTGATCTCCCACAAACAGGGCAGCTCCCTGAACATGTCAATGAATATTGACATGAAGTCATTATCTTGTAATAAGATATCCATGTTCACTGCAAGACACAACACAAGACAAAGCCTAATGTCAGACCAAACTCTCCTAATCTTGTTACAATATAGGCCTCAATCTAGAAGCAGTATAGGCACAAGTATGTCTCTTACCTTCGTTCTTACGATTGGCGCGTCCAATGCTCCTTCCTCCGCTCACAGATCGTACGTAATACGCACGTGTGTTACGCTTTATACACACTGCGCATGCGTGTAACTCCGCCCGCCCCAACGTTCTTTCTAGTCTATTCCCCGCCCCTTTTCGTTCGGCGCAGTGGGTGAAGACCACATGGCGGAGTCACAGCAGTGCTAATTACAGGAACGAGGAGGAGGAGGAGGAAAGCCCGGATCCGGACACTTCCCGATCCAGAAGGAGAAGATTTAAGGCCACAAGTATGTCCTTTGGGGAGATGTTGGAGATGGTGGACATCCTGAAGAAGGCCGACTATGACGGAAAATATGGGCCTTACCCCAACCCCAATATCAGAAAGGCCAAGATCATGGCGAAAGTGGTCAAAAGTCTGCACCGGAATTTCGGGGTACGACGATCGAAAGATCAGCTCAGGAAGCGGTGGTCGGACCTGAAATTAAGAGAGCCCGAGCAGTACAGAAAGATCCGGAGAGTGTTGCAAAAAAGTAAGTAGTTGTGCTGTGTTCCTATTCTTTTTGTCTTTATTACGTTCGTGCTGCTCCATATGCTTTTCTTAATTGTTGTACAATTTAAAATGTCAATTTTAATGTTCATGGGCCCATTATTCGTTCGTATCAAACATTTTTTTTTCGGCCTCTAAAAACACCATTGTTTAGGCCATATGCATTTTCCTACATTTTTTAGGGCCTACTTGGATGCAAAATATTTGGTTGTGTAGATGGGTTTGTTACTAGAATGAAATGCAAACTAGATTCTGTGTAAGGAGAGGACACTCAGCAGCTGTTTTCACATCTGGACGCTGGAGCACTAGTGTGGGACACAAGAACACCCTTTTTATTAGGGGGCCCACACAGGTGCTCCAGTGTATACTATAGGGGGGTCTCCATCTGTGAAGCTTGTACAAAACAGGTAAAGTATTGCAGGTTGACAAAGGATACTAAAAAAGCGACATCTTGGAACTCTGCTAAAATTGACAATTGTACCCCACTTCCAAGCAATGTTTCCTATTTTTAGTTCTGCCATCAAATATCTGTGGCTAATTATACCATTTTTGTTTTACATAGGGGAGAAAAGACTCGTTGGACACCCCTCATCCGAGGAGACCAGAGACCCCCCACCTCTGGAAGAAGGTGAAATACCCCCAACACAAGTGGAGCAGGAGGAGGAAGAAGATGTGGTGGAAATAGGCACCACGACAGGTGAGTGTCTGCAACCACAGGCTCAGGTAAGAGATGGATGCTGGCAGATTTTTGATACCAGTTTTTGTTTGGTTTCTATCTTTTTAGGTAATCGTGAGGTTAGGGGTCGAGATCCTTTCACATCAGAAAGTGCCCAGATCCTGATCGGGGAGATAATGGGGTGTAATTTAGAACTGGAAAACATCAAGAAAAAAATCAATGATGTGATTCAAAAAAATAATAACATCAGTGATGTTTTGGGGCGAATTTGAAACCCTACAAAATCTCTTTTTTTTTGTGTGTGTGGTACAATGTTTTAAATTTTTTAGCGATGTTTCGAAATGCCAAATTTGGAGGATGCACACAGTGTGCCAACATGTGCTATCTGCCATCATTGGAGATCAATGGACGCGTTTTGGGGGTGCAACCCCTTCCTCAATAATAAAGTAGCGGTGAGGAAGGGGTTGCTCCCACAAAACACGGCCCTTGATCCCCCGTGATGGCAGCTAGCACATGTTGACATTCGTAAATTGGTGTGCATCTTCCAAATTTGGCTTTTCAAGGGGTGACTTCACCCCATCTGAACGCAATATCAAATACAGTTCCTAAATACTCATGTCTGATATTGCCTTCAAGTTTTACCATATGTGAACTTTGTAAGTTCAAGATTGTTGTGTTTCTTGTTGGTTTTACACAGGCCTGTTTTATCGTAAATGTACATTTCTATTTTTGATAATGCCACCCCAAAAATTGTTATACAACAAACATGTAGGTTTGTTTTAAAAACTGTTTCTAAATGCACATGTGATTGTGCAAGTATTAAAAAGTTTGTTAATCAAGAATGTGTGGATTATTGTCTCAACGCTACAACACTTTTGTGGTGATGTAATTGCTGTTTTCTGAGAAAATGGTGGTTATTTCCTAAGGGCAAATCCTCTTTGCACTACAAGAGCATTTGCATTGCAGTTTCACACATTGCTGTCAGGGTCAGCTAAAACAAACACAAGCAGTAAATGTCACCAAAGATTAATTTTTTTTTTTTTATTTGATAAATGCTTCACAAATTGTCTGGCATATTGATGGCCCCCCTACCCGCAAAGAACTCAAGGTATCTTAACCGGACATCACGGGCACTCAGGGAGGGCAAGCCAGGACGGCCACTTTCAAGCGCCGTCAGGGTTGTGTCATGTAGATTTCCAGCCTCAGGCCCAACTGAGCCAGCATAGTTGGCAGAATGTTGGCGTAAAAAGTTATGGAGAACACAGCACGCCAGGATTAGATGATTAAGTTTTTACTCCGCCATATGGATGGGTGTCAGAAATAGGCGGAACCGGCTGGCCAGGATTCCAAATATGTTCTCCACCACTCTTCTGGCTTTGGCCAGCCGGTAATTAAAAACCCTCTGTTCCGGGGTGAGGGTCCTCATCGGGAATGGCCGCATAAGATGGTCCCCCAGCGCAAATGCTTCATCCGCAACGAAGACGAATGGGAGTCCTTCGACATTGTCCTCTGGAGGTGGCAAGTCCAAGCTGCCATTCTGGAGACGCCTGTAGAACTCCGTCTGGGCGATGACTCCACCATCGGACATCCGGCCATTCTTCCCCACGTCCACATACAAGAAGTCGTAATTAGCTGACACCACCGCCAACATCACAATACTATTGAACCCCTTATAGTTGAAATAGTACGACCCCGAGTTGGGTGGTGGGACGATGTGGACGTGTATCCCATCAATTGCCCCTCCGCAGTTAGGAAAGTCCCACCGCTGGGCAAAGTGGGAGGCCACAGTCTGCCATTCCTATGGCGTGGAAGGAAACTGTTGAGGAAAACAAAAATAATTTACTATTTTTGCACATAAACATGGCAAGCAGATTAGGCACAAACATTCTTGGCCAACCTCCAGATAGCATTTATTAAGGGGAAATTAACACTAAAGTATAAGGTACACCTATCATATTCCCCCTCCTCCCCCCTCTCATGGGCCATTTCTAACATTATAGGGGGGGGGGGGGAATCGTGGACAAGTAACCCTCTTCACTTCATTGAGAGATGAATGCCTAAATACAGGGTATTACTTGGAACAGCCCCTCCTTAGTTACACTATTGGCAGCCCACTGGACAGGTAAGAAGTGTCATAATACAAAGATATAAATACACACTGTACACATTTGAGCACATTTGGATTTTCTGATATTACCTATCAAGATAATAATAGTATACCAAAACTTTAAACAGTACCATTGGAAAGTATACAGGCAGGCCCCTTGCACTACATGCTTTGGGGAATTCATCCATACATCTGACCACAAAAGAGGTAGGTATAGTGTGTATGGGTTTGGCAAAGTCAGCAGATAGATGATTGAGGATAGATAGAGAATTGGTATCAGCTGACTTAGCAGTTGGGGGGAGGGAGGGTTTAGAAAAATTATTTGGGGACACTACAAAAAAAAGCCTCTGGCACTCTGCCTGAATTTAAAGCACACATCAAATTTCTAAACATTTTAGGGGGTGTTTGGGGTAAAGCACTACTATGGAGCTGATAAAATACATTGTTAAGTGACTACATGAGGTGAATATAGGGGCAGGAGAGCATGTTGGGGAGGTTATTGAAGGCAGATATGTATGAAGGACTTAAAAAATAAATACCTAAAAAAACAGCATGCATGAGGACAAAGGGGACATTCACAGCATATTACAATCATGGTAATTAGGGGAATGAGGAAAGAAATACAATATATTATCAAACATTAAATACAATAAAATGTGATATTAAAGGATAAAAATCTTACCTTCAAATACTCCTTCTGCAGGACCTGTATGATGGCAGAACAGGTCTCTGGGATAATGATCCCCAGAGCCTGGGGGGAGATGCCTGTCGAGAACTTCAAGTCCCGCAGGCTTCTCCCTGTCGCCAAGTACCGCAAGGTAGCGACGAGCCTCTGCTCCGGAGTGATGGCTTGCCTCATGCAGGTATCCTGCCTGCTAATATAAGGGGTCAGCAAAGCCAGCAGACGGTGAAACACGGGGTCCGTCATCCTGAGAAAGTTCCTGAAATCATCAGGATTATTCTCACGGATCTCACGGAGCAAAGGCATATGAGAGAACTGGTCACGCTGAAGCAACCAATTCTTGGTCCATGAACTCCTCCCCACCCTGTTCATGGACTGGACTTGTGTCAAGGTCAGGACCCCAACACCAAGCCCCCGCACAGCACGAACTCTACGAGGAGTACGTATACGCAACATGGCTAGAAAACGGTCGGCTGCTCAGAACGAAGTAACAGAACGCACTGAGGAACAGCAAGGCCTGTGAAGAGCGACCTGAAAAACAGCAACGAGCGGGCAAGATCGCACAGAAAACTCCAGTACGAACTTACTGCACGCACTGAAGAGCAGATACAAACCCACAAGCACAAACTGAACCGCAGAAAACGATCTGAAAGCCACGAGTCTGAAAAAGCGCGAATCATCTCTCACCAAACTTTTACTAACACGAGATTAGCAAAAGGAGCCCAAAGGGTGCCGCGCTTGGTTCTGAACTGGCCTTTTCTAGTCTCGTCGTACGTGGTGTACGTGACCGCGTGGTTGGCGATCGGAAATTCCGACAACTTTGTGCGACCGTGTGTACGCAAAACAAGTTTGAGCCAACATCCGTCGGAAAAAATCCTAGGATTTTGTTTTCGGAATGTCCGATCAATGTCCGACCGTGTGTACGGGGTATTAGAATTACACCGCAAAACCCATTCTGCTAATTAGTATGGCGATACCACGTGTGAGACTTTTTCACAGCCTAGTTACATACAGAGTTGCCCAAAATCCAAGGAGCACATTCAGGCTTTCTAGAGGCATAAATTACACATCTAATTTCTTGATTACCTATCACATTTTTGGAGGCCCTGGAGCACCAGGGCAGTGGAAACACCCACAAAATGACCACATTTTGAAAAACAAACACCACAAGGTATTTTTAAAGAGGCATGGTGAGTCTTTCGAAGACTTAATTATTTTCTGCAAGTTTTTGGAAAATGCAGAATGAAAATGGAATTTTTTTTTTTTTTTTTTTTTTTTTTACACAAAGTTGTCAATGCAATAAGATATTTCTCGCACACAACATAGGCATACTTATGCCCCGCCCACACACGGTCGGATTTTTTTGACGGAAAATGTTTAGATGGGAGCTTGTTGTCGGAAATTCCAACCGTGTGTAGGCTCCATCGGACATTTTCCATCTGAATTTCCGTCACACAAAATTTGAGATCTGGATCTCAAATTTTCCGACAACAAAATCCGTTGTGGTAAATTCCGATCGTGTGTACACAATTCTGACACACAAAGTTCCACGCATGCTCGGAATTAAGCAGAAGAGCCGCACTGGCTATTGAACTTAATTTTTCTCGGCTCGTCATACGTGTTGTACGTCACCACGTTCTTGACGTTCGGAATTTCCAACAAGATTTGTGTGACCATGTGTATGCAAGACAAGTTTGAGCCAACATCCGTCTGAAAAAATCCATGGATTTTGTTGTCAGAATGTACAATCGTGTGTACGAGACATAAGATTTGCACCCCAAAACACATTCTGCTACTTCTCCTGAGTATGGGGATACAACATGTGTGAGACTTTTTCTCTGTCTGGTCTGATTATGTACCTTACATTGTATCTTGCATATCACATAAATCAAGCAATTGTATAAAAAAACCAATGTACTATATTGATCGCCTCTACAGGAGTGGTCAGGGAATATAGCTTAGTGTAGTGTCACTGTCAGAAACCATCAAAAATCAGACCGAGACAGAAGTACAGTTAAATTACACTTGTTTAATAATAAAAGTAAATAGAACAAACATAGTCAAAACATAGCCAGAGTTCAGGAACCGGAACAGATAGTCAGACAAGCCAAACGTCAGGGAGCTGGAGATGAGCATAGTAAATCAGCAAGCAGGATCTGGAGCCAGAAGAGATGTCAGCCAAGCAAGTCTTTTAGGAGGAATGCAGGAGAGCGTCTCTGTGATGTTGACTAAGGCGAAGGCAGAGATCCTGTAAGAGTCCAGGGCTTACTACGCATGCACCAATGGCGCGTTGCCGCAAGAGGAAATCCGTGCTAACTAAGCATGCGCCAAAGACGCCTCAATGCGTCAACCCGCACCTGCGCAGAAGACTTGATGGAAAAAGGCAGGAAAATGCCCAGGACGCGCAAAGAAAGTGATCTCAACCTGATGGAAAAAGGCGGGAAAATGTCCAGGAGGTGCACAGGAAGTGACCTCAACCTGATTGAAAAAGGTGGCAAAATGCCCAGGAGGCTCACAGGAAGTGACCCGAAACGTCCCTATATAAGCCCAGCCCAGACACTGCCAAATTGCTGGATTAGCTTCAGTCCCCCCTTGTTCCTGTGCTAGAGTGTGATCTGTCTGAACTTGTTGTGACCTGGAAACCTATTTGACTACTCTTGATTGCTGCTTGCCATTGACCTCGGATTTGTACCTTAACCATTCTACTTCTTTGCCCCATTTGTACTTAGCTGCCAGATTGGAACCGACCCCGGCTTGGATCTCGACCATTCTTCTTCTGATTAACCCTTTTATACATCATTGCCCAACTGGATTTGACCTCGGCTCGAATCCTGGACTAAGGATTGCACAGTGCTCCGCACCCCTGGCTCCCGTGCCACTCAGTGTCCACCAAGTCTCTGTCTCCATCTCCAGAGGCTTCAAGGACCCGAGGTGCAAGGGAGGCCTCCCCACTACTTCGATCTATTATCAGGTACGTGGCCCTCATGACAGATCCTCTGGGCTGGACGGTTTAAGTAGGCAGGACTGACGAGCAGGATATTATCAACAGCTGAGTAACTGTGGAGAGATAGGAGCTGGCAATTAGCCGACAGCTGAGCGGCCAGCTCAGAGAAGGAAGGGCTGAGCCCAGCCCTTTCATTCACCTATAGCAGTCCCAGTTTGTATAAGCCAAGCAAGCCTAGCCTACTGGTACAGTACATGGCTACCTCGTACCCCCAGGAATGGCATATTTACTGACCAGGACATACAGGAGGCTAAACAAAGGAAGAACAAAAGAGTCCCTGTGGTTCCAGGAGTGTAGTTGTCCTCTGGGAATGCCTGAGACACAGTCATTTGGACATGCAGATGGGTCAGTTCAGAACGCAGGCAGAGACATGGTCAGCAAACCGTCAAAGGAATGATCCAGGCAACAGGTATAAATCTGGTCAATAAACAGGCCAGGGTCAGTAGAGGCGGCAGGCAGAGGCAATACTGCACTGGTGTGGCGATGAACAGGAACATTATTGCTGGCTGTACTGGTCTGGGGACTAGTGTCGCAGCAATCAGGAACACTGCTGCTGGCTTGCACTGATTAGGTGACACTGGGACTGGTGTGGTGACAATCAGAGATACCCTTGATGGCTTACACTGGTGTGGTGACACTGCAACTGGAGTGGCGGTGACCAGGGACACTGTATTTGGTTTGGCGGTCGGTAATCAAGGACAATATAACTAGTGTGGCAATGATCAGGGAAACTATAACCGGTGTGGCGCTGATTAGGGAGAATATGGCTTGCGTGATGGTGATCTTGGACACTGTAACTAGTGTGGCAGTGATTAGGGACAATATGACTGGTGTGGCGGTGATCAGGGAAATTTTAACTGGTGTGGTGGTGATCAGGGACAAAATGACTGGTGTGGCAGTGATCAGGGATACTGGGATTGGTGTGGCAGTGATCAGGGATACCGAGATTGGTGTGGCAGTGATCAGGGACACTGTAATTGTTGTGGCTGGACTATAATACTGATGTGGCTGTAATCAGGGACACTGTGGGTGGTGTGGCAGTGATTAAGGACACTGACTGGTTGCACTGGTTTGGTGACATTGTACTGCTGTGGCAGAGATCAGAGATAAAGGCTGGAGGCACTGACATACAGTGATATCAAAGCAACCAGCTATTGTACATTATCACTGCCACAGCAGTTCAATGTCACCATAGTGTAATATATATCATAGTTGCCAACACTGTAAAAAAAATTTTAGGGACACTTTTTTGGCTGTAGGCAGAGTCTTGTTATAATTAGGGGGTGGGGGGCATGCATTTGTGGGCATGGCACAGGGGAAAAGTAAAAATGCGGTGCTCAAAGCGCGCCACTGTGAAAAATGGGCGTGGTTTACGCTGAATAGTGGGCGTGTCTTAAATGGGCGTGGCTCAAAGGGGGTGTAGTTAGAGTCTGAGATGAATGAGGGATGGAGAGGGAAAGGGGGAGAGAGGGATGGAGGGACAGCAGCCCCAGATCCTACACAACAATGGAAATATATGTATTCTAGAAAGTTTAATAATCAGCAGATAAAGATACTCCAAACACCTGGTGTTAGCACTTCAATCATCCCGGCACCATGGTTGTTATGGTGTCAGGATGATTGAAGTGCATTATTTCTATTATTACATTGTAATATAAAATGAAATCATTCAACTCACCATAATGCTGAATCAGTGGGATCCCTGAGCATGTCACCTGCCACCAGCCATCCGTCCTTGCATCAGGTGCCCCCAGCAGAGTCCGTCCTTGCATCAGGTGCCCCCAGCAGAGTCCGTCCTTGCATCAGGTGCCCCCAGCGGAGCCCCCCCTAACATCAGGTGTCCCCAGCGGTGCCCCCCTAACATCAGGTGTCCCCAGCGGTGCCCCCCCTAACATCAGGTGTCCCCAGCGGTGCCCCCCCCTAACATCAGGTGTCCCCAGCGGTGCCCCCCTAACATCAGGTGTCCCCAGCGGTGCTCCCCCCTAACATCAGGTGTCCTCAGCAGTGCCCCCCTTACCTTTCTGTAGCAGACCGGCAGCAGGGTGGGCGGCGACGCAGGAGCTTCGTCTAGCCGCCCAGCCGTTCCTGGTCTCCTTGAAAAGCACCTCTAGCGGCGGCGGCGAAAATTTGTAAAAAAAATGATTTCTCAGGACATTTCCGGGGAAACAATAAACTCGGGAAAAGAGTCCAAATCCCGGGAATGTCCCGGGAAATCCGGGACAGTTGGTAAGTATGTATATTATATATATATATATATATATATATATATATATACATACATACACACACACACTGTAATATTGGGGGTTATTTAGATTCACTGTAGAGCTTATCAGTGAGCCGAGTCTACGCCAGATATGCAGTTTAAGGGCTTTTTTGGCCCATGTTTATTAAAGTAAACAAAAAAACAGTCCATCCAGGATTCCCACGCAGGGGTTTCAACTTCAAAGCAACATTGAAATAAATGAAAAATACCTGACTCTCTGGTCAGCACTGCTATTCAGACGTTGACCTCGGTCCTCTTGACCCTGTAACTGTGTCCCTGTTTCGTACCCACACTGTACCTCTGGTGACACTCTCTCTCACAGCTTCCTGGCTGCTTCAGCCCATTGGCTTGGGCCCACCATCTGCTCTGTCAGACTGACCTGTGCCAAGAGGCACACTTCTCCCTTGCACACCTGGACTCCTCGGGAGGGTGGAGCCCAGAACCCTGGTCTTGGCTCTGCTATAAGCCCAGGACCCACCTGTACAATCAACAAGCCAGACTCCTGGCTGTTCCCAAAACCCGGTCCCAGGATTGGAGATTCCATCCCACCCAGATCACTATGAAATCTCCAGGCTCCAGGCCCCAACTGGATTTTACCAACCACAGAGGAAACTGATAAAACAGTTTCCTCCAAATTAATTAATCCTCCTAGAGCCTCTCAACCTGCCTATTTGAAAATCCTGGGCGACAATCACTAGGACAGAGATCCGTACTGTCACAACACACACACACAGTATATAAATATATATATATATATATATATATATTTTTTTTTACAATTTGTTTTTTATTATATCCTGTCACAAGAGCAGTGCAGTGTTACCAGTAACGCTGCACTAGTCTAGAAAAGTGATTTGGATTTTTAATTTTTTTTGCACTATAACTGCTTATGCAGTCATGATGACTGTATAAGCAATCGTTTCTCACAGTTATCTGAGGCATTCCTGCAGCCACTGAAAACTACTGTAATAAGCTGTAATTGGTTACAGCTATCACATTGTACAGGGAGGAGGTGTTTGGCCCTGTACCATGTGATCACTACGACCAATCGTATAAGTATTTTTGAATGGCTGTATAAAGGGCAGCCATATTTACTACTGGACATGTGATCACAGTGATTGGTCAGAGGGATCCCATGGTACCAGGGCGGAGCACCACCGTGCTGATTGGAGCCCCAGGGGGCATGCATGAGGTGCAGATCTGGGAAGACGTAAGGGGACATGCCTCCAGATGGACACTTGTCCTGTTCAGCCATTTATATGCAGTGGCCGGGCAGGAAGTGGTTAGAGAAATCAGGGACTGCTTAGCAACCTCCAATTGTTGTGACAATGAACTCTTTGCTGGAGTAGGAGTCTGTATGGCAAAGTTCAGGGGTCAAGGGTGGGTAATGCAAAGAGTGCAAGAGCCAGGAGTATGCAATGCACAGAGTGCTGCAGTCAGTGTTGGATTTAGGAATACAAAACATATACAGTGCTTTAAAAAATATTCATGCCCCTTGAAATTTTCCACATTTTGTCATGTTACATCCAAAAACTGAAATGAATTTTATTGGGATTTTATGTGATAGACTAACACAAAGTGGCACATAATTTTGAAGTAAAAGGAAAATGATAAATGGTTTTCATTTTTTTTTTTTTTACAAATAAATATGTGGAAAGTGTTGTATTCAGCCCCCTTTACTCTGATACCCCTATCTAAAATCTAGTGGACCCAATTGCCTTCAGAAGTCACCTAATTAGTAAATAGAGGCCACCTGTGTGTAATTTAATCTCAGTATAAATACAGCTGTTCTGTGAAGCCCTCAGAGGTTTGTTAGAGAACCTTAGTGAACAAACAGCACCATGAAGGCCAAGGAACACAACAGACAGGTCAGGGATAAAGTTGTGGAGAAGTTTAAAGAAGGGTTAGGTTATAAAAAGATATCCCAAGCTTTGAACATCTCACAAAGCACTGTTCAATCCATCATCTGAAAAATGGAAAAAGTATGACACAACTGCAAACCTACCAAGACATGGCTGTCCCCCTAAACTCACAGGCTGGGCAAGGAGAGCACTAATCAGAGAAGCAGCCAAGAGGCCCATGGTAATTCTGGAGGAGTTGCAGAGATCCACAGCTCAAGTGGGGAATCTGTCCAAAGGACAACTATTAGTCGTGCACTCCACAAATCTGGTCATTATGGAAGAGTGGCAAGAAGAAAGCCATTGTTAAAAGAAGGCCATAAGAAGTCCCGTTTGGAGTTTGCAAGAAGCCATGTGGGGGACACAACAAACATGTGTAAGAAGGTGCTCTGGTCAGATGAGACCAAAATTTTACTTTTTGACCTAAAAGCAAAACTCTATGTGTGGCATAAAACAAATATTGGAGGTTCACCTTCCAGCAGAATAACGACCCTAAACATACAGCCAGAGCTACAATGGAATGGTTTAAATAAAAGCATGTGCACATGTTAGAACGGCTCAGTCAAAGTCCAGACCTAAATAAAATTGAGAATCTGTGGCAAGACTTGAAATTTGCTGTTCACAGACGCTCTCCATCCAATCTGACAGAGCCTGAGATATTTTGCAAAGAAGAATGGGCAAAAAATGTCACTCTCTAGAAGTGCAAAGTTGGTAGAGACATACCCAAAAAGACTTGCAGCTGTAATTGCAGTGAAAAGGTGGTTCTCCAAAGTATTCAGGGGGGCTGAATACAAAAGCACGCCAAACTTTTCACATATTTATTTGTAAAAAATTTGGAAAACCATTTATCATTTTCTAAGACAGAATAGTATGTGGCGCTGCTCTATCCTCCCGTAACATGTACGTAATATTAAAAAGAGCTTTGATAAGCATAGTTTATCTAGCTGCTATGCAGAATACCATAACAGTGATCCTTCATCACTGAGAGTATGTGGAATAGAAAAGTACAAACCTCATTGGAGGGGCGATAATAAAATTATTAGATTTAGCCAGGCAGAGTCCAGATGGATCCACGAACTATGAACTTTATCGCCTTCAGGACACAACGTGGAATTTGATTTGAACTGTTTTATCTCTAATTTTTAATGGGAAGATACGACACATTTTATATATAAAATCTTTTAGTACCCAGATCTGAATATATACTGTTATATACCTCTGATTCCTTTATCCCCACACCAGAGAGTAATAGGTAGTTTGTGCCCCCTGCCCCATTATTTCCGACTTTGTTAGGTATCTCATATTTTAACGATTGGATAAAGGAAAGGCCTTCCTTCCTTTTTTTAATATATTTTTAATACATTTTATATACCTCTTATTTTTATTTTTACCTCCTATTGTAATTGTACTTTTAACATTCCCTGGATTAAGCATATGAGCATTTGATTAGCTCTGATGTGTCCTGGTGGGTGGACCAAATGTGTTTTTAGATTTGAATTTTTCCTTCCCTCTTTTCTCCTGCCTGTTTCTGGTTATTGGTTTTTTAATATCATGGGAGTTACTTTAACCACCACTAGATGGCGCAGGCATTGTATCAGCTGCAGAAAATATAGTTAGAAGTTAGATACTGTATTATTTATTTTTAATTGTTGATCTTCACCCATAAATCAGAAATAAGAGTTATTGATCGTTTAAGAAGAACTGGGTATTAATATATTGGTTATGCCTTCCGCCTAGTGTTGTTAAGATATACGGAGGATCGCTTGTAATGTCTATGTAAGTCGTTGCCATGACAGCGGCGTCGATTTAAACTGGCTAGTGGGCACCAGACTCCTCATCCCTTTGATAAAGTCATGTGGTGTGATGCAACGCGTCAGGGTAGGAGGAGCCAGGTGCCGACGCTTCTCGGGGACGGCCGACCCCGGAAGCTTTACACTTTTCTCACTGTTCGCTGTGTATTTTAATGTAAGTTACTACATTTGTTACAATAAACCTGAATTTTAATTACATACACTATGGGAGCTATTCCTTCTGTTTTAACCATTGCCCTGGGACTACTGTGAGTGGCGGGAGGAGAAGCGGAGAGCCAGATCTACGGTCACCCCACAGGGAAGGCGATTACTGATGCTGCTGCTGTAGGAAACACATCCCCTGCATAATAGCACTATCCACCTGCTTGACTCGCCCCACTGGGGGCCGCTACTGGAGGTGAGAGGCTGCGGGGAATAATCTGTGTGTGCAGCAGAAGCAAAGAACAGCACAAGTCACTGTTATCTGCACGTCTTTAAAAGACCTTTTGGAACACTTGAAGTCACAGATTGTATGATATTGGTGTGGATTGCATTGCACCATTGTCACATTTTGAACTACATTATAACTGTTTTTTATTTATATTTTTTTATTTTCATTTTTTCTATTTTTATATGTGTTCTGTTTGCATCTCACACTGAAGGGATGCGTGTGTAATTTTATTGCACTTATGTCACTATTTTGCTCACTCTACATATTTATTTTTATTGCTGCGGAGCATTTTTTGGCATCCGTAGTTGCATATTATTTAGGATACTTTTCTACACTGGTTTAATCGGTATACTTTAGAGAAGACAAGGCCACAAGTCTTATGTTATAGCACATAGAATTTATTATTTATGTTTTTTGCACATGTATGCACTATTTGCACTTTTACAATTTTTGGATTGTATTTTAGAGTCATTAGTATGTCACTTTGATTATTGATCACATTGTGGAGATTGGTCATTGCAATAGGGACTGCACTTTTGCACCAGTCACTTTATTTATTTATGCATTTATTTTGATATGCAGGTTATTTATTAGGATTTTTGATCATTTACTATAGTATGGAGTTTGGTCATTGCACCAGGGATTGCACGTTTGCACTAGTTGTTTCATTTATTTATTTATTTGACATGCAGGCTATTCATTAGGAATATTGGTTTAGTGGCTAAGATCTATTGCTACATACTTGGTACTTGTAATAGGAGGTTCACCTGGATGTTGATTGACCAATTGGTGTTAATCTTGTTTCTATGCAGTCTGGTACGGGAGGATAGAGCAGCGCCACATACTATTCTGTCTTAGTATCCATGTTCTGGGGTGTTGAGTGCACCCATTTATGTTGGCTGCTTTCTATCTGGTACCACTATATACTATTTTTGCTTAGGGTCATATATAAGAGGTTGTGGTTTTTGCACGTTAGTCCTTGCAATTTTAATTTATCATTTTCCTTTCTCTTCACAATTATGTGTCACTTTGTGTTGGTCTATCACATAAAATTCCAATAAAATACATGTTTTTGGTTGTAACATGACAAAATGTGGAAACTTTCAAGGCAGTGTAGCGAGCTGGGTAAGGAGTATGTAATGCACAGTTGGGGTTGGGTGTACAAAACAAAAAGAGTGCAGGAATTAGGGGTGTGTAGAGGGGAGAAGAGTGCCCCCCGCCCCCATAAGCAACACTCTCCCCACTTTACTCCCCCCAGCACAAATCCTCTTCTTCCCCTTCCTGGAACAAATCCTACAACCCCCCCACCCAAATCCCTCTACTAGTACAAATACTCTTCCCCTCCAATCCCCCCTCCCCCAGAACAAATCCTCTTACCCCCAGCCCCCCCTCCCTTTTCCCAACATAAATCCTCCCTCCTCCTAGCACAAATACTTTCCTCCCCCAGCACAAATCCCAGCACCACAGCTTCTTATCCCAGTAGAAATTCTCTCCCTCCAAGCATGAATCCTCCTCCACCCAATATCCCATCCTAGCACAAATTCTCCTCAAATTCTTCCTCCCAGTACAAAGTTCTCTCCCCGCCTCTAGCATAAACCTTCCTTCCCCAAATCTCCCCTCCCAGCACAAATCCCTCTCCCAACACAAATCCTCTCCACTCTTCGAGCACAACCCCACACCTCTTCTAGCATAAATCCTCTCCCTTACTCTCAGTGTACTTCCCCCATTGTAAATTTCCGATCTCAATTACAGCAAAGTTCCATCCAAAGGGACGTCCCTTTTTCTAGGAGCTCCTCCTCCTGTTTTGGATGATAATGTCAGAGGAGGAACCTAGAAAAAGCTTCCCTCGGCTCTGACATGTATTAATGTGACAGGCAGCCAGCATCTATCCCCGTCGCCTGCGATCAAGGTGCACCCAGGGCACCCCGTAGGATAGGGGCAGGCAACCTTTGAGAGGCGGAGATCTACCTGAACAACTTGGAAGAGATCAGAAATCACTGGCGCCTTTTTTTAAACCGTGTGCAGTTATCTGCGTTTTTTTCTCATGGATAAATGCAGGTAACTACAATGACCCACAGAAGACAATCGTTTTCTATGTGTCATGTTCATAGCAGAACACTGTGTTTCTCTGGGTTCCAGAGATGTGTGATATGCAACGTTTGCATAATATTGCATCTCACCTGCATGTCACCGCACAGCAAATGCAACACACAATGCTGCTGTGACATGAATGAAGTGTCACTTTGTGCAGTGACACAAAAAAAAGGAAATGGATATGCTTAAACGTTCATCACACCACATCACACTTCCCCTTACCAGCGGCTCACTACAGCTGATACAAACAGATGCCCGCACACTAAACCGTTTTGGTTTAGTGTGCAATTAGTGTGACCCCATCCCACCGAGCATACGCAGGTTTATGACCTCGGCTTTCGGGGGTTATACCAGGATGATGCCCGCAGCTGCAGGCATCATCCCAGTACCGTTTTTTAGAGCAGGCGATCGGCTTACCAGGAATAACAACCGATGCGGCTAAAAGCCACTCGATTGTTATCCCGGGGGGGGGGGGACATCCCCCCTCCCGCCGCCTCCCGCTACTCTGACTGGGCCTCCTGTCCCACTGGAAGACCCGTTCCGTGATCCGGAACTTCTGGCGTCTAGCCACAGACTGGAACGAAGCCGTAAATGGCTTTGTTCCAGTCTCCTGAATGTAAACACGGAAGCAACGTCACTTCCGGGTTACTGGGCTGCCAATGGCGCCAGATTTTAAAAAATATACAGTATTCAGAATCGTCGTTTTCAGCCCTATGAATACTTTGAAGTGCAAAGGAGTGATTGGAGGTCTTTTAGACCCCCAATCCCTCCATAAAGAGTACCTGTCACCACCTATTACTGTCACAAAGGATGTTTTACATTTCTTGTGACAGCAATAAAAGTGATTTAAAAAAAAAAAAAAACACAATTTAATAATATAAAAATAAATAAAATAAATAAGAAAAAAATGTTTTAAAGTGCTCCCATCCCCGCAAGCTTGCGCAGCAAAGAAAATGCATACGGAAGTCGCGCCCGCATATGTAAACGGTGTTCAAATCACACTTGTGGGGTATCGCCGTGATCGTCAGAGAGAGAGCAATAATTCTAGCACTAGACCTCCTCTGTAACTCTAACCTGGTAACCGTAAAAAAAAATTTAACACGTCGCCTATGGAGATTTTTAGGTGCCGTAGTTTGTCGCCATTCCACGAGTGCGTGCAATTATAAAGCATGACACGTTTGGTATCTGTTTACTCGGCATAACATCATCTTTCACATTATACAAAAAAATTGGGCTAACTTTACTGTTTCGTTTTTTTTAAATTCATGAAAGTGTCCCTTTTCCCAAACAGTTGAGTTTAAAACACAGCTGCACAAATACCATGTGACATAAAATATTGCAACAATCTCCATTTTATTTTCTAGATTCCCTGCTAAAAAATATATATAATGTTTGGGGGTTCTAAGTACTTTTCTAGCAAAAAATACGGATTTTAACTTGTAAACACCAAATGTCAGAAATAGGCTTAGGCATGAAAGGGTTAAAGAAATTAACTAGAAAGGACAGTGTGAAGAAAACTTCGAAAAATATAATAACGCAGATTGTAAAAATATAAACTTACCCTACCTTAACACCCCTTTCACACTGGGGCGTTTTTCAGGCGTTTTTCAGACTCTTTAGCGTTAAAAAAAGCGCCTGTAAAGCGCCTGAAAGAAGCCTCATCTACAATCCCAATGTAAAGAGCCTGAGTGCTTTTACACTGAGGCGCTGCGCTGGCAGGGCATCAAAAAAGTCCTGCAAGCAGCTTCTTTGAAGCGCTTCAAAGAAGTTGCTTGGAGGACTTTTGGAGGGTAGATCTGAAATGAGGGGAAGCTCTGCTGATTTTATCATCCAATCATGTGCAAGCTAAAAATGCTGTTTTTATTTTCCTTGCATGTCCCCCTCGGATCTACAGGGACTTTACTTCCAAGTGCACTTTCAGTTCACTTTCAAGTGCACTTTTTTTCATTTTAGATAGAGTAAAGGAGGGTTATAACCCCTGTCAGTTTTTCTGCCATCTGTGTCCCATTGGGGAGATACAGTATACCTTAATTTCCTGTCTCATAGCCAGAACAGGAACTAAGAGGATATCCCTGGAAATTAAAGTGATACTAAAGTCTTGTTTTTTTTTTTCATTAAAAATAGCAAACAAGTTATACTTACCTGCTCCGTGCAGTGGTTTTGCACAGACAGACCTGATCCACCTCTCCTCTGGTCCCTCTTGGATGCCCCTGGCCCCTTCCTCCTGTTGAGTGCCCCCACAGCAAGTATCTTGCTATGGGGACACCCGACCCGAGTCACAGCTCCCTGTGTCCATTCAGACATGGAGCTGTGGCCTGGCCCCGCCCTCTTTCTCTCCTCATTGGCTCACTATGATTGACAGCAGTGGGAGCCAATAGCGCCACACTGCTATCTCAGCCAATGAGCAGGGGAGTCCCGGACCGCCAAGTCTCTCCTGCAACATCGCTGGATCGAGAGGGGGCTCAGGTAAGTATTAGGGAGGCTGAGGGGGGGCTGCTGTACACAGAAGGCTTTTTATCTTAATGCATGGGATGCATTAGAATAAAAAAACCTTCTACCTTTACAACCACTTTAAGGGACCCCAGGTCACCAGAACTAGTGCATCCATTGGAAAATGTCTCCTCTATTACTTTTCTGGGGACAACCCAAAATTAGAGATTTTCTTTTACTTTCACTTTCAATGATAATGGTAAACAGGACAAATAGAGAGGATGAATCTCCCTAAGGCTCCATTCAGACCATGGCGTTCTATTTTCCGTGCAGAATCCCCGTGATTCTGCCCGCAATTCGGAAATGCCGCAAATCGTGGGACCCCGTTGCGATCCCCGTTACTTTGAATGGCACCAAATTGCGGTGCCACTATTGTCGCCTGACAAATCACGGTAAAATCGTGCAAACATAATCGCGAGATGACCGACGCCCAAAAGAAGTACAAGAACTTCTTTTGGGCGTCGGGTGTCCCACGATTCTGTTTGCCGGATTTTACGGCGATTCATCGGGTGACAATCGCGGCAGAATCACACCGTAATTTGGTGGCATTCAAAGTAACGGGGATCGCAAGGGTGTCCCGTGACTTGCTGCGTTTCCGAATCGCTGGGCAGAATTGCCACGATTCTGCCCGCAAAATGGAACGCCATGGTGTGAATGGAGCCTTAGGGGGCACAGACAGCAATAAAATTGTAACCCCTTGGCGCTGACCTCCTCCCGACACGTTCTAAAAGGAGGTAAAGGCGGGCATTTGGGTCATGTGACCGCTGTGAATTGCCGTCACAGTGGATAAATGATCAGAAATCTCCCGATCGCAAGTATGCATCGGGAGCTTAGAGAACCCCACTGTCTGCCATGCTGGGAGCGCTCTCTGAGGACGGTAAGTCATTTACACAGGGGCGCATACATGCGGCCGCTTAGCGTTAAAGCCCACCCGCTGGTACTGTTGGCACTAAGAGGTTAATAGGTGTGTTAACTCCTCTCTACTCTATCCAAAACTAAAATAAAAAAAGTTTTGCTTTTAAATGTGAAAAGGAATATTTTTCCCACCACTTGAAAGGGGTGGGGGGGGGGGTGGGGGCAAATGTTTTTAAAATAATTTTTCAACAGGTGTCATCAAATTAATGTCTGCAGGCTTCCTAACAATTAAAAACGTGCTGTATAAATATTAAATTATTATTAAAATGTAAATAATAATAACAGTAATAATAATTATTAATAATATGGCCTTTAGTGTTTCCATTCTTGGTGAAGGCAGAGAGCCTCCACATAATCCATAGCATGACTAGTCCGCTGTGACAACCATGTTTGTTAAGGGCAATGGAACGTACGTATGGAATGGAAGACAGCGGCGGAAAGGGAGGACCGGGAAGCAAACGCGTTCGCCAATCCTGTAAGGCTATCAGGTGGAGCAGCCAATCAGGCTTGTCGGACTGGTGACTCGCTTTCCGGCTGTGGCCCATAGAGGTTGGTTGTTGGTGTGAACGCTGTGGGTATCTGAGCAGTAATTAGATCACGGAAGGCGTTGAAGTAGCGTGGCGAGGGATGTGTGGACATGCAGAGAGCGGCGGTGGTGATGTGTAGACTATAAGTCCGGATGTTCTACCCGGGACTCGGTGTAGGAGCGATCCCCTCAGTGTGTCTGCTGTTAGGTGAGTATGGGATACCTTGTGTGTGTTGTAGCCCTCATCCTGTGCACTTCTCCCATTCACCTCCCCGGTGTTCCCGCTGATAGTGATACCTGGGTGTATCTGGAGGTGGTCTACAATGGCAGTCCATCCCGAGCAGAGCATGCTGGGAGTTGTAGGAGGATGGCAGGCTGTGTGTTGTCAGCTCTGGTCATTGGGAAGTCTGGACTAATGTGCTTTCTTGTTCTGTCAGGTAACCGTGCTTCGTCTAGGGCCCATCCTGTGGCCATCTGGGCCCCTGCAGACATGGATCTGTTTCCCTATTGTCCTGTCATTTCTCATGTAATATTCCCCCAATGTCAGCTTCTTGTATCGTGTCTGCAGCCTCTAACTAACTGTTCTGTGCACAGTCTGTGACCGTCCCCGCCTTCTGCGCGCAGTCTGTGACCGTCCCCGCCTTCTGCGCGCAGTCTGTGACCGTCCCCACCTTCTGCGCGCAGTCTGTGACCGTCCCCGCCTTCTGCGCGCAGTCTGTGACCGTCCCCGCCTTCTGCGCGCAGTCTGTGACCGTCCCCGCCTTCTGCGCGCAGTCTGTGACCGTCCCCGCCTTCTGCGCGCAGTCTGTGACCGTCCCCGCCTTCTGCGCGCAGTCTGTGACCGTCCCCGCGTTCTGCGCGCAGTCTGTGACCGTCCCCGCCTTCTGCGCGCAGTCTGTGACCGTCCCCGCCTTCTGCGCGCAGTCTGTGACCGTCCCCGCCTTCTGCGCGCAGTCTGTGACCGTCCCCGCCTTCTGCGCGCAGTCTGTGACCGTCCCCGCCTTCTGCGCGCAGTCTGTGACCGTCCCCGCCTTCTGCGCGCAGTCTGTGACCGTCCCCGCCTTCTGCGCGCAGTCTGTGACCGTCCCCGCGTTCTGCGCGCAGTCTGTGACCGTCGCCGCGTTCTGCGCGCAGTCTGTGACCGTCGCCGCCTTCTGCGCGCAGTCTGTGACCGTCGCCGCCTTCTGCGCGCAGTCTGTGACCGTCGCCGCCTTCTGCGCGCAGTCTGTGACCGTCGCCGCCTTCTGCGCGCAGTCTGTGACCGTCGCCGCCTTCTGCGCGCAGTCTGTGACCGTCGCCGCCTTCTGCGCGCAGTCTGTGACCGTCGCCGCCTTCTGCGCGCAGTCTGTGACCGTCGCCGCCTTCTGCGCGCAGTCTCGGACATGGCACAGGAGACGGACGGACAGGGGTGGCGCCCGCATCCTTACTAACAGCCTGATTCCTACTGCGCGTATTCGCGAGTCGCGCTGCGCATTCCGAATGGTCCCTGCTATCTTCTTGGACCCGTGTGTCTCACAGAAGGCAGCGGGGAGGAGGAGGGGCCAGACATTGCGTAGTTTGCCCACAGAGTGTGGCGACCTTTCCCGGAAGTGGGAGCAGGAATCTGCTCCCCTCCCCCCTGAAAGGTGCTAAATGTGGCAACGGTTGGGGGGGGGGGGGGAGAGACATCCGATCTGCGGGAGTTTCATTTCTGGGTGGAACTCCGTTTTAAGAAAGCTTTACTGTCAGTGCCCGCTCACACAACAAAAATGTCATACAGATCCGTTCCGGATGCGTTTCTGCATGCGCGTCTTTTATTTGCTTCTGAATGAATTCCAGATTCTTGCTTGCTTTCTTTCTTTCTTTTTCCTGTTTTTTATTTTTTAATTGTCTACTGTTCTGTGATCCGGTGCATTTTTGATGCATTTTACCGCATTCCAGGACCGTTCTGTGCAGGAAAAAAGCAGCATGTTTTACACTTTTTTTTTTCCTGGAAATGAAAAGCACTGCACTGATGTGAACTATTTCACTGGAACCCTTAACTCCTACTTTCCATGCTTTTTGTTGTATAGGGGGAAAAAAAAAGCACTGCATGCAGTGTGAACGGGCCCCCAGGCCACTTGCACATAGACGTAATACTTGACTGATATTTTTACTTGGGATCTTGTCAGATTCTTTATTAAAATGTTTCGTAAAGTCCTTGCATCTCTACAGATGCGTAGAATTCTTCATCTTCTGCTAGTTACCAGTGTTGCTTTATACATGCATATACTTGATTATACACATGTATTTGTGTAAATTGCTACTCTTAAACATTAAATGTTGCATTTTTATTTCATGGCTTTGTGCTCATCACTGTATTACTGATCTTTACGCAGCTGTGTGCATTGTTCCATAGACAACAACGCATCTTTTTTTTTTTTTTTTTCTTCCTTGTGCATGAGGCCTAGAAAAAATGCTTTCTGACAACAAAACTGTGGATTTTTGTCCGAAGGTTGTTGGCGGCTCAAACTTGTCTTGCATACACACAGTCACACAAATGTAGGCCAACAATTCCGAACGTGAGAACGCGGTAACGTACGATGAGCCAATAAAAAGGAAGTTTAATAGTCATGTGATATCTCCATTACGAACGCTAGTTTTACAAGACCGAGTGCTTCCGGCTCATACTTGATTCCGAGCATGCGTGAACATTTGTGCGTGGACTTGTGTACACACAATCGGACTTTCCGACAAAAGTTTTGTTGGGGGAAAATTTGAGAACCTGCTATCAAACATTTGTGGGCGGAAAATCCGACAGCAAATGTCCGCTGGAGCATACACACAGTCAGACTTTCCGACAACAAGCTCACATCGAACATTTCCCATTGGAAAATCCGACCGTGTGTACGCAGCATTACACACAGCTGCTGGATTCCAAAAAGCAAGAGTCGGTGGACTGGGGCATGCGAATAGCAGTGCCTGCTCAACCTACTTAAATTGTCAGGCTGACAGCGGCCACCGTTTCTCATATATAGCCACACACAGAGGTTACCTTTGGTTAGGGCCCTGACTGCGTCCATGTGTGGACATCCATCTATAACCGCAGCGGCCACTGCTGTTCACCTTTGTCATTTTTGTCTCTGGATTCCTGTGCTGGCATGTAACCAGCTGTATGAACTTGGCCTAAGTATATAAAGGTATATGCCAGTAGAAGCGTTTAATTTTTAGGCTGGGTTTATACTATATAACATGCAGCGGCTCACAGCCAGAAGCCCAGTGCGTCTCCATTCACCATTTCAGCCTGAATTTTGGGCTAAATTTGGACTTGAAAAGGACCAAAAGACGCACAGGTGCAATTTGCATCGGAGCCGCTGCGAAGATGTGTGAACCGGCTCCATAGAGAGCCGGTTGCAATCTCCTGGTACCCAGCCTCAGGCTTTATGCACACGGGACATTTGCCAATCTCTCCTAGACACATTTTCTCATGGCAGCCACGTTTTGGCAAGAAAAAAAACACATCAAGCGTTTGGGCATTAGTTCATTCAATTGGCCAGAATAATCATTTATTTTGATCATTAAAATTAATTAATGTTCAAGTGCTTGACGCGCCTAGTGTTAACACGCATTTAGGCATGTTTACAGATGTCAAGCATTTTTCTGCCAAACCGCTGCTGCTCCTGGGTGCACTGGCAGTGGGTTGGTTTTTCTGCCTCTACTGTAAATTCTTCTTAACTCCTATGTGTGCATGGATACATGGGCCTTAGAGGTAGGAAATAAAATTGGCATATGTGAAATATGGAGGAAGCTGTTGCTAATTTCTTTTTCTGCCTGGCTGTTATGCTGATCTTGCGGTTTGTTTTTTAAGTCTTCCAGATACAGACTTACGTTTTTTTCTTAATTTTTTTTTTTCCTGATCTGCATCCTTGATCAGTCATTTAAATTGTTCTGAAGATAGTGAGTCAGCTTAATAGCAAGGTAACTACAATTTTGCAGGAAAGCAATAGAAACTCCTGTATTTCCCTTATGGCAGCTTTAATTTAAATAGCTGTAGATTGAATACACTTTTCATATTTTTGTGTGAAATGACCCTTTAGTTCCTCCTTATATTGCATTATATTATGTTTGTCATGTGTATATCTGTAGGTTTTTGTATTATTTTTTTTTTTTTTTTTACTCAAAGTCCAGCTTCTTTTAGCTTCTTTTTTCATGTTAACTATTGTTTATAAATCATACCCGCATATCAATGATTTTATATAATATATATATATTTTTTTTTTGTTTCCCCAAGGTAATTCATGGCTGGGGACGTGGAAGGGTATACTTCTTCAATCCATGATTGCAGTGTCTCTGCTGGCTTCAGGGCACTATATGAAGAAGGCTCATTGGTCGATGTCACATTAGTGATAGAAGATCACCAGTTCCAAGCCCACAAAGCTCTACTGGCCACACAGAGTGACTACTTCCGCATCATGTTCACCGCAGACATGAGAGAACGTGACCAGGACAAAATCTACCTAAAGGGATTGACAGCCACGGGCTTCAGTCATGTCATTCAGTTTATGTACTATGGGACCATTGACCTCAGTATGGCTACCGTCCATGAAATTCTGCAGGCCGCTATGTATGTGCAGCTGACAGAAGTAGTGAAATTTTGCTGTTCTTTCCTCATGGCAAAAATTTGCCTGGACAACTGTGCAGAGATCATGAGGCTTTTAGATGATTTCAGTGTGGATGTAGAAGGCGTGAGGGAAAAACTCGATGCCTTTCTGCTGGAAAACTTTGTTCCCCTTATGGCTAGACCTGACTTCCTCTCCTACCTTAGCTTTGAAAAGCTCAAGAGCTACTTGGACAATGACCGTCTGAGCCGGTTTCCTGAGATTGAGCTCTATGAAGCTGTTCAGGCTTGGTTACGACATGATAGGAGACGTTGGAGACACACAGATAGCATCATTCAGAACATCAGGTTTTGTTTGATGACCCCATCCCATGTCTGTGAGAAGGTTGGTGAGTTTGAAACCCCTAGACAGGACTCCTAAATTAGCTAGGGCATTGGAAATAGCTACATATTTTAGAATGCAAACCAAAGATATGGAAGAAGTGAATAGAAGGTGTAGAGAACCACCACTTTTATCCTGGATAAATTTGTGACGATTTTATCATCTTTTTATTTTGTTACATTTTCAGTATTGCAAAATAAACCATTATAGATCTCAAACTATTGCACTTTTTGAGGATTAATGGGGCCTGTAACAAATCTTTTCTTTTGTGTTTTATTTTATTTTCACATATTAAATGGTGTGGTTTTTCTTTTGTTTTTGAATGGACTGCTTAGTGGTTTACCACTTCAGCCCCTGGCCAATTCTGACACTTCTCACATACAGTATATGTAAAAATTGACTTTTTTTCTTCTGGTAGAAAATTACTTAGAACTCCCAAACATTATACATTTCTTTTAATTTTTTTATTTTTTTTAAGCAGAGGCCCTAGAGTATAAAATGCTGGGTGTTGCCATTTTTTATGTCACGTGGTATTTGCACAGCGTTTTTTCAAACGATATAATACCCAGTCTTTTGGTACAATATAAAAGATGTTACGCCAAGTAAATGTATACCAAATATTTCACGCCTTAAAATTGTGCACGCCCGTGGAATGGCAACAAACTATGGTACATTAAATTATCCCTTGGCGACAGTATAAAAGCCTTTACAGGATACCACTTTAGATTTTCCCAGGAGGTCTTGTGCTAGAATTATTGCTCTTGCTGTAATTTTCGCAGTGATACCTCTTATGTGTGGTGCAATCTCAGTTTACGTGTTTTTTTATTTATTTTTTTACACTGTCTCTTAATTCAATTGCTATCACAAGGAATTAACAACACCCCTTCTGATAGCATGAGCAGTGACTTTTTACTGAGACCTGGGATATATTAGACCCCATATCTCTCCTCTGCCTTTAAAAGCATCAGCTCAAACCAATATCTGCTTCACAGGTCGGTAATGGCCTGTTTACATTACACCGAAACTGGAAGTGACCAAACACTTCTCACTTCCGGTTTCTTAGACCATATAGATGATCAGGGGTTTCCAGTCCTCAGTCATCTATGGTCAGCCAGCAGAATGGGAGAGCCTGGGAAGGCAGCGAGTAGGTGGGGGGGGGACCACTTCCGCCACCTGTAAAAGCAATTCAATGGCTAATTAGCCACTAAGATTGCTTTTACATTAAAGCCTATTGCCAGCTGAAAAAAAATACTGGGTTGATACCCATAGCTGCAGTCATCATCCTGGGTTTAACCCCTTACCATCCAGTACCATCTCCTTGCCTCCACATGACAACATTAGTGTCTGGTGATGGCCATTTTAGTAACTTTGTTTTGCAAGAAGGCAGGCACAAGAGCGCTTTGATGCCTTTCATACTTGGAGTAAGTTGAGGTGGAATATGTGCCCCTTTACCCTCCTAACCCTAAGGAGAAGCTGTTGCTTTGTCTTGGGCGAAGTTGAGGGTCACATTAAAGTGGAGTTTTACCCATAACAGTCGATTGCCCCCACAGCAAGCAGCTTGCTATGGGGGCACCTGAGCCAAACTGCAGCTCCGTGTGCGCATTCAGACACGGAGCTGCAGTTTGGCCCTGACCCCTTTCTCTCCTGATTGGCCCCCCCTAGGGGGGGGGGCTGAAGGCTTTTGATCTTCATGCATAGAATGCATTAAGATAAAAAAAAACAAAAAAAAAAAACCTTCTGTCTTTACAACCCCTTTTAATGCATTCTCTGTTTTAAGGTAAAAAGCCTTTTCAATAGTAGCCCTGCGCCCCCCACCCCCACCCCACCCCACCCCTAATTATTTGAGCTCAATCCAGCGCTGTCTTGTGTCTGCAGCAGCTCTTCTCCCTCCTCCTCAAGGCGTGGATGAGAGCAGCGTGAGTCACTGGCTCCTGCTGTTGTCTGTTAAGACCTCAGAGCAGGGGGCAGGGCCAAGCTGCACTGTGTGTCTGAATAGACGCCTACGGCCCGGGTCAAAATCAAGCCTGTATGAGTTCCCCCTATAGCAAGTGGCTTGCTGTGAGGGCATTCGGAAGGGAAGAGGACCCCAGAGGAGGAGTTTTGGGGCCACGCTGTGGCCTATATATTTTCCTATATAGGGTCTTCAAAATGTTAGTTTTAAAACACCCCCATCTTTTCCTGACAGTGTACAGACGAAGCAGACATTAAATTGCTTACTGATCTGAAAATGTAAACCTGTTATTACAGGAAGAGCAGAGGTCTTTGATGTGTGGACTGTGATTGACTGCATGTCCTCACCTCCTCCTGTGGTGTGCAAGACACAAGATAGTGGTATCCAGTGAGGCAATACCTGGGTTTTTGGGTACAGATTGGAGTTAGGGCTGGTTCACACCAGATTCACACAGGAAATGCTCTGCATTCTGCAATTTTTAGCCCATTCCTTTGATCGGGTTGAAATTGTACTGGATCACAACAAAAGTAGTGCTAGCAGTACTTTTAAAAACACACGGCAACCAGAGTGCAAGGTACTGCAGTACTATGCACTCTGGTGCAGGCAAACGCACAAACCCAACTTTGAACTTTGAGTACATGTTCTTTGGCTCCATGAAATTGTTGTATGGCCAAAGCTTTTTTTGGTCACACTACTGTTTCTAGGTCACAGGAATGAACTTGCAGCTCTCCTGTGACTCCAGGTGAGTTTATAGCAGGCTAAAGCCTGCTGTCAGCCAGTGTTGATTTAGTCGACTAAAATATTTTCGTTGACTAAATCCATACTATTTTAGTCAAAAGTTTATGACTAAAACGAAATAGAATTTATATCACAGCTGCTGAGTCTGTAGTGCATGTTCAAACCTTAATTTCATAAATAATTAACATGTTATTAGATCTTTACTCCAGGAGTATATAACATTTGGCAGTTCTAAAGAAATGATGCATTAAAATTTAACTAAATCCATTCGATTTTAGTAGATTAAAATACGACTAAAACTAAAATGGCATTTTAGTCAAAAAAACTCAGCGTGTGGCCAAGAGCCTAAGCCAGCTGTGCCCACTCTTTCTTTAGCCTGGTGTTCCAGTAAGCACTCAAGGGACAGAGCAGTGACTGACAGTCACTGCTCTCTGCTCTGAAAAGACAGCAGTGAGTAATCAGCGGTTATATAATCACTCAGTTCTTAGGCTTAGAGCAGACATGGCACAGCTACAGCATCAGACCAATGTTGCAGTATAGATGTATGTTTTGTTTATTTTTTTTAAATGCTCCAAACTTCCACCTTCATTTTTAATTTAGCATTAAACATATTTCCTGCTTCCAATGAACATGAGACTGCAGAAATATCTTGACATAAATACATGCTAGTTTCAGGCAAGTGTACATGTTTATATACCAATAAGACATTCCTTGAGTAAGCCTTATCTCAAGGGTAGAACAAATCGCCAATAAAATCCAATATGGTCAAATTCTTCTCCTATCGAATGTCCAGGAAGTTTCTACACAGGTTGCAGGGTGCACATCGACACATACTGTGTATTCCTTTCCTATTCAAAACATAATTGAGTAAAAAAAAAAAACCTCTTGTGTTGCCCTGTACTTGGATCTGTTTCGTTTTTAGGTTACATATTGTCTCCTTTTATTAAATTGATAGCATGGTAATGACTTTAAAAGTATGGTAGACATTGGATCCTTTTGTATATCAGTTTTCTAACATTTGTAGATTTTATTTATTTTTTTTGCCCTCTGTATTTTAGTAAGGCTGCATTCACACCTCTGCGTTTTTTTTTTTTGCCGTAATTTTGTACAGGTCAAAAGGTCACCAATGTAAAAAGCAGAAAAACGCCTGTAATCTGCCCAAAAGCTAATGTACGTTTTCTTGAGCTTCAGGCGTTTTTCTTCAGGCTACAAAATGCTCAGATGTGAACTGGGGCATTGAAATGAATAGGATTTTGCTTGGGTGTTTTTCTGGTGTTTTACGAGCTGAAAAAGCTCAGGTATGAATGCAGCCTTAGTGTCTTCTTTGGTAGCATAGTTCTTTTAGTAGATTGGGACTCCTTCAGAAACCTTTTTAGATGTTCATTTTTTTTTAAATGGAGGATGAAGCTTCAGCCGACCATAGACGGAGCGATTTTCTTTCCTGCAACCGAAGGTTGCAGGAAAGAAAATTGCTCCATTCCCCCTTAACACTGCCAGTGTTTAATGAAGGAATCCCTCCCGCAGAGCCATTGTGTTGTCCCAGTGGGGGGGACACAGTGATTATTGCAAGTGGCTATAACGGCCACTAGCGATAATCACAAGTAAAATCTGACAGGCTGGTTGTACCCAACCAGATTGAACAATCAACTTGGTACATTCAGCCTGCCCATACAGAATTTGAATATCGGCTGGTTCCTGCTGAACCGGCTGAGATTCAAACTGTCTATGGCCAGCTTTAGGTACCCTGTCCTGCTTTTATTGCAGTCTGTGGAACATTTAGATTTTCCTTCTGGTTTACTGTCCCTTTTTGAAGATGGTTTTGTTTTGCTTTTTTACTAAGACAGGAAGAGAGGGAACATTTTTCCAATAGGGCCAAAGAGCTCAATGAAAAAAAGTGATTATGGCCATTCACTGTCCATTCACAAAGTAAAATGTTGTGTTACATTACAGTTTAGGAAGAATCGATTTTATTGTGTCAACCGGTCTGGCTTTCTGGTTTGTAAAATAAAGGCTAAGATGGGGCTGGACAAATTCAGTAGTCAGTATACCTAGTGAAAAAAATTCCCGATACTATATGGCATTGATTTATGTCTTGTTTTGTCAAAGCGAATAATATATAGAACTTCATTCTTCACACATAACATAAGTGCCCAATTGTGTACTTCAAACCATTTTATTAGGTTTCTCTAGATTACATTGTTCAGAAAGTGTGAACAGAAGTAGATGTAAGTCTTAAGCCTAGTATACACTGGTTAGATGTCGGCCGGCATTAGCCGGTTCAATAGAAATCGTCAGACATTCGGCCCGTGTGTATGGCAGCTGGTCCGACAGAAGCTGGCCATTTGCCTGGCTTCCATCGAAGCCTCATGACGGAAAAAGGTCTGCTGACAGAAGTGTTGGGGGGGGGGTACCCCCCTGTCGGAACACAATAGAACAGCAGGGGAGATTACTGTACTAACATGGAATCGTTAGTACAGCGGCTCTGACTTGAGCTGTCATGTTTTTAAAAGACTAGTGGTTTGTGTACTAGGCTTTCAATAGAAACTGCCCGACATTCAGCCTGTGTGTACGAAGCTTTTTTTTTTTTTTTTTTTTTTTTTTTTTTTTTTTTTTTTGCATGCTAGTCTCATGTGAAAAATGAAGAGGTTACTCAACTTAAGAAAATTCTTGTAGAACAGAATACAACTTTGGACATGATGTAATGTATTCTTTCGTTACTGAGCATGCGTGGTTTTCCTCTTCTGATTTTTTTTTTTTTTTTTTGGAAGAAAACTGTATTGATTAAATGAAAATTGTACGATCTGGTATCCTACATGAAAAATGTTTGTTTGTCCCTTCGGATAATTTTGGATGAACTGTTGTGATTGTCTCTCAAAAGCTGTGTACTAACAATCAGATTATTGTACCATTTTCTGATCATGTGAACTAGGCTTGAGCTTGCATAGGAATGCATACAGACAGACCTGTTAAACAGGAAACGTGATACAAGAAAGTAATAGTTTGATACAAAAAATACACAACTAAAATTGAACCTGTGAAAACAAAGCATTATTAAAGAACAATAGAAAAATAATGCATACATCTGACTATTGCATTTTATCATTACTGAGCAGCTGGGCACACGTGTTTTTTTTTTGAATATCTACTAATTGTCAAACTCCCTAATTTTATAGCCAAACAGGCTTTCGTCCATTGAGCATTAATCTATATACCTTCCTGGCTTATCTCAAACAGTAGCAATTGGACATAATTTCTGAACAACCTGTCCAATTGCTATTTCTCCCAACATTTTTTGTCTAGTTTGTTTATAGATGCTCTTAGTCCATCATAGCAGAGTAAGGCTTCCTTTACACTTGTGTTGCCCTCTGAAGAGTGATCCCATTAGATTACGCCTCACCTGACATTTGACAGGTGGTGAGGAGGAGTTCTGTTGCCTCCTCATTGCCCGTTTAGTGTGGTTGCAGGGTATCCCCCCCCCCCCCCGCCTTTGCAGCGTAAGGGGGAGGTAAAAAACATGGATTAACTGCCTCCCAGTCACAAGTGTGGAGTACTAAATGGTGTGTGTGTGTGTGTGTGTGTGTGTGTGTGTGTGTGTGTGTGTGTGTGTGTGTGTGTGTGGAGAGGGGTGTTTTTTTTTTTTTTTTTTTTTTTTTTTTTTTTTTGTTTTGGTAGGTTGGGGTGGCTTTGTACTTGGGTACATATTACTCTGTAATGTAGATCTGGTATTGAGTCAGAACATTTATCACATCTCATGTTTGATGTAGATACAGATTTCAGTAGAATGATACTCAGAAGCTGGGTATATCACCCTAGGTAATTTGGAGAGATTTACTTTCTATTGCCTTGTTTCTAAAATGGTTACCAATATGAAGTTAAAGTTTTACCTTGCAGAACTGAAATGTAAGTCTTTAGTATTGTTTGGACTTTGTGATAGAATTAATTGTGCACATCAGCTTTTATATTGTGTTTTTTTTTTTTTTTTCTTTTACAGGTAAAAACTTCTGAGTTTTACAGATATTCACGTCAGCTAAGGCAGGAAGTGGAGTTGGCACTAAATTACTTTCACAATGTAAGCGAGCAACCTTTGATGGATATGAAATCCAATCATATTCGTTCAGCAAAACCTCAAACAGCAGTATTCAGAGGAATGATTGGACACAGCATGGTCAACAGCAAAATTCTTTTGCTGCACAAACCACGAGTGTGGTGGGAACTTGAAGGTCCTCTGGTACCTCTTCGGCCCGACTGCCTTGCTATTGTTAACAACTTTGTCTTTTTGCTTGGAGGAGAGGAACTGGGTCCAGATGGAGAATTTCATGCTTCATCCAAAGTGTTTAGGTATGACCCAAGGCAAAACAGCTGGGTCCGGATGGCTGATATGTCTGTACCTCGGTCGGAGTTCGCAGTGGGTGTTATAGGGCGATATATTTATGCAGTTGCTGGTAGGACGCGTGATGAAACCTTTTACTCAACAGAACGTTATGATATAGTAGAAAACAAATGGGAATTTGTGGACCCTTATCCAGTAAACAAGTATGGCCACGAAGGTACGGTTCTTAACAATAAGCTGTTCATCACTGGTGGAATTACATCCTCTTCAACATCTAAGCAAGTCTGTGTTTTTGACCCCAGTAAAGAAGGCACAGTGGAACAAAGAACCCGAAGAACACAAGTACACACCAACTGCTGGGAAAACAAATGCAAAATGAACTATGCCAGATGTTTTCACAAAATGATCTCTTACAATGGAAAACTCTATGTATTTGGGGGTGTTTGTGTCATACTAAGGGCTTCTTTTGAATCACAGGGATGTCCTTCTACTGAGGTGTATGATCCAGAAACAGACCAGTGGACCATTCTAGCATCTATGCCTATTGGAAGGAGTGGTCATGGTGTGGCTGTACTCGACAAACAAATAATGGTACTCGGTGGGCTATGTTACAATGGCCATTATAGTGACTCTATCTTAACATTTGATCCGGAAGAGAACAAATGGAAAGAAGATGAGTATCCCAGAATGCCTTGCAAATTGGATGGCTTACAAGTATGCAGTCTACATTTTCCAGAATATGTTTTAGAGCATGTGAAGCGTTGCACTTGAACAGCAGCTAAATAAATGCACATTTTTTTTTCCCCTTCCCTTAGTCCTAAAGGAGTTCACACTTTTATCTGCTGTTTTAGTGTATGATGGTATTTTGTTAAAGGTGAAGCAGAGAGCAATCGGATAATGCCTGAAACTATCAATGGGTCTGGTTCCAGTCATGCCAACTTGGTATGTCAGTGTGATGAATTGTGAGCAAGATTTTATATATAATTATTATATTTTTTTTAACCTTTTTATTTATTTTGTAAAATGTCCTAATTGCATATCCTTTTTTTTTTTTTTTTTTTTTTTTTTTTTTTTTTATTTCAACACTTTCCAGTGACATGGAAAAGTAACATTATCTGTTCAAGAAAGGCTTATTGTGAAATATATCTGAAAACTTTGAATATGCAATGTTAAATATTGTCCATGCTAGTTCTGGGGAGGTGAAGTGGATAACTTTCCATGAGCAATATACTATCGGTTCGCAAATGAAAATGCATACATGTTTTTTTTTATACTACCTTCTTGGACAGAGGAGCAAGCAAAGCTTCCATGTTCTGACCATAGAGCACTGCATAAAGGGTATAGGAGGAAATAAGTGACTGATCTTCTGGTAACGTTGCTCAGCAAATCTGTCTTGAACAATATACACGACTCAGGCTTCCTGCTACCTCCTATTGTTCCTTATTGCTGCCAAAACCTTAGTTGTTTCAGTCTGTAAGGATTCAGTCAGGTATTTAAACCCCACCAGAACGGGTAAACCAAACACATGGCAGTCAGATAAGGTTGATTTAGGCATAGCACAAGAACCTGTAGACATTTGCTATGACCTTTGTAGAACACCTCAAAATTTTACTAATTTCCTAATAAGCCTTTTAGAGCACATTACAAACAACAAAGAAGAATTCCAGTGTAAAAGTTGTTTTAATAGTTTACATTTACAAAGTTCTTTATACCTTTTTAAATATAACCTAATAGAAGTTTTGACTTGATAAACTATGGGGGCTGCTTATATGCAAACGAACTGATCTAAATCACACAAGCAGAATAATTTGTGTCTGCCTTTTCCCATTGGCGATGGCTAGGTGTCGCCCTGTGTCTTTTCCTGCTACTACCATTGACAGCTGTGTCATACTGGGGGTGTGTGGCCACATGTAGTTCCTGTTATGTGTGTGTTTCTATTGAAAGGGCTCGTTCACACCATATGTGCTTGAAAACTGATGGGAAGATCACGCAGAATTCACTTGCGGAGACCTCAGTTTACATCAGTTTTTATGCACGCTTCAGTGGGTTTTCACGTGTGTCAGTTATCTGTCGTGTTCACTCCACAGTGTTAATATCACGTCAGTTTTTTTTCTGCCCAGAAAACTGCATACACAGTGCAGATTCCTGCGCAGGAAAAAAAAATCCACACGTGATACCAGTGTTGTGGCACAGGGCACATAGGGAACAATTGTTTGTTTTTTATTTTTTGTGCCCTTGCACAACACATAAAGAAGAACTCATATCTCTGCACATGGTGTAAATGAGGCCTAAGCCTTTCTACATGTCTTTTGACTGTTAAAGGCCCTTTATACTAAGAAGGGGTTGTTTTTTTTTTGTTTTTTTTTTCTTTTGGAAACTGCCCTAGTGTTCTGTTATGTGGTCAATTGCATCTAGCCAATGTTTACTACCATTCTCCATATTAGAAAAAAGGAATTTCTCATCTTCATCTAAAATTGTAGCCTTGCACCAGAATCCTTCCTTGTTAAAAAAAAAAAAAAAAAAAAAAAAAAACTGCCTACTTTCTGCCAAAAGCTGCTTTAATGTTCTCTCAAGTCAATGGAGTTAATTTACTTAAATAGGCAGTTCACTTTATAAGTTAAGTTGTATTTTGCAGGGGAGTCTTCCCCAGAGCTTGGTGAATGTGGTGAAATTGCACTTTGCAAAGAATACCCAATCGTAGAGGAAATGGGTTTTATTTATTTATTTTTATTTTTTAAGGAATTTTTGCTTGCATATGATTGCATAATGGTGGTTAGCAAAGTTTCACTTCATTCACTAATCTCTGGGGAAAAATCATTTTTTACAATGCAATTTCTCTTGCAAACTGAACAGTCTATTTACTTTTAGTACCCTGTCCCCTGTATGTGCATACTGCTGACTGAACTGTATTTTTGTGCACTTGCAGTGAGTGATTTTAAAGATTATACTTGCTGTGATTGTCAGTACAGTACCCAAAACTATGCTTACTTTGTGCCTAATGAACCTGACTGGAAACTGCAACGTTCACGTTTCAACAATTTTATTGCAAGTTAAAGTATATCTTTCAATTTGGATAGACCACTATCTATTTTTTTTAAAGCAATCTGTCTTATTGGGGAATTTCCTTCTTGTCTTTTAGACTTAACAGGAAGAGAGAGGATATCTTTTCAATGCGAAGGAACTCTACTCTGACGCTGGCCATACACTGAAAATGGAAAAAATTACCTTTTTAGATGCATTTATCCTTACTATACAGCACAGTTACATGAACCTCTTTCTGTATATCCAATTGTATGCAGCTGCTTTTTGGCTGACATTTTTTTTTCTACCCAGATTCATCGATCATCATTCTTTATTTTTTTCAATAGAGGTAGATCGAGCAGGAGGCAGCTGACCAGGCCACCTAGTGAGAGAATTTTGCCCTGGTCCTGAAGAAATTCATAGTGTATGGCCAAGTTTAGACAGATGTCACAGGAGCAAATGTCCACCTTCCAAGATCTCCCCTCTATTCCTGTTCTGGTGGCAACTCAGAATTTTGGCTTTACCTTCACTGTAATTCCCAGTGACACAGGTGTCATAGAAAGTGAATATCCCCAACTGCAACAGAGATGGTAATAAAAACCTGACTGTGCTAACTCCTCAGAGTGGGTACTCTAACTAAATCTAAAAAAAAAAAAAAAAAAAAGTTTTGCCTTTTAGTTATACTTTACAATAGTATATACTGCTTTCATAATAGATATTGACATTAAATTGACTCAAGTTGTGCTTGCACCTACAGGGACAATATTAATAAAAAAACAAAACTATTAAACACTAATTAATAAAAATAATATATTTTAAATTAAAAAAAAAAAATGTAAAAGGTTTATATGTTTAGTAAAGCATACCGGAAGTCAAGATCATAATATGTGGTTCCATGTATGATCATTATGGTAGGGCCCCAATCTTTCCAGCTATCGGCCATGCGAGTGGAAGGCATTGGTTGGCTCTTTACTCGAGCAGCCTTGTGCCCAGCCTCACGTAGAAGCTGCCCTCCATCACAGCAGAAATGGCAGAAACTATTGCTTTAAACTAGCCATACGCAATTAATTTTCCCTCCATTGAGCATGAAATGGAAGAACCTGATAAGTTTTCTGCCTACAAAAATGGCAATAACTAAAGTTATCTGGTTTTAGTTAAATGTCAAAAAATGCATTGGATGGCTCTAAAAAATTTACTGAATTTTGCATTTCTACGGGGGTGCTTAGATTTTAGTCATAACTTTAATTTCAAAATCTGTGTATAATTAATATACTTTAAAACATAGTTTGAGCTTTTTAAGGTAATCCATGCTTGGTCTGGATCAGGGATCTCCAAACTACAGCTCTCCAGCTGTTGCAGAACTACACATCCCATGAGGCATTGTAAAACTGACAATTAGCCCAGGTTCACACTGACAGCGGGATTGAAATCTGCGAGTTCAGCTGAACTCACACCGTTTCAGGTTGCTGCACAGATGTCTATTGATATTACACCTGAAGTCACCAAAAGTAGTACAGAAACTACTTTTGGGAATCGGTGCAATGCTGCAAAGTCAGCGCTGCACCGATTCGGATGGTGCCATTGCCGGCAATAGCCGCTGTTTTCACATCAATGTGAACCTAGGCTTACAGACATGACTAGGCATGATGGGAATTGTAGTTCCTGAACAACGGGTCATAGTTTGGAGACCCCTGGTCTGGATCAGTGACTCGCTCAGTAGTGAAACAAGGGGTAAGCATTACTATCCTAGAGCTGCATATCTAAAGGAATTGTGTACTTGGAGAAATAGAGAGAGCTTGCCATTTGTGATTGCACTAAAAATTATTTTTGCACGGCTATCTCTGGCCTCTAAAGGTTCTTAGTTGCTGACCTGGAATAAGTATGCAGCTAGTGAAGTAACAAGAAAATCACAACTGCTGATCTGCATATTGTTCTTTTGGCTGTGACTCTGTATCAAAGTTAGTGGCCAGAAAACTGCTATTTCTAAAAAGCTCAACTGCCTATTTTATCAGTACAGAATTGCTTCCATATTTCTATTCTGACAGGTTTGCAAGGAAAAACCCTGGTAATGTTAGAACGTTTGGGTCTAAGTTTGCTGCTTCGTGGATACAGTGCACAAGTCTCAGGAGCCAGGTAGTCCTTGTTTAACAGCAGACACCTAAGGAATGTGAAACTTTTCAAATGTTTTCAATGGAAGAACTGTTTTACCAACTCTTAAATGCAGAACTCCAAGCAAAATAAGATCTAAAAAAGGTCCATGAAAAGATGAAATAAAAACAGCTTTTGCTGTACCTTCAGTCCAGAGATCCTTCCCCAAAGTCCTTCTTTTCTTTCTGCCCTTAGGTGTCCTCGGTCTGACCAGCATTATGTAATCAACTTACTGAGTCCAGGTCATTCTGGACTCTCCCAGGCCTGTGACTACACAATGAAAGGGGGATTAGCACAATGATGAACACTTCGGTCATTCTGCTGTCTCCTATCAGCTTGCTTCTTAGCACATGAATAGTTTGGCCTTTGTACTGCTTCTTCCTCTCACACTCATACCAGTTCATATTTAAGTATTTACACTGCATACTTTTAAAGCCTATCTCTGTGGAAAGGAAAAATTATTTCTTGTGGTGCAGCAGCCTCTGCTCGTTTAGGTCTAGGAGGTCACCAAAAGCAGTTTCCTTCGCTCCCACAATGCTCTCTTCTACTTCCCTACGCTCTGGCAGTGGACCGTCCCTCAGCATCCTCACGTCCAATGCAGGGCTACGACTGCATTAGACTTGATGACATCCAAGGATTTACGACCAATTGGATCATGAGAAGGGGGACTAGGCTATGGGGATTGAGCTTTCAAGACTGGCAGCAGAGGATTGGGTAAGTAAAACTGCCATTAGCAGCCCCCTAGACCTAAACAAGCATTAAACCCTTGCAAGACAGGGACAGCCCCACTGAATGGGACCTTGGAACATAGCTTCCACTGGCTATCTTATTTTCATGTTTCAAGTTCAAGTTTGTTTTTTTGAGGGGCAGAAACACATCAAGAAGTTGATGAGCTATATTACGTATGAATGTAAAATCAGCATTGCCAGTTAAGTTTTGTTTCCATCATGAAAAAATATAATGTAATTGTTCCATCTACATTCCTATATTTCATGGCTGGATAATCCACAGCAGTGCTGCTGAGAATTCTCCGAAGCCAAACTAGCATGTTTTCCTATAACTATATGCATGAAGCCTACAAGGAGGTAAAGTGTTGGGATGTTACTGGAGCGATAGACCTCTCCAATTCGCTGAGCATGGTAACATATAATATAATACAATAGGCTATATTAGGCTTGCCTTATATAGCCACATATAGTGCTGTACCTTGCATTTTCAGGAGCTCGGGGCTTGTGTCAACAGCTTAATGCAGCAAGTTTGTAAGTGCAATCTGCCTGCATTTCACACTGGTTTGCGACCCCCTTCCCAAGAGCTCTTGTACACAAGCCCTTGGTTATTAAGGGCTGGCATGACATGGTACACATGTGCTGCCATTCATCATTAACCGCACACTAATGCATATATACTGTACATTGCACTACAGCACATCACAATGCACAAATCTGATAGCTTTGTGTGTTGCTGCTTGTTAGAAGAAAAAAAAGATGCTGCATTATTTTTTTTTTTAGACAGATGTAAAAAATGAACACCGCTTATTGCAGTGCGCCTCTATGCGCAAAATATTTTTTTTTTTAAATAGCAAACATGTTCTACTTACCTGCTCTGTGCAGTGGTTTTGTAGAGTAGCTCCGATCCTTTTCTTTTTGAGTCCCCTGCTGGTGCTCCTGGCTTCTTCTCCTCCAGCAGTGCCCCCAGAGAAAGCTGCTTGCCCTGGGGGCACCACTACATGCTTGCTCCCAGGCCACTGCTTTATGCGTCAAAAAGATACATAGAGATGGGGCACAGCCCCACCCCCTGCTTTCTTCTCATTGGCTCACTGGCTGTGATTGACAGCAGTGGGAGCCAATGGGCGCTCTCAGCCACTGAGGCTATCGTGAACATCGCTGGATCGGAGGGGGCTCAGGTAAGGACTGGGGGAGGGGGGTTCACCCAGAAGGTTTTTTTACCTTCTTGCATATAATTCATGAAGGTTAAAAACATTCAGCCTTTTAGAACCACTTTAAGTGCAGTATGTTGTGGTGTAAATGGATCTAAAGCCAACCGAATAACTTAGCCTTGGGAAATAATGAAACATATCCATGTGTTTCTTCTGATCATGGATTTAAAAGAAAGGCCACCAAAAGCTATGTCAATCACCAGCCTTGAATTGTTTGCTAAACAGTGACTGTCCCATTTTTCAAAATAACAGATTTTGTTTTGCAGTGCAGATATGTTACCGGTGTGGTTACCTCTTTGAATGTTGCAGGAGACTAAAGCCTCGTACACACAATGAGAATATTAGACAAATGATTGTCCTTTTTTATTTTTTATTTTTTGCATGATAGTATCATATCAAACATGAAGAGGTTACTCAACTTTCGGAAATTCTCATACGACAAAATACAACTTCAGAAGTGATGTAATATGTTGTATTGTATTACGTATCATGTATTCTTTCCTTTCCAACCATACATGTTCTTACTCTTACTTTTTTTACTTCCTTTTTTTTTCGGTTGAATGCTGTACTAATTGTACGATCTGGTATCATACAAGAAATCATTTTGGGTTTGTCCCTTTGGATAATTTCAGATGAACTGTTGTGATCGGCTCTTGAAAGCTATGTACTAAGGATCAGATTACCATACAAACGCTTTGAAAGCAGTAGTTTTCATCCAGTTTTCGATTGTGTGTACGAGGCTTAAAGCCTCGTACACACGATCCGGTTGTTGGTCAACAGAGCGTCAGACTTTTGTCCAAAGGGCGTGTGCCAGGAACTTGTCTTGCATACTAACAACACACAATTGTCGGCCAACTAACACGAATGTAGTGACGTACTACATGGAATTTCAGCTCTTGAGCACCATCCTTTTGGCACCTTCTGCTAATGTTGTGTTTGGTGAGCATTGATTCCGAGCATGCATATTTGTACTTTGGACTTTTGTGTGACGGACTTGTGTACACACGATACAAAAATCTGACAACAGACCGTTGTCCGCAGAAAATTTACTAGCCTGCTATCCATTTGTTGGCAGAAAGTTGGACAACAATTGTCTGATGGAGCGTACTAACGGTCAAATTTTAGGCAAACAGTCTTTTATCACACAATTCCCTGCCAAAAATCGGATTGTGTGTACGAGGCTTAAGGCTAGAGACATTGTACATGAAACTGCTATAGATCACTACAATTTCCTACAGCAATAAGGGCTTTCACATTTGGGATCCTTTTTAGCCCCTTACAAATTGCTTTGCCTGCATTTCATGCTCCCCACAACAAGATCCATTTTAAAACGGCAAGAATAAAATCACTTGAAAAAAAGGCAGCACTGAAATAGTAAGGAAGTGATTACTAAAACGGAAATTAAATGGTGATAGGGTTGCACGATTAGGTTTTGGCAGTGCAGGTACTGTGGTACACTGCAACAGTTCTTGTATTTTATGCTTGGTGCTGGAGAGAACAGCAGCTCTATCCCCACTAGTGCCCTTCCCAGGGTGTTGCTATATCACAGGTTACATGAATCCAAAGCCATGGAGGAAATATAAGAAGACTTCTCCTGGCGTAATAATGCAGCACTTTTGTCTTCGGAAGGCAGCGGAAAGAGCAGTCATGATTGCCATGCAGTAATTCCATCATGGTCAGATTCCAGTTCACTGTAGCTAAATCAGTAAAGAGTTATGACAATCCGAAGCAATTGGTTGCTGCAATCATATCTAAAAAGTTGCATTTTGGTTGATTGTTTTCATTTTTAGGCCACATAGTTTTGTAAGGTATAACATAGAGTGTTCAACTTCATTTAATAACAAAGTTAACAAGCTGGGAGTCTGAAAATACATTGGGGGTTATTTACTAAAGGCAAATCCACTTTGCACTACAAGTGCACTTAAAATTGCACTTGGAAGTGCAGTTGCTGTAGATCCGAGGGGGACATGCAAGGAGAATAAAAAAAACGCCTTTTAACTTGCACATGATTGGATCATAAAATCAGCAGAGCTTCCCCTCATTTCAGATCTACCCCTCAGATTTACAGCGACTGCACTTCCAAGTGCAATTTGAAGTGCACTTTGCACTTGTAGTACAAAGTGGATTTGCCTTTCGTAAATAACCCCCATTGTTCTCTAGCACAGTGTTTGTTAACTCCAGTCCTCAAGGCACCCCAAAAGGTCATGTTTTCAGGATTTCCCTCAGATGAAACGGCTGTGGTAATTACTAAGGCAGCAAAACTGATCAAATCACATGCAAAATTAATGGAAATCCTGAAAACATGACCTGTTGCGGTGCCATGGGGACTGGAGTTGAGAAACACACTCTAGCATAGTATCTAGCTGTAAACCAGGATTTATTGGTTTATTGCACAAATTGACTTGCGTATTAAAAGTTTATGAAATAAAAATGTATGTGTAATCTATACCAAACAATCAGGTTCCTGCTGTAATGAGTCTAGTGCTCATTGCATATTTATGAATAGCTGTTCCTGAGAGCCATTGAAGCTGGTTTATATTCTTGAACAAGACAACTGTAGCCAAGCTATTTACCGTATTTCTCCAGCGAAGAAATGTTGGCAAGAATGTAATTGACTGACTGACTTCCTTCCTTTCCTGTATCATGTAAATGGCATCATATCAATAGTTTGCGAAGACAAACTACTACTTCTGGGTAATGTGTTAAGCCTCGTACACACGATTGGACTTCAAAGCAACTTTTCAGTGGATTTCTGTCCAAAGGGCTTTGGCTCTGAACTTGGTATGCATACACAGCAGGACTTTTTCAGCCAACTTTCACCAAATCACATGGTTTTTCAGCTCATTATCGCCACCCTTTGGACAACTTCTGTATTGTTGTCTGATCTTTTGCATTGGTTCTGAGCATGCGTGTTTGTACTTTGGACTAAAGTCCGATGGATTTGTGTACACACGATCGGACTAGCCGACGTAGGACTTTTGTTGCAGGAAAGTTTGTCTGTTCGCACAGCCAACATTTATCTGATGAAAACCGAAAAAGTTTGTCCGATGGAGCGTACACACGGTCGGATGTTGCCTTAAAACAGGTAATTTTTTTGTCAAAGTCCGATCGTGTTTATGGGCCTTTAGGGATTATAGTAAAACTATCACATTTGACATGTGCTAAACCTAACATAAAAACAGGCACCAAACTCACTATGGAAATTCCAGGTCCAATCTGAGATCTGGCTTGCCCCCAGCATTGCATGTTTCACTCCACATTTCATTACGGGATGGGGAGCAGGCCAGAGTTCTGACGTTGGAGGTTGAAGCCACTACTAAACATCCTGGATGTTCCAGAGGGTGCTTAAAAGGCTTATGTAAGGATAGATGTAGGCATATTGGTGGCGGCTTTTACTTGAAATCTTTAGTACCTGTTCAGCTTAGTTTAACTAAATATAAGATTTTATTGAGGTGTGTAAGATTTAACCCGTTGTTGTCAAAGGACTCAATTTTACTACATCTGTTTTGAGTAAGTTATTGCCTAGAAGTTAAGCCATGTTTAAAAGTGATTAAATTCTCACATCTAGCTGAACTCCTGTGTTTTCTTTATGGCAGAAAGTCTTGAACCTCTAAACCACACTTTTCACCTGTTCTCGAAAGGCTCATTCACTAGGGTTGCCACCTCATGCCATTAAACCCGAACACATATTTACACAGGTTCTGAGGCTAACTTATTGCAAATAAGGCACTAAGTGAATTTAATTATCCTAATCAGCCACAGAACCTGTGTAATTCATATGTGTTCAGGTTTAAAGAAGGGTATGCAATCACACAAGCAAAAATTAAACAGCCAATTGCGACCCATTTAAGTGAAAGCAGTTGCAGCACAGTGGTGTGGTATTTACACCACGATTAAATGCCAAGGGCTGCTGTGCGTATGAACGAGCATGAAGTGTATGAGATGTGACTTTTGAGGGCCAGGTATAGGACAAGTGGTCTGTATCATGCATTTCCTCATCAAATCGTTTTTCAAAACCGCAACCTATTTTGAGCAGACTTTTTTTTTTTTTATATTTTTGTAAATGTTAATGAAATGTAGCTATAACTTCAGCACTGATTTGGGGTTTGTTATTTATTGAAAATATGTTCTTTATAGGTAGTCTGGATAACTTTAAAGTCAAAATCTGTAAGGTGAACTTACACTGGAACCCCTCCCTGCCCCCCGGTCCCACTGTGCCAGTGTCCCGCGATTCCCCACTTGTCAGACACTGGGACGCTGCTTCACCGGTCTGGGGATTTGAAATCCCCGTGGCTTAATCTCCTTTTCCTACCTCTTAGTGTGTACAGATAGGAGGCATTCTGATTGGTCAGCACCTTTACATGGACGGCATTCACCAATTAGAATCCGTCTAGCCCATCCTGTCAGCACAGGAGAATTTCAAATCCCCGAAAAGGTGAAGGGCGTCCTGGTGCCTCACAGCCAGGGATCGCGGGACACTGGCACAGCGGGACCGGGGGGGGGGGAAAGGGGAGGGGATCTAATGTAAGTTTACCTTACAGATTTACTCTAAAGGTGAGGTTATCCATTAAACTAATGCATGGACTATATTAGTTCTTTACTTCAGTGCACAGTAAATGCAGAAAAAAACTTTATAAATACCCAAGTACATGGACTAATACAAATACAGCGCATTCAGGTCAGTTGTGCAAAACATTGTAGATCGGCAATGCTGCCATACAAACTACACATATTTATAAATTCTTATATTTAGTTGACTGATCTTAGCATTTTTATGTTGTGGTTTTGTATTAAATGGCCCTCTGCCTATTATCAATATTTTGCCCTTTACTAGGATAACATCCCGCTTTTAAACTGACTGTAATATTTTTTTTTTTAATTGCACTATATATTGTGTAAGTGTGTAATTCTGACACTCCTCTTCTACATGTAAAAATCATCATTTTTTTTTGCTAGAAAATTACTCAGAACCCGAAAATTAATGTTATGCTGAGTAAATAGATACCCAACATGTCACTCTTTTTAAAATTGTGCACACTCTTGGAATGGCGCCAAACTTCGGTACTTAAAAATCTCCATAGGCGACGCTTTAAATTTTTTTACAGGTTACATGTTTAGATTTACAGAGGAGGTCTAGTGTTAGAATTGTTGCTCTCGCTCTAACGCACGATATCGGCGATACCTCACATGTGTGGCTTGAACTTACGTGTGAGTTTGCTTCTGTGCGCAAACACATGGGGACGCGTTAACATTTTTTAATTTTTAATTTTTTTTATTGATTATTTTATTGTCTTTTTTAATTTTTACACTTTTTTGTGATCATTTTTTCCTATTACAAGGAATGTAAACATCCCTTGTAATAGGAATGGTGTGTGACAGGTCTTCTTTATGGAGAAATGTGGGGTCAGATCGAAAAAGAAAAAAAGACAACTGATGCTTTCCAGCCGAGATCGGCGCTTTGTTGACATCCGCGGCCCAGACATGACGTCACAACGTCGCACCCGGGCCTCTGAGGTCATAGAGATGACTGGTGACCATCTGGATCTCAAATTTTCCGACAACAAAATCCGTTGTCATAAATTCCGATCGTGTGTACACAATTCCGACGCACACAGTTTCACGCATGCTCGGAATCAAGCAGAAGAGCTGCACTGGCTATTGAACTTCATTTTTCTCGGCTGGTCGTACGTGCTGTACGTCACCACGTTCTTGACCTTCGGAATTTCCGACAAGATTTGTGTGACCGTGTGTATGCAAGACAAGTTTGAGCCAACATCCGCCTGAAAAAATCCATGGATTTTGTTGTCGGAATGTCCGATCGTGTGTATGGGGCATTACAGTGCACAGAATCGCCGGCAGAAAAGAATGATATCTGAATGATGCCTGCAGCTGCAGGCATCATTCAGATATCCCCACTGAAAGTCAGACGTCATATGATCTACTGCGGGTGGGAAATGGTTAATTTCCGTAACCTGAGGAGGAGGTGCTTGGGATTACATTGCAGAAGAGGTAGTAATTGTCAGGTCACTACAGAGACTTAGGAGCTCACTGAATTTCTGTCAGGTTATCAGCCACATTTCTATACTAGTGGAAGTTGATACTAGTTTTTATACTAGTTTTTTGAGACAAAACATGGGGAAATGTGCATGTATTATTTCACCAAAAAAATGCACACAAATGCCCAAGGTCTGGATTTGTTTTTGTAAATCATTGCAAAAATTCTCCCGTTAACCTTTTCTATGTGGAACTGGTAAATCCAGTAATTTTCCTTGGTGACATGCTTGTAGGTTCTCAGGTTTTCGCTTCATTTGCTGGTACTTGCAGTCTGTAGCATTGACTAGTCATCTTTATAAATCTGAATGTTTCTGCTAGATGTAAGCCAATACAGGCAGATGAATCTCATTTGCTTAAAGGGAGTCTAAACTATGGTTTAAAAAAAAAAATCTATTCAAGTATGTATTTTTAACACAAAAATGACCTTCTATTGCTATCATCATCCTCCAATTTTTTTTTTAATTATTATTTTTGCTGCTGTGATATGATTTCCTGTTAGAGACAGGACTGACAATGTTAATGTCAGTGCTAAGTTGATCCATTGGACTAGGGACTGTGGACTATGGGATTTGTAGTGTTCATAGAGGAATGCACATGACTGCAACTAAGTTGCACTGCTTGTTCCAAACAAACAGAAGGGAGAGGTTTGGGAGCTCATGGAGGATGTTACAAGAAGGCAGAATACACAGTAGGAGATTCTTTCTTGGAAAATGGATTACAGAGCCATTAGAGCGGAGTTCCGCCTGGGTAAAAAAAAAATAAACAAAAATAAACTTTTAATATAAGGACACCTGTCCTGGGAGCCCACGATGTCGGCACCTGAGGCCAGCCCGGCTTCCAGCTGCAGGCACCAGGATCATTACTAAGGGAAACGGGAAGTGAAGCCTTACGGCTTCACAACCTGTTTCCTACTGCGCATGCGCAAACCGTGCTGCGCATTCTGAATGGTCCCTACTGTCTTCTGGGACCTGTGTGTCTCCCAGGAGGAGGGGCGGACATTACGTAGCTCGCTGCACAATGTGCAGCGATCTTTCCCTGGAAGTGGGAGCAGATACCTGAATTTGACAGGTATCTGCTCCCCCTGAAAGGTGCCAAATGTGGTACCGGAGGGGGGGGGGGAGATCCAATCAGTGGAAGTTCAATTTATGGGTGGAACTCCACTTTAGTGAATGTGCAGGGGTCATTTTTGGAGAATAAGGATATTGTTTAGTGTCACTTTAATTTCTAAAGCTCTGTCCCTATATTAGTGTAAAATCCTCCTCAGAGATTCTATCTATAGACTTTACCACAGCTTTTGCAAAGCCAGGCATAAGAGTGCTTTTACACTGAAAGCGCTGTCTCGTGTTAGCGGTGCTTTAGTGCTGTTCAAGTGGTGCTTTTGCACCGCTTTTCGGCCACTAGCAGGGCGCTTTCAATCCAAAAAAAGGTTTAAAAACTCCCGTTTTGCAATGCTTTCAAATCACTTTTCAGGCGCATTGAAAGCGCTGCCCATTCAATACAATGGGCAGGGCATTTTGGGAGCGCTAAATACAGCGCTCCCAACCCGCCCCAAGGATGCTGCTTGCAGGACTTTTCATATCGTCCCGCAAACGCAACGCCCTAGCGTGAAAAGTTACACTGGGATGAATGGGAGGCTATTTCCAGCGCTAAAGCACCTGAAAACCGCCCTAGTGTGAAAGGGGTCTAGGGAGTTTTACTTGTGCTCCATTCCCCATGAGCAAGAGCCAGAAGCTCAAGAACCAAGGTCTAATCACCACTGTTCCCTAGGGAGATACAGAAACATGAATAATTTAACCCACTATTATCTATGAAGGTAGACCATTTGATACTTGTTCAATATTTTGCTTTGTTTTTTGTTTTTTTTTTGTAACCTGCTGCCAGTTACTAACTAGTGATACGTTTGATTGGTTATCTCCAATGTAACGGTAGCTTTTGTTTCTATGGCATTAGTTCCAACCTTATGTTGACTGAAGATTTGTGTGCCTTTACAGATTAATTTTTTTAATAATTGCATTTGCTAGCATAATGCATCTGTTCATAAGAACTAACGTCAAATTGGATTAACTACTTGCCAGATTCATTTGCATAGACCATATTGTGCAATTCAATTTTTCCTTTATATTGGGGCTATAATGCACTGCTCGTATCTTTCCACTCATCATATATTGCAGAAACTTTTTGTTGTAGGAGCCTATTTTTTTTTTTTTTTTTTTTTTTTATTGTTAAGAGCTATAGTTCTCACATAATAGAATATGACCCATACAGGTTCCCTGGTACATTAAGTTGGAACTTGCATGCATTTGCTGTTCAAAAGAAAAATCTATTGGTCAAAATGTATGATTTTTTTTTTTTTGGCCTCTCAGGATCAACCATAGATTGTGCTGACTTCTCAGAACGATAGTGGTTTATAACTATCCCAGTAAACAACCATCTCTTATGCCCATGTTTTTTGTTTTTTTCCTTATGCCCATGTATACAGTTATTTTATATACTTGGCAAGTGGTTCACTTTAAGGGTTTTCATTGAGGGCTAAATATTGAGGTAAGGTTAGTACCAAGGAATAAGTCTAAATGTTCAAGTAAGATTAGAGTTGAGGTAAACGTGCATGTAAACCCTCACATATACCCAGTGAAGTGAACAGCCTCAGCTACACAGAGATGAAACAAATCCACCCACATAAGTTACATATATATCTGCTGTCTTCAGCTTTATATAATAGAAAGTGCACATCCTGTTAAGAATTTTCTCTTACCGATTCACCTATGGGCGTGGATACTTGCCATACACTGTGAGACAGCGGATTGGAGGAAAGGCACCCAGCCCCTCTCCACATAGGTAGAGACTTGCAGAGCTGTGCTGTGAATAGACCAGCTCTCTGCTAATCTATTTATAGCACCCACCCTGACACAAAATTCAGGTTGGTTTTATCACAGTTGACGGAGAACTTGTCAGAAGTTCTCATGCTGATAACAGAAGAACGGAGCAGGAGAAAGCCACAAGACTTAGGGCTTTGAAAAGAGAAAAGAAAACACTGCAGATATATGTCCCAGCTCACATTTCATGAATCAGGTTTACATCCACTTTAAGTCTGAACTTTCTCATTTATATAAGTCACAATGCAACTGCCAGGTCCCAACTTGAGGCCTGACGGCAACATGCAGCCTTTGGTACTTGTGCAGCACTTGGACCCCAGTAATCTGAGTGGGAGTGTTGTGTTGTAATAGCAGGATCTCTGCTAGCCATTTTTTAGATGAACCCAGTCTCTCACTGACTTCTAAAGTATTTTTAAAATCTCCCACAACACCTGTAACATGTCAAGTTAACAACCACTGGTATAGCAGGTATTAGTTGGTCACATTTAACTTGACTTGTTTTGACATTACACTACTTATCCAAGCAGCTTTCTGAGTTCTGAATGTCAGCAACATACCCCAGCATTTATAGCCACACTGGAAACACCTTCAGCATGATGATTAGATTAAGGTACCTACAGCTGGCCATAGATGGTTTGAATCTCGGGTGGTTCAACAGAAACCGGCTAAGATTCGAACCATGTATGGGCAGTCTGAATGTACAGAGTTGGTTAATTGATCAACTTGGGTACAACCAGCCTGATGGATTTTACACGCAATTATTGCTAGCAACTGCAAAAGCCACTAGTAATCATAGTTTTCTACTGGCAAGGATGGCTTCCCCTACTGCGAGAATACAATGGCTTAGTGGGAGGAATAGCCCTTTTAACACCGTCTGTCTATGGTTGCAGCAAAAAAGTTTGCTCCGTGTATGGCCTGCATAAGTTACTTGTGTGGCTATCCGTGCTGGTTTATATTGCTGACGCTTATCGGAGCTGAAGAAGCTACTTTGATAAGCAGTGAAACGTTTTAACATGGCAGGACAAATCCAGTTGAATGTGACTAACCACTACTAGATGCGCCATGACCTGAATAAATTAGTTCCTTCACAGACAACCTTACACTATTTCTCCCCAAACAATTAATCCTATTCCTCTCCTTAAAGGGGTTGTAAACCCTTGTGTTTTTTTTACCTTAATGCATGCTATGCATTAAGGTGAAAAAACTTCTGCCCCCCCCCACGTTTTACTTACCTGAGCCCCGTATTTCCCTCGGCGGAGATGCGCTGTCCCTCTGCACGAGGTCCTGGCTTTTGATTGGATAGATTGATAGCAGCGCAGCCATTGGCTCCCGCTGCTGTCAATCAAATCCAATGACACATGTGGACGGGTTCGGCATTCGTGTCTATGGACGCCGAATGCTGGACTCGGGAGTGCGCCCGCAAGGTAACCCCCCGGGAGAGCGCTTCTCCTAGGGGGTTATCTGATGCATGGAGGAGCTGCGAGAGCTGCCGAGGGACCCCAGAAGTCGAGGATCGGGGCCACTCTGCAAAACGAGCTGCACAGTGGAGGTAAGTATGACGTTAGTTTTTTTTTTTTTTTAATTTAAAATAACAAAGGCTTACAATCACTTTAAGCTTAACCTAACTCCAATATTTTGCCCTTAAAGCGGACCTTCAGTCATTTTTTTTCAACTTTGGATAGTAAAACATTTTTTTCTGTCAGTAAATACCTTATACAGCCCACTTCCTGTTTCTTGTCTGGTCATTAGCCTAGGCTTATGACATCATGCACAGCTCTCTCTCTCTCTCGCTCTTGTGAGAGGTTTGCCAGGAAGGGGGGGGGGTAGTGGAAGTCATTAGAGGGCCAATGAGAGCTGCAGGGCTGCAAAGCTGGCGGTGTGCCTCTGGGTTTCTGTGTAAATCCTGGAAGTGAACAGGCTTTAGCTGCCCACAGTTAAAATGGCGGCAGGCAGACTTAGTGGAGGGAGATTTCTGCAGCATATTTGCCAAGTACAGAATCACAGTATATATAAAATATGCAAAGTGGTTGAAGGGAAGCTTCAGAATGGCAAAGATGTTTTTATTACAAATTATATGAGCAGACTGCAGTTCCTCTTTAATAATCAGAGCCCTTAAAATGAACCCCCCTAACCCAACATGTTAAAAATAACCTTAAACAACAGTTAATGCAATCCAAACACTGATACTTAACCTTAAGCCTTAAACTCACCATTACAGCCCTAAGGCCTAACCCTAAAGTATAACTGCACTTTTACTAAGATTTGTTGTTGTCCCCACAGCCTATGACAAAATGCCAGTATGATTGGTTACCTTTTACAGAAGACCAATCCTTATTTTTAGGAGTGTGCTCTGGCCATGTGTTTGCATCTGTATTTACTGTAAGCAAGCTGCTCCAGGCTACCACTAGAGGTTAAAGACATGCTCTGATTGAACCGAGTGACCAGCCAGTCTCCTGGCATCCGAATGTTTATATTTTAAAGAAAACTCGTCTTTAGAGAAAATTTAAAGCTGCTCTTGCTTACCTCCCTGTAAAAATGCTAGCCTTTTCTTCTGGCTTAAAGAGGAGCTCCAGGCTCCTGCAGAAAAAAATGATAAAAGTCATCAGCTAGAAATACTGTAGCTGCTGATTTTTAATATTAGTACACTTAGCTGTTCAGGAATCCAGCGGTGTCTTCACCTCAGCCGATTTTTCAACCGGGTGCTGCCGCTGCCATCTCCACTAAGGCACACCGGCAGTGAGGCCTTGCAGCTTCACAGCCAGTTCCCTACTGCACCTGCATGAATTTCGCTGCTCTCTGTGAGTGGGCCAGCTGTTGGGGGAAGGAGGGGGCCGTACTTCTGACTCAAAACCAGGTATCTGCTCCTGCCTACCCCCCAAAAGGTGCCAAATGTAGCAGTGAAAGGGGGGGGGGGGGGAGACACAGATAAGCGTAGCTTCCCTTTTTGGGTGGAGCTCTGCTTTAAATATGCAAAGTAGAAGTCTATGTATACCTTTTCCTAGTTAGTGACTCAAAAACATTGAAGCAAAAGGATGCATGCTAGTCATTAGCATTTTCAAAAGAATTCTGCAACAGCTTTCTCCATATTTCTCTCATTGCTTTCTATCAACTAACTTTCCAATGCTTGTTTAACCCTGGAAACTTTCAGGCTGCATTCACATCTGAGCGTATCTTTTTCAGGCGTTTCTTAGGGCGCTTTTGCAGCGTTTTTGTACAAGCATTTTGAGGTCCAAAGATCACCAATGTAAAAAGAAGTAAAATGCCTGTAATCTGCCTAAAAAGAAGCTCATGTACTTTTTTGCTTCAGGTGACAGAACGCTCAGATGTGAACAGGGGCCATTTAAATGAATGAGATTTTGCTTGTTGGGCGTTTTGAGATGAGCGTTTTACGGGCTGAAAACGCTGAGGTGTGAATGCAGCCTTCTGCTTCAAGGTCAGTGCTTACCTAAACATCCTTGGCTGAGGAACACTAGCACTAACATTTGAATGATCCATTTACTGAAAGGTGGGAGCTGATCCTCAGGTAAGTAATAACTATAGAAAAGATTTTCTAATATCGGTACTAATTGTGTTTATCTGTATAACAGCCACCTCATTGTTTGACATAGGTTAACATGAATTAAATACAAAATCAAAAAATGGAAAATGGCGTTGTCAGTCGGTCACCAACTCCATTACTTTAAGGGGACATTCCAGTGAAAATAAATGAGAAAACCCAATTTTAACCTTAATATAGTCATGTTTTTTTTTCCAGGTTTAGGAACATGATGCTGATCAATTCTAGAACAAACAAAACAGTCATAGCATGCACATATTTAAAGCATACTAACTATTAGATACTAATAACCTATGTATTACCAGCCATAATCTCTAATTAAACAAAAATGTATGTAAGTGCATACTGTATAGTGTTCATTTTCATTTGAATATCTATTATCCAGCTTTGCCTTTCCGTAACTATAATACTCTCAACTCAGAAATTTCCTGATAATGTATGAGTTGGAGGCTTACTCCGTATCTGTTTGTCTTGTGGATTAATATGGTAGAGATAATTAATGCATACACATCCTGTAAGAGGGGGGAATACACTAAGATCTATATTGCTAAACGCTTATTCCAAGAGGAAAAAAAATGGCAGCTACAGGTGAAAGGGAAACTGCATTTCAAGTTGATGTTTTATTCCAAGGTGTTGGATATAATGTGTATCAATATTTTGCAGCATATTGATTACTAACAGCTACATGCATTTTTTTAAGCAGTTTTAAACCTCCAACTAAGCCGCTAAGCCATGTTGTGAGATATTTTCAATGAGTTTTCCAGTTCAGTGGCTCTCCCCTGGGGTTAATTAATAGAACTTGATTATAATAAGTACATCTTTTTTATAACTGTTTTAAGCTTTTAACATGAAAGTGTATATCTTAATATTGTTTTAATATAAATGATGTACAGTTGTGTATAAAAAGTTGTAAATAAAATTTTTAATCTTCAAGCACACAATAGTCACTTGGCCTTTTTTTTTTTTTTTCATTTGATGCAATTTTCATTTCCAGATTTAACCTTCATTACCACCTAATGGTGAAACTGTGTCATTGCAGTTTTCACAGTTTTCTGTGAAAACTGTACTACTAGAAGGGCCATATTGCGATGTTAACCACTTGCCAAACCAGGCTTTTTTTGGCACTTCGTTCACAAGTTTAAATCAGTATTTTTTTCTAGAAAATCACTTGGAACCCCCAAACATTATAAATGTTTTGTTTTTTAGCAGAGACCCTAGGGAATAAAATAGCGATCATTGCAATTTGTTACATCACACGGTATTTGCACAGTGGTTTTGCAAACGCAATTGTTTTGGAAAAAAATACACTTTAATTTAAAAAAAAACACTATTTACCCCAATTTTTTTTTTCTAAACTGTGAAAGATGATGTTACAGCACGTAAATAGATACCTAACATGCCACGCTTTAAAATTGTGCACACTCGTGGAATGGCGACAAACTACAATACTTAAAAACCTCCGTAGGTGACACTTTAAACGCCTTAACAGGTTACCTGATCAGAGTTACAGAGGAGGTCTAGTGCTAGAATATTTGCTCTTGCTCTAATGTTCGTGGTGATACCTCACATGTGTGGTGCGAACACCCATTACATATGCGTGCGCGACTTACGTATGCATCCGCTTCTCCGCACAAGCACGGAGGGATGGGGGCACGTTACTTTTTTTTTTTTCACTTTTATTCCTATTACAAGGAATGTAAACATACCTTGTGATAGAAAAAAGGATGACAGGTCCTCTTTATGGAGAGATCTGGAGTCAAAATTACCGCAAATCTCTTCTGTACTTTTTTAAAAGCAAAAGATCAAAAAGTTTTAGAAAAAAAAAATGTATTTACTTTCAGCCTGGAACGGAAGAAACGTCATGACGTCGCTCTGGTCCCCCAAGGCCACAGAGTCAATCAAAGAGTATCTACTCTTTGATCGCCTATAAGAGTAGCCGGCTGCACTCCTGGATCATTTCTCGGACGAACCAGCGGAAACGGTAAGCCCAAAAAACACCAGCGAGAGGGGACTTCGGAAAGCATTCCAGTGACTCATGAGCTGCTCAGAATGCTTTCATGACAAAGCCAGCCGCCGGCTGCAAAAAAACGGTATCTTCCACCATAATCCCGGTAAACAACTTGCAAACCGCAGCATGGTTAGGAGCTACGATAGGGACCTCTGCATGAAGAACATGTAGAAGATTTTTGTTAAAATCTTATATAGTCTTCTGTGGCTGGTAAACAGTTCACAAAGGTAAGGATTTACGGTAAACACAAGGGTGTCTTCAGGGGTGCCTTGGCAAAATGCCTGGAAACTGCCCAAAAATTGTATACAAGCCAGCAGGTGGATCAAGCCTGCCTATTAGTTACATAAAGCCACAGGTTTTCATTGTGCACCACTACAACCTTCTAGTTGCCAGTGTCCTAACAACCAATGACCTCACTGCTAATGTTGGGTGTCATACACATATGGGTGTTGCTACATAATGTAATACTATTCATTTAGTTTTTTAAATTTTGGAAAAGGGTGCCTTGAGAATTGTGCGGAATTGTAAAGGGTGCCTTATCAGTATCAGTGCCGATACTAAGCATTTGCACGAGTACTCGTACTTGTGCAAATGCTCCTATACCTGAAACTGATACCTTTGCGGTGCGATTTGAGCCCATACAAAATGCATGGGCTCAAATCGCACTGCAAAGAATTGCATGTGATCTGAACAGGAATGCGGTACGATTCCTATCCGAATTGCATCCTGTTTCCGCCACTGCTCCTGTGTGAATCCAGGCTTGTCATAGTGACTTCAGCCGGGGTTCACACAGGAGCGGTGCGGGAAACCACACGTGTTTCAGACAGGAATCGCACAGCATTCTTGTTCAATTCTCACGTGATTCTTAGTGCGATTTGAGCCCATTAATTTTGTATGGGCTCAAATCGCACCACAATGGTATCAGTACATGTACTCACAGTTAAAAAAAAAAAAAAAAAGTAGCTGTTCAATCCTAGTAAACACTGTTGGGCTGTGGTATCCCTTTATTGAAGGAGAACTATGCAGTTAAATGGAAAATAGTGGATTGTGATACCTAATTATGAAAATGTCAAAGGTTTATTTCATTGAGAGAATATTTTAAAGATATGGCAGTTACAAACTGTACAGAAAAAGTAGTTACAGGGCTGTGCCACCCAAAGTATATATTAGAGTTTTTGGACACTAGACAGCTGAATCACCACAGGGCTTTTTACATTACTTGAGAACACTTTTGACAAAATATCCCAGCTGTTTTCACACCTTCTACAAATCTAGAACTGCAGAAATATGACAATGTAGCCCATCTGTAGGAGTGTTAATGTTTTTGTGAGTAGTAAACAAGTCATATTAGGGCCATTAAAGGAGTAGTGGAGATGCCATTGTTGGTTCTTCCAGAGACAAGCCTTGACTCCAAGCATAAAGCTTTTCTGCTTCTTCTTCCCAGTCATCATCAGAAAACACTGCTTGGTTCAGGGTATTCTTCTTACCAAGAAACGGTCTCTGATTGACATCTGCGGTATCTCTGAGATCCTAAAGAATTAGAGCTGCTGTTACTTTCAGTTTAATCCATTGCGCAGTTAACATAACTATTTTAGTGCTAAACCTATAGAACTTAGGATGGAATTTTCTGTGCTACAGAACATGCTTTACTCTTCTTACCTGGTTGTTTCAACACAGACTGACTTCCTTTCTGTCATCGAGATTCAACACTGCTGACTACCACTGTGATTCCAACAATTTTCTTGGTGTTTCAAACAAACAGTAGGGACTGCAACATCATCAATTGCTTTTTCAGTAAAATGTACAGTACTTTTGCAAAATATTTAGGCAGGTGTGGAAAAAATGCTGTAAATAAAGACTGCTTTCAGAAATAGAAGTGTTAACAGTTTATTTTTTTAATCAATTAACAATATAGAAAGTAAATGAACAGAAGAGCAATCCAAATCAAATTAATATTTAGTGTGACTACCCTTTGCCTTCAAATTAGCATAATTTCTGCTAGGTACACACAGTGCTTGTGTGCACAGTTTTTAAGGAACTCAGCAGATAGGTTGTTCCAAACATTTGGAGAACTAACCACAGATCTTCTGTGGATGTAGGCTGCCTCAAATCCTTCTGTCTCTTAATATTATCCCAGGTAGATTCACTGATGTGGAGATCAGGGCTCTGAGGGGGCCAAACCATCACTTCCATGACTCTTCATCATTCTTAATGACATTGGCTGTATGTTTAGGGTTGTCCTGCTGCAGAATAATTTTGGGGCCAATCACACTCCTTGGTGGTATGGTATAATGGATACGTATCTACCTATATTTCTCAGTATTGGGGACACCCTTGATCCTGACTAAATCTCCAACTCCATTTGCACAAATGCAGCCCCAAACTTGCAAGGAACCTCCACCGTGATTTACTGTTGCCTGCAGACACTCATTATTGTAAGGCTCTCCAGCCCTTGGGTGAACAAACTGCCTCCTAGTACAGCCAACTATTTCAAATTTTGACTCGTCAGTCCAGAGCATTTGGTGCCATTTTCTGCACCCCAGTTCTTATGTATTTGTGCATAGTTGAGTCACTTGGCCTTGTTTCTATGTTCAAATGTATGGCTTGTTGGACGCAACTCTTTCATGAAGACCACTTCTGGCCAGACTTCTCCGGACAGTAGATGATGTACCTGGATCCCACTGGTTTTCACCAGTTCTGTACTGATGGCACTGCTGGACATCTTCCAATATTGAAGGGAAGTAAGCATGATGTGGTTCATCTGCTGCATTAGGTTTCCTTGGCTGACCACTGTGTCTACGGTTGCCCAATCATTCCCCAATAGTGTCCTCAATGCTGAGAAGAAAAAGGAGTCCTGGAAGTGATGGTTTGGCCACCACAAAGCTTTGATCTCAACTTTATCAAGTCTGCCTGGGATTTCAAAAAGAGACAGAAGTATTTGAGGCAGTCTACATCCACAGAAGATCTGTGGCTAGTTCTCCAAGATGTTTGGAATTATCTACCGGCCAAGTTCCTTCAAAAACTGCATGCACAAGCACTGTGTACCTAGAAGAAATGATGCTGGTTTGAAGCCAAAGGGTAGTCACACCGAATATTGATTTTGATTTAGATTTTTCTGATTCTTTTTCTGTTGGCTCACTTTGCATTTTGTAAATTGCTAAAAATAAACAATTATAATATATATTTTTGAAAGCATTCTTACTTAAGCACATTGAAGATTCTTTGGCAATCTTTTTACAGTTGTTTTTTCTTTTTTCCGCTGTGTTAAGAACCAATTTACTTCAAGATATTATGTATGAATGAAAGTATTGAGGACATTGATTTGGCAGCAGAGGCTGCATTGTTGGGTACGGATAAAGTTGTTAATATTTATTTTTATAACTTAACTCTGCATCAAACATTTAAGTGGCATTTCAGGAAATAATTTATAAAGGCGTGTTAAGAGGACGGAATTAGGGGCGGGGCAGGGTTGGGTGGGGCAACTGGTGGCGTGTAACCCTTGAGGTCTGGCTAGCAGCTTACATGCTGTTCATACTCAGTCACAATGAGATTTGTTTTCTGTATTTTGCATAAAAACTGGTTGATCCTGCTGCTCTATATCTCCACCTTCTGTTCATGTCCCCAATTCAGCTAGGGATTTTGCAGCTGTGGTGACAACACATTCTCAGTTTTCAGTGAGTTCTATGCTGACCATTTCCTCCCTATCACATACTGTATGAGCAGCCAATGTGACTATAGAATCACACATGTGGGCATATACACAGTGGTAAATGACAGCCCACTCCTTCCCTCCTCATCTATGCCCACTAACCAGCTAAACGCAATGGGGGTGGAAAATTACACGTAGATTATTAGAGGCTTCACCTCCTTCTTATTCTATGGCACTATATACACTATTAGATTTTCTGCAGATTTTTGTCTTCAGATTTACCAAAACCATGTAGTGCAAGGGCCTGCCTGATTGCATACAAATTGAAACTCTTAGGCCCCTTTCACACATGCGGACCGTATGTCCGTATTTCATCCATCCGTTTTCGGATGAAATACGGACATACATGCATCCCTATGGGATAGCGGGTGTCAGCGGATGTACATCCGCTGACACACGATGTTGTCCGGCTCCGCTCTCGTCCGATTCTGCGGACGGAAGAAAATCCTATTTTTCTATCCGTCTGCAGAGTGGATCGGAGGAACACGGACAGACGGTCCGTGTTCCTCCGATCCCCCATAGGGGAGAGCGGAGATCTGACAGGGCGGTCCCTGCACAGTGTGCGGGTCCCGCCCTGTCATCTGCCTGCTCAGCTGGGGAAAGCGGAGCGATCCCCGCTGAGCAGCGGATAAACACGGGGCGGATCAACACGGATCCGTCCCGTGTGAAAGGGGCCTTAAGGTTTGACCTCATATTATATGGTTTTGGTAAATCTGAAGGCAAAAATCTGCAGAAAATCTAATAGTGTGTATGGGGTCTAAAGCACGGGCTGGAGGGGCGTGACACAGCCTGTAACTGGCAGAAATCCACCCACACTTGAAATGTTATTTCCACAAAATAATAAAGATTTAATTTTTTAATTTCATTCATATATATATATATATATATATATCTATATATTATATATTATGCTGATTTATTGATATTATTTTTTTTTACTCTGTATTCCAAAGGCTGTTTTTTTTTTGTTTTTTTTTATTTTGAACATGTGACCAGCAGCAGAGGACTAGAAGCTTCTCCTGCTTATGTTTCCATGCAGACAGGCTGGGAAAGGGTTGGATCATGTGACAGTTATATATCGATTAGGAAAAAGGTACTTAGTTTTTTTTCTTTATTAAAATAATTACTGTGCCACCATCCACATGCAAAAATAGAAGGGATAATGTAAATTAAACAGTGTGTGTTTGGTATCATTTTAAAGTTTCTGTTAAAGGACATTTTAAATCACTTTTGAAGGCCTATTTGCTTTTGCAGGTCCAGCTTTGCAGGCAGCAAATTTCTATGATGTCTATTTGCAAGAGTATCGCTAAGTGGTCCAGTTAAATGAACAGAGACCAGGAACCTGTTTTGAAGACCCTATTTTCTTGCAACAATTACAGCTGATGCCTTTATCTCTTTTGTTTTGTGTTGATTATCTTGAGAATGTAATCCGCCAAGTGTCAAGAATCCCTCTCTGTGCATATGCGCAAGATTTTGTGGATGAAAATGCTTGTAAGAAAAGTTTTTTGCATGCCATTTGCTGGTGAATGTCTCTTCCCTTCATCAAGGACATAACTGGGAGAAAGGTACTTCTACCCCACAAGAAAAAAGCTCCTACACATAAGACTTCTACCTCTACTCAAACAAAGGGATCTTTCCATTTTGTTTCAATGGTTTTTACTGAACGTTTTCAGGACATTTAAACATTTGAGATCAAACATCATTCAATATCTCTATACAGTGAATGTTTCTAGAAGAGAAAGTTAACATCTTCTGCCCTGCACTTCTGTTGTGGATCGTTCCATTTTAAGCATCAACCTCAACAACAGGGCTTAACACTTCCTTTTGTTGCAAGCCCTGACCCACCAAGCCTTCCCAGGAAGCCCTCATCACAATGAACGGGGGAGTCTATTGGCATTTGCACCCCTCTGGATCCAAAATGTCCCAGACTTCTGGGTCCAATCTGTTTTTTCAAAGTGATACAAAATAGATTTTTGTTTTTATTCCTGCCCCCTCTTAGCTTTTTACCTTCAAAACTGCCAGCTTCAGACCAAAAGAAGAAAGATTTAATGACCGCCTTGCACCATCTTTAGGTACAAGGATAGGTAATAATAGTTTCTTCAGAAGATCAGTTTCAAGAATTCTATTGAAATCGATTTACAGTCCCAAAACAAAATGGGGTCACCCACCCAAATAATGAGTTAAAATCCCTAAACAGAATATTCAAATGATCTGTCATTGCTACTCAAAGACAAGCAGAATGTCTTGCATCAGTAGACATACAAAATGCTTATTTCCACATTCTCATTTTTCCTATCATATCAGCGACTTCTGTGTTTTTCTGTGGAGACCAGCACTTCCAATATGTGGCACTGTCATTCAGGCACTTTTCTGTTCAGAGAAAGTGCTTGCCCTGCTTCATAGAAACAAAAAGTATATGCTGGACGGCCGCACTCCAAGTGAGCATGTACCAACACGTACAGCTGACACGTTTCACACCAAATTGTGCTTAATTATAGTGTGAAATGTGTCAGCTGTACGTGTTGGTACATGCTCACTTGGATGTCTTGGATATGCATGCGGGGCTTGGCTTCATGGTGACCTCCCTCAATGCATTTCCCTTTACCCAGTTTCACTCCAAGCCCATTTAATCCATCATAATTAAGATGTGGAACAAGTAAATCTAATCTTTGGATTGCCCAATGTTTCTGTCCAGTCAAACAAAGATCTCCCAGGTTCTATCTCCAATATTACCTTTGGATTCTTTCACAAGACTTGGAACGTGGTAGAGACAGATGTAAGCCTTAAAGGCTGGGGTAGAGTCTGCAACTCCCTGATGGTCCAGGGGACATGGTCGCCACAGGGGTCAAAACTCCCCATCAATATTCTGGAACGGAGAGCCATTGTCTCTACAACATTGGACCCCCCATCTACAAGGTCCCCCAGTCAGACAATGCCATAGCAGTGGCCTAAATAAATCACCAAGGAGGCACTAGAAGCCTGGCAGCCCTGAGAGAGCCAAGTCAAATTCTCTCATGGACAGAAATTTACCCTCCAGCTCTCGGTTGTGCATATTCCTGGAGTGGACATTTGACAGACAGACTTCCTAAGCCATCAATGCCTAGACCTGGTAGTGTGGTCTCTGCACCCTGAGATAATCCTTGTGTAAGTAAAGGAAAACCAGATGTGGCATTCTGGCCTCCAACAAAAAAAAACTTGAAACAAGTTTGTGGCCAAGACCAGGGGTTATATAGCCTTTGCAGTACGTGCTCTGGAGATTTCTTGGAATCAATTTCAAGGCCTTGGCCTCCTCCAAAGACAGAACAATGAAAACTCTACCACAGGCAAAAAAAAAAAGGGGAACACAGATAAATGCTTCAAAATGTGTCTAATTTCAATAATCGGGAAACCTATATTTTGCTCTGCCAAAAAATGTGAATCAAGATCACTAAACAGTCCAATGTATGAGTAAGTCCCATTCAAATAATAGTTGCTTATGAAAACAAAAGGTAAGTGAACAGGTGCTGGTGCCATTAGTAGTAGATAATAATAATAATAAACAGGTGACCACTTCCAGGTGACCCCACATGGATTTACACTCACTACAATTGATGGACTTACTCTTACTAGATAGGTCTCACTGTGCTCACTGTGCTTTTTTGGTTAGACCCACTGTGTATCTTGTCACCAACTTGACCATTCACATGGATGCGATTTCTTCCATATACCAGGATGCGATTTCTTCCATTGCAATACACCGTAACTCAAAAAACAATATTGGGAAAAGGTTCACTGCACAAAGCAGCCGACTTTATTAAACCATATAATACCTTGCATTTACACAGCAGTCACATGTATATGTGCCTAAGGACCAGCACCAGGTACATACAGCTCTTTTGGTTAAGATGGCGTCACCCCGAGACCAGAAGCTGGCTTTCGATCCAGGGAAAGGATGTAACATATTGGCTGGGGAACACATTTAAAGGGCTCCTCCAAAGAAACCAAACTTACTGACTCAAGGCCTCCCGTCTCATCCTGCTTCTCAGTCAGTGGCTTTAACTGCATGGTTGTTGAAACCCAAGTCCTAAACTATAAAGGTGTCTCTGACTCAGTTATTCCCACTTTACTTGGAGCAAGAAAATCCAACTCCCACTAGATTTACCAACGCACAAAAAAGGCCTTCTTTGCATGATACACAGACAGAAAGGTCAATCCTGGGGAAGATTCAATTGTTTGTATTTTTGCCTTTCTTTAGTCTGTTCTTGACCAGCATCTAGCCATGAGTACCCTCATGGGACAGGTTGCTGCCTTATCAATCCTCTTCCAGAAGCCTCTTGTGCAATCTTTAATCAGGACATTTCTACAGGGAGTTGCTCATATAAATCCACCAATTCAACCTCCTGTGTCACCTTGGGATCTTAATCTGGTGCTCTCTGCATTGCAGAAACTCCCCTTTGAAAAAATTAGAGACATTCCTTTGGAAGGCCTCACTTGTACAGTTGCCATCCTGCTTGTTAGGCATGTTTCTGAATTGGCAGACATCTACTGTAAAGAAACTTTTCTTGCTTTACACAAGGACTGGGTGGTTTTGGGTCCAAAACCTTTCTTTTTACTTATGGTGGTCTCTTCTTTCCACCTCCAGTGAGGCTATCTTCCTCCCTACTATTTGACCTACTTTCCAAAATAGGGTCATTTGGGGGGGGTTGTGCCACCTGGACATTCCATGGCCTCCGAAACTGTGATAGGCAGTGAAGAGTGAAATCAAAAATTTACGCCCTTAGAAAGCATGAAGGCGGTGCTTGGTTTTCGGGGTCCCGTACGCGGCTAGGCTCCCAAAAGTCTCACACATGTGGTATCCCCATACTCAGGAGAAGCAACAGAATGTATTTTGGGGTGTAATTTCACATATTCCCATGGCATTTCTGAGCAATATATCATTTAGTGACAACTTTGTGCAAAAAAAAAAAAAAAATTGTCTCTTTCCCGCAACTTGTGTCACAATATAAAATATTCCATGGACTCGACATGCCTCTCAGCAAATAGCTTGGGGTGTCTACTTTCCAAAATGGGGTCATTTGGGGGGGGTTTGAACTGTCCTGGCATTTTATGCACAACATTTAGATGTCACACATCACCGACTCTTCTAACCACTTGAAAACAAAGCCCTTTCTGACACTTTTTGTTTACATGAAAAAAATATTTTTTTTTGCAAGAAAATTACTTTGAACCCCCAAACATTATATATTTTTTTAAAACAAATACCCTACAGATTAAAATGGTGGGTGTTTCATTTTTTTTTTTTTCCACACAGTATTTGCGCAGCGATTTTTCAAACACATTTTTTTGGGGAAAAAACACACTTTTTAAAATTTTAATGCACTAAAACACACTATATTGCCCAAATGTTTGATGAAATAAAAAAGATGATCTTAGGCCGAGTACATGGATACCAAACATGACATGCTTTAAAATTGCGCACAGTGTGAAAGTGTGCCTAGCCTGTGCAATGCTGTACCCTACACTAATACTCAACTAGTGTATGGTAGCGTTCAAAACATTCACCAATACAAAGACCAGGATTGTCAGGACAGGAGGGACAATAATAGCGGGTGTCACGCCTATATCCGCACTTGCTGCAGACACAACATCTTTTTTGGGGGGGTTCGTTGGGTAGGGGTACTCGGGAGGACATAAAGAAAATGCCTCTCATGCAGCCGACTGCATTTGGTTGGGGATGTGAATGGGGGAAGTATGGGCGCTGCAGAAGTGGTGGGTTCCCAATTAGGATTGGCGAATGCAGCAGGAAGGGCATTATTGGCACGACGGGCCTGTGTTTGTCTTCTTCTTGGTGGCAGCGGGACACTACTTGTGCTTGCCACCTCACCAGCTTGAACTGCACTTATGGGACTCGCCTCGTCACCAAGTGTTACTGCAGTGCTGGTTTGACTACGACTGGGGGTGTACTAGGCCGCTGGTGCTTGCCAGTTCACCAAAACGCTACCAAAAAAACTGTTAGCGATCGCAGGGATCAGGCCTGACTCTGCGAACGCTGCAGTTATGCGTTTCGTGTTTTGTAAGTGACAGTGATCGATCGATACTGCGCTGGGCTGGGCTGGGCCGGGCGGAGGGGCAAAATGCAGGTGCTAGCAGGTATCTGGGCTGATCCCGCTAACACTGCGTTTTTGGGAACCCTAAACTGCTGGGGACGCTAGTATAGATCTGATCGGATCAGATATTAATCCGTTCAGATACTATACCACTAAGGGAGGTATACGGTGCATGCGTGGGTGTTAGCGGTACTGGCGCTAACCTGACGCTGCCTGGGGCTGGTGCTTGCCAGTTCACCAAAATGCTACCAAAAAAACTGTTAGCGATCGCAGAGATCAGGCCTGACTCTGCGAACGCTGCAGTTATGCGTTTCGTGTTTTGTAAGTGACAGTGATCGATCGATACTGCGCTGGGCTGGGCTGGGCCAGGCGGAGGGGCAAAATGCAGGTGCTAGCAGGTATCTGGGCTGATCCCGCTAACACTGCGTTTTTGGGAACCCTAAACTGCTGGGGACGCTAGTATAGATCTGATCGGATCAGATATTAATCCGTTCAGATACTATACCACTAAGGGAGGTGTACGGTGCATGCGTGGGTGTTAGCGGTACTGGCGCTAACCTGACGCTGCCTGGGGCTGGTGCTTGCCAGTTCACCAAAATGCTACCAAAAAAACTGTTAGCGATCGCAGAGATCAGGCCTGACTCTGCGAACGCTGCAGTTATGCGTTTAGTGTTTTGTAAGTGACAGTGATCGATCGATACTGCACTTGGGTGGGCTGGGCTGGGCTGGGCCGGGCGGAGGGGCAAAACGCAGGTGCTAGCAGGTATCTGGGCTGATCCCGCTAACACTGCATTTTTGGGAACCCTAAACTGCTGGGGACGCTAGTATAGATCTGATCGGATCAGATATTGATCCGTTCAGATACTATACCACTAAGGGTGGTGTACGGTGCATGCCTGGGTGTTAGCAGTACTGGCGCTAACCTGACGCTGCCTGGGGCGAGGCATATCACCGCCGGGCGATCAGGGGGCTAAACCTTTATTCGGTAATAAACGGCGGGTGCCCTGACACTATAAAAAATAAACGAACTAACCAGCGTCACCCGTAATGGTTATACGGTGATCAGTGGTGAAAGGGTTAACTAGGGGGCAATCAAGGGGTTAAAACATTTATTAGATAGTATATGGGGGTCCCTGTCGCTATAAAACGCTGATGGCGAACCTAAATATTTACCTCCCTAACTAGCGTCACCAGTGACACTAATACAGCGATCAGAAAAAGATCGCTTAGCGACACTGGCGACGGGGGGTGATCAAGGGGTTAAAACTTTATTAGGGGGGTATCCTAGACCTAAAGGGGGCTACCACTAACTGCCCTACCACACTGTCACAAACTGACACCAATGCAGTAATCAGAAAAAAAAAACTGCTTGGGGTCAGTGTGACGGGGGGGGGGGGGGGGGATCGGGGCTGTAATGTGTGCCTGGCATGTTCTACTGTATGTGTGTTGTGCACCCACATTACAGTCTTCTCTCCTCGGCGCCGGAACGGAAAATACCGAGCCAAGGAGAGATGACATCATTTCCTCTGCCTCTGTGTACTATACAGAGGCAGGGGAATGATCGGATTGGCTGGGAGCGATCGCAAGGGGGGGCCACGAATGGATGGCCTCCCCTTCATCTCTGAACGCTCCCAGTCAGAAGCCGACCGCCTCGGGCACCGGGGGGGGGGGTTCGATCGGACCCCCCGCCCGCGGGAGGCAGATCACGTACAGGTACGTGATTCTGCCTGCCCGTGCCATTCTTCCGACGTACATCGTCGTGAGGCGGTCGGCAAGTGGTTAAAACTGTCCCTTGCTCCCTCCTAGCACCTATGTTTACTAACCTACGTAAGAAAGATCTGTATACTTACCTATTTTCAACCTGCTCCGGTCCTGTCACATGATCTCCCCTGTGTCTGCCAGTAGAGTGGCAGGGGAGAAAAGAGAGCACACTGATAATGGCTAGTAAAGCCTGAAGCTGTGATTTCACCCATAGGCTTCAATGTCTCATCTGTTGTCAGCACTCCCTCCTCTACCCTGTAGCCATGCTGGCTGACACAGGAGAGTGGGATCACGTGACCAGACCAGAGTGGCTGAAAAAAGGTAAGTATACAGATCTTTCCTATAAAAGTTCATAAGCATAGGTGTTAGGAGGGGTTTGGGACAGGTTTTAAGGGTAGTTAGGGTTAAGCGCGGAATTCCACTTTAACTACAGTATATTTTCTCTTTCATGAAATTCATTTGCAAAATAAGAGGGACTCTGTAATATAAGAGAATGGAGACTGCTTAGTCTTATGTCAAACAAAGAAGGCTGTTTGGATGCCAAGGCGGCAATTTTTACACATTTTAAAGATTCTGATGTAAGTGTAATGATTTTAAACCTTTTAATAAACCTTGCAGTATTACACTATGTGCCCTCTTCTCTTCACTTGTCCAAACTTTACTACTTCGATCGTCTTTGACTAAGTAAAGTATGTAGGATCTACCGTACAATCAAGTGGTGAAGGAGAGGAGATTCCATTCTCTGAGGCACAACCTACCTACATATCTGCTGGACAGGAGATATCATCTTCATATACACGGGCGTATTTTTCATCTTTATCTGGTGAGTGGGGATCCAGGAGGGGAGCACAGGAAGTCACCAAGATTACATCAACGTGTCACCAGCCCTGCACATCACACTTGATGAACTTTATTGTTTGAACCTTATTTTGCAATTTTTTTGAATTTTTAAACTTTATTGTATGCCCCTTTGTTTGCATTATACTGGCACTTTGTTACACATGTTGTCATATGACACATATTTGATGTGAGTGTATGCACATTTATGATTGAGAGAGGCAGCGCTGAGCATATATTTTTTTTCTGTTGTCTATCCTGCACATGCCTACACAGTAAAGCCACCACTGAAAGCTCAACGTGGGACTGGACCATAGCGGCTTGAGAACAGGTAAGTACAGCGATTTTTGCTTTACAGGACTAGATAGATTAGTCTTAGGATGTGGCATAGAGCAGGATTAGAGTTAGTTAGTTTTTGCCTAAACTTCCACTCTAAGATTTCCATTGTGACACATTGACTCTACCAACCAGAAAGTAGGGAGGGTTAAAGTGGAACTTCACTCTTTCAATCAACATTGACTATTTTTAATCCTTATGCTGCTAGTAAATAGATAGGAAAGTATATCCTATTTATTTGTTTTACACATTTTTTTTTTACATTTCTTCAGTTACTTCCTGGTTTCTGGCCCAGGCAAATGGTGTCATACATCCCAGGAGTCTTCAAGAGGGGAGGATGAGTTTCCTCCCCTAAGCTCACCCTCCTGCCTGCATGCCTGAGCTTAGGGCAAATGGATTCCAGGGAGTAAATGCTACATGAATCACCTGCCCTTACTCAAGATGGCCAAGGCCAGAAATGCTAGGGGGGTTCAAAGTGATTTCTCGGCAAAAGAAAGCTTGAAGACATAAATGGATGGGGGAGTTTTCTTTGAATATTAACAATAACTTAAATAGCATTTTTGGTTTGTGGTGCTTATATGCGTATATGTGGTTCCACTTTAAATTCTCTGCTTGAGAATGTATGTGAGTTTGGTTACAGCTTAAGATAAAACATTTAATTGAAATATCCAATCACTTTAAAATTTCCAATTCATATTTGATGCTACTTATAAAAAAATGTACATATCTTACCTGTCCCTCATTTCCTAGACCATAAACCCTTTTCATCTTTTGAACTTTTAGACGAGCCTTATGTGATCTCCGCGATGTATTTCTGGGGGCCACAGAGTAGCGAGATGATAGGTAAGCGGAGATTGCCGATGATGGAGGTGGTGCCGGGGATCTGCAGCATAAAGCAGTTTAGCTGGTTAGTAAATCATTCATAGGATAAATAAATACTTTATGTTCAAACATTTCTAGACACCTGATTATTAAACCTTAAAGTGGATGTTAACCCGATTCATGAAATCTGACCTGGGCACATCTATCTGTAGTGTTTACTTGTCTCTCTCCAAAGCCCTAAGTCTCATGTCTTTTCTGCTGCTCCGTTCCTCTGTTATCAGCATGAGAACTTCTGACAAGTTCTCCGAGATAAAGGCAGCTGAAAATTTGTGTTGGGGAGGTTGCTATAAATAGAATAGCAGAGAGCTTGTCTATTCACAGCACAGCTCTGCAAGTTTCTTGGTTCCTCTGCCTATGTGGAGGGGGGGTGTGCCTTTCCTCAAACCAGCTGTCACACAGTGTATGCCCAGTCTCCCCTCCCACTGCTGAAAGAGGAAGTAAAAGTTCTAACACAATGTTCACTTTCTAAAGAATATAGAAAGCCGAAGACTGCAGATATACATGTAAAACGTATGTGGGAAATTTTTTTCATCCCTGTGTATCACCTGAGGCTGTTCACTTCACTGGGTATATGTGAGGGTTTACATCCACTTTATGAGTGTGTTGGACATCCATTAAAAAACATGGATATTAATAGGGATTTGCCACTCATTACCTTTATAGATCTAACAGTCTCCATTCTTTTGATAAGCCTTTCCACAGGATTTTGGAGCGTTTCTGTGGGAATTTATGTCCCTAACTAGAAAACTTGCATTTGTGAGGTCAAGTCTCCATGCTCGAGAGGAATGCCTGGTTTTAAGTTAGCATTCCAACTCATCCCAAAGATGTTTAATAATGTTGAGATCAGGGCTTTGTGCAAGTCACTTGGGTTCCTCCACACCAACTCATCAAACCATGTGGTCATTGACCTGCACACAGGGGAGCTGGCAACAGGGCTTTTTTAATGTTCATTCATTCAATAGCATTACATTTAATGACCAACTCTTGTTGCTGCTGCTGGCTCCCAGATAAGTGTCATCTCAATAAACTGAAGCTGACAGTGTACACAAGCAAGATCTGACACTTCTTGAAATGTAGGGGATCCCTGCAAAATTTACAGATCTCCGTACTTTAAATAAAAGGAATATTAAAAAAAAAAACTTTGTTGCTGATTGGAAGTAGATATTATTATCTATTCCTGAAAGTGTTTAAAATTAAAAGTGCGGTATGGTGACAGGATTTTTTAAATCTGACACTAATCATTTTGACAGTTTTGTTTGTTAAATATAGTGCTTATACAGTTATGCTCATAAGTTTACATACCTTGACAGAATTTATGATTTCTTGGCCATTTTTCAGAGAATATGAATGGTAACACAAAAACATCTCTTTCACACATGGTTAGTGTTTGGCTGAAGCCATTTATTATCATCAACTGTGTCTACTTTTTTTAAATCATAATGACAGCAGAAACTACCAAAATGACCCTGATCGAAAGTTTACATACCCTGGTGATTTTGACCTGATAACATGCACACAAGTTAACACAAAGGGGTTTGAATGGCTATTAAAGGTAACCATCCTCACCTGTGATCTGTTTGCTTGTAATTAATGTGTGTGTATAAAAGGTCAATGAGTTTCTGGACTCCTGACAGACCCTTGCATCTTTCATCCAGTGCTGCACTGATGTTTCTGGATTATGAGTCATAGGGAAAGCAAAAGAATTGTCAAAGGATCTGCGGGAAAAGGTAGTTGAACTGTATAAAACAGGAAAGAGATATAAATAGATATCCAAGGAATTGAGAATGACAATCAGTAGTGTTCAAACTCTAATCAAGAAGTGAAAAATGAGGGGTTCTGTTGAAACCAAACCACAGTCAGGTAGACCAACTAAAATTTCAGCCACAACTGCCAGGAAAATTGTTCGGGATGCGAAGAAAAACCCACAAATAACTTCAGATGAAATACAGGACTCTCTAAAAACAACATGTGGTGTGACTGTTTCAAGATGCACAATAGGGAGGCACTTGAAGAAAGATGGGCTGCATGGTCAAGTTCCCAGAAGAAAGCCATTACTACGCAAATGCCACAAAGTATCAAGCTTACAATATGCCAAACAGCACAGAGACAAGCCTCAAACCTTCTGGCACAAGAGTGGAGTGATGAGACCAATATTGAGCTTTTTGGCCACAACCATAAACGCTAAATTTGGAGAGGAGTCAACAAGGCCTATGATGAAAGGTACGGAGGTGGATCGCTGATGTTTTGGGGATGTGTGAGCTACAAAAGCACAGGAAATTTGGTCAAAATTGATGGCAAGACGAATGCAGTATGTTATTAAAAAAAAAAAAAAAAATACTGGAGGAACATTTGCATTCTAAATAGTAACCAAAAAAATCGGACTTTATAGGCATGGAAACAATGGGGAAAGTAACACAACTAATATTGAATCAAAAATATTTATTGAAAAAAGTACATAAATTCATAGATAGTGTTCAAAAGAAGAGATAAAAACATGAATCAAATGATACAATTTGTACATTGAGCCCTTATGTGTCATGCGTCTACGCAATTCGCCGCGAGGCTTCTTCAGGACACAAACGAGGTTCAAAATTGTAACACAGAAGGGTTACTATTTAGTATCCCCTTCTTATCCCCTTCGTCTCATGCTGCGCATGGGACGTACTTGGACATTCCAACATGACAATGATCCAAAACACAAGGCCAAGTCGAACTGTCATTGGTTACAGCAGATGAAAAGTGAAGGTTCTGGAGTGACCATCTCAGTCTCCTGACTTCAATATCATTGAGCCACTTTTGGCTTTCTGTTGTCATTATGATTTAAAAAGCGTAAACACAGGTGATTGATAATAAATGGCTTCAGCCAAACACTAACCATGAGTGAAAGAAAAGTTTTTGTTTTATCATTCATATTCTCTGAAAAATGGCCAACAAATCATAAATTCTGTCAGTATATGTAAACTTATGAGCATAACTGTATATATACACGAGGAGGAGAAGATTTTGAAAAAGCATTATATAGTACTTATTAGCTGCATTTTTTAAGGCCAGGTTCACACTGGTGTGCTGCGGTTTGGCTGCAGCTCGGGTGTATGCACGGTTTGCATGAGTTTTACTTGCGGTCCCATAGACTTCTATTAGGTCACACATTTTTGTTGCGTTTTCCGAAGGTGCACCAAAGATGCACTACGAAGGACTTTTGGTGTGCTTTCAGAAAACGCAGCAAAAGCATGCAACCTAATAGAAGTGTATGGAATTGCGGGTAAAACGAACAAAAGCCACACATACACCCTCGGTATCAGTGTGAACCTGACCTAGCTACAGATCTAAAATTGTCACCGACTGTAAATTAAAGTAGAACTATAGGCAAAAAATTTTCCTGACGCCACCATGGCAGCATACTAGTGATAGGCTCCGCCTTTCTCCCCTCCCTCAGGACCAATGAAATAGCATAAGTTTAAAGGCCAGTTAGGCCCCGCCCCATTCTTCTTTTTGTCCTTATACCTCCACGAACCAGTGAAGAGTAAGCAGTACTATGTTCCCCCCTCTTCCTCCAGGCAGCTGCCGGCTGGGTTAAGCCTCTCCTAGTACGAAGTCCTAGTATCAGGCTGCTAAAATCGCCAGAGTAGCTTGGGAGCTCCTTCTGTGGGTCTCGATGCAGCTGAGCAGTTTTTCCTCTTTAGGAATGAAATCCGCCTTTAAGGTTGGTGTCTGCAACGCTTATTGGGTTTGGGGAGGCCAGCTTTGCATCCTTCTTACCTTTTCCTTTGTTTGTCTCCTGTCATTTACTCATTTTCTGCACTTCCTGTTCTTTTCCTCCTGCAGTGGCACTGGTCTGAGTACATTACTCCCCCTAGACAGGTTCTCTGTCCTTTGCTGTCCTAGGCCGGCTGTAGGTATAACTTATGTTTGTAAGTTGTGTATGTATAGGTTTGGGGCAGGTGGGTATGTGTGTATCTATATGTATATGGATATGTATATATGTGTATTGTAGGGGATCAGAGGGGTGGACAGCTGGCTCAGAGACAGCCCATTAAAACAAAAGTGGCTTTATTCAGCAAAATAAACATAAGATAAGACAGACTTGTCTTGTCACGCATTTGTGCACACAGGTACAGCTCACAGTTCAGCAACACACAGGCTTATAGGTTAATAGTTCATGGCTCCAATCAGAGCTACAGTCTTTATGTGGTTAAGCTCACCCAGCACACCTTCCAGCAATGGACATTTTCACACAGCATGCTGCTGTCTCTCTCTCTCCTACTCAAACAGCTCCTCTCTGAGACTTTCAGCCCAGCTGACAATAAGCAGGTCTGAAGGGGGAATACCTGCCCTCTTCGATTAACCCCTTCTTAACCCTGCCCCAGGCTGACCCTCTGCAGTATGTATATATGTTCATGTATATGTTTGTGTATATATGTGTGTTCTTATGTTGGTTGGTAAGTATGTATGTTGGGGGGTGTTATATGGAGCGGTATGTGCATGTATTTATATATGCATGCATATTGTTTTTCTTTAAAAAAAAAAAAGGGGGGGAAAGGAGAGAGTGTGTAGATGTATATATGTGTATGTATATTTTTAGATATACATTAATAGAGGGAGAAGTGAAGTTGTTGCCTTATCTATTTTTCCTCTTCTCTGTCTTTCTGCGGCTGTCCATCTCTCAGCTGGTCATCCCATTTCTCCACGGTTCGAGTATCAGTCACCACCCATACAAAAGACCCTCAACACTTAGGTGGGGACCACCGTGTCGGTAAGTTTTCAGGAAAAGAGTGCCCTCTCATGCGGATTGCTTTGATTTGCTTCAGCTCCGAGCGCCCACTTTCTCAAAGGCCAGAGCCAGAGGCCATAGAAAGGCGGACGTTCTTCAGAGAAGCATAGCTCGGATGCTGCTCCCACTCAGGAGAGAGGTTCCAAGGAAAACGTCTTAGCTCTTCTTTCCCAGACCCAGCACCCCAACAAGAGTCCTGCAGGACCTGTGGCACAGTGCCTATACCCAGGAGGCTGGTGAGTGAAGTTAGCCTGGTTGAAGTTTGCAGCTGACAGGTAATACCGAATGTCCTTATTACTTATAAGGTGGCACAAAACTTGTTTTAAACTCACTGTAATTACTCTAGCTAGCCAGCCCCCTTGTTGCGGGTCTAGCCACTAGCAGAACAACCTGCCTCATGGATCACTCATCCTCTCAGTACTCCTGAGGAGGGGGCGCAGCCTGCAAATGATTTTAGCTCCTTTGCACCAGGGGAAGATCTGGAGCTACTTGGTGTCAGTTTATCTTTGGAGAACTGTGTATCCAGGCAGTCATGCAGACCATTACATGGGTTAAAAGACAAAGTCATATTTACCCTTTCAATGAGCAATCACTTTTCCATTAGGAAACTGGTTTAATTCCAGGCGGATATAGCATCGCTGAAATCCATGCCTACAGTGGGACCGGCTCCAATAGGGTGGCGGCTGGGAAGGGCCTGCCACTCAACAGAGGCCCTTACCTTGGTGTCGGTACTTTGGGTTTCTGCTCCCAGGATATGGTTGGAGAGGAAATCCTTAGGGCTGATATCTTGGGACCCAGCCAAGATGTATCAGCAAATTTCACTGCGGAAGCAGCAATAGTCTCCTGGTGCCTTGCCAAGGCAATGCTATACTATGTTATGGCTAGGGGTACCCTATGGTTAAGACCCGGGGTTGTGTTTGGCTTCCTAGAAACAAAATTGGAATAGTCACTTTATAGTGCAAGATCTCTGTTTGATATGAAACCAGAGACAGCCATGTCGGAAGTGACAGGAGGAGGGTCCGTTCTTCTCCCATAACAGAAAGCAGGAAAGTAAAAAAAAAATATATAACTAAAAATAAATAATAAAGGGAGAAATGTGTTTCTCCCGCTAGATTCCGCTCCTCTAGGGGCAACCTTTCATAAGGTCCATAAATGAAAATCTTTAGGTGTACCGCAGGTACCCACAAAACCTTTTTACCGGGTGCATGCCCAGACTTTCAAGGTAAGTCCCAGTGGGCACGCATCATGGGTTACTGGACAGTGGATTGTGCAGATTCTTGGAGGATAGGCACTCATGGTCACTTTGGTGGATTCCTCACTGTTCCTTCTCCAGACCTTTTTCTCCCCCTCTGAGCTGCCAGATCCACCGCAACCACGGTGGTTACAATACTTACAGACACTTCAGACTCAGAGGGGAGCTGTCCTGGTCCCATCTCACAGGAGAGATTGTAGGTCTCCTACCCACCCCTGTTTGTAGATCACGTGGGTTGGAGAGAAGCATTCGCTTGCAACAGATGGCTGGAGGCTTTCGCTAGATCGTCAGGATTCTTAGCCTTACATCCCAAAAATGTTTTCTTTTTCCTTTTTTATTCCAAAGTAAGTAAATTTGGCGATTGGTTGGACACATCTCCGCTTTATCAGCCTACCTTTTAGCCTATGAATATCTCTAAGAATATTCACAGAGGTTTCAGTGCCGTGTCAGTTCCTCTTGGAGAACAGGGTCTCCAGATTCGCCAATACCTGGGCGTCATTCCTTTCTACATAAAAAAAAGGCCAACTTTTGCAACAGTTAAAGTGCCTGTGGGGGCTCTACTGGTTCCTCTGTTTTGCTTCCATCGGAAAAGGACGGTGACGGTTATAAGGAGAATTCTAAGATCAGATGCCTCTACTTCCTGGACGACTTCTAGGTGTCTCAGCCTCCTGGCTGTAATGTTGTCATTCATACCGATGATTCCTTGGATACATGGGCACTGTTGCTAGTTTCAACTACAACAGAGGAAACAGGATCCGGCGCAGCTATGGTCAGTGTCACACAGTATGTATAGCGGTCCGCGGTGATGGAAAGACCTTGAGGATGTCACGAACCATCTGACTGGATCAATGTGATGAATCATATCGGCAAGACAGCCTGGCAGGCGCACTGCAAGGGTCTGTCGATCAAGGCAAGCGGAGTTTGCTAGCCAAGGAAGGTAGCCTCGAAAGCGCTGGAAGGTTAGGCAGCCTTTTTTATCACTTTGACCTTGCTACACAGAATCAAGAGTGACCAGTCATCTTGCGGTTGAGCAACAGGACAGCAATTGCGTATTTTCAGCTCCAGGGAGGATCTCGCGGCAATATGCAATTGAGAGATGTATAACCCAGAATGTCTGGGTAGGAAGATCACCAGCAAATTCTGGAAGTAATTTACCTCCTAGGGGACTGGAATACACGGACATACTGTCCATCATGCAAGCTTGCCAGAGCATGAGGGGGAGGCTTATCCACGGGTGGCCTACCACAGACAGGCTTCTTTGCTTCTCACAGCAAATGCCAATTTAAGAAGAGGTCTGACTCGGTTTCTGCTCCCCAAAGCAGAGAACAGAAGCTGAGTTTCTCCATGAAACTGCAATCAAGCATACTGTATATTTTTTCCCCAACTTCTCTCCTAATTAAATTCCTCTGGAAGCTGTCAAGAATGAGCATGGTAGTCATGACCACCCCTCCATTCTGACCATAGGAGTCTTGGTGCTTCCTGGGTATCTACTTCAGAATACAGAAGTCGATTCCCCTTCACACATGCACAGACCAGGGATGCAAGCATAATGGCGGGAAGGGGAAGCCGCAGAACCTAGATTGCTCCAGAGTTGCTCCAAGAGTGAGCTCTACTTTGGGGGGTGCGAAAGGCACTCTACTAACAGCCTCTATGCCAAGATCTGGAACAAACTTGTGTTTTTTTCTATTTTGCATGGCAAGATATTATTCTTACTGCACCTCTGGTGGCAGCTGTTCTGGTCTTCTTGTAGGTCAGATTGGACATGAACCTTACCCTATACTCTTTTGAGGCTGCAGGTGTCAGCAAGAACAAGGTTTAATTTGGCCAAAGGCCCTTTAGTTTGCAAAATTTTTAAGACAGTCAGGAGGTTTCATCAGCGCAAATCGTCAAACAGAAGTCGGTTCGAGTTTCAGGCCCTTAGAGCTTCAGAAAAGCATATTGCTTTTGTTACAGGAATAGAGCTGCATCCTGTAGTTCAGCTTATATCAGAGGTAGCGACAGCCCTCCATCTATCTATTATCTGTCCATTGCCTAACTTTCCAGACGTTCAAGCAAGAAAACCACACAAATTGGTCATTCCCACAGCTTGAAAGAAATTTCTGTCCACAATTGCTCTTTTCAGTTCATATGATAAGTCTTTCACTGTTGCAGATGGAATTCATCAGGCAAGAGAGGTTGCCTCCTGGACTTTAGCAAGATTGGTTGTGCAGATGGGAAATGGGTCGTGAGCCTCCTTCAGTGGCAGGATGCATCCTCTTCCAGAGAGGTTGAGGCCTCATAGACGGCCCAGTTGAAAGCATCTATGGATTCATTCTACAGGAAAGTGGCATGCTTTTCCCAGCATACAACCTTTACAGAATAGATCTGGTTGCCTTGTCATCAGTGGGCTTCGGAGGAATGACTGTTCAGTCTTCTGTCCCATTTGAAAAAAAAAAAAAATATATATATATATATATATATATATATATATATATATATATATATATATATATATATATATATATATATATATATATATAATATATATAAAATAATTATTTTGGTTTGTTAAGTAGAACCCACCCTGTCAGCTAGGATATGTATCACTGGTATGCTGTCATGGTGGCGTCAGAAAAACGGAAAATTGTATCACACTTACCGTAATTTTCCTTTCCTGACGCCAATCCATGGCAGCATACGGACCCACCCTTGTGCGTTTTGGTATCTAGCTAATTACGAAGAATGTGGCGGGGCCTAACTGGCCTTTAATTTATGCTATTTCATTGGTCCTGAGGGAGGGGAAAAAGGCGGAGCCTATCACTAGTATGCTGCCATGGATTGGCATCAGGAAAGGAAAATTACGGTAAGTATGATACAATTTTCCGTTTTTTTTTTTCATTTTGAATAGAGCAAGGAAGAGTTATAATCCCTGTTAGTTTTTTGTTTTTTTTTTGCCATCTGTGTCCCATTGCAAAGATCTCTTTCACTTCCTGTCCCAGAGCCAAACTGAAAGTCAGAGGAAATTCTATTAAAAGAATTTCTTTTACTTTCACTTTCAATGATAATGGTAAGCTGGACAAATGGAGAGGGCGAATCTCCTTAATAGAAGCAAAGACCGCAAAAAAAAAATTGATAGGTGTTCTAGTCCCTCTCCACTTTATCCAAAAATAAAAAGTTTTTCATTTAGTTATACTTTAATAGTTTCGAGAAATATTAAATTGAAAGATTGTGACAACCTGTATTGTGTGATCGCACTGATCTGTCTCTGCTGTATGTCCTCAGTTCTTGGGATATGAAGAAGCAACTTAATTTCATCTTTAAGTCTGTCTGAAATGGTCCCAGACTCTGCATAATTTACTATGTCATACATAATTGTTGTTCGAGGCATGTTTTTCAGTGACAGCTTTCTCCAGCAATTATCTCGGCCTCCAAGGTGTGCTGGCATCTCATCGAGGTGGCTTATGTACTAAAAGGCATAAATGAAATATGTCAGTAATTTGAAATATCATTCCATCTTGTTATTTACATAATTACTTCACAAGCCATTTTGCAGACCTGCAATCAGTTAGGATTTTATAATCACCACAAATTTTACATTTTCTTTTCCTCATTTCTGGTAACTAACTGCCTCTCCCAGATTATTGCACATAGCTTGGGGTCAGACTGCTTCATGGTATATGGCATTGCTGGGAAAACTGCTTGGTCCTTTAGATTTGCTGCACTGTTACATCTCTGCTAGAAAACACAGATATATTATATTTGTGTCAATGCTAGGCTTACCATCAATACCAATGTCTCTCAGAGCCTGTACTCGTATACCATTAGTGCTAGTCTGGGCATCAGCCAGTCGATATATTTGTCCATATATGTTTATTCATATATCTGCATTACCAGTCTGCCAGCAGTGTTAATAGTTTTCTTAAATTGTAACTAAAGGCAAAACGTTTTTTTTTTTCATTTTGTATAAAGTAAGGGAGGGTTATAACCCCCTTCACTTTTTTGGTGATCTGTGTCCCATTGGGGAGATTTCCCTTCACTTCCTGTCCCATAGCCAAATAGGAAGTTAGAGGAAATCTCTTCAAAGTGAGGGAATCCCGGTGTTTTACCAGAGTCACCAGAACTGGCGTCCCCATTGGAAGATTTCCCCTCTATTAGTGTTCTTATGTCAACCCAAAATTTGGGATTTTCTTTTACCTACACTTTCGATGATAAAGGTAAACAGGACTACTAATGACATACTAAAAAAATCTGGTGAGTTAATAAGAATGACGGGTACAGCATGAAATTATAGAAATTACAAGCAGTCCCCGAGTTATGAACACCTGAGTTACGAGCGACCCCTACTTACAAACGGCTTCAAATGCCGGCCACTTGTGCTCCACGCGGGTCCTGGATACCTTTTGAGCACTTCCGAACACATCCCACACTGCCGTACTATGGCCCAGATAACATAACAAGCGCCCGGAACATGCCACATCCATGCACAGGTGGCAGTTACACTTATGAACACAGTATTCCAACCGGAAGTTACACTTATTAATGCAGTGATTCGACTTACGAACAACTTCAACTTACGAACAAACCTATAGTCCCTATTGTGTCCGTAACTTGGGGACTGCCTGTATAGAAATTTCATATGAGTACAGTATTGCATGACTATGCAAATGTCATTCAAAGTGTGACAGTGCTGAAAGCTGAAAATTGGCGTGGGCAGGGAGGGGGTGAAAGTGTCCAGAAGGCAAGTGGTTAAACTATATGTCTTGGGAAAAAAAGCATTCAGTACATCTTCGCAATTTATGTACAATACCCCATGTTTTCTTTATTTATAAATACGGCAGGAACAGTAAAATACCTGTTGCTCCTGCTAGAAATCCAGTGAAACTCTAACTTCCCGTATCAGCCCTGCCCAGTCTCCCATGCTGGACTTGAACACATAGGTGGAACTTGAAAACTTAGGTGCTAAACTGGAGCAAGCATACATCTAAATTGATCAGCAGAGGTGATATTTCATTACTGTTTTTATGGGCTTCAGCCCTGGTTCACATTGATGCGATATGACATGTCATATCGGCGACAATGGCACCACCCGAATCGGTGCGACGCCACTTTTGCAGCGCCACACCGATTCCCAAAAGTAGTTTCTGCGATATCGGGATGCAATTTCCATTGATATCTGCGCAGCAACCCGCACAGATGTCTCTGATATCGCCCCCGAAGTCGGGACTGACATGCGGGAATGAAATCATGCGAGTTCAGCTGAACTTACACGATTTGATTCCCGCTGTCAGTGTGAAGCAGGGCTCAAAGATGGATTTATACTTCAAAATGTTTCAGATGATCTTTAAAGTAAAGTAATTATAGACACCGTGACTTATTTTATGCTTACTTGCATGTAATCTTTAAAAGTGGCCACATCCACAGCATCTGTTACTTTGTATGTCTGATGTTCAAGCTGATCATAAATCACTTGGTCATAGTATGTTCGATGCCCCATCAGCTTACATGCATCCACTGCAGCCTACAAAACATTAACCAGAGCAATTGATTGAAATACTAATGCAGTATTACTATACATTTGTTAAAACTGTACATCATGACTATTTAAACATTACTTCCTGTGTTCTGTCTGACACCTGTCACTTGGGTAAGAAACGAGGGGAAATACTTCATATGGGGACACAGACAGCAATAAAATTTTGACACAGATTCTAAATGTTCCTTACTCCACTAAAAATTTTGTTTTTGTAGCTGCCTGTGTCCTTATTATTAAGTATAAATATTATATAGTAGTACAAAAATATTCACATACAGTATATAAACTGTATATTCATTGTAATGATTACACTTCACAATAGGTGTGTGTTGAAAAAAAATCATATATAGATCACCTCACTTGAAGGACTAATCACTCGTTTTCCACTGATGTATCGGCTGTTACGATTGCCTGAGCGGTGAAAAATCTTAAAGACAATGAATGGTGGGAACTCATAGCCTGCAAATCTGTAAAAGAAAATGTGAATTAGCAATACATTCTGATCATAAAATCTGTCCCTCGAGTGTACTGCTAAATGTCACAGACCAACATTTACCTGAATCTTACTTTACACTGCATTCCTGGATCCTTCAGCAGTTCTGCTTCCAGTGGACTGACTTTCTTCAGGATTCCATATGCAGGACATTTTTCCTGCAAAATGATTTCAAGAAAAAACTCTGTCATCCCTAATATACAATCGTGTTTCTCAAACCTACCGTCAAGCCCACCAACAGCTCATGTTTCCATTTCATAGTTGTAGCACTACAGAGTGTTTTACTGTAAGGCAATTATCAAGGAATATACATGTTCAAAAATAAAAGGTGTAAAATAGTTTATTTACTGAGACAGATTTACTAATTGAAAGAAAGTAAAGAGGAAAAATAGGGTAATATATACAAAAGTAACCATAATCTATAAATACACAGTCAAGCAGAACTTGCCAAACAAAAATATCTAACAAAGTAATTTTCATCCTAGCCACTCAATATATGAATACTTCAAGTGTAATGTTATCCGTTACAGTTACTAGTGTGCTTATGTTTGCACTCAACCAAGCTGTCAAGCCATCAAATAGCTGATGTTATAGCCGAATACATGTGCAACAATATGGCAACTACAGATTAGACAGAAGTTAACATGGCAGCTACCTTGGCTGTTAATGATACAAGGGTTTTGTTACATGTTAGAATGTCCTTTAATAAATGCCCCCAGCCCCATTCATTTATATGGGTAATCTGTACTCAAGGCAGCTTCCAGCGGTTCCTGGGATTCTGCTTAAGCCTGGTACTATCAGTTTTATTTTTTGTTCAACACAGTGGGCTGAGTGAAAACTGAAGCGCTCTGGAGGAGATCCTGTAGTAACTATCCGATGTAAGTAGAGAGATCTCCCCGCTGAGCTATTGTGTTCTGACAGGGGGACGCCCCCCACCAGAACACACCAGTGAGTATTCTCAGCCATCGGCTACCAATCGACAGACTTTTTTCGGTCATGCCGCTTCGCTGGACCCGCTGCTGTACACACGGGCTGAAAGTTGGTTAGTTTCTATTGAACTGGCCGATACAGTCTGATATTCTGCCTGTGTGTATGGCCCATTACTAATAAGGAATGAATGGGGCTGTCTTACTCAAGTGCAATATCAAGAGGAGCTGGCCAGGACCATGTTGGAGGAGCGATCACTAGATCAGGATGGAATGTAAGTAATGGACAAGGCTGTCTACACTCACGGGGATAGAGGAATTGTTAAAGAAGAACTTGACTAAAGGCAAAGTCCTTTAAAGAGCACCTGTCCTGGGAAAAAAAGGTGTCATTGACCTTTGTAGCTGCAGGCACTGCAAAGGATTTGATCTTCAAATTTTACAGTGGAGACACTGAAATTGTAGCCCATATTACCTTATTTCGTCTGGCAGCAGAGACTTGGTATCAGGCGGTGTAAGCTGTTACAAACTAAAATCTGACTTTAGAATCCCTTTTGTGATTTGAATAAAGTTTAACCACTTTAGCTCCAGAAGGTTTACCCCCATTCACGACCAGGCCATTTTTTGCGAAATGGCACCGCGTTACTTTACCTGACAATTACATGGGCGTGTGACACTGTACCCAAAAAAAAATTATGTCCTTTTTTTCCCACAAATAGAGCTTTCTTTTGGTGGTACTTGATCACCACTGCGTTCTTTTTTTTTTTTTTTTTTTGCTGCTATATACAAATAAAGACCGACAATTTTGAATAAAAAAATATATTTTTTACTTTCTGCTATAAAACATTCTCAATAAAATTTTTTAAAAAAATCAAATTTCTTAATCAATTTAGGCCAATATGTATTCTGCTACCTATTTTTGGTAAAAAAAATCCCAATACATGTATATTAAATGATTTGCGCAAAAGTTACAGCATCTACAAACTATGGTATATATATATATATATATATATATATATATATATATATATATATATATATATATTAGGGCTGTGGAAATTAAAGATTAATTCCTTGATTAATCATTAATTTTTTTGATCGATCAAAATTTTTTTGATCTGTAGGCTGCCTGCCCTGGGGCCGCTTTGGGCCAAGCTGTGCCTGCAGCACTCTGCTCCCTCTTCCTCCTCCTCCATTATATGTCATACACAGTCTGCGGGCATCTCCCGCTGTGTGTCTCGGAGCTGAGTGTGAAAACTTTGGCCGCGCTGTGAGAAAAGTCCCGCCCACCTCCTAGATCAGCTCGTGTAATAGACGCAGTGTTCTGTCTATCACAGGAGCTGATCTATAAGGAGGGCGGGACTTTTCTCACAGCGCGGCCAAGGTTTTCACACTCAGCTCCGAGACACACATCGGGAAATGCCCGCAGACTGTGTAATCCAGGCACATGCACTGACTACAGTGAAGCTGCGATTATAGGCACGGTGAGACTGCATTATGGGCACGGTGAGACTGCATTATGGGCACGGTGAGGCTGCCATTATAGGCACGGCGAGGCTGCGATTATGGGAACGGTGAGGCTGCTATTATGTGGCACGGTAAGTCTGAGCTTATGGACACGGTGAGACTGCATTATGGGCACGGTGAGGCTGCGATTATGGGGACAGTGAGGCTGCGATTATGGACACGGTAAGGCTGAGATTATGGGCACGGTGAGGCTGAGTTTATGACGTGTGACGTCGTAGCCATGCCCTGCTATGTCCGGCTTCCGCCTTTGCCATAACAACGGTGCTAAATCAGCTAAAAGTAGTTGGATCTGTATGTGCGTTATAATTATTCGAAATTAGTCTATTAATCGATTTAACAAAAAACGATTAATCAGACATGAAAATTTTAATCAGTAACAGCCCTAATATATGTATATCTATATATAGATATAGATATATCTATATATATACACACTATACACACACACACACGGTGGGGCAAAAAAGTATTTAGTCAGCCACCAATTGTGCAAGTTCTCCCACTAAAAAGATGAGAGAGGCCTGTAATTGTCATCATAGGTAAACATCAACTATGAGAGACAAAATGTGGAAACAAATCCAGACAATCACATTGTCTGATTTTTGAAATAATTTATTTTCAAATTATGGTGGAAAATAAGTATTTGGTCACCTACAAACAAGCAAGATTTCTGGCTCTCACAGACCTGTATCTTCTTCTTTAAGAGGCTCCTCTGTCCTCCACTCATTACCTGTATTAATGGCACCTGTTTGAACTTGTTATCAGTATAAAAGACACCTGTCCACAACCTCAAACAGTCACACTCCAAACTTCACTATGGTGAAGAATAAAGAGCTGTCGAAGGACACCAGAAACAAAATTGCAGACCTGCACCAGGCTGGGAAGACTGAATCTGCAATAGGCAAGCAGCTTGGTGTGAAGAAATCAACTGTGGGAGCAATAATTAGAAAATGGAAGACATACCTCGATCTGGGGCTCCATGCAAGATCTCACCCGTGGGGTCAAAATGATCACAATAATGGTGAGCAAAAATCCCAGAACCACACAGAGGGACCTAGTGAATGTCCTGCAGAGAGCTGGGACCAACGTAACAAAGGCTACCATCAGTAACGCACTACGCCGCCAAGGACTCAGATCCTGCAGTGCCAGAAGTGTCCCCCTGCTTAAGCCAGTACATTTCCGGGCCCGTCTGAGGTTTGCTATAGAGCATTTGGATGATCCAGAAGAGGATTTAGAGAATGTCATATGGTCAGATAAAACCAAAGTAGAACTGTTTGGTATAAACACAACTCGTCGTGTTTGGAGGAGAGAGAATGCTGAGTTGCAACCAAAGAACACCAAACCTACTGTGAAGCATGGGGCTGGCAACATCATGCTTTGGGGCTGTTTCTCTGCAAAGGGAACAGGACGACTGATCCGTGTACATGAAAGAATGAATGGGGCCATGTATCATGAGATTTTGAGTGCAAATCTCCTCCCATCAGTAAGGGCATTGAAGATGAAATGTGGCTGGGTCTTTCAGCATGACAATGATCCCAAACACATCGCCCGGGCAACAAAGGATTTCAAGGTCCTGGAGTGGCCTAGCCAGTCTCCAGATCTCAACCCCATAGAAAACCTTTGGAGGGAGTTGAAAGTCTGTGTTGCCCAGCGACAGCCCCAGAACATCACTGCTCTAGAGGAGATCTGCATGGAGGAATGGGCCAACATACCAGCAACAGTGTGTGACAACTTTGTGAAGACTTACAGAAAATGTTTGACCTCTGTCATTGCCAACCAAGGATATATAACAAAGTATTGAGATGAACTTTTGATATTGACAAAATACTTTATTTTCCACCATAATTTGCAAATAAATTATTTAAAAAATCAGACAATGTGATTGTCTGGATTTTTTTCCACATTTTGTCTCTCATAGTTGAGGTATACTTATTATGACAATTACAGGCCTCTCTCATCTTTTTAAGTGGGAGAACTTGCACAATTGGTGGCTGACGAAATACTTTTTTGCCCCACTGTAAATAAATATATATATATATATATATATATATATATATTATATATATCAATTTTTCTTACTAGTAATGTCGGCGATCAGAAACTAATAGCAGGACTGCGATATTGCGGCAGACAAGTCGAACACCTGACACTTTTGACACTTTTTGGGGACCAGTGACACTAATACAGGGATCAGTGCTAAAAAATATGCACTGTTATTGTAATAATGAGACTAGCAGGAAAAGGATTAACATAAGGGGCGATCAAAGGGTTAAATGAGTGATTCCTAACTGTGGGGGGGGGGGGGTGCTTTGATTGGGGGAATGTAAAGATCTGTGTTTCTGCATAGGAACACAGAATCAGCACATTCCCCTCTCACAGAACGGTGATCTGCCTTGTATATATACACAGACAGCTGTTCTGCCTTTCTCCTGAACGATCAGTGGGTCCAGGGGGACATCTCGTCCTCCAGACCCGCTGATTGGCTCCCGCTGTGCCAAATCACAGCGGTAAGGGGTCGCAGGCTGTTTGGGTGCCCCAGACCTGGAACTGTCAGATCACGTACCAGGTACGTGATCTGGCAGAGAGTGGCCGACTTGCCCCAGTAAATCTACGGTGGCCGGTTGCTAAGCGGTTAAAGCCTAATGCCCCATACACAGAGCGGAATTTCCGTCAGAAAAATCTTGGATGGTTTTTCCGATGGAATTGCCCTCAAGCTTGGCTTGCATACACACGGTCACACAAAAGTTCTCTGAACTTTCGACCGTCAAGAACGCGGTGACGTACAACACTACGACAAGCCGAGAAAATTAAGTTCAATGCTTCCGAGCATGCGTCGAATTGTTTCCGAGCATGCGTGTTTTTTTGCACGTCGGAATTGCATACAGACGAACGGAATTTCCATCAAGAACTTTTTCCGTCGGAAAAATAGAGAACCAGCTCTCAATCTTTTGCTGGCGGAAATTCAGACAAAAAAAGTTGGATGGAGCATACACACGTTCGGAATATCCGACCAAAAGCTCCCATCACACTTTTTTTGACGAAAATTCCGCTCGTGTGTACGGGACATAACTCCAAGAAACTATAAATTACAATCTCACCGCAAGGGTTATTTGTTCATTTGGGTCTAAGTGACACCAAAAAGCAGATTTATTTTCATGATCTCTTCCCCACAGCTAGACCATTACCCATAGTGTCTTCTCCCCTATGCTCCACCGGTCTAACATCATAAAGACCAGTGCAGGATCCACAGATCAGGTAAGTAAAGGAACTTCTTCTCTCCCCTAGACAAAACAAGCAGGTACCCCTGCAGCGGGGGCGTAGCCCCACTGCAAGGGATACCTTTATAGTTTCCTGTGGTTGGGCTTGAGGCTGGGTTCACACTATGTGCGGCTGCGAGGCACAACAAGGGGTCCGATGCGTCCCTGTTCACCGTTTCAGGTCTAAATTAGGTCCGAATTTTTGCCTAAATTCAGACCTGAAACAGAGCCAAAGAGATGTGTGAACCGGCTCCATTGAGAGCGGGTCAGTCTCCTGTCATGCGAATTGGATGAGAGAAAATCCACATCCAATTCACAATAGTGTGAACCCAGCCTTAAAAGGAATTTGTTGATGTTTTCTTGGTCATCTACAAAATCACTGAGCATATGGGAATAGCTATACAATGCTCCAGGACAGCCCATGGGCAAGAGATAGCCAACCTACATACTAGCACAGCCAGATGGGAGTTTAAAAGCTCACCACCTCCTTGATATATTCCTCTGCCAGAGCCAGGTTGAACAGTGTTCTACGGCAGAGTACAGGTCTTCAGCTTAGTGTTTTTGTTCCAAAGATTTTATTGGTTTTTATAAACAGTGGTGCAAATATTACAAAGCTACAGCAAATGTACATAGACAATTTGGAACAAAAACATTTTTCGTGCAACAATGCATGTGTATTTTTTTTTTTTTTTTTTGCTTCATGGATTGTCCAATGTAGCAAACAAGCCCATAATCATAAAATGGCACCAGAAGTCACACTATAGTGCTCTCACCACCTCCAGTGGATTGAGATGGCCGCTACGTCACGGCCATCCTGATCCATTGGAGGTGGTGAGACCGCTATAGTGTGACACCTGGCGCCATTTTATGATATGGGCTTGTTTTATATAGTGGAAATGTAAATGTTTTTCTTTTAACCACTTGCCGACCGCCTCACGCATATATACATGAACAGAGCGGCACGGGCAGGCAAAATCACGTACCTGGTACGTGATTGCCTTCCCGCGGGCGGGGGGTCCGATTAGACCCCCCCCCGGTGCCAGCGGCGGTCGGCTTTTGTCTGGGAGCGTTCCGTGATGAAGGGGAGGCCATCCGATCGTGGCCCCCCCCTCGCGATCGCTCCCAGCCAATGAGAAACATCCTCTGCCTTTGTATAATACACACAGGCAGAGGATGTGATGTCATCTCTCCTCGGCTCGGCAGTTTCCGTTCCAGCGCCGAGGAGAGAAGACATGTGAGTGCACAAAACATACACACACACACAGTAGAACATGCCAGGCATACTTTACACCCCCGATCCCCCCCCAATCACCCCTCCCCCCCCTGTCAAACTGACACCAAGCAGTGTTTTTTTTTTTTTCTGATTACTGCATGGTGTCAGTTTGTGACAGTTAGAAGTGTTAGGTCAGTGAGTGTTAGCCCCCTGTAGGTCTAGGATACCCCCCTAACCTCCCTAATAAAGTTTTAACCCCTTGATCACCCCCCGTCACCAGTGTCGCTAAGCGATCATTTTTCTGATCGCTGTATTAGTGTCGCTGGTGATGCTAGTTAGTGAGGTAAATATTTAGGTTCGCCGTCAGCGTTTTATAGCGACAGGGACCCCCATATACTATCTAATAAAGGTTTTAACCCCTTGATTGCCCCCTAGTTAACCCTTTCACCACTGATCACCGTATAACTGTTACGGGTGACGCTGGTTAGTTCGTTTATTTTTAATAGTGTCAGGGCACCCGCCGTTTATTACCGAATAAAGGTTTAGCCCCCTGATCGCCCGGCGGTGATATGCGTCGCCCCAGGCAGCGTCAGATTAGCGCCAGTACTGCTAACACCCACGCACGCAGCATACGCCTCCCTTAGTGGTATAGTATCTGTACGGATCAATATCTGATCCGATCAGATCTATACTAGCGTCCCCAGCAGTTTAGGGTTCCCAAAAACGCAGTGTTAGTGGGATCAGCCCAGATACCTGCTAGCACCTGCGTTTTGCCCCTCCGCCCGGCCCAGCCCAGCCCACCCAAGGGCAGTATCGATCGATCACTGTCACTTACAAAACACTAAACGCATAACTGCAGCGTTCGCAGAGTCAGGCCTGATCCCTGCGATCGCTAACAGTTTTTTTGGTAGCGTTTTGCTGAACTGGCAAGCACCAGCCCCAGGCAGCGTCAGGTTAGCGCCAGTACCGCTAACACCCACGCACGCAGCATACGATTCCCTTAGTGGTATAGTATCTGAACGGATCAATATCTGATCCGATCAGATCTATACTGGCGTCCCCAGCAGTTTAGGGTTCCCAAAAACGCAGTGTTAGCGGGATCAGCCCAGATACCTGCTAGCACCTGCGTTTTGCCCCTCCGCCTGGCCCGGCCCAGCCCACCCAAGTGCAGTATCAATCGATCACTGTCACTTACAAAACACTAAACGCATAACTGCAGTGTTCGCAGAGTCAGGCCTGATCCCTGCAATCGCTAACAGTTTTTTTGGTAGCGTTTTGGTGAACTGGCAAGCACCAGCGGCCTAGTACACCCCGGTCGTGGTCAAACCAGCACTGCAGTAACACTTGGTGACGTGGCGAGTCCCATAAGTGCAGTTCAAGCTGGTGAGGTGGCAAGCACAAGTAGTGTCCCGCTGCCACCAAGAAGACAAACACAGGCCGTCGTGCCCATAGTGCCCTTCCTTCTGCATTCGCCAATCCTAATAATTGGGAACCCACCACTTCTGCAGCGCCCGTACTTCCCCCATTCACATCCCCAACCAAATGCAGTCAGCTGCATGAGAGGCATTTTCTTTATGTCCTCCCGAGTACCCCTACCCAATGAACCCCCCCAAAAAAGATGTTGTGTCTGCAGCAAGCGTGGATATAGGCGTGACACCCGCTATTATTGTCCCTCCTGTCCTGACAATCCTGGTCTTTGCATTGGTGAATGTTTTGAACGCTACCATACACTAGTTGAGTATTAGCGTAGGACACACTTTCACAGGGTCTCCTAAGATGCCATCGCATTTTGAGAGACCCGAACCTGGAATCGGTTACAGTTATAAAAGTTACTTACAAAAAAAGTGTAAAAAAAAAAAAAAAAACCACAAACAAAAATATAAAATAAAAAAAAATAGTTGTCGTTTTATTGTTCTCTCTCTCTCTATTCTCTCTATTGTTCTGCTCTTTTTTACTGTATTCTATTCTGCAATGTTTTATTGTTATTATGTTTTATCATGTTTGCTTTTCAGGTATGCGATTTTTTATACTTTACCGTTTACTGTGCTTTATTGTTAACCATTTTTTGGTCTTCAGGTACACCATTCACGACTTTGAGTGGTTATACCAGAATGATGCCTGCAGGTTTAGGTATCATCTTGGTATCATTCTTTTCAGCCAGCGGTCAGCTTTCATGTAAAAGCAATCCTAGCGGCTAATTAGCCTCTAGACTGCTTTTACAAGCAGTGGGAGGGAATACCCCCCCCCCCACCGTCTTCCGTGTTTTTCTCTGGCTCTCCTGTCTCAACAGGGAACCTGAGAATGCAGCCGGTGATTCAGCCAGCTGACCATAGAGCTGATCAGAGACCAGAGTGGCTCCAAACATCTCTATGGCCTAAGAAACCGGAAGCTACGAGCATTTTATGACTTAGATTTCGCCGGATGTAAACAGTGCCATTGGGAAATTGGGAAAGCATTTTATCACACCGATCTTGGTGTGGTCAGATGCTTTGAGGGCAGAGGAGAAATCTAGGGTCTAATAGACCCCAATTTTTTCAAAAAAGAGTACCTGTCACTACCTATTGCTATCATAGGGGATATTTACATTCCCTGAGATAACAATAAAAATGATTTAAAAAAAAATATGAAAGGAACAGTTTAAAAATAAGATAAAAAAGCAAAAAAATAAGAAAAAAAAAAAAAAAGCACCCCTGTCCCCCCTGCTCTCGCGCTAAGGCGAACGCAAGCGTCGGTCTGGCGTCAAATGTAAACAGCAATTGCACCATGCATGTGAGGTATCACCGCGAAGGTCAGATTGAGGGCAGTAATTTTAGCAGTAGACCTCCTCTGTAAATCTAAAGTGGTAACCTGTAAAGGCTTTTAAACGCTTTTAAACATGTATTTAGTTTGTCGCTACTGCACGTTTGTGCGCAATTTTAAAGCATGTCATGTTTGGTATCCATGTACTCGGCCTAAGATCATCTTTTTTATTTCATCAAACATTTGGGCAATATAGTGTGTTTTAGTGCATTAAAATTTAAAAAAGTGTGTTTTTTCCCCAAAAAATGCGTTTGAAAAATCGCTGGGCAAATACTGTTTGAAAAAAAAAAATGAAACACCCACCATTTAAATCTGTAGGGCATTTGCTTTAAAAAAATCTATAATGTTTGGGGGTTCAAAGTAATTTTCTTGCAAAAAAAAATTATTTTTTCATGTAATCAAAAAGTGTCAGAAAGGGCTTTGTCTTCAAGTGGTTAGAAGAGTGGGTGATGTGTGACATAAGCTTCTAAATGTTGTGCATAAAATGCCAGGACAGTTCAAAACCCCCCCAAATGACCCCATTTTGGAAAGTAGACACCCCAAGCTATTTGCTGAGAGGCATGTCGAGTCCATGGAATATTTTATATTGTGACACAAGTTGCGGGAAAGAGACAATTTCTTTTTTTTGCACAAAGTTGTCACTAAATGATATATTGCTTAAACATGCCATGGGAATATGTGAAATTACACCCCAAAATACATTCTGTTGCTTCTCCTGAGTACGAGGATACCACATGTGTGAGACATTTTGGGAGCCTAGCCGCGCACGGGACCCCGAAAACCAAGCACCGCCTTCAGGCTTTCTAAGGGGGTAAATTTTTGATTTCACTCTTCACTGCCTATCACAGTTTTGGAGGTCATGGAATGCCCAGGTGGCAAAAAAAAACCCCAAATGACCCCATTTTGGAAAGTAGACACCCCAAGCTATTTGCTGAGAGGTATAGTGAGTATTTTGCAGACCTCACTTTTTGTCACAAAGTTTTGAAAATTGAAAAAAGAAAAAAAAAAATGTTTTTCTTGTCTTTCTTCATTTTCAAAAACAAATGAGAGCTGCAAAATACTCACCATGCCTCTCAGCAAATAGCTTGGGGTGTCTACTTTCCAAAATGGGGTCATTTTGGGGGGGGGGTTTGTGCCACCTGGGCATTCCATGGCCTCCGAAACTGTGATAGGCAGTGAAGAGTGAAATCAAAAATTTACACCCTTAGAAATCCTAAAGGCGGTGATTGGTTTTCGGGGCCCTGTACGCGGCTAGGCTCCTAAAAAGTCCCACACATGTGGTATCCCCATACTCAGGAGAAGCAGCTAAATGTATTTTGGGGTGCAATTCCACATATGCCCATGGCCTGTGTGAGCAATATATCATTTAGTGACAACTTTGTGCAAAAAAAAAAAAAAAATTGTCACTTTCCCGCAACTTGTGTTAAAATATAAAATATTCCATGGACTCAACATGCTTCAAAGCAAATAGCTTGGGGTGTCTACTTTCCAAATTGGGGTCATTTGGGGGGGTTTTATGCCATCTGGGCATTTTATGGCCTTCAAAACTGTGATAGGTAGTGAGGAGTGAAATCAAAAATTTACGCCCTTAGAAATCCTGAAGGCAGTGATTGGTTTTCGGGGCCCCGTACGCGGTTAGGCTCCCAAAAAGTCCCAAACATGTGGTATCCCCATACTCAGGAGAAGCAGCTAAATGTATTTTGGGGTGCAATTCCACATAGGCCCATGGCCTGTGTGAGCAATATATCATTTAGTGACAACTTTTTTTATTTTTTTTTTTTTGTCATTATTCAATCACTTGGGACAAAAAAATGGGGTCACTTGTGGGGGTTTTGTACTGCCCTGCCATTTTAGTACCTCAAGAAACGACATAGGCAGTCATAAATTAAAGGCTGTGTAAATTCCAGAAAATGTACCCTAGTTTGTAGGCGCTATAACTTTTGCGCAAACCAATAAATATACACTTATTGACATTTTTTTTACCAAAGACATGTGGCCGAATACATTTTGGCCTAAATGTATGACTAAAATTGAGTTTATTGGATTTTTTTTAGAACAAAAAGTAGAAAATATCATTTTTTTTCAAAATTTTCGGTCTTTTTCCGTGTATAGCGCAAAAAATAAAACCGGCAGAGGTGATCAAATACCATCAAAAGAAAGCTCTATTTGTGGGAAGAAAAGGATGCAAATTTCATTTGGGTACTGCATTGCATGGCCACGCAATTAGCAGTTAAAGCGACGCAGTGCCAAATTGTAAAAAGTGCTCTGGTCAGGAAGGGGGTAAATCCTTCCGGGGCTGAAGTGGTTAATAAAAGCAAGTATCTATTGTGCAGAGTATTGCAATAAGTGCTGGAAGTTTCTTGGATGCAGTAATACGGCTTTACTTTAATGGTGAAATATATTACATGTCTTACAGCATGAAGAAACATGAACAGGAAGCAGGAATATACAAGTACGGCACAGTGGTGTAGTGGGTAGTACTCTCGCCTAGCAGTAAGAAGGGTCGATGGTTCGAATCCCGACCACGACACTACCTGCCTGGAGTTTGCATGTTCTCCCTGTGTCTGCGTGGGTTTCCTCCGGGTACTCCGGTTTCCTCCCACACTCCAAAGACATGCTGGTAGGGTAATTGGATCCTGTCTAAATTGGCCCTAGTATGTATGAATGTGAGTTAGGGACCTTAGATTGTAAGCTCCTTGAGGGTGTAGGGACTGATGTGAATGTATAATGTATATGTAAAGCGCTGTGTAAATTGACGGCGCTATATAAGTACCTGAAATAAATAATAAATAATAATAAGTACACTGAGCATAGACAGAATGTACTTCCTGTGACTACATTACCATAGAATAACACCCCTCACATTTTTGTAAATAATTTACTCTATCTTTTCATGTGACAACACTGAAGAAATGACACTTTGCTACAATGTAAAGTGAGTGTACAGCTTGTATAACAGTGTAAATTTGCTGTCCCCTCAAAATAATTTAACACACAGCCATTAATGTCTAAACCGCTGGCAACAAAAGTGAGTACACCCCTAAGTGAAAATGTCCAAATTAGGCCCAAAGTGTCAATATTTTGTGTGGCCACCATTATTTTCCAGCACTGCCTTAACCCTCTTGGGCATGGAGTTCACCAGAGCTTCACAGGTTGTCACTGGAGTCCTCTTCCACTCCTCCATGATAACATCACAGAGCTGTTGGATGCTAGAGATCTTGCTCTCCTCCACCTTCCATTTGAGGATGCCCCACAGATGCTCAATAGGGTTTAGGTATGGAGACATTTGGCCAGTCCATCACCTTTACCCTCAGCTTCTTTAGCAAGGCCGTGGTCATTTTGGAGCTGTGTTTGGGGTCGTTATCATGTTGGAATACTGCCCTGCGGCTCAGTCTCCGAAGGGAGGGGATCATGCTCTGCTTCAGTATGTCACAGTACATGTTGGCATTCATGGTTCGCTCAATGAACTGTAGCTCCCCAGTGCTGGCAGCACTCATGCAGCCCCAGACCATGACACTCCCACCACCATGCTTGACTGTAGGCAAGACACACTTGTCTTTGTACTCCTCACCTGGTTGCCACCACACACACTTGACACCATCTGAACCAAATAAGTTTATCTGGTCTCATCAGACCACAGGACATGGTTCCAGTAATCCACGTCCTTAGTCTGCTTGTCTTCAGCAAACTGTGGGCTTTCTTGTGCATCATCTTTAGAAGAGGTTTCCTTCTGGGATGACAGCCATGCAGACCAATTTGATGCAGTGTGCAGCGTATGGTCTGAGCACTGTCAGGCTAACCCCCCCCCCCCCTCCAATCTCTGCAGCAATGCTGGCAGCACTCATAGGTCTATTTCCCAAAGACAACCTCTGGATATGACGCTGAGCACGTGCACTCAACTTCCTGGTCAACCATGGCGAAGCCTGTTCTGTGTGGAACCTGTCCTGGTAAACCCCTGTATGGTCTTGGCCACCATGCTGCAGCTCAGATTCAGGGTCTTGGCAATCTTCTTATAGCCTAGGCCATCTTCATGTAGAGCAATAATTCTTTTTTTCAGATCCTAAGAGAGTTCTTTGCCATGAGGTGCCATGTTGAACTTCCAGTGACCAGTATGAGAGAGAGAGTAATAACACCAAATTTAACACACCTGTTCCACCATTCACACCTGAGACCTTGTAACACTAAAAAGCCACATGACACCGGGGAGGGAATATAGCTAATTGGGCCCAATTTGGACATTTTCATTTAGGGGTGTACTCACTTTTGTTGCCAGCAGTTTAAACATTAATGGCTGTGTGTTGAGTTATTTGAGGGGACAATAAATTTACACTGTTATACAAGCCGTACACTCACTACTTTACATTGTAGCAAAGTGTCCTATCTTCAGTGTTGTCACATGAAAAGATAGAATAAAATATTTACAAAAATGTGAGGGGTGTACTCACTTTTGTGAGATACTATATATATATTTCACATTATAGAAAGCTACTTGCTGTTGCTTCTTTCAACACTCCTTCTCAACAGCATGCACTTTGTCAAATTATATTCTGCTACTTCTGGAAATAGCTATGACCTTCCTTCAATAAAGGCTTGGTGAGTGCATCAGCAGTCACCTCCTCTGACGGACAGTATTGAATGTCAATAACACCTTGCTATTGATTGTCCCTCAGTAGGTGATACTTGATGTCGAAAAATGGGAATTGGTTTTGACATGTCTATCCCAATGTCCACAAAAGTTGACGAATCCATATTACTTCTTGGCATGCGTGTGCTGCTACAATGTACTCTGCTTTAATTGAAGATAGAGCAACGGTTACGAGCTTTCGACTAGGCCAACTTATGGTTTCTCCCCCATACTGGAAGATGAATCCACTTGTGGATTTGCAGTCTGTGCAGTCACCGGCCCAATCAGCATCCACATATCCAACCAGTTTTGGATGTGCTGTTGCTGGTAACCATAACTTCATCTGAATTGTTCCTTTGAGGTATTGTATCACTCTTTTTATTGCGTTCCAGTCATGCTGACAGGGAGCTGAAACTTACTTGCATAATATACCCACTGCTGCGGCAGCAGGCCTATGTCTGGTCTTGTCACAGTGGCAACATATAGCAGCTTGCCAATTGCTCTGCGATACATGTCATTGTTGGGTAGCAAGTTGCCTGCTTATATTGCTCTTTAGATAGTCTGGTTCCATAGGAGTTTTCTCTGCCTTTGCATCTTGCATATGGTATTGTTCCAAGATTTCCGAGATTTTCTGAGATTGGTTGAGAAGATAACTTCCATCTTCTGCTCTCTCTATTTGGATTCCCAGATAGTAGCTAATGTTCCCTAGCTTTTTGATTTCAAAATTTTCTTTCAGCTTATGAACTGATTGTAATCCCCTTCTTGTTCAAAACAAGTTATAATGTAATCAACATAGATAAGGATGTATATCCATCTGTCTTCTTGATTTCTGGAGTAAAGACAGGGGTCTGCTTTACTTCTTGAGAATCTGGTAAGTGCTTTGTTCACTTTCTCATTCCACATCCTTTCAGATTGTTAAAGCGGAGTTCCAACATGTTATATATATATATTTTTTTTATGCATATCTTAAGGTCATGACATAGACATATACCATTCACTTGTTTATAAAATTCTGCCGCTCGATATCCGCTTTTATATCAAAAAGAAACTTAGATTATGCTGTCCTGACATTTTCCATATTGCTTGTGGGCATGTGAAGCCCGCAAGCATAATGTTCCGTGATACGGTACAGCTGAGTGACCAGCATGCACCGCCCGCTCTCGCGCGCGCGCAGTATGACAGGCTCGCAGCGCCATAAACTTCTCACGTTGCCATCACAATGGGCGGCGTCATTGGAGGTGTCCACCCCATTGTGATGGCAACGAAGCCCTCGGCGCTGCCCACTGATTCCTGGGAAATGCTGTCACACATCTCCCAGGAGCAGTAGCGAGCAGAGGAGCCGAGGGAAGTGACGTCAGGAGCCACGGTGAGGAAGGGGAAGATTTGAAGGGACCACATAGCAACAGGGATTAAAAGGTAATTTAAAAGAAAAAACAATTCTCCAAATGTCATTTATTAGATTATTTGCTGCACAGTAATGAAAAATTATTTTTATGGGTGAACTCCGCTTTAAGAACCGTAGATGCTCTTCTAAAGTTTACACACAAGGTTGTCTTCTTGCTCAAACCCTGGTGGTTGCTCCATGTAGAGGTCTTTCTTAATGTCTCCATATAGGAAAGCAGTTTTATTGTCTAGGTGTTTGACTTGCATGCCCTTCCCGACTGCAAGGCTAAGAAGCGCTCTGATGGTGGAGTGTTTTACGATGGAAGCAAATGTTTCATCGTAATCTTCACCGAATTTCTGGGAGTAACCCTTAACAACTAGTCTGGCTTTGTATTTGTGGATATTGCCTTCTGTGTCTGACTTTACTTTAAAAGTCCACTTACTTCCTATGGTTTTGCTGTTAGGAAGGAGCTCTGTGAGTGTCCAGGTTTTATTTTCTTGAAGTGACTTTAACTCTACTTCTGTTGCCTTTCTCCATGTTTTGTCAGTTTTTCTATGTCTTCCCAGGATGTTGGTTCAAGTAAGCTGTGTGTTTTGACAGTGTATGAACGCTTGTAGGGTGGTATCCTCTTTGTAGTCTGAGTGGATCTTCTGATTTGAGGCAGTTCAGCAGGATCTGGTGGGGAACTTGATTTAGGCGATGTGAGCTCCAACTCTTGTTCTGACTCCTGCAAAGGTTCCTTTTGGTTGACCTTTTTTTCTGGTTTGCTTGGTATTTTCACTTCACAGCTTTCAGGGATCAGTGTTTCTGGTGATGGGCTCTGGTCAAAGTAAACACTATGGCTTATTGTCACTTTGTCAGTCTTTGGGTGTAGGATTCTGTAACCCTTAGTATGCTCACTGTAAAAAGACCTGCAGCTGTAATTGTAGTGAAAGGTGGTTCTACAAAGTAATGATTCAGGAGGGCTGAATACAAATGCATGCCACACTTTTCAGATATATATTTGTAAAAAAATTTGAAAACCCGTTATCATTTTCCTTCCACTTCACAATTATGTGCCACTTTGGGGGTTATTTAATAAAGGCAAATCCACTTTGCACTACAAGTGCACTTTCAAGTGCAGTCGCTGTAGATCTGAGGGGGGCATGCAAGGAGAATAAAAAACAGCATTTTAGCTTGCACATGATTGGATGATAAAATCAGCAGAGCTTCCCCTCATTTCAGATCTTCCCCTCAGATCTACAGCAACAGAAATTCCCAGTGCACCTACAAGTGCACTTGTAGTGCAAAGTGGATTTGCCTTTCTTAAATAACCCCCTTTGTGTTGGTCTATAAAATCCCAATAAAATACATTTAGGTTTTTGGTTGTAACATGACAAAATGTGGAAATTTTAAAGGGGTATGAATACTTTTTCAAGGCACTGTATTAGTTTAGGATTTATACTGTCTTGGAGCGCAGTGAATATTTGTATGTAATTTATGTTCTATAAATGTTTAAGGCATGCTGTTTTTTTCTGATCGAAAAGGAAAATATGCTGCCTTTCCCTCCATCGCTACTAGTGTTTTTTTCTGGCTAGGTGTATAAAAGGGCTTATGCAAATTAGGGTAAAAGGTAAAGTTTTTTTTGCATATCTAAAAACGGCATTGTATCTGTTATAATCCCACACACACAGCTGCATTGCGCCATGTAGGACTCTGCATCCACAGTCAATAATTCTGCATAATTTATGTCTGCATGTATGTAAACACATATACATGCTGCGATTGCGAGCTAGAGGCATGAAAGAACAATTTTACAGATTAAACATTTTACAGATATTTACGGGTCTGATAGCATGTAATCAGAAGCATTTTACTGACCATTATATGCATTTTTATGCAGGATCTTTTTGCCACTAAGATCATGTGTAGATACAAGCATTTTAATGTGCCTGCGTGCATGAGCCCTAAAAATTGTGAAATGCAAATATATCTCAATGTTTTATAAATAAACAATATTTTGTCTTTTTAACATTCATGTGTGCATTTTAAGCGATTTTAAGCGCAAGTTCACCTTTTCACAAAAAAATGAGGTGAAGAAACACCATACACCTTCTCCACCCCACTGGTCCCTGCTGCACCTACCTCGGAGGGGGGGGGGGGGTCGGGGAGGAGGAGGTTAATGAGCTGTCAGTACCAACACAGCTAGTTTAGGGGTCTGGGGATTAAAAATCCCTGCTCTTTTTTCCCTTCTTTCTGTAGGGCTTCTGGGACTGGTCAGAGCAATTCTAATTGGAATCGGTCTGATCTATCCCAAAAGTCTTACAAAAAGAAGGGGAATAAGAGTGGAGACTAAAATCCCCAGTGGCCACTGACAGCTCATCACCCATGAAGGTAAGTCCAGTGGGGACAGGGGTGATTGTAAGGTGTTAATTCATGTCTTTAATTTTTCTTTTATGAAAAGGTGAACTTACACTTTAACCACTTGCCGACCAGCTGCCATTATACGGCGACAGGTCAGCTACCCTGCGCGAATCACTGTAGCTGTAAAGTGGCTCACGCAGGCGCAGTTACGGGCGCGCGGTGCCGGCGGCGTGCACCCGCTGCTTGGTGCGGGAGCGTGCCTGTGGGTCAGGCGGACTCGTCTAGATCGCCTAGTACAGAGGCAGAACAGGGATCTACCTATGTAAACAAGCAGATCCCTATCCTGACAGGCGACATGACAGAGATCTACTGTTCCCAGTCAATGGAAACAGTGATCTCTGTCATGTCCCTGGCAGCCCATCCCCCCTACAGTTAGAACACACCTAGGGAACACACTTAACCCCTTGATCACCCCCTAATGTTAACCCCTTCCCTGCCAGTGTAATTTTTACATTGATCAGTGCATTTATGTAGCACTGATCAATGTAATAATGTCAGTGGTCCCCAAAAAGTGTGATTTGGTGTCAGATTTGTCCACCGCAATGTCGCAGTTACTAGTAAAAACAATAATAAAAAATAAAAAAAAGTCCTTAAATCTATCCCATAGTTTGTAGACGCAATAACTTTTGCGCAAACAAATCAATATACGCCTATTGCAATTTTTTTTACCAAAAATATGTAGAATATATATTGGCCTAAACTAAACATATATATTTTTTTGGATATGTATTATAGCATTGAGTAAAAAGAAAATTTTTTTTTTTCAAAATTGACGCTCTTTGTTTGTTTATAGCGCAAAAAATAAAAACCACAGAGGTGATCAAATACCACCAAAAGAAAACTCTATTTGTGGGAAAAAAAGGACATCAAATTTGTTTGGGTACAGTGTCGCACAAACATGCAATTGTCAGTTAAAGCGATGCAGTGACGTATCGCAAAAAAATTGCCTGGTCATTAAGGGGGCAAATCCTTCCGGGGCTGAAGTTGTTAAAGCAGTTTTTCCACATTTTTTTCCATTGTTATCCATTTTGCTCTTGGAAATGTTTCAGAGTAGCCAGTGAGCTTTATTCTAATCATTTTCTAGTTGAAGTTGGGTGTGCCTGGGTTTACTTTTCCTTTGTACATTGTACAATGAATCAATTTTTATACTAGGTAGCAGCAGTAGCAGCAACGGTCAGTCAAACCTCACTAAGCATTTTATTTTGCCTTTAACTTTTGAGCCGCCTTAGGTGCATGAAAGGGAAAAGTTGAAAGGTTGATAAAGGAAACACCATGCTTTTTAGACACCCTTTTGGATGCATGTAAATAATAATAAAAAAAAATCAAAGAGCTATTTGTCCTGTGAAGCTGTATATACATTTGTTCTGTGCGAATAGCGGCAAAAACAAATGTTATTAGGCTATTTTCTCTCCAGGTTGGATGCTTATCTTTTATACAGAACAGAGGGTATCAGGAAAATACCACATTATGACCAACGGATGGAGCTGATGAGCACAAGAAATTAAAGCGGGGTTCCACTCAAATTTTGAACAATATCTGTATGTATTCTCTTCCTTGCCTAGATGCTGACATGCTGTTTAAAAAAATGTAAATCGCCGTAATTACCTTTCATTTTTCTATTCTTCTTTGCACTTCCTGGTTCTCCTCCCGTGGGAGTAGGCATGTTTCTAGCCTCTCCCAGACTCCTGGGAGCTAGTCTCAGGCTTCCCAGGATGCCACTGAGCATGTGCGGGAATGAGCAGTGAATGCTGGGAGCACAGCATTCACCACATCCAGGAAATAAATGCTTGTGGGCTTCAAATGCCCACAATGAAGATGGAAACCACCTGCAGTGATAAATATAAGTTATTCTTTCCGACGAAATCTGACACAGGCGGACATATTACACACACAATATGTGAGTATGTAATGCTGAGAAGAAAAGTTTGTGAATGAACTCAAAAAAAAAAAAAAAAAAACGATAGATAGGTGGACCCCCGCTTTAATACTTCGTACTATGATATGTAGCTCCAACTAGTGTCCATAATGCAGCATTTTGCTGATTCACTATGAATGAAAAACATTTGACCTGGAGGGAAAATTGCCTAATAACATTAATTTTTGCCCCCATTCGCACTTAATGCATCTACATGCAGTTTCACAGGACGAATAGTTTTGTTATTGTTTTTTTAATAAATACACCCCCTGATCTTGATGCCTTTTGTCATGGAAATTAGCATCAACCCCAAGTATTTTCTCCTACAGTATTTGGAAAGGTGCTTCCGGGTAAGAGAGCTTACTGTAATAAAACAAACACATGTGTTTTATGTAATTTTTGTAAGGATAATTCTTCAAATTTTGAAAAGATCCCCTATTCCGAACACCTTTGTATTAAGCTTAGTAGAGAACAAATAGCGTGCCAGCATTTAAAGGCCTAGCACTTAAAATGCTTACTAGAAGTTTCACCTTCAGACATATCTTGTGCTCCATAATAGTTTGTTTATAGGTATACTCCTGATAGATAACCATTTACAGTAATTGCAGTAATTCATACTCTCTAGATCCAAAATAAAGTGTCAGTGTCATGAAGAATAATTAGCCATATAATGCCTACTTACAGCTGCTCGGACAGCATGTTTAAGTAGCCTAAAAAGTTTTCTATTGTGGTGACATCTCCACGCTCTCTGAATACAGATGGCTGCAACTCCCACTTCCATCCTAGGCACAATAAAAATAAAAAAGTGTAAATCCTGGATGAAAATTATCTTGGATCTTCTGTAATAAAAAAATATACACAGACTCCTTAGTATTGCAACCTATTATGAGCTGAACTCCGGTAAAGACATTAGAACCAGTTTAGCGCATTGCGTGATCTCTGGTAAAGAGGTCAAAATTACTGTTGAAGGACAACTGTTGACTACCCAATTGACTGTTCAATTGTTACAATTTGGCAAAGGCCACATGTCCAATGCCAGGACACTGGTCACATCTAACAGAGATAACAATGGGGGGGGGGGGGGGGGTAAATAAATTAGCTTTGTTTCTCTAAACAGCCTACTTTAAATAAAGTCCATTATGTACTACATCACTTAGTATGCCTAGTATTCCTGTTGCCGTGTTCAGGAAGTTCCTGTTGAGTACTAGCTATCGCCCAGTAATTTGTTGTATGGTAATAAGTTGATAAGCAGCAGTTTAAAACAGGCTGCTGGAGCTAAAGCTGGCCATAGATGGAACAAAATGTGTCCGGTTCAACAGGGAATGGCTGAATTTCAGTCCATATGTGGTTGCTCCTGTTCAACAGATGTCGATCTCATTTGTAGTAAGAATTTTCAGGAGAGCGGAGAGTCCCCGCTGTCAGAATGCAACGTCTCAGTTGTGCGGATTAAGGAATCCATCTATGGCCAAACTTAGGAGATAAAATACAGGTCAGCTATAGGTCACATGCTGTTTTCAATACAACTTGGGGGGCAGAATGACCACATGTTCCAGGTGCAGCGGTTCTGTGTAGAGGGTAGGGGTGTGCTGGGAGCTCCAACAGTTTTCTACCCCCTGCCTCTCACAGGAGTGACTGCAGTATCACTCCTGTCAGCAGGGCTTTTTTTGTCTAGAACGCAAAGGTTCTGTGTACAAGTGATCCTCAGTGCAGGAGGAAAAGTGGCCTTGAAGCTGGGCTGTCATACTGCAATGCTCCTGCTCTGCAGCATGTCAGCCTCCTAGCAGCCTCTTCTCTTGCACTGAGAACTAGGTTAGTAGCTGGGGGTGGGTTGAAGAGCTCTGTACGGGGAATGGAGGGAGGGGAAACTTTGTGGAGGGGGACTTGAGAGAGCTTTGTATTGGGGGAGGGGGGTGATGAGTAGGGATGAGTTCAGGTGTGTTGGACAGGAGATAGAATCCACCTGAGCTATCCCACTGGGAAGCTGTCAAAGCCAATTATATTTGGCAGAGGCATTTAATGCATGTATACATACAACTGCGGGGCAGGGAATGCCTCCGCCACATCTGATTGGCTGTCGACGCTGACCACTTTACGATGAGATAGTCGGATTCTGACTTGTTTTCAAACATGCGTGAGGTAATCTCTAGTGGTGAAGTGGGGGGTTGGTCTTGAGGGAAGAGATCTGCACTGGAAAAGGGGGGGATGGGGGAGGAGCTTTGTATTGGTGTTTTTTCCACTGACATTACCGCCACAGGGACATTTTTTAATTTCAGTGACACCATCAACCCAAGGGCATTCTTTCTTCTAAGTGACGCCACCAAAACAGGAAAAAAAAAAATCCTTCCAGTGACACCACCAGCTCACTGTGTGATTAGTGGGTAGTTGTGAATGCCTGGGGGAGCGCAGGTTTCCATATCTGCCCTGGGCAATACAGTGAATGATCTCAGAAACATCTCAAACTGATGTCAGCAACAGGATCGCTAACACCACTTAACTTTTTGCCATGGATTTGCTCCCTTGCTGACCAGATCAGTAAGGTGCCTTTCTCTCACTGCCTCCTACCTAGGGAGTGAGTTTCTGCAACATTCTAAACAAGCAAGGGTGCGACTCTTGACTCTTTAAAGTAAATGGAAGCGTCCCCTCTATCATTCTGCCACCTCCTGAAGCAGAATCACCCATCGGACATGGCCCTAAGGGTTGATTATTTGTTCATTCATTTATGGACATCAAGATGTGCAGGAACTATGACAAGGGATCTCACCACCGGACACAAGAGATTTGAGGGTACGGCAACACTGGCAATTAAATCTGCTTCTTGTTGGCATAGCCTCACTTCCAGCACACATTATGTGCTGCTAACAGATGATGGCCAGTAGTAGTAAAGCTCTCACCAGTAAATAGGATTAATCACCATTGTAACCTATGGTATTTAAAGCAGGAAACCCTCGAGAGGTGTAAATCTAGCGAACATAATGGAAGAGGTCAAAGATCCCCAATGTGCACAACACCCTTTTTCCTTTTTTTAAGGAGATAACCTTGCAGTAATTAAGAAATTGATCAAAATCCCCAAAACTATACCTCTCACACGTGTACAGATAGAGATAGCGGCGCTAATATAAATTGTGTAAAATAATGGGTCAGAGCAGTATAATGCCTATGACCCTCTACTTATGCATAAAAATATTAATAATAATAGTGTCATGAAAAATATTAATTTTATCATGAAAAGAAATTTCTTTAACACCCAGTGAAAAGTGTCACTATAAATAATAAATTACAAGAAATGAATGATCAAGTTCAACAGTTGTTTTTCAATCTTCTTGTGAAAAATCTTCTACTCTTCCATCACACCACCGTGATAGTGACACCACTCCCTCTGAAGAGCGCACTCACCAGATTGTATAGCCTCCCACTCTCGTGTTTGGCAAAACAGCAATTGAACCACACCTGGGTTGCATGTGATGAACCGTGACTCCAATCAAGCCAGCTCCATATGTGAAAAAATGAATAAAGTGCTCCACATAGCGTGATACCATTTTGACAGATTTATTAAAATCACTTCAAACACACTTCAATGGTTACACTCACTTTTAAACTGAAACATAAAAGCCTTTAAAAAGAAATCCACAGCAAGCACAGCAAGCAACAGGATCAGTGATCCAACGGTGCACCGCGGTCACAGCGGACCTGAAGTGTAAACTGGTGTATCTCTCACCCAACCTTCTAAGGCATGGGCATGGTTACACGGCATTCCATCGCACTGACATTAGATGCCGCTGTCTGAGGAGGACTACGCCGATCGGATGGCTGGGCCTTAGAAGGTTGGGTGAGAGATACACCAGTTTACACTTCAGGTCCGCTGTGGTGCACCGTTGGATCACTGATCCTGTTGCTTGCTGTGGATTTCTTTTTAAAGGCTTTTATGTTTCAGTTTAAAAGTGAGTGTAACCATTGAAGTGTGTTTGAAGTGATTTTAATAAATCTGTCAAAATGGTATCATGCTATGTGGAGCACTTTATTCATTTTTTCACATATGGAGCTGGCTTGATTGGAGTCACGGTTCATCACATGCAACCCAGGTGTGGTTCAATTGCTGTTTTGCCAAACACGAGAGTGGGAGGCTATACAATCTGGTGAGTGCGCTCTTCAGAGGGAGTGGTGTCACTATCACGGTGGTGTGGTGGAAGAGTAGAAGATTTTTCACAAGAAGATTGAAAAACAACTGTTGAACTTGATCATTCATTTCTTGTAATTTATTATTTATAGTGACACTTTTCACTGGGTGTTAAAGAAATTTCTTTTCATGATAAAATTAATATTTTTCATGACACTATTATTATTAATATTTTTATGCATAAGTAGAGGGTCATAGGCATTATACTGCTCTGACCCATTATTTTACACAATTTATATTAACGCCGCTATCTCTATCTGTACACGTGTGAGAGGTATAGTTTAGGGGATTTTGATCAGTTTATGTATTTATTTAAGTGGCAGCTTTTTTTCACTGTACACTGTGTATGTACACATATTTTGTATTCATTTACACATCTTTTATATAGCTTTGCACTTTTCTTTGGCGCAGTGGAGTAAGAGAGATTCAGGGGCGGTTTATTTGTATATCTCTTGCTACAAACCACAGAAATTAAGAAATGCTTGAAGAGTTCAGGGGTCAGTACTGATTAAACAAAAGCTCAGGGGGTCAATAGTATATAACACAGAATTCAGTGGTCAGGATTAAGTAATGAAGAGCTCAGAGGTCAGTTGTATGCAGTGCAGACTGCAGAGATCAGGAGTAATACAGAGGTAGTATAAGACACACAGTACAAGTGTCAGGAGCAAGAAATGCAGAGTTCAGGCGTTTGTAGTATGTAACAAAGTGCAGGTGTCACAAGTATGTAACACAGACTGAAGAGCTCAGGAGTATGTAACATAGAGTTCAGGGGTCAATAGTATGTAATGCAGAGTGCGGGGATCAGTAGTATATAATGCAGAGTGCAGCAGTCAGGAGCAACACAGAGTTCAGGGGGAACTAAGATGTGATGCACAGTACAGGGATCAGTAGTATGTAACAAAGAGGTCAGGAGTAAATAATGCAGAGTGCAGTGGTCAAGAATACATAAAACAGAGTGCAGGGTCAGTAGAATGGAACACACATCTTCCCCCTTGGCTATAATAGACCCCAGCACAAATTCCGCCTTGGTTCTATTCTTGAAATGTACTCATATCTCAGATGCAGCAGCATCCAGCAGAGTGAGGGAAATCCCCTCAGGTCTCCTCTTGGCTATATCATATGACACGTCAGAGCAAGAAGAAAAGCTAGGAACTTCCATTGACTCTGCAATTCTCATTGCTGCTATATCTGATGCAATGCTAACGGCCATTGTATTGAATGTCTGGGAGGAGCTAGAGCTGGGGGCATGGCAAGCTCATGAAATACCCATTGCATGGCCACGATCAAAAGTTTGGTGACCACCGACTTACAGGCTTATCCATACTGTTTTTATAACTAATATATGCAAGTAATGCATTTTTATGTTTTTTTTTACGTACTGTTGCATGCCACTTACATATTTGTTATCTTTGATTGATTCATTTTGTCATCATTTCTTGTTGCTGGTAGTGATTCTATAGAGACACTTGTAGGAAGACTGATAGAGATGGATGTTCCTGACATACCAGATAAATTCATGACTCTGAAACAAAAATGTAAAAACACTGAAATGTCAGTGTCAGATCACATGACAATTGTACACAGCAAATGGCTTTGATTCATGCCATACTCATTGTACACTGTTGTGCTGATCACTTTGATTAGTGACAGTGATTACATGGTACAGACAGGGCCAATCACAGCCCATCTGTACCACGTGATTAGATGTGGCCAATCACAGCTAACCACAATAGTAAACACTGAATGAATCAATTTCATTCAATAAAAATGGTTGCTTATAACAGTGAAATTGGCTCACACATGTCCGGGGCAGCTGTGGTCCGGATTCAAAAAGGGTCCTGTGTGTGTTTGGGTCCAGTTCAGGTGCGAATTCAGGCTGAAATTCGGACCTGAATCGCACCGGACCCCAGGCATGAACCTGCAGCCGCACATATGTGAATCTGACCTTACTAAATACCTTGGACTGTCTACATTCCAAAAAGGTGTCATTTGGGGATATGTGTACTGTCCTGACATTTTCAGACCTCAAGAAATTAGGCGTTAGTACATCAAGATTGATCAGTTTTCAGATATATAACAGTTTATGAACTCTATAACTTTCCTACAGACTAAAAAATATAAACCGATTTGGGTTATTTATTTTTTTTATCAAATCCTTTTTATTATTTTATGTGAAAACAACACAATACAGACAAAACCACAAAAATAGAAATCACACCAAACCATTTCTTTGGGTTATTTTTACCAAAGAAATTTAGCAGAATACACGTTGGCCTGAATTTATGAAGAGATTATTTTTTTGCAAAATTTAATAACAAAAACTAAGAAAAACGTGTTTTTTCCAAAATTTTCAGGGTTTTTTTTTTCGTTTTTATAACAAAAAAATAATAAAAATACCACCAACTTTAGTCAAAAAATGAAGTCCTGCTAGATCACTTCACGCAGGCCCATTTTGCAGGTATAACTATGTGAAACTTAAAAAATAAGTGCCTAGAATGTTTAAAATGCAGTAATATATTGTCTCACCCTGCTCTGCACATGCGCAGTTGCTCTCCATGTTAGGCATTTTTAGGCACAGCTGAGTTTGTAGAGGCCGATCTGCTGACAGCCTTGAATTAAACCCTCCTATCCTTTACAGCCATGTGATCAGTTATGACACCAGCCATTTCATGGTTTGACAGTTTAGAGGAGGACACAAGCAAATGTGGCATTATAGGAATATAACAATTTGTTGAAACTGTTAAATCAATGGGTTTAGTTTCAATTTATGATTTACTGCTGTTCAGGGGCTTCAGCAAAATGGCAGTCTTTAGCAAGAAGAAACAGAAGCAATGCTGGAGGCAATTTACAGCACACACTCATTTTGGTAGCATAATTATTAATGTGCGATGTTTGTTCCTTGCTAAAGAATACTATTTTTTATCAATTTGTTATGAGTAATGTTGAGCTTTAAAGAGGAGGTCCAGCCTGGGTGAAAAAATTAAAAGTCAGCAGCTACAAATACTGTAGCTACTGACTTTAAATATCAGGGCATTTACCTGTCCAGGGAGCCCGAGATGTCGGCACCACAGCCGATCTTCGGATCGACTCCTGGGTGCCAACGCCATCATTCCTGGTAAGGGAACCAGGCAGTAAAGCCTTTTGGCTTCACTGCTGGCTTCCTACTGTGCATGCGCGACGCGCTTTCTAATTGGCCCGGCGACGAGGGAAGGAGGAGAGGGGCCGAACATCCAGGAGATCGGGCCGCCGCCCGTCTCCCAGAAGTGAGGAAGGGAACCTGTCAAAAACAGGGCCCTGTTCCCCCCTGAAAGGTGCCAAATGTGACACCGGAGGGGGGAGGAAGCATATAAGCGGAAGTTCCACTTTTGGGTGGAAGTCCTTTTTTAAAGTGGAGTGCCACCCAAAAATGGAACTTCCGCTGTCCGGATTCCTCCCCCCTCCAGTGTCACATTTGGCACCTTTCAGGGGGGAGGGGGAGCAGATACCTGTCTAATACAGGTATTTGCTCCCACTTCCGGCGAAAGATTGCCGCAGTATCCGCGACAATCTACGCCATGTCCGGCCCCTCCTCCATCCCCCCCGCTGTCTTCTTGGAGACACACAGGTCCCAGAAGACAGCAGGGACCAGTCAGAACGCACAGCGCGACTCGCGCATGCGCAGTAGGGAATCAGGCTGTGAAGCCGCAAGGCTTCACTTTCTGATTCCCTTACTGAAGATCCTGGCTCCTCCACCCGGGAGCCAAAGGACGAGTCGGCTTCGGGTGAGGACATCGCGGGCGCCCTGGGCAGATAAGTTTCCTTATTTTAAAAGTCAGCAGCTGCAGTATTTGTAGCTGCTGACTTTAAAAAAATTAATTTTCGTCGGAACTCCGCTTTAACCGTTTGCCGACCAGCCGCCACAGTTTTACTGTGGCAGAATGACACGGCTGGGCGAAACGACGTTACCTTACGTCGCTTTGCCTTTTGGGCACTAGGGGTGCGCGCGCGCCCGGAGCTGCTGCGAGTGCCCGCTGGGCTCCCGCGATCGCTTGTGACAGAGTGAGAACCGGGATCTGTGTGTAAACACACAGATCCCGGTTCTTTCAGGGGAGTAGAGACAGATCGTCTATGTATGAACACCGATCTCTCTCTCCTCCTAGACAGTCCCATCGCCCTACAGTTAGAACACAGTGAGGGAACAAAGTTAACCCCTTGATCGCCCCCTAGTGTTAACCTCTTCCCTGCCAGTGACATTTATACAGTAATCAGTGCATTTTTATAGCACTAATCGCTGTATAATCATCAATGGTCCCAAAAATGTGTCAAAAGTGTCCGATATGTCCACCGCAATATCGCAGTCCCGATAAAAATCGCAGATCGCTGCCATTACTAGTAAAAAAAAAAAAATAAATAAAAATGCCATAAGTCTATCCCCTATTTTGTAGATGCTATAACTTTTGCGCAAACCAATCAATATACGCTTATTGCGACTTTTTTTTTTTTTCCAAAAATAAGTTGAAGAATACATAGCCTAAACTGAGGAAAAAATTAGTTTTTTTGATAAAAAAAACGTGGGATATTTATTATAGCAAAAAGTACAAAATATAGTGTTTTTTTCAAAATTGTCGCTCTTTTTTGGTTTATAGCTAAAAAAAAAACTGCAGAGGCGATCAAATACCACCAAAAGAAAGCTCTATCTATGGGAAAAAAGGACATTAATTTTATTTGGATACAGCGTTGCACGACTGCGCAATTGTCAGTTAAAGCGACGCAGTGCCGTATCGCAAAAAATGGCCTGGTCATTGAGCAGCCAAATCTTCCGGGGCTGAAGTGGTTAAGATCTACCACCATGTATGTAACACAATGGAATGCCTGATTACAGATTGATTGGATAGTTAGGTAGTTCTTTATATGACATCGTTTTGGTAGATTGAAGTTGTACATAAACCTTACTAATCATCTCTCTTTTTCCATAAGCACAATAATCCTACTGTGATTAGACTTCCTATTGTCTATCCAATGTATGTCCCTGTCTGATCTGATGATTACTAGGATTTATCGCAGTTTATAAAAACTCGCGTCCGTAGTTACCATGGTAACGTCCCCCCCTCCCGGCCAGGGATTCCAATCCAGTCTCCCACTTTAGCAATGATTGTCTATCCTGGTATCCTCCCGCCTCCTCCACAGCCTGTCGGTGTTTTACACTTTCCCCTTCCCACATCTGCTCACCCGGAGCTCCGTAGTCCCTCAAGCCCCGTAGTCCCTCGCCGTAGAAGCGCCTGAGATTTGTCCCATGTGGGTCTCCGTAGTGTGGCGTTTCTGGGAGGACGCGTTGCTAGGGCCTTTGCTGTTGCTAAGGTGAGCGCGCGGCCTAGTTTCCTCCTGCAGCCCGGGTCTCACCTCCGCTGTCATGTTCAAGGTGAGGAATGAGAGTGTGGAATGGAGGAGGGTGTGGGCACGGCATGCCGAGTGCTGCTGGTTTTGTATGTTATACCGGGCGGGAGGCTGTGTGAGGAGAGGGCTCGGGCCGGTGTTGTAAAAATCTCTCTCCTCACGTGGGTCAATGTGACCGGAGTGTACCAGGCGGGGACTTCCAGCTACTGCTCTGAGGAGATGTACTTCTATAACAAAGCATTTCATTGGCTGCAAGGCATTCTATATGTTCTAATGGAGAGCTGCAAATCGCTCCACAGAACTGTGTTGTCACTGAAGATGAGAGGACAGTTTGTTTGGCTGAGAGGAGTCTTAAGCCTCCTGTATACTGGGCAGCAAAGGCCGCAGTCACACCTATGATCGCGCTTTCCCTTGTGCGTTTTCACATGAAAATAGCGCCTAAGCAGCTCATTCACTTGAATTGGCTGCCATATGCGCAACAAATGCTCCAGAACCTTTTTCGGTCACAGAGTGTCGTTCGTTTACTCAGTGCGCATTTTGGTTACGCAACAAACATGCTGCGAAACGAAAGTCTGCTACCCCGTGCTTGGGGGGGCATTAATAACGACACTGCGAGCGCGACTTTCTGAAACGTATGGCAAAACACACACTTTTGTGTGTTGCGTGTTTTAGTAAAATGTGAAGGTAGCCTGAGGGGCGTTTTACGCTTTTATTTCTGCCTCTAAACGCCCCTTGGTGTTAGCTTATGCATCCATCAATGTTTCCAAAAACCATCACCTCAGAAGAGCGGTGTTTCAGCGGAAATTAAATAGTTTTTTTTCCCAAAATGTTTGGGAGTTCTGAGTAATTTTCTAGCAAAATTAAGATTTTTACATGTAGGAGAGGGATGCCAGAATTGGCCTGGAATGGAAGTGGTTAACATACATTGGATATAAAAAGTCTGCACACCCCTGTTAATATGTCAGGTTTCTGTGATGTAATAAAATGAGACAAAGATAAATCATTTCAGAACATTTTCCACCTTTAATGTGACCTATAAATGGTACAACGCAGTTGAAAAATAAACTGAAACCTTTTGGGGGGGGGGGGGGGGAGTAAAAATAAAAAATTAAAATGTGGTTGCATAAGTGTGCACACCCTCTTATAACTGGCGATGTAGCTGTGTTCAGAATTAAGCAATCGCATGCAAACTCATGTTAAATAGGAGTCAGTATACACCCACCATCATTTAAAGTGCCTCTGATTAACCCCAAATAAAGTTCAGCTGTTCTAGTAGGTCTTTCCTGACTTTTTCTTAGTCGCATCCTCTACAGAGAGCTTCCAAAGCATCAGAGGGATCTCATTGTTAAAAGGTATCAGTCAGGAGAAGGGTACAAAAGAATTTACAAGGCATTAGATATATTATGGAACACAAGGAAGACAGTCGTCATCAAGTGGAGAAAATATGGCACAACAGTGACATTACCAAGAACTGGACGTCCCTCCAAAATTGAAAAGACGAAGAGAAAACTGGTCAGGGAGGCTGCCAAGAGGCCCTACAGCAACATTAAAGGAGCTGCAGGAATATCTGGCAAGTATTGGCTGTGTGGTACATGTGACAACAATCTCCTGTATTCTTCATAAGTCTGGGCTATGGGGTAGAATGGCAAAACAGAAGCATTTTCTTACCAAGAAAAACATCCCAGCCCGGCTAAATTTTGCAAAAACACATCTGAAGTCTCCCAAAAGCATGTGGGAAAATGTGTTATGATCTGATGAAACCAAGGTTGAACTTTTTGGTCATAATTTCAAAAGATATGTTTGGCACAAAAGCAACACTGCATATCACCAGAAGAACACCATACCCACAGTGAAGCATGGTGGTGGCCACATCATGCTTTGGGGTGGTTTTTCTTCAGCTGGAACAAGGGCCTTAGTCAAGGTAGAGGGAATTATGAACAGTTCCAAATACCAGTCAATATTGGCACAAAACCTTCAGGCTTCTGCTAGAAAGCTGAACAGGTAGAGGAACTTCATCTTTCAGCATGACAAAGACCCAAAACATACATCCAAATCAACAAACGAATGGCTTCACCAGAAGAAGTTTTGGAATGGCCCAGCCAGAGCTCAGACCTAAATCCGATTGAAAATCTGTGGGGTGATCTGAAGAGGGCTGTGCGCAGGAGATGCCCTCGCAATCTGACAGATTTGGAGTTTTTTTGCAAAGAAGAGTGAGCAAATATTGCCAAGTCAAGGTGTGCCATGGTGATAGACTCATACCCAAAAAGACAGTGCTGTAATAAAATAAAAAGGTGCTTCAAAGTATTAGTTTAAAGGTGTGCACACTTATGCAACCATATTATTTTATTTTTTTATTTCCATCTCCTAAAAGATTTCAGATTAAGTTGTGCAGTTTATAGGTCACGTTAAAGGTGGAAAGTTCTGAAATTATTTATCTTTGTCTGCTTTTTTTTACATCACAGAAACCTGACATTTTAACAGGGGTGTGTAGACTTTTTATATCCACTGTATATACCCGTGATTGAGAGCTGCCTCTAAACTCCTCTGAAAAACTATGTGTGCATGGACACAGTCTTTTATTGTGGTGTATTCAGCTAAAATGCCCCAAAAACATCCATTTAGAAGCAGCAGTGTGCACAAGGCCTTGGTTGGGTTATTTAGTGTTTATAGAATTGTTGCTTATATCAGTAGAAATTTTGTGACAATAAAGCTGCCTGTACAGTGACATTTTATTGTACAGTCACCAGAGGGCGCCAGAGTACTTTATAGAATTCTATAGAATTTTATAGAATAATATATGCATTCTGAAATCAGACACTTTTACAATTTGGTAGACTATCGTTCAGATTCGTTTTTAAGAGTTGTGGAACTGCTATAGAGAGCCAGATGTAATTATCATTAAAAAAATATATTTTGGGCATTAATCCCCAAATTAAAATGTAACTTTTTTTCAAATTTTTCTTTTGTGTATAATTTAAGGCAAAACTTCTTTTTTTTTTTTTCAATTTTGGATAGAGCGGAGAAGGATTTGAACACCTGCCAGTTTTTATTGCTGTCTGTGCCCCCAATATGGAGATTCACCCTTTTATATTTGTCCTGTTTACCATTATCTTTGAAAGTAATAAAAGGCAAATCTATCAATGGGGACATTAGTACTGGTGACCTGGGATTTCCTCTAACTTCCTGTTTGGCTATGGGAGAAGAAGTGAAGGGTAATCTCTAAAATGGGACACAGATGGCAAAAAAATAAAAATCTGACGGGTTATAACCCTTTCTTACTGTATCCAAAATGAAAAAAAAGTTTTGCCTATAGTTCTACTTTAATTTCATTCAAACTTTTAGGCTTTATTAACTGATATTGTTTAGTTTACATTAAAATTAACCTCCAATGAGCACTATGTATTGTATATCAAATTTATTTCCTGTTCCTCTTCAATCTCCAGCACACACTGGGATGAGGCTAAAACCTCTCTTGACTTTGAGGTCAACAGTAACAACGCTGGAGCTGATAATTATCCCCCGTTCCGTTCGCGCTAGTGCGATTATTTTATTTTTTTTTGCATTTGCTGTCGCACTGCAATGGATCGCAATAAAAATACAATTTTTCTCCATGGTGCCTGCTCACATCATTATAACATGAGTCAGTGCAATTTTTATAAAGGTGCATGCTCGTCTTTCGGTGCGTTTTTGTCCTCTTAGACTTCCAGGAGCGCATGAAAAATGCATTTATATGCATTCTTGGTGCATTGCTGCTGCGTTTTTTAAATTTTTTTTTTCCTTAACCGCTTGCCAACCAGCCGCCGTCATTATATTGCGGCAGGTTGGCATAGCTGCACAAATTGCCATAGGTGTAGGTCGGCCACTTTAAAGTGGTTGTAAATATACCTGGACAGTTTGGGAGATATCCCCTGTATCTGCATGTGCCAAGTCATAGGCACATGTGCACTGAAGCAACGGCGCATATGTGCCGTTGCTTCAGTTAGTGTGCCATTACCAGCGGCTCCCGCATGCATGTGCGGGAGTGACATCATCGTGGCTCCGGCCAATTACAGCGCCGGAGCCTACGATACCCGGAAATAACTCCGGGAACGATGTTGCCGGTCAGAACAGGGTATGGGGACCGCTGCTGGGGCTTCGATCTAAGGTATGTAAATTCATATTGAGCTAGTATGCTATGCATACTAGCTCATTATGCCTTTGTCTTGCAGTTTTTTTTTTTGTGTGGGTTTACAACCACTTTAGGAGCGAAAGCAGGCTCACGCGCACTGCCGGAGGCATACGCCTGCGTCGCCAGAGGCTATTTTTAGTTCTGATCACTGTATAAATGTCACAGGTCCCAAAAAAGTGTCAAAAATAAAAAATTTATAAAAATGCCATAAATATATCCCCCATTTTGTAGATGCTATAACTTTTGCGCAAACCAATCAATATACGCTTATTGCGATTTTTTTTTTTTTTTAGGTTTTTGGGGGATGTTTATTGTAGAAAATCTTTTTTTTTCTTTTTTTTTTTTTTTTTTTTCAAAATTGTCAGTCTTTTTTTTGTTTATAGAGCAAAAAATAAAAGCCACAGAGGTGATCTAATGCCACCAAAAGAGAGCTCTATTTGTGGGGAAAAAAGGACATAAATTTTGTTTGTGTACAACATCGCATGACTGCACAATTGTCCGTTAAAGCGGCGCAGTGCCGTATCGCAAAAAATGGTAAAAGACATTAACCACTTGACCTCAGGAAAATGTATCCCCTTCATGACCAGGCCATTTTTGCGATACAGCACTGCGTTATTAAGGCCTTTTGTACCAAAATGCGTTAGCTTTTGCACTGTTCTTACACCATTCCTGTATGTAGCAATAAAGACTTTTTATTTGGATTACTGGAGATACCGGCTACCTTTTTTTTTTTTTTTTTTTTTTTTTTTTTTTTTTTTTTTTTTTTTTTGACAGCACTGCGTTATTTTAACTGCCAATTGCGCAGTCGTGCGACGTTGTACCTAAACAAAATTTATGTAATTTTTTTCCCATAAATAGAGCTTTCTTTTGGTGGTATTTGATCACCTCTCCCGTTTGTATTTTTTTTGCGCTATAAACAAAAAAAGACCGACATTTTTGAAAAAAACATTTTTTATATTCTGCTTTAAAACATATCCAAAAAAATCTCTAATTTTTTCATCAATTTAGGCCAATATGTATTCTGCTACATGAAATCCCAATAAGCGTATATTGATTGATTTACGCAAAAGTTATAGCATCTACAAACTATGGGATATTCTTCTTTTTTTTTTTACTAGTAATGGAAACGATCAGCAACTTCTAGCGGGACTGCAAATTTGCAGCGGACATTCAAGACACTAACTGATGCTTTTGACACTTTTTGGGGACCAGTGACACTAATGCAGTGATCAGTGCTAAACAAAATATATGCACTGTCACTGTGCTAATGACACTGGCAGGGAAGGGGTTAACATCAGGGGCTATCAGAGGGTTAAATGTGTGCCTGACCAGTGCTTTACTACTGTGGGGGCGATGCTTGTACTAGAAGGTATGGATCGGTACCCCTGCTTAGCTGAGACACAGGATCCATGCCTTCTGTAGTAGCAGGATGGCAATCTGCCTTGTGTACATAGGCAGACCTCTGTTCTGCCTGTGTACCGAAGCATCGGCGAGTGCCAGTGGACATCGAGTCCGTCATACCTGCCGATCAGCTCCCGCTGTGTCTAATCACAGCGGAAGCAGGGTGGCGTCGTGTGTACCCCAGACCCGGAAATGCATCATGTGCTAGTATGTATCGCATACTAGCACATTATGAAATGCTTACCTTGGAACAAAGCCTTCCAGCGGTGCGCTGTCACTGCTGAGAGGGACACCCCCCCCCCACCCCCCCGGGTTTTTCGTCCATGTTCACGCACTCCAGCTATGTGATCGGCTGGAGCTGCAATGACGTCACTCAGGCGCATTCACGCGGGAGCCCTCGGTTCTGGCATGAAGTTCTGAAGGTCCTGGTAAGGTATGCTGGGCATTTCAGAGCGCATGCGCCGGTGATGTCACTGGCTGCATCCAGGGTGAATGTCTCCTAAACAGTGCACGTTCAGGCGATATTCATTTTACCTACAGGTAAACCTTATTATAGGCTTACCTGTAGGTAAAAATCACCAAGCAGGCTTTACTACCACTTTAGTATATGTAACAGCACTAGTGTGAACCTAGTCATGGATGAGTGGAGCTCCAAGAAAACAAAGCTTGTGTGTGTGCCCGAGACTGAAGGGGATTGTCTGATGCACAAGAAAGGAATTTTAGGTATGAAAGAGGCATTTGTAGGCACCTAATTACCTATGCACTTAAAGTGGTTCTAAAGGCAGAAGGTTTTTTTTACCTTATTAATTCTATGCATCAAAGTATAACTAAAGGCAAAACTTGTTTTTGTAAAGAGTGGAGAGGGATTAGAACACCTGCCAGTGTTTATTGCTGTCTGTGCCCCCCGTTAGGGAGAGTCGCTCTATTTGTCCTGTTTATCATTATCGTTAAAAGTAAAGGGAAAACCCAGATTTTGGGTTGTCCCCAGAAAAGTAATAGAGGGGAAACTTCCAATGGGGACACTAGTTATGGTGACCTGGGGGTTCCCAAAGAATTCCCTTAAATTGCAGGGACCCAAAAAGAAAAGGATTGTGGCTGCTGTGTGCAAAACCATTGCACAGAGCGGGTAAGTATAACATGTATGTTGTTTATTTTTATTTTTATTTTTTTTTTTAAATGGAACCTTTAGAATCACTTTAAAGTGATTATGTGCCCTGACTATGCACACTACGTATTTACCTATTGTGAACAAACATTAAAGGCACTTTAACCATTTAAGGATAGAGCCTCATTTTGAGTTTTGGCGTTTACTGGTTTAAAACAGTTTTTTTTTTTTGCTAGAAAATTATTTAGAACCCACAAACATTATAACATATTATATATATATATATATATATATATATATATATATATATATATAATAAATATATAAATAATATTATATATTTTTTTTTCTAACACCCTAGAGAATAAAATGGCGGTTGTTGCAATAATTTCTGTCACACCGTATTTGCGCAGTGGTCTTACAAGCGCACTTTTTTAAATTAAAAAATAAAACAGTAAAGTTAGCCCAATTTTTTTATATTGTGAAAGATGATGTTACGCCGAGTAAATTGATACCCAACATGTCACACTTCAAAATTGCGCCCGCTCGTGGAATGGCGACAAACTTTTACTCTTAAAAATCTCCATAGGCGGTGTTTAAAAAATTCTACAGGTTGCATGTTTTGAGTTAGAGGAGGTCTAGGGCTAGAATTATTGCTCTGGCTCTAACGATCGCGGTAATACCTCACATGTGTGGTTTGAACACAGTTTACATATGCGGGCGCTACTCACGTATGCGTTTGCTTCTGCACGCAAGCTCAGCGGGACGGCGCATGTTAAAAAAAATTGTATTATTTATTTTACTTTTTATTCTTTATTTTTACACTGTTCTTTAAAAAAAAAAAAAAAGTGTCACTTTTATTCCTATTACAAGGAATGTAAACATCCCTTGTAATTAAAAGCATGACAGGACCTCTTAAATATGAGATCTGGGGTCAAAAAGACCTCAGATCTCATATATATACACTAAAATGCAATTAAAAAAAAAAAAAAAAAAAAGAAGTCGTTTGAAAAAATAAAAAAATAAAATGTCCCTTTAAGAGCTATAGGCGGAAGTGATGTTTTGATGTCACTTCCGCCCTGCAATGGTATGGTGCCTGGTGGGGGCAATCTTCCCCTCACTCAGCTCCGTACCACACAGGGAGAAGGATCCCATCGCCTCCGCCGCTATCGACGGCTTCGGTAAGCGGCGGAGGGCACTGTAGCGCGGCGGGAGGGGGGTGGCCTCTCTCACCACCAATAAAAGTGATCTTGCGGCAAATTCACCACAGAGACCACTTTGATATGAAAGCCGACCGCCTGCTGAAGAAGAGGATACTGGGGTTATGGTAGCTATCTGCTGCCATGTCAACGATATTCCTCTTCAAAGTGCTGACGTATAACGACAGCGGGCGGTTGGCAAGTGGTTAAAACAAGTAATTAATCACCTCTGTAGCTATAGGCATTTGTGGAGAAAATCATATTCAAAGTTTACAACAGAGGTACAGAACTCTTATCTATTGTATTTCATGTGAAGTACAGAATCTTATCAGACTGTTAGTATTTTAATATAAACACACAGCAGGTGTTTCCAAGCTGTTAAAACCATAAAACACCACTGTTGAGATCTTTGTGGATACATTACTTTACTCCAAGTCTGGGTACAGGTGCATTTAAGCAATAGATTTACTTGAGAAAGCTTTCAAACCCTGATAGGTTTACTTCACAACAGTTACAGTATGCATCATAATGTAACCTTATTGCTCCATTGTACTTTGAAACTGGATTGCAACATATAACAGTTGCTCCTAACACTATGAGGAATCTAAGCCTTATAAGAAACTAAAACTCATTTTTGTGTGACCACACGGAACCAGCTGGGATTTTTAATGTCAAATTCCTGCAGTGGTAAGCAATGTTCTTAGATGCACAATGAGCTTGCTTAGTGAAGTAAATTGGCTGCTCAAACTATAATCACGCCACGTGATCTTCTATTGCTAGTTGTATTTTTTTTATAAGGGGTCTTTTTCACTGTATGTGCATAAAAACTATGAAAAATTGCACAGATTTGACATGTATAAATGTGTAATTAAATTAGTTTTAGGTACCTTGACGTCAGTTGACATGCATTTTACCCTATATCCTGTAGCAGCTCGGCCTTTTACCTTTTGTTGGTCATGGGTTGTGTTGTATTTAGGGCAACTTTATCCACATACAGAAAGAATCGAGTTGTAAAGAGTAGTTACAGGATACGTTATACAAGCCTATTAAATTAGAAATTTAAATTAAGATCTGTTTTATTTGTTCTCTATCAAGAAATGCATTTACAGATCTACACATTTTGCTAAATGATGTATTAGCAAGGTGGATTGCTAATACATCCTTGTTATAGATGCATTTAAGTTTTGACATCAGGGCAAGGTCATAGGGAGCACTGCCAATTAGGGGGCAGGCATGGCCAGTGCCCCATTCCTCTCCTGTCAACTCCTCTTCCCCGGTGGATGTCGCCCCTAGAGCCACCTGTCCCTCCCCAGCACACAGGGGAAGTGAGCTGAGATCCTGGCACCGGACAAGGTCATTCACTGGGTGATGGGGATCGACGCTCATTGCAGCTGTGGGAGTAGGTGGAAGAACTCTGCTGACAGTTGGAAACGTGGAAGTACTGAGCCGGGTTGCGGGACTGAGAGGGGACAGACAGACCAGGTACTCCACCCATGTGCTGCTCACTGTGTCCGGCAAGGCAGCTCAGGTCAATTCAATGAGGAGGCAAAACCCATCACAGGGGGGTATAGTCTATACAAGGTAGTGTGTGCAGGAAGGGGGGCAGTTTGTGCAGGAAGGGGGTGTAGGGTTAAAGGGGGCAGTGTATACAGGAAGAGTGGTGTAGGGTTAAAGGGGAGCAGTGTATACAGGAATGGTGGTGTAGGGTTAAAGAGGTGCAGAGATTAAAATTTAAAAAAGATGGATCGCTAGAAACGCAGCTAGTGCGATATGGAAATAGTTCCAAGGTCCAGGTGTGCCAGTAGGCAAAGTTCATTTACTGCTGAAACCAGACCAGGGTTTAGGGGCTCCGGTCTGTATCAGTGTGGACAGCCAGCTGTAGAGAGCAGAAGCGACTCTGTGGATATGGGTGAGAGAGGAGCGGCGCCACTCTGAGTGCAGTATGTCAGTTAAAATTCAATGTTTAATAAAAGCAAGGTCAACTAACATTTTGGTGAGATATAATGTACATGGCATAAGTAGCTTGGGTCCAGCTGGGCAGCGGTGGTGGTCAGCAGTTCCCGGCGGCTCCGGTGGTTCCCGAGGCTGAAGGCGGTCACACAACAAGCACGTCAGCGGTGATGGACAGGAGGCATGGTCGAGCTCGCGTTCGGAGCATGACAGAAAAGTGACTGAGGACAGAGCTTCCCAGTTCCATTCTCTGCAGCCTCAGCTGCACTGGACAGTGAATGAATAGGAAGTGCACTGTGCTGAGCGACTTGTTCATTCACGAACTGAAGCATAGTAAACAGTTTTGCTTCAGTTGTCGGTACTGATGACTGACTGTTCATTCAGAAAAGGAAGGGGTCAATAAATGACATTTACTGGCCCAATCCCTCGTTCTCTATCCTGAAACATCCCCCACAGCAGCCTGCAAGAGAGGAAGGGAGCCGGCGGCACTGGGGGAGGGGGTCCAGGGGGTCACAAAGGGGGGCCGGACAACAGAAGAAAGAGGAACCTGGAGAGAAGGGGCAGCATTTAGTGGAACTGATCGGCTGCAGCAGCTGAATGCAGGCAAGAGGGAGAGGAGGAGAAGTGGGCTTTTAGCTGCTTTCAGAGGAAAATACAGCCGATTGATTCCACTAAATGCCGCCCCTCCTCTCCAGCTTCTGGGGCCGGCAACCAAGGGACAAGATCTACCCTTCATTTGCTGCAATCGACGGGTTTACAACCCCCGCTCTTAGGCCCCATTCACACCTCAGTGTTTTGTAGCTTGAAGCCTGAAGCTCAAACGCTGGAGAAAAAGAATCAATAGTTCTCTATGGAGATAGTTCACATCTCCACTCCGTGTCACCTGAAGCTCAAAGTTCTGGAGCTTTTTTTGTAGCTAAATTCAGGCAGATTTGGGTGTTTTTTTTTTTTTTTTTCTTTTGCTTTTTATATTGGTGACCTTTTGACCTGTACAAAAAAAGCAGGCAAAATCGCTTAACTTTCTGCCTGAAAATGAAACACTCAGGTGTAGTATTCACATCTCTGCCCCAAAAAAACGTGATCCACTGTGACGGCTAACAGATGGCTGGGAAGCATTTTGTTGCCTCCTCACCGCCAGTGTTATCCCTCAAAAAGCCACACCCTATTGCCTTGAATTTGCCGTGTTCAGCAGCGTTACTGCCCACCAAATGCCACAGCAGTTTAATGTTTGCCACGAAGCACCATGGCAAGTCTACAGTCCTGAGCAACTGCATGTCCTTGTTCATGAAGTTGGTGGGAGGCAGTAAAACCTTAGCTCAACCCACTTGCTTTTACCACCCCCGGGCTGGCTGTCTACCCAAGCCATGACAGAATGACACTAAGGGCCATTTCACACCATAGAAACGCAGTCCGGATGCGTTCCAGATGCTTTTCTGCATGCGCATTTTTGATGTGTTCCAGTGCGTTTTTGATACAGTTCAGTGCATTTTTTTCCCCCCTCTTTTTTCTTAACCTAAATAAGGACATGTGTGTTCCAGTGCATTTTTAGTGCATTTTACAGCGTTCCAGTGCAGAAAAAATGTGGCTTGTTCTACTTTTTTTTTTTTTTTTACTGATACTGCACGCACTGGTGTGAACTATGCCTTTGAAAATCGTATAGCCTACTTTCCATATCTTTTTGATGCAGAAAAAAAATGCACTGGACTGCATTTGGTGTGAACTGGACCTAAGTTTATTAAAGCACAATATATCATGTCTACTGTTGTGTACTTGTCTAGCATGTCAAATGTGGAAGTTTCCTTATTAGCAAAGAGCAGGATAGAATTATCTAAAATGTTCAAGCCTCATGATTAATATTCCAAGACTTGCAGGTGAACTAGTCCAATTATCTTCTTTGAAAAACATGAAGCTTGTTGATAATTTGGGACAGAGCCACATTTTGCGGTACCTTACACAAGGACGTACTGTGTATACAGTTGTACAGTTAGATGTTGGCAAGGAAACACTGCACTGCCTTCCCATTGTTTTATATACCCAGGTTTACTATGTCATACAAGTCAGTCTTTTAACTTGAACAGGATATACATAGGAAATCCTTCAAATTTAGGGATGATTAAATCTCTCACAAGAACCCGGTATGATGAAAATAATGTTTCGTGTGAATTTCCTGATTAAGGATTGTATTGTTCACGCATGCATTGTATTGCTGTGAAGAAAAACGCTGAGCAGTACAGTCTTTTTTTTTTTTTTTTTTTAATCTCTTTTAAAATAGAAATATGAAAGTGATCAGTGTGATGTAAATAGGATCATCAGTGTGTTTCTATGTATAGTGTGTCATTTTATATATGTACAGTGGTCCGTGGACCACGAGAAACTTCTGGTGGTCCCAGGGGTTCTGCTGCAAATCAACATTATGGCAGATGTGTACCGCCCAATGCTGTTTCCAGAGTTATTCTCAATGTGCGCTGACAGCCAATACTGTCAGTGCGCATTGATACCCCGTGCCTCATCTGTAGTTCCAGCTCCTGTGGACTGTTGAAAGGAGCACGGAGCTCGATCATATGGCTGGATAAGGTGAGGTCCAATGATGAGTAGGTGATGAGTCTGTGTAAGTGTGATGCAGGGTGGGGGGGGGGGTTCTGAGAGTCGGAGCATTTTGTGAATAAAGCATGTATTTGCTGGTCACATATGTGGTTTATGCTCTTTGCTTAGTAATGCTCTACAGCAGCCTTGCTTTTCTTTCTCATTGTAATTAAGTCCACCAGTTTGGCCTCTTGAATGAAAACAGTGTATTCTCTATACAAGTTGTCACCAAACTTTCAGACCCCACGGACCACTAAAACATACAATTTTGAATCCTGCGGACCACTAACATGAATTTTACGTGCTTTATTCACACAATGCTCCAACTCTCTGCCCCCCACCCCCCCCCTCGCACTCTGCATCGCACATACACAGACTCATCATTGGACCTCACCTTCTTATCTAGCCATGTGATCGAGCTCTGCGCTCCCTTCAACAGTCTGTGATCAGGGCTGTCATTGGGAGTCCTCTCCTTCACCCCCCGCTTTCTGCACTACTCTAGGCGCTTTCCTCTGAGTTCACAGGAGTGGGAACTACAGATGAGGCACGGGGTATCAATGCGCACTGGCAATATTGGCTGTCAGCGCACATTGAGAATAACTCTGGAAACAGCATTGGGCGGTACACATCTGCCATAATGTTGATTTGCATCAGAACCCCTGGGACCACCAAAATGTTCTTGTGGTCCAAGCCCATAGACATGGGTTGATGGTTGCTCAGTCCAATTTTTTTAAGCCAAATGGGACTCTGATCTCAAGTCTATGGTGACTGGCAGCTTTTGGGGGTCAACTGTCTCTCTGATATACAGGTAGCAGCCAGAGGAGGAAATCTGTATATGTTCTTATTTTACATCATTTATATAGTTCCAAATGTTTGAGACAGTACAGTTACAATACAATTAGATACAAAAGGGTTAGGGAAGTTCTTGTGAGAGCCTACAAGCTAAAGGGAGAGGTAAGTGATACAAAAGGGAATAAGAGTCGGGGGTGAGGTGATGGAGAAAGTAAGATGCCAGTTGTAAGGTAGAGGTAGGATCGTCTTCCCTAAAAATATGGGCTTTCCATGATCACCTAAAGGCAGACAGAGTAGGAGATAACCGGATGGATTGGGGTAAGGAGTTCCAAAGGATGGAAAAGGCTCTGGAGAAATCCTGGAGACAAGTGTGGGAGGAGGTGATGAGGTGGATAGAGAACAGGAGGTCTTGGGAGTAGCAAAGGACAGTTGGGTAATATTTTGGGATAATGTCATACTAAAGTAATTAAAAACTAGAACGATCCATATGAAATTACTTTTAATAAACAGACACTTGCCAGTCCAGGAATCTATCACTGTCATCACCCAGGTCAGTTTTTCGCCGGTCTTTGGGTCCACACACCACCATCTTGGATGTGGGAAGCTGGCTGTGACTTCCTGTTTTCTTACAGCCAGCTCCCCACTGTGCATGTGTGAGTTTGCACTGCACTTTTAGAATGGTCCTGCAGTCTCCTAGACTGTGCAGTGTGACCCAGGAGGTTGCAGGCGGTTGAGGGAGGCCAACTTCTGCCTAGGTGAGCAAAGTGGTAGTGTGAGCAGGAACTGTTCAGAAATGGGTACCTTCCCCCAGAAAATTAAACATTTTTGGTGAAGTTTGCTTTATGGTACAAAATCCCATTGTTTGTAGATTGTAGCTTCACTTTAATATGGCAAAGCCCACTTTTGACATCACATTTGATGCAGAGAGGTATTCCATCCCACCCACTTGCAGGTTTCTTGCTATCTCTAAGGCCTGGTTCACACCTATGCATTTTTTTAGTGCGTTTTCAGTTTTGCAGGAACACACTACAGTCCATTTAACATGGTTTCCTATGGATGTAGTTCACATCTAGGCATTTTATGGAAGGGGCCAGGGACAAGCAGGTTGTGTTTTTGGTTCCATAGACATCAATGGATTAAAAACGTGTATTGAAAAACGCAAAATGCATCTGGAATATGCAAACTGCAACCTGCATAGGTGTGAACCAGGCCTAACCGAGAGAATGCCTAATGTGTCAAAATATCATTTGGGGCATGTTTTTGCTGCTCCCCGAATGCATAGCAGAGCACTCCCCGAATGCATAGCAGATCAGCCTATGGATAATATGGACAGCAGACAGAGCTGTTCACATTTGAAAAACATGTAGTGTTTGCGTCACTGTGCTGCAAAAACAAAGCTACATGGTGGGTCTGGGAGGAGTTGAAGCTTGTCAACTTCTTTCATTTAAGTCTATGGTAACTTGCCATAAATATGCCTGTAGCATATACAGGGTTTTTATGGTGCGTTTAACTAGCACCTGTAAAAAGCCTCATCTGCAATCCCAGTGTGAAACATTTCACACTGGGTTGCTGTGCTGACAGGACATCAAAAAAAGTCCTGGAAGCAGCTTCTTTGAGGCACTTTAGGAGCGGTGTATACACCGCTCCTAAAGCGCCCCTGCCCATTGAAATCAATGGGCAGCGGCGCCAAAGCGCCTCAGTGCTTTTAACCCTTTATTTGAGCGCTGGGGGGGTTAAAAGCGCCCAGAAAGCGCCACAAAAACTACAGTAAAGCGCCGCTAAAAATAGTGGCGCTTTACCGCAGACGTCCCCGTGCTGGCAGTGGGAAAGGGCTCTAAAGGATAAGCTCACCTTTGGGAAAATGTTCACACTGCTGCAGCCATTCCCCGACCCGTTGCCTCTAGTGACAGTGAGCCAGGATCTTCTCCCCTAACTCGATGTCACAATTTTTTAATTTTTTTAAATGCGGCCGTGCGGGGCTCCTCCCACGGCCTTGTCATTCGTTCAGGGTTCTGTTAATGACTGAACTACAAGTACTGACAGCCTTTGCAGCTGACCTACCAGAGTGCTGTTGATCGCAGTAGTTTGAGTTTTCCTGGCAGTGTGTAACTGCTTGTCCGTACGAGGTACGAGCAGATAGCTTATACTGACAGTCTGCAGGAGCCCTGTATTACACCGTTGACCTGCTGATGGGGGGGGGATTAAAAAATGCATATTTTTTTCCTGCAAAAAGATACGCATTTATTTTTAGTTTTTACCAAGGTGAACTTATCTTTTAATGCTATAGGTGTTTTGGTTTGCGTTTTTAGTATTTTTTTTTTTTTTTCGCAAGTGTGAACTAAACCTTAGAATTTAATTTGTTTGAGAGTTTCCATCCTGCTCCTTCTAATTTTTATTTTTTTTTTGCTACGGTTGAAAACCAATGTCCATTTGACCCCACTAACCATTAGAACATTGCGACAGGGTACAATTGATCTGTTTTTAAACATACAAAGCAGCAGTTAAATAATATATTCATGAAATACAAGTTAAGCCATGTCTTTTAGTGTGATTGTGCATCTGTGATGGAAACAAGAGCCTTTGGTGTGTTGGTTGCTAGCCAGCATTTTCTGTTGCTCCACAAACCATGCGCAAACGAAAACTGGTTCGTTTCATTGCTGTCTACGATTTAGTGCGCTTGCTAAGAACACCCACTCAGGAACAGATCTCTGGACATTCTTGGTATATTAATTCCAGCAGCAGCCAAGTCCGGGAGTAATCTTTCTTGGCACAGCGTAATGTGAAATGTAACTCCTTCATTTTCCGGAGTGGAAAGATTGTAAAGTCTGGGAAGAACTGCATGCAGAAGCTGAATAAACCTCCTTTTTAAGCAAAGATGAAAAAAAAGAAAGACTAATAACATTAGGACTTTAATTTCCTTGGTTTTATTTTGGATAGTCTGTAGACAAAACATTATTTACTATAGGGATTAGACTTGTACTAAACACTACATCCAGATAGTCTTTACATACGGAAGATATCACAAAACCGCCTTATGTCTCCTCTGAATGTAAATACTCTTGACTCTTTTCAGTAGTATTTAGGGCTGGTTCACACCACACGCAGTGTTTTGTTTTTTTTTTTTCACCAAAAACGCATGAACAGCAGATTCTCAGAATTGTAATGGCAAAGTTCACACCATTGCATTGCGTTCCAGAACAGTCAACAAAAACAGAACATGCTGCATTTTTTTTCTGCAATGAACTGCACTGGAATGTATCAAAACACACTGGATCGCATTACAGCAAAAATAAACTGGAAACTTTAGAAAAGAAAATTGCACCGAAACTAATTGAAAACTCATCAAAATGCACCAGATCTTATTAAAAAAAAAAAAAGCTTTACAAATGCGCATGCAGAAGCGTATCTGAAAAGACAAAATGAAAGGCGTGCACACCTAGTGCATTACCAATGACAATTTAATGAATGATAAAATCATAAAAAGTGGGTGCTCACAAAAGGCAACTCTCAATTGAGCCATAAAAATCACACAGTGTACTTATGTGCAAGATCATATCACAGGGTATAGCTGATGCGTTTCGGGGGCAAACCCCCTTCCTCGGAGCTAAGCTAACAGAAACACATCTGAAGCACATCCAGGCTGTGTTTCTGTGATCTGGTCCTTACTTCTGTCCTACAACAGTTGGGCGTAGGGCTCATTCAGATGGGAGCGCTGAGACCCGTCCCCCATGCTGAGCCACTTTTTGTTATGTCTGCATCCACCTCAGGGCTGCCTGCAGGCAGCCTATATAAGTGAATGCACACGCAGTAGCTGCACAGACACAGTCGCATGTCAGAATATGACATGCAGGCAGGAGCAGGGATTTTCCGTTTCTATCGCCCAATGCCTGGGACTTAAAGTTCAGGTCGCCAGGCAAGAAGTTTTTTTACATTTAACCCTGCTGCTGGCAAGTAGAAGGGTTAGAGCCAACGGTGTGCTCTCTTGTAAAAGCAATTCAAGCAGCTAACCAGCCGCTGAATCGCTTTTACAAGCGACGGGAAGGGACTCTCCCTATTCCCCCACCCACCGCCTTCCGTGGGCTGTCCCTTCACACCAAGACACCCGATCGACCATCCGGGGCTTCCGCCAGCTGATCATAGAGGTGGACAAAGACGAGAACTGTCCACCTCTAGGATATAGGAAACAGGAAGCCATGAGAATACATCACCTCCGGTTTCCCCTGCGCCATTTTTAAAAATGGAAAGCATTTGATCACACCGATCTTGGTGTGATCAAGTGCTTTTAAGGGCAGAGAAGGGATCTGGGGTCTTAACTCTCCATAAAGAGAACATGTCACTGCCAGTTGCTGTCACATTTGATGTTTGCATCCTTTGTGACAGCAATAAAAGTGATAAAAAAAAAAAATTAAAGGGACAGTGTAAAAAAATTCAATAAATAATAATAGTAATTAAAACTTTTTTTTAAAGCACCTTTGTCCCCCAGCAATCGTCCCACACGTGTGAGGTATCACCACAAACTTCAGATCATGGGTAGTAATTCTAGCACCAGACCTGCTGTGTAAATCTGAAGTGGTAACCTGTAAAGGCTTTTAAAGCGCTGCCTATGGATAGTAAAAATTTACATAGTTTGTTGTCGTTGCACAGACGTGTGCAATTTTAAAGCATGACCTATTTGGTATCTATTTATTCAGTGTAACATAATTTTTTATGTTTTACCAAGAAATTGGGTTATGTATTTAGTTTTTTTGCATTTAAATTTAAAAAGTGTATTTTTTTCAAACAAATTGCATTTGAAAAACTGCTGCGCAATTACCGTGTGACATAAAAAAATTCAACACCCACCAATTTATTTTTTAGGGCCTCTGCTTTAAAGCGGAGTTCCGCCTGCAAAAATGTTTTTTTAAGTCAGCAGCTACAAATACTTCAGCTGCTGACTTTTAAAATAAGGACACTTACCTGTCCAGGGCGCCCGCATTGTCCTCACCCGAAGCTGATCGTCCCTCGGCTCCGGGTGTAGGTCCCGGCATCTTCAGTAAGGGAATCGGGAAGTGAAGCACGAGTCGCGCTGCGCATTCTGACTGGTCCCTGCTGTCTTTTGGGACCTGTGTGTCTCCCAGAAGACAGCGGGGGGGTCGGAGGAGTGGCCCGGACATGGCGTAGTTTGCCGCAGCTTCTGCAGCGCTCTTTTGGCAGAAGTGGGAGCAAATACTGGTATTAGACAGGTATCTGTCCGTCCCCCCCCCCGAAAGGTGCCAAATGTGACGGGGGGGGGGGGGGAACCAGATCAGCGGAAGTTCCATTTCTTTGTGAACTCTGCTTTAAAATATATAATGGTTGGGGGTTCTTGAAATATTAGAGAAAAAAATAAAAAACATTAAAAGTTTAAGTTGCCATAAACCCCTTTCGTTTTTCAAAGTCCCAGTCGTTCCTAAAAGCACCTCTGCCTAATAAAAAACATCAACCCTTCTTTTTCCATCCTTGGAAAACATTTTTTTTTTTAAATCAGGACAGGTAGATTGGGACCCCGATTTAGCTTGGGTTCACACTGCCGCGACTTTGAATCCGACATCCCTGCGCGACTTCATCACCGCTTGCATAGGACTTCTTTAACAGAAGTCAATGCAAGTCGTATTGAAGTCGAACCATAAGAAGTGCTAAAAACCCTTTTCTAAGTCAGAGCAATTATAATGCTTACATTGCAGTTAATGGGGCACGGTTCACGCATGATTTGTCATGCAATCTGAAAGTTCAAAGTCGTATGACAAGTTGTGAACCGGGGCCAAGTCTCTTGGATAAGTGTTTTTTTTTTTAAACTTTCCACACCCCTGAGGAGCATATGCATGGATCAGAAAACAGACCATGTGCATTTGGAGACTTGAGTTGGATCCCAAGTCGTGGTAGCGTGAACCAAGCCTGAATGTGTGGAATGGGAAAATGGCTCCGTGTTTTTTTTTTTTTTGTTTTTTTTTTTAAATTGAGCCACGTATGACCAGCTCTAAATAACATTTCTCAGAACTCCGTTTTTATTTACCGACTGGAGCCCCTTGACTGCATAGGCAATTTTTTTTTATGAAATTGAGCTTAGTTTTTAATAAAAGAGCAAATAACCCAAAAGTATGTGGTCACGGTTTTTGGTGTTTTTGCCAAAAGGTAATCCACCGACATGGTCATCTGAAAAACTGCTGGCAGAATGTTTTATAAAGTAAAAAGTAGTTTTAGGAAGTCACTAATATAAAAAGCATTGATAGATTCAAACTTCATACATGGCTATAAAACTAGTCTACTCTAATCTTGTCTGACACAGACGGTAAGGTATTTAAAGACATTGCATACCCATAATATGATACCAGCAATTTTACAGTTTGTGGCTAGACAGTAACCTTGAGATTCAGAATGTTTTTATTCATGTTGATTTATTCTACTGCCTGTGTCCTATCTAAGAATTTGATGTAGCACATACCAGCTGTAACAGTATTATTTTGACTTAGGCCCCTTTCACACTGGGGCGGTGGGGGCATCGGCGGTAAAACAGCGCTATTTTTAGTGCTGCTTTACTGTCGTTTTTGCGGCGGCCTGGCAGCCGAAAAAGCGTTTAATCCGCTCGCATAGCACGGTTATAGCCGCGCTGCCGCATTGATTTCAATGGGCAGGAGCGGTGAATACATCGCTCCTTCACCGCTCCAAAGATGCGGCTTGCAGGAGTTTTTTTCTTCTCCTGCCAGCGCACCGCTTCAGTGTGAAAGCCCTCGGGCTTTCACACTGAACAAACAGCAGCGGCTGTTTTGGGTCGGTTTGCAGGCGGTATTTTTAGCGCAATAACGCCCGCAAACCGCCCCAGTGTGAAAGGTGTCTTAGAGTATTCATTTTGTGCAATGCTTCTGAGCATTTTGTCTAACGCCTAGATTTTCTAAGTCACCCAGCGTACCCAGTGACCAACCCCTGGATAGCGTTGTAGAACGTTGTCAAACCCAAAAATTAAAAAAGCTTCTAGTGTGGCAGAGCTTAGCACTTCATAGATTTTCTGTGCGTTTTCATCTGCTAAAAGGACTTTACACATGTTCCTGCCTTAGGGTGGCTCAATGCCCTTGCAGCATACCAAAAAGCCTACAGTGGCAAGCCACTCCCCCGCTCCTTCCTCCTCCAGTAACGTGGTTCACAGCAGCTTAAATAGGAAGTAAACTTCCTCTGCAGACATTTACCTATTGGTAAGATTACCTGTAAGTGGTGAAAATATCTCCTAAACCTGTACAGTTTAGGAGATATTTACATTGCATGCGACATCACTGGCGCATGTGTTCTGAAGGAATGACCCACGGGTGTCCCATTCCTTCCGAGTACATGTCGTGACCGGCGGCTCTCCCGCGCTTGCAGTTATTGTGACTCTGGACAATCACAGCGCCGGAGCCCATGAACCCGGAAGTAACTCCGGGTAAAATGTCAGCCGTCTCGGCAGTGTGCGCGGACCGCTGCAACAGCTTTGTTCTATGGTAAGTGATGCACACTAGTTCATTATGCATTTGTCTTGCAGGGTTTTTGTTGTTTTTTTTTTTTTTGTTGTTTTTTTTTTTTTCCTGAGGTTTGCAACCTCTTTAAATCGCTTGCATTTTTTTTGCACTGATCATTGTAATAATGTCACTGGTCCCCAGAAAGTGTCACTAGTCCCCAAAAAGTGTCACTTGGGGTCAGATGTGTCCGCCGCAATGTCGCAGTCCTGCTAAAAATCGCAGATCACCGCCATTACCAGTAAAAAATAAATAAGTCCCTAAATCTATCCCATAGTTTGTAGATGCTATAACTTTTGCGCAAACCAATCAATATACGCTTATTGGGATTTTTTTTTACCAAAAATATTTATCAGAATACATATTGGCCTAAATTGATGAAGACATTTTTCTTTTCTTTTTACTTTTTTTTTTTATAGCATATATATAGCAGAGAGTAAAAAAAGTGTTTTTTTTTTTTTCAAAATTGTCTGTCGCCGAGGTGATCAAATACCATCAAAAGAAAGCTCTATTTGTGGGGAAAAAAGGACATAAATTTTATTCAGGTACAGCGTCGCATGACCGCACAATTGTCAGTTAAAGCGACGCAGTGCCGTATCGCAAAAAATGGCCTGGTCAGGAAGTGGGTAAAACCTTCCGTGACTGAAGTGGTTAAAATGACACGAAACTCTGTTTTGAAAAAAATATATCTATTCAAGTATGTATTCTTATGTATTCAGCTAGTTCACACCAGATGCAGTCCAGTGAGTTTTTATTCTGCATCAAAAATGCCATGCATAGCGTTTTTCATATATTTCCAATAGCCCTAGTTCGCACCAGTGCAGTACAGTCAACAATAATAGAACATGCTGTATTTTTTTTGTATGGAACATGGGAAAACTCTCCAGAATGCATGTAAACGTGCCAGAAAAACACACCGGAAAGCACATGTCCTGAACTGTGAGGAAAAAAAGGGGGAAAAATGCACCGGAAATCATTAAAATGAACAGGAACGCATCAAAAATGTGTGTAAGTGCTCACGCAGAAATGGTCCTGGAATGCAGAAATGGTGGTGTGCACTGGCCCTAAGAAAGTACATCATGATAAATCAATTACAGGACCATTTGCCAATTGCTGCCCAAGCTATTTCTAGAAAACTAAAAATCACTTAGAATCCCCAAGCATTATATTTTTTTCTGAAAGCAAAGACCCTGGAGAATAAAACTAGTTAAAGTGCTTGTAAAGCCTTAAGGTTTTCCACATTTATGCATTCTTTTTCTTACCTGAGCCTAATCCGATCCAGCGATGTGCACAAGCGCAGCAGCTCCAACCACTGTCTCTCTCCTCATTGGACAGATTGATAGCAGCAGGAGCCATTGACTCCCACTGCTGTCAATCAAATCCAGTGACACAGGAGCAGGGGGCGGGGCCAAGTCCCACTGTCTGTGTCAATGGACGTAGCAGCGGGACTCGGGAGCCCCTATGGAAAGCAGCTTTCCACCTGATGAAGAAGAGGGGCCTGGAGCACCGGTGGGGCACCCCCAGAAGAAGATTGGGGTAAGTATAGATATGTTTGTTATTTTTATCTTTAAAAACGAGGGTTTACAACCCCTTTAAACAGGAGGTTTAATGCTAGAATTCTTGCTCTCACTCTGACGTTTGTGGCGATACATGTGTGGTGCAATCATGAGCAAGGGGATGGGGGCGCTTTAATATATATATATTTTTTTTTATCATTTTCTTTTATTTACATTTTTTTTACACTGACTCTTTAATTTTATTATTAACTTTATTGCTATTACAAGCGCTGAACAACATCCCTTGTGATAGCATGGGCAGTGACAGGTACTCTCTCTAGAGAAATTCGGGGTCTGTTAGATCAGTTTGATCGGCTGCTTTACTAGCTGGTAACAACCAGTAAAAAAAAAAAATATGAAGCCAGCTGCAGCCATGATCATGGTATAATCACTTAAACCTGAGGACTTACGGGTACATCCTATTGTGTGAGAAGTGGTTAAATAGTGGACGTATATGGATTATTTTTGGAGAATAAGGATATCGTTTAGTGTCACTTTAGGCCTGAGCTGTGCAAATTAATAGTATCCAGTTTATGGAAACCTGGATGATTTCCTACCTGGGTGGGATGAAATTTGTGTGTACATGGTTTATGGGAGAGAGTTTAGAGTGCGTATGTGTGCATTTATTCAGGTTTTGTCTATTGTTTTCTATAAGACCGAGCTTGTCTAGCTGACTTCCATTGATATAACATATCAGCAAGGCACAACCAACAGCAGAAGGCAGGAAAAATCTATGTGTTTTAGACAAATATTCTCCCCATTTACAAATACTGTATGTAGCGGTCACTTATTTGCTTAATAATGCCTAATAATGTTATGTTATGTTATATCTTATCCTCTGGCACCAACTAGCGGCCAAAATATACAAGGACTGAATCTTTGTTTTATTTCTATTATGATTATTCAAGTTGACCTGGAAGTCTTTTGTTTGTTTATATCTGGACATTAACTTAACCCACCCACAATGCTCAGTGACTCCCATGAACCTCAGGGAACAGAACTGCATTGTGGGAAGATTATAAAAGGGCTTGGAGCGACCATCTTAGGTGTCTTGGACATGCATGGCCAGCCTGGGAGGATCTGTGTGAGGTCTCCAGCACAGCACGGCCTACCTCCACGGAACAGCGATCCGAGCAGCGTTATTGTGACATCCCACAGAGCTGGACTGACGACAGGGCAAGACTGGGAAGGAGCCTGTCGTAGTCATCTGGGAGTTCCGGAGCGTATTGTGGAGAGGAGCGGAGCATCGCAGCAGTGACAGCTGGAGACAGAACCCTGCAGATCAGAACGGAGTCTTCTGACAACACTGTCCTGGTTGGGTGAGAGGGCTGTTGCCCACAAGTTCCTTGATGCACTTTTATACATATGTGTAGACAAGACAGAGTTGCTGGGACCCATATTCCCACAAGCAGATTGAAGAGGAATTAGTACTGAGTCCTTGGCATCAAAGTTAGTTAAAGTGCCACGACACCAGAGCCTGGCTTTCATCGTTTCAGCATACTTTGATAAGGAATCATTAACCCTTGGATTACAAAATTACCTTGTTGCTAGCAGAAGAAAAGAAGATAAAGAAGGACTGTTCAGTAACACATAAGGCCTTGGGTTATTTTATTATATCAGGGATATTACAGGAGGGAGCTCCTTAGTGTTGTATTGTACTTAATCAGGTCAACATTTGATTTAGTACAGCCTTAAGCACGCAGAAAATATGACAGTGCTTAGAGTGAGATACACTCACTCTGACGGTATCCTATTTACTTTGTTATACCACTCATATATTATTCCAGACATTTTGTACCTTTGTAATATAAATTTTAGTTGTCTATCAGACTATGTTGGTCTGACAGTACAACCATTGTAGTTTAACACTTCGAATACAACTACAGTAAATACAGTTATTATTCAAGTACAACTGTGTGAGTGTTGTTTTCCTCTTCATCACCAGCCAAGAGGAGGGTAAGGTAACTACTAATAGGTATATTATATTGAGTATTGTGGACTTTCCTTTGTGGTTTCGTTCTAACTGCACACTATTACACCACAGTTGTGTCAGGGGGACTGAGATATTCAAAGGGGTATAAAGCAGAGTACAGGCCCAATAAATCAGCAGCTCCTTCGGGGGTTCGTGCTACATGTATATCGGTGGTTCTCAACTCCTGTCCTCAGGGCCCACTAGCAGGCCAGATTTTAAGTATTACCTTTGGGAGATGCGGAATAGAATACTGCAATTACTGAGCAGCAAATTTATACCTCCTGTGATGTATTTCAGTTATCTTGCAAACCTGGCCTGTTAGTCCTGAGGACAGGAGTTGAGAAACACTGGTGTGTGTGTGTGTGTGTGTATATGTGTATATATATATATATATATATATATATATATATATATATATATATCATATATATCATATATATTTTGGCAGAGCAAACCCGAGCCAGTGTTTAAAATGATGGTTTACGCCAGATTTTGTAAGAAGCAAGCACACTAATAGCACAGGTGTGTGCTGGCTTCATATGAGAACCAGAGTTAGAGCTCAGGGCCCCACCCTCCCGAGGGATCAGTGTGTGAAGGGAGGAGCAGTCAGAGGTGCTAGTGTGCACCATTCTGTCCAGGTCAGGACAGACCAAGGCCAGAGCCTGAGGGAGAGTCCATGAGAGACAGAGCAGTTGGGAAGCTGCAAGGAAAAACGTAAAGCTGAGGTGCAGCGTCTGTGCACAAACACTGAGACGTGTTTGATGGTCAGGAGGACCAAAAGGTGTTTGGTCAAGAGGTACTACTCGGTGCAGTAAAGCTGCCAAGAAGAGCCAGGAGGCTGAATGTTATGTTTTTTGCATTGATGGTGAGAAGAGATGCCTGTATGAACTTTTGACATTCTTTTAAATAAAAGTGGGCAGGAAAAGCCCTGAAAAGTATTTCTGGCGTGGAATAAACACACTGTTTTGGCACTACCACTGGGCTACATATACTATAACATAATATTTTTTTCGTTTTATTTGGTCTTATTCAATAATCCAGAGTGTTTTCATTACCTGAGCGGTGAGATATTCTCTACAACTTTAAGCAGAGGAATGGATTCCTGGGCACTGCTCCCCCCCGCACTGAGATATCCAGCAGTTTGCTTTGAAACAAATATATTTTTTTGACTGCTACTTTCTCAAAACAAAACATTTCTTCTTTTCTCCAGAAAGTTCCAGTTTGGACTAAAAAAAAAAATGCTCCAGAATTAGAGGTGACATACTGTATATAGCATTGAAATGATGAGTATTGTTAATTTTGCCAAACATACTTTTTCTTTGTGTATGCTGATAATAGCTCCTGTTCAGTGTTAACCGTCTGACGCCTGGTTTTAGGTCAGCAATTCTTAACCAGGATTCCAATGAACGTTAGGTTTCCTCCAGAAGTTCATAGGGTTTCCTTGAGCTGTTGCTGATTGAACTTCTATCTGGTGCTTGCATAGTTCTGGAGCTAATACCGTTTGGCAGAGCCAACAGCATGACACCAATCCATCCCTTTAGTTGTTTGTAAGGGTGGCATTCTGACCACTAATGTAGGGGGAGCACTTCTTCACACTAACCTCCAATAAATGTGTTTTTAGCTGGGGTTCTGACACCTAAAAAAATATTTCATGGGTTCCTCTTAGGTAGAATGGTTGAGGAAGCCTGCTTTATGCTTTGTGATGGTGTTAAGATCCTTGTCTGGCCACAGATGGAGAGTCTGCTCAACAGGTTTGGCTAAATTTGAGGGATGGAACTTTCAAATGAACAGTCATCATGTACAACAACAAATTACTGCTTTATTCCCTGACTTGATTTATTCAGTTTTAGCACATGTACAGTTAGGACTTATTCACACCTAAACAGATTGTTGCGGTGCGTTATGGGACAAGGTAACATGTGTCAAGTACACAGTCACATGAAAAAAGTCTGCATGGCTATTTTTTACCCTTTGATGCCTGAAGGTAAAACAGATCTTAACAACTGAATACAGTTTTCCAACTTTGGCATATGTTAGAAAACTGGACATATCAACTACTTTGTATATCCAGGTGAATAGTACCTTGTTTGTTTCAGAACCAATTGGGTCTTCACTTGTTAATGAATAGTAATGGATGTTTCTTGATTTTTCTTTTATTATCAAATGAAAAGTGTGCCAAAATTGTAAATATTTTTTTTTAAATTTTGCTTTAAATTTCTTGCCATTACTAAGGCCAACCAGCCAAATAAAAAAACCTAAAAATAAATTCTCCTACTCCTTATGTTTGCGCAATATCACATAAGTGTAGTTGTTTGTACTCGTCGTAAGGCCAAGAAACAATAGTATGCATTGTAGATTTTTTTTTATCCCATCTAAACACACAAGAGTGACCCTTTACCCTGTCTGTGAACTTTGACGCTGACACTTACCTAGATCGAGCCATTTTATCTTTTTTTTTTTTTTTTTTTTACATAATTCTCCCCTGACTAGGAGGAAAAGATGCAATGTGGGGAATTATTAAAGCGTGTCGCAAGCATAAAGCTTGCACCCCCTTCTTCCAAACTGAAAAAGTCATTTGTGATGATATCAGTGCCTGAGCATGCTCAGATCGCCATCCTGAAAAAGCCCCAGCCAGGAAACTGGTCACAGAGGCTGCATCACTTCCTGTCTCTCATGCTCAGAGTGTACTTGCACTGCTGCCACCATCTTGGAAATGGCAAACGCCCATAACACAGAGAAAAGAAGTAAAAAGCATATGGAAAACAAAGGGAAACACTGTCACTTACTTTAAAGCTTGTTTAAAGCTTTCTTGAGAAGCCTGCACCACCAGAATGGGGCTCCAACCATATAGCTCATTTAGAGACTGTAGAGGAAGGATTTCGACCCAGGAGAGGCTTAACCTGGCTGGGGGCGACAAACTCTAAGGGATACCTCGCGATTCCAGTCCTGATTAGGTGAGGGAAAAAAAGGAGAATGCTGTGAGCCGGGTCTGTCTTTGATTCATAGTTAACCAGTCCTATCAGGTTGTGGGGGCGGAGTCACAACCCATTGTATTCTGCCATAATGCACCAGGAAAGGAGGTATACCGGATTTTTTATTTGCAAACCAGGATGTTTTGAATTTTAAATGAGATGTGAACCATTTTTATGAAGGATTAGGTGTGCCTCCCTCCTGATGCACTCACATTTACTTTTGGGGTTTCCCATTTACATTTTTATTTTGCAGTGTGTGACATTTTGAGGTATAAATTTGTCCTTGCATGGTATATTAAGTTCTTTGGAACCTATGCTACTATATAGATGTACCACCCTGTAGCTTAGGCAGGGAGCTCCTCACAAATGTATTTGCCAGGAGTAGTTACCCTGGTTGATTGATAGTGTTGTACGCCCCGGGCTGCTAGGCCGGAGATTGGGCCTATCCCGGGGGCATCTGGCTGCCAGGCTGTGTGAGGGCCTATCCAGAAGTAAGAGGGTAGTGCAGGGTTGGGACTGCGGCTTGCAATCCAACCAAAAGTGACGGTTCTGCCGGCCGGAGAACCTGTTGTGGTCGGAAGTAGAAGGGGAGCTGTCGCCACTAAGGGACCAACCATCTATAACAGGGACCACAGTAAGTAACTGAAGCAAGTACCGGAGCAGTATTCTCACCAAACGGGCACAGTGAAGAATCAGGAAACTTTAGGCGGTGAACAAGTCAGGGTTCCAACCAGCGGAGGTGGCGCTTGCAGAGCAGCCTTGTGTGTCAAGCCAGGGACCGAGCCGGTCAGCAGGGGTGAAGCTTGAGAAGTATATGGAGTGCCAAGCTAGGGACCCAGCTGGGAAGCGTGGGTGACGCTTGAGGGAGATACCACCGCAAAGATTGGAAGTGCTCAAGGGATTCAGAGTCAGCGAATCAGTGGGTCTAGTGAGAGACCGGGAGCTCAGTGTTGAAGAACTACAAGGAGCAGTTGTAGTGAAGCTGAAGGAACTGTTAGGTTTAAGTTATGAACTGTTGCCATAGGAGACAGCATTCCTGCATGTGCAGATGTGGCGCCTTGCTGGGGCCTTTCCCTGCACGGCTGATTGAAGTCACGGAGTCTGCCAATTGAATCTACAACTACTTAAGGGTGTCCTGGCCCTAACCCTCTTTCCCCCAAAAATACAAAATGGTCTGTTAAGAGAAATAAAACCTCTTTTACATCCAAGAAGTGTCTGGCACCCGATGACTTTCACCATCTTTGCACCCACTATGCCTCATAACCCACTACATATTGAAGGATGTCAGCTATCTTTGGCCTTAGAGGTCCTCATTAGACTGGAAGAGGCTAAAGACTTAACTGTTTACTCATTCTCTGGAGATGCATTTGTATTTTTTTTGTAAAGTCCTTATCAATGTTTTTCTTTATAGCACACATTTTTCGCAGCACATTGTATTCAACAGTGGTGCGAAGTAAATGAAAGACAGGCTTCAGCTCAAATCCCTGTCCATCAGTCACGTCCCTCTCACATGTTTCACCCACAATGGGCTTAATCATTGGGGTCCTCTACAATTTGAGCAGGGATTTGAGCTGAAGCTTGTCCATTTACTTCACACGGGAGTTGAATACAGTGTGCACTATGAGTTGTTTGCTAGGCATGTGCAATTCGTTTCGTTACGAATTCGTTTTTTAACGAATTTCGACAAATTCGTTAATTCGGGAATATCAGAATTAACGAAAACCCGTTTAACTAATTTTTTCCGAATATTCGTAAATTTGATAAAATTGGACATTCGTAAATTCGGGCATTCGAACATTCGTAATTTACATTCGTAATTTACATTCGTACATTCGCAATTTACATTCGTACATTCGTACATTCGTGCATTCGTACATTAGTAAATTAGTGAATTCGTAAATTTGTAAATTCGAAAATTCGGAAATCTGAAATAATAGTTAACTAATAATAACTTAACTATTAGTAATTACTAGTAACTTTGGATTTATAGGTATTGTAATTTCCTTTTAAATTTGGCTGTTAGTGAACGTAACACATACAAATTTATCCGAAGTTATGAATGATCCGAAAAAACGGAATGGAACGTAATGAATTAATAATAATAAATAACAATAATAATAATAACAACGTTTTATTATTATTATTTATTATTAATTTGTTCCGTTCCATTTGTTTAAATGCAGCCTTCATTTTGGATAATTCGTAACTTCGGATAAATTTGTATTTGTTACGTTCACTGACAGTCAAGTTTGAAAGGAAATTACAATACCTATAATTTAATAGTTAGTTACTATTTCAGATTTTTGAATTTTCGGGGTTTTTGGTTTTTCAAACTTCGAATTTACAAATTTCCGAATTTTCTAATTTACGAATGTACGAATTTACGAATGTACAAATGTACGAATGAACGAATGTTCGAATTACGAATGTTCGAATTACGAATGTACGAATGTACGAATGAACGCATTTACGAATTTACGAATGAACGAATTTACGAATCGCAATCATAACGAATGACCCGAAAAACGAAAAAAATAATAAACTAATGAAACGAAAACGAAAATGAACGAATTTTTTTGGCTGTGCACATGTCTATTGTTTGCTATATTTTATTTTGGAGTGAGATGTGCTCTATTTCTAACAGCACATGAATACAGAGTGTAAACCTTGGAGATTGATTTTGTGGGCTTGGAGCGGCTTTTCTATATTGTGTGTTTTTTATGTTTCTTTAAAGTAGACCTATAGGAAATTTTTTTTTTTTTTTCTTATTTTGGATAGCGCAAGGGAGGGTCAGATTTTTTTTTTTTTCACCATCTGTGTCCCATTGCAGAGATTTACCTTCAATTCCTGTCCCATAGCCAAACAATTTGCAGGGATTTTCTCGCACTTCCTAAGTGAATTCCTTGGGGACCCCCAGGTTACCAGAACTAGTATCCTCATTGGAAGAGTTCCCCTTTATTACTTTTTGGGGGACAACTCAAAATTTGAGGTTTCCTGTTACTTTCACTTTCAATGCTATGGTAAACAGGACAAATAGAGAGGGTGAATCTCCCTAACAGGGGCACAGACAGCAATAAAAACTGACAGGTGTTCTAATCCCCCTCCATTCTATAACAAAAAAAAAAAGGTTTGTCTTTTTAGTTATACTTTAACCACTTGCCGACCATCCACCATCTTTATACTGTGGCAGATTGGCACGATCCCGTGAGCCGTCGTAGCTGTACGTTTGCTCCTTTAATCGGGATAGCAGGCACGAGACTGTTGCACTGCGGGGGTGAGGATGACCCCCGGCCATAAGCGATCGCAGGCACGAGAGGCAGAACAGGGATGTGTGTGTGTAAACATACACATCCCTGTTCTGTTCTGAGAGGAGATGCAGATCGTGAGTTCCAAATAGCTAGGAACCACGATCTGTCATCTCCTATAGTCAGTCCCCTCCCGCTACAGTTAAAACGCACACATAGGGAACACAGTTAACCCCTTGATCACCCCCTAGTGTTAACCCCTTCCCTGCCAGTGACATTTATACAGTAATCAGTGCATTTTTATAGCTGTGTAATTGTCAATTGCCCCAAAAATGTGTCAAGTGTCCCATGTGTCCGCCATAATGTCGCAGTCACGATAAAAAAAAACGCTGCCATTACTAGTAAAAGAAAAAATAATACTAATAATGCCTTAAATCTAACCCTTATTTTGTAGACGCTATAACTTTTGCGCAAACCAATCAATATACACTTATTGTGACTTTTATTACCAAAAATATGTAGATGAATAAATATCGGCCTAAACTGAGAAAAAAATTAGCTTTTTAAAAAAAAAATTGGGGATATTTATTATATCAAAAGGTACAAGATATTGTTTTTTTTTTTTGTTTGTTTGTTTTTTTTTTCTTTTGTTTTTTAATTGTCGCTCTTTTCTTGTTTTATAGCGCAAAAAATAAAAACCGCAGAGATGATCAAATACCACCAAAGAAAGCTCTATTTATGGGAAAAAAGACGTTAATTTAGTTTGGATACAGTGTCGCACGACAGTGCAATTGTCAGTTAAAGCGACGCAGTGCCATATCGCAAAAAGTGCTCTGGTCATTGAGCAGCTAAAATCTTCCGGGGCTGAAGTGGTTAAAATGCTTTGAAGTAGTAGGCATTGAGACTGAATTATCCATCAGTAGGCTTTAGCTGTGCAAATTAGTATAGTGATTAATTGAACACATTTATAAGGCATGATGGTGAGGAGCATGATGGGTATGCTATGATTAAGCACCATTGAGCCTGAAACGCTTTAGCAGTCTCCTTTCTCCCGCTGTATTGCTCTGCTTGTATGGACATGTATGAATCGGTCCCCCCACACCAGTAGTTTTGAATCGCATGACAAGCCGCACCCTATTGTACGCAATGGAAGCGGTCAAATTGGTGCAAATCCGACTTCATCGGAGAAGCACTGGTTTTGAAAATAGTTCCTGCACTACTTTTTGCAAGTTCAGGTGCGACTTGCATAATCTCTGCATGAAGTTGCAAAGATGTCGCACTGACATGTGACTTTGAAATTGTGCAACTTCATGTGAAGATTTCAGTCGGGTTCAGTGTGAACGATGTTTAAAGGTTGTTTTAGCGGAATGCAATCAACCACTTATTCGTTGCATATACTCTTCAGTTATGGGCTGGACTGGCGTCCTATTTTTTTGTGGCAGAGGAGGGTGAACTGACCTAGAGTGGTACTTTACTTTTTTTTAATGACATGGTCAGTTTGCATCTTTGTGCCTGATTGGAGATACAGGATGCCATGTCTGCATCTTCTGTAGTCCGTTCATCCGCCAAGCCCTCTGCACAACACAGCTGGTTTGATTGACCGTGTCTCTCAGCTAGAACCTTGCTGTAAAAACAGCAGGTGCTGCTAGTGAGTACAGACATTTACAGCTGCAGCCAGTCTCAATCAGCGTACAGAGACGGGGGAAGTACGTTCCCAGCTGTGTGTGAAGTCATATTTGGCCCCTTTCAGACATGCTTCAGTTTTGTTTCATCAGTTCGTTCCGTTTTTTTCAAAGAAAAAAACGATCAGTTATTCATGAGTTTTTACATCAGTTCTTTACATCCACCTAACCACTTGAGTCAAATTTTTGGTTTAAATGATTAAAAAATAATTTTAGTCCTGATGTCTACTTAAAACCCTCAACCATTATATATTTTCTGAAAACAGACACCGCCTAGAGAATAAATTTGGGGTAGTTCCAATTTTTTATGTCGAATGATATTAGCACAATGGTTTATAAAATGCAAAATTTCAGTAAAAAAACACTTAAGTTTAATTTTATGGCACACGAACACAATAGTTTACCCTTTTTTTTTTTTTGTAAAATATAAAAGATGAAGTTACACCAAGTAAATAGATAGATGTGAAACAGCGAAAAAACGTCAGTACCCTATATTTTCCATAGGTGATGCTTTAAAAGCCCCTACAGGTCATCAGTTTAGCATTACCCATGACCTCTGGTGCTAAAATTATTGAACTCACTCTTGCGTGTGTGCGGTGATATGTAACGTGTAGCACAATTGCCTTTTTTTTTTTTTTTTATGTAGGCATCCTGATTGCATTTTTGTATGCATGCCTTAGAGCTGCACGATACTGGATAAAATGAGAATTACGATTTTTTTTTTTTTGCTTAGAGTAAAGATCACGATTCTCGCGGCGTAACATCATCTTTCACGTTATACAAAAAAATTGGGCTAAGTTAATTGTTTTTTTTTTTTTTTGTTTTTTTTGAAAATCTTTTTATTGAGTATAAGTCATACAAACAGACACACAGTAAACCTGCCACAGCATAGGGACTAGACCCATGCAGGAGTTAGTGCCAGCCAGCAATTGGGCTGCTTCCATCATTGGTGATATACAGCTGTAGCACGTCCACAAGAAAAGAACAAACAACCAACCTAGTGCTATATTGGCTCCTACTCAATTGAAATATCTAAGGATCATATCTTTCAGTCGAGACCCAAGGGACAATAATAGATATCAAATAAACCCATATCAGAGGTTACAATACAAAAAAGTCACCCAATGTATCAAAATCACATCCACCCATAGAGTGGTATTATGTACATGCTCAAACAGTCTGCGGTTGCCGTGGAGGCTTCCGCTAGCCATTTGGCCCACACTCTATCGGATTTTTTGGGGCATCCTCTATCTTGGTAGGTTTCCTTATAAAGTGGTAGTACTTTATTGACATGTGTTTTTCCATAGCAATATGGACGGCGGGGCACGTTTTTTCCAGCAGAGAGTGATCATTTTCCTGGCATAGAAAATCAGGAGTCCTATCAGAGTTCTCTCTGCTATCTTGGGGGGTAATTCTTCTACTAAGCCTAGAAGGCATATCTGCGGGGTTGGGGCTATATCTATTCCCACTTCTTGTATTACAGATAGTACTTGTGACCAGTAGTTTTTAATTGCTGGGCAGGGCCAGAAGATGTGTATAAAGTTGCCCCGATCCCCAGTACATCTCCAACACTCCGAGGGAGGTCCTCATTTTATGCAATCTATCAGGGTTAATATATGCCTGGTGTAGTATTTTGTTTTGTATGAGATGGTCTTGAAGTGAGACCAGGATTTTGAAAGGGAAGTCCCACATGTCCTCCCAATCCTCTGAGTCTAGTCCCGGGATGTCCTGTGTCCATCGCTGACAGAGCTTTGACAGATCTGGAGAGGAATCTCTAAGGTGCATTCATATCTTGTGACCCTCTCCAGATCGGATTGCACTATTTGCGTGTCGTTGGGTATTATTTGGGCTTTAAATGCATGAGACAGTTGCATATAGCGAAATAAATGCGAAGGAGGCACATTGTTGTGGGATGCTAGATGATTGAATGGGTGTATAGCCGTGCCGGTGGTGAGGTCAGATAACCGTTTAATACCACATTTGGCCCATATTTCGGGGTCTGGTAGTGAGTAAAGATGGGGTCAGGTAGGGTTGTTCCATCGGGGGGCATGTGGGGAGACTGCATTTCTTGGGAACTTCTCAAAGTCCCAGTCCTTCCCTCCAGGCCTTCAGAGTCGAGTGCACGGAGGTGGTCAAATCTCATGGAGCTTTGGGATCTCGAAGGGGTAAATGTGTTAGGGCCTCCACAGAATGAACCACCGCAGCCTCCAGAACTGCTATGGGGTTGGACGCGTCTGGCACTAGCCACCAAACTGCCGTGACCAGCTGGGCTGCCAGAAAATATTTCTGACAGTCCAGAAACGCCAAAACCCCCTGTGGCACCGGAAGCATCAGTGTGTACAGTTTAAATCTAAGGGGGTTTGGGCCCCAGAGGAAGGAGGAGAAAATTTGGTTTGGGCTAACTTTGTTTAGTTTTTTTAATTCATTGTAGTTTATTTATTTTTTTTTTTTCTCAAAAAAATTGGGTTTGAAAGTGGAGAAAGACAGAAGCAAATAGTGTGACATTTTATTCTCTAGGGTCTCTGTTAAAAAATTAATGTATAATATTTGGGGGTTCTAAGTAATTTTCTAGCAAAAAATACTGATTTTAACTTGTAAGCAGCAAGTGACAGAAAAGGGTTTAGTATTTAAGTGGTTAAACTGACCTCATTTACAGACCAAAGTTCATTCCTTTGATGTAAAGGAACTGAGAGATACATTGTATCTCTTCTCTATCTCTCTGCACTGAGGAACGTTGATAAACATTTGCAAATTTTTTGTTTTTTGTTTTTTTTAACAGTTCTGGCTCTGCACTGTTTACATAGAATCGGGGAAATGGTAGTTAAGGAAATACTGCAGCTGCTGACTTTTAGTATATGGATACTTACCTGTCCAGGTAGCCCATGATGTCGACACCTCAGCCGATCTTCAGATCAGCTGTTGGATGCAGTCCTCGCCATTCCTGGTAAGGGAAACCAGGCAGTGAAGCCTTTCGGCTTCACAGCAGGTTCGCTACTGCGCATGTGCGAAGCACGCTGCGCTTTCTTATTGGTCCCCGTCTTCCGGAAGTGGGGAACGGTACCTGCCAAAAACAGGTACCCATTCCCCCTCCCCTCTGGAAGGTGACAAATGTGGCACCGGAGGGGAGGAGGAGACGGATAAGCAGAGGTTCCACTTTTGAGTGGAACTCCACTTTAATATCGAGAGGTTGAATCGAGATCGCAATTTTTTTTTTTTCTTTACTGATTAATCGTGCAGCTCTAGTATACCTGTATATGTGGGGAAGGGGAGGCTCAATTTTTTTGTTTTTGCTTTTTTACTTTTTGTGCTTTTTTGTTTTTTTTTTACTTATGATTTATTGCTAACACATAGGGAACCAATAGTTACAAAAAGCTGATTTTTGGCTAAACTAATTGCAGTTTTGTTGAACAATGTTTATTTCAAGATGCTTTTGGTGCTGTGCATTCACATATTAATAATTTTAACATCTTCCCGCCCAGCCCCAGCATCCCTTTACCAGGGTCTTTTCGCCCAGGGGGTGACAAGAACCGACCGACCCCTGTGACCGTGAGCGGGGTCGGCTCTTGATCATTAGCAGAGACTGATGGTTGTCTGTACTGGTAGCACACAGAAGGCCCTACTGCCCATGAACATAGTTTAGGAAAAGCACTATTTATCTTTTAAAAAAGTGTTTTACAGCACTAAACCTTTCATCCAACCTCTAAACTGCTGCATTTGTACATTTCAAAAGCCAACATTTTTTGTACAATTCTCCCTTAAGGGAGGCGTGGCAGTGAGTGTGTCCTATACCTACATACATTTGGTAATAGGTGTCACTTATTTCCATCTCAGAAAGTTGGGAGGTATAGTGAGGACAATGGTATCTTTGTAGCTATTACCCTGTATTACACAGTCGTTTTTTCATATGCTTGTACTAATGAAGCTCTTTCTTTACCAGGCAGTGAAATTGGTAGCTTTCCCCACCAGTCTGGGTTTTGTGGCTTTTCGTGTGCATGCAGAAAGTGAAAGAAAGACTTCTCCCAAAACAGTCATACTAAAAGTGGAAGAGGTAAGCATGGACATCTTTCAAGGGGTTGGTGTTGGCGTAATTTGGAAATACAATATTGTTGTACTGCCAGGAGCTTGTTTAGGGCTTGTGTACATTGGCATTTGTTTGCTTTTCAGTCTGTGAAAATGCAAAAACAACTAAAAAAGAACTCGGAAGCAGCTCAGAAAAAGAATACTCCGCATAATCAGGATCCAATTGGATGTTCGTTGATGTTGATTCATATCAACATCCAATATTAATGTTGATTGTTCTAATCTCATGACAGCTCATGTACCTTGTCCTGTCATACGACTGGTCCACATAAACATGTTAATAGATTTTTAATTGAGGTGTTCTGCCTATCATCTGAGCTGGTGTGGGATCTTAATATTTTGTTTAATTCTAGGGTTGTCCCCATACCGATACTGGTATCGGTACCGATACCGAGCATTTTTGCGAGTACTTGTACTCAAGCAAATGCTCAGATGCTTAATACGATATTTGGGCAGTCAGGGGTGAACGGTGCAGCGGTGGGGGGAGTTACAAGCACCGATCTTCCTGTATAGACTTCAATATAACAGCTGACAGCCGCTTCTCCTCCTCTACCTCCCCCTGCGGCTTTCAGCTGCTATATTGAAATCTATACAGGGGGATCGGTGCTTGTAACTCCCCCCACCGCTGCACTGATCACCCCTGACTGCCACTGCCCCTGTATCCTCCTCCTGTCCCCACTGTGTCCTCCAGGCTCCTCCGGTCCCCCTCCGTGCTCTGTTTCTGCTCCGTGCTCTGTTTCTGCTCCGTGTTCTGTTTCTGCTCCGTGTTCTGTTTCTGCTCCGTGTTCTGTTTCTGCTCCGTGTTCTGTTTCTGCTCCGTGTTCTGTTTCTGCTCCGTGCTCCGTTTCTGCTCCGTGCTCCGTTTCTGCTCCGTGCTCCGTTTCTGCTCCGTGCTCCGTTTCTGCTCCGTGCTCCGTTTCTGCTCCGTGCTCCGTTTCTGCTCCGTGCTCCGTTTCTGCTCCGTGCTCCGTTTCTGCTCCGTGCTCCGTTTCTGCTCCGTGCTCCGTTTCTGCTCCGTGCTCCGTTTCTGCTCCGTGCTCCGTTTCTGCTCCGTGCTCCGTTTCTGCTCCGTGCTCCGTTTCTGCTCCGTGCTCCGTTTCTGCTCCGTGCTCCGTTTCTGCTCCGTGCTCCGTTTCTGCTCCGTGCTCCGTTTCTGCTCCGTGCTCCGTTTCTGCTCCGTGCTCCGTTTCTGCTCCGTGCTCCGTTTCTGCTCCGTGCTCCGTTTCTGCTCCGTGCTCCTGTCCCCCCCCCCTCCGTGCTCCTGTCCCCCCCCCTCCGTGCTCCTGTCCCCCCCCTCCGTGCTCCTGTCCCCCCCCCTCCGTGCTCCTGTCCCCCCCCCCTCCGTGCTCCTGTCCCCCCCCCCCTCCGTGCTCCTGTCCCCCCCCCCCTCCGTGCTCCTGTCCCCCCCCCCCTCCGTGCTCCTGTCCCCCCCCTCCGTGCTCCTGTCCCCCCCCCTCCGTGCTCCTGTCCCCCCCCTCCGTGCTCCTGTCCCCCCCCTCCGTGCTCCTGTCCCCCCCTCCGTGCTCCTGTTCCCCCCCCCGTGCTCCTGTCCCCCCCTCCGTGCTCCTGTCCCCCCTTTTGTCCTGGATCTGTTAGGATGAAGAGTGGAGGAAGGAACTCTGTCCATTCGTACCTGAGCGTCGTAAACTGTATTTATGATGCTTTCGTTTATGACAGGCTGTCTCCTGTCCATTCATCTCCAGTGCAGCTCAGGCTGCAGAGAAAGGGACTGGGGAATCTGTGTCCTCAGTCCCTTTCCCTGTTTCAAAGGGGAGATGTCAGGGGTCTGTTTAAAAAGAAAGCATTGTAAAAAAAAAAAAAATAATAATCATAAATTGTAAAAAATTATTTAAAAAAATAAATTATAAAAAATATCATTGTAAATTTAAAAAAATAAAAATCAGTGCTGCATATTAGTGCCACTGTCGCATGACATAAAAAAAAGAAAAATAGGTAATTGGTATCCGCGAGTACTTGCAAAAAAGTATCGGTACTTGTCTTAAAAAAGTGGTATCGGGATTAGAGGTCGACCGATATATCGGCCGGCCGATATATTGGCCGATATTTGGCTTTTTTTACTTAATAGGCATCTGCCGATTGTGCTGATAAAAAAAGCAGATTCAGCGGGACTTGCAAATGACTTCTGTAATTGAAGTCAATTGCAAGTTGTCTGAAGTTTTCTTCTCTCCTCCTCTGGGCAGCCTGCCAAGTCTGATAAGAAGATACATTTGTATCTCTTTCAGGTTCTTTTATCAATAGACTGAACTCCGTGGAGAAGTTTTCAGTTTAACCATTTAAAGACTAAATCTTTTCTGACACTTGTTGCTTACAAGTAAAAATCCTGTATTTTCTGCTATAAAATCACTTAGAACCCCCAAACATTATATATATATATTTTTTAGCAGAGACCCTAGGGAATAAAATAGCGGTTGTTGCAATATTTTATGTCACACGGTATTTGCGCAGCAGTCTTTCAAACGCAATTTTTAAAAAAAAAATACACTAATGAAATTAAAAAAAAAAAAAAAAAGCAGCAAAGTTAGCCCATTTTTTTTTCGTCCAAAAGTTTTGATTACCTGTTTTTGTGTATTTAATATTTAAGATATAGTTATTTTTTTTTAATCTAAATTCTACATACAAGTGAACTGATCGGAGGTTTGTTTTGTTTAATAAATGTTTAAATATAAAAAATTTTCTGTATCACTTATTACTTAAGGCTGCTTTCACACTGGAGCGGGCATGTGTTGACGGTAAAATGCTGTTAATTTTAGTGGCGCTTTGCCGTCATTTTAGCGGCGCTATTCGGCTGCTAGCGGGGCGCTTATAACCCAGCTAGCGGCCGAAGAAGGGGTTAAATGCGCCCCTGAAGCTCTGCTGCCGAAACGCTTTGCAGGCGCTTCGGCAGCGGTGCGCATTTATTTCAATGGGCAGGAGTGGTGGAGGAGCGGTATACACCGCTCCAAAGATGCCGCTTGCAGGACTTTTTTTTAACATCCTGCCAGCGCATCGCCTCAGTGTGAAAGCACTCGAGCTTTCACACAGACTGCAGGGGAGCCGTTTTACAGGCGCTGTTTTTAGCCCAAAAGCGCCTGAAAAACGCCCCAGTGTGAAAGGGGTCTAACTGTTAGATTTTATGAGATGAAGGGAAAAAAAAAAATCGGCCTAATATATCGGCCATCGGCCACCGCGATTTCTAAATATCGGCTTTGGCATCGGCCAGAGAAAAACCCATATCGGTCGACCTCTAATCGGGATAAACCCTATTTAATTCTGTTAAAGCTGAATTCCATATAATTATTTGTATTGCATACTGAAAATGGCTCCAGCTTGGCATAATGTAAGTATACATTACTTATACCCGCCACTTTGGATGCTGCAAATCACTGTGTAAGTTGCACTACTAAAATGTAAGCCATGATCTTCCAAGTCCTGTTCAGGTTATGTGCAAGCTGCTGCGCATGCACACTGACCACAGCTGTTCTCTGAATGGACAAGGTGAAGAGGTGGGATGCCGACATCATAATCTCCACCTTGTCCAATTAGAGAATACCTTGTATTCCTTAAGAAAAAAAAAAAAGGCGTTAAATGAATGGTGGCGGTGCTGAGCAAATGACCTATTAAACATAATACCTCCTGTGCGGTCTGATACTAAACTTTTTGCCCTCTGGACTGGGGATGCCTAAAACCAACTGTAAAAACACAAGAACAAAGGACGTACCAGCCTAGCTCATTATCTCCAAAACCATTTATTCAAAAGAATGTAAATAAGTCTACTCACAGATGTTCAGACTGACAAAGCATATCAGAATCTAGCAATCGGTTTGTCAGCTCCGCTTGCTCTTAGGCTAAAGGGGACCTCAGCAAAGATCCAAAGGGCATGGGCCTCGAAATTCGTAAGGATTTGGATCTTTGCTGAGATCCTCCCTAGCCTAGGAGCAAGTGGAGAAGACAGATTGCTTAATTATGATACGCTTTGTCAGTCTGAACATCTGTGAGTAGATTTATTTACATTCTTTTGAATAAATGGTTTTGGAGATAATGCGCTGGGTTGGTCCACCCTCTTTTCTTGTGTTTTTACAGCTGAGCAAGTGACCCCCTGTGGTCAGTGCAGAGTGGGACAGCTGTTCATGTAGAACACAAGCAAGACCCAGAAGATCACACCACGTAGTGGCACCAGCTAATAAAGTGATTTCCATTTTCCCCAGGGTTCAGTTGCTCAAAGTTGAACAAATGTAAGCATGCAATATAGATCATACCTGGAGTTCAGCTTCAAACCCAATAGCCAAGTTTCTTTTTTGGATAGCATTTTATCATTCTGTTTGAAACTTGAGAGCTTTCCCTTTACTGTTCTGATAGGAAATGATGGGTGATCTCCCCAACAAGGACACGGAAAGCAATAACAACCTTGCAGAAGCCTTAACTCTTCCCCTTCCCTGCTGTATCCTACTAGGGCTTGATATTAGGAAGCCTGGGCTCTGGACTGTTTTGCTGAGTAAAGAGAGGAGTTCAATGGAGAAACTCAAACAGTCATATAAGTGTTTTAGTGCCTTAAGAAGCCTTCGCTGAAATTGCAATAATATGGCCTTGATGTCAGCTCTGCTGTGAAAAGGAAGCAAGTGTGTGTGGCTAGATCTACACAATCTAGTTGTTTTAATACCCCTTTCTGCACTTTTGAATCACAAGGGAGCTAAAAGAAAATGTACATGGGAGACATAGATGAATTAAAATTCAGCCATTTCAGCAAGGAGCGATTGAATTCATGTATGGCATTTCCCGTTCCAGAAAAGTCAGTGTATTGATTGATTTGTCAAGAACAGGCTTTTTGGAAAATGTTCCTTAGATCAGCGCTGCTACCATATGGCAGTAGTGCTGATCAATGTTTTTCTGACAGTGGAGGAGTCCCCGCTGTCAGAATACAATGATACAACGGAGATGATTCCCCCAACCATCTTGCTTGTGTGGATGGGAGAATTTGTTTGTTTTTTTTTTTTTTTGTTTTTTTTCGATCAGGCCTCTGGCTGATCAAAACAAACTGATCCATGTGTTGCAAGAGAATTTGCCCCCCAAGCTTAGTTTATAAGCTTAGTTCTGCTGATTTTCAATTATCCAATCACGTTTAAGCTGGGATTGGACCGATATTGGTATTGGTGCAGATACTGAGTATTTTCACAAGTACTCGTACTCTGAAAATGCTCTGATACACGAAACTGATACCTTTGTGGTGCGATTTGAGCCCATACAAAATGAATGGGCTCAAATCAAACTGCAAGGAATCGCATGAAATTTGAACAGGAATGCGGTGCAATTTCTGTCCGAATTGTATGCAGTTTCCGGCACTGCTCCTGTGTGAACCCAGGCATGTCATAATGACTACAGCCTGGGCTCAAACCGCACCGCAAAGGTATGAGCGAGTACGTAACCAAAAGTATCGGTACTTGTATTCGCTGATAAAAAAAAAAACAGTATCGGTATAACCCTAGTGCAAGCAAAATGCTTTTTTTTGGGGGGGGGGCTTTTTTTTTTTTTTTTTTTTTTTTTTTTTTTTTTTTTCTTCCCCTTGCATGTGATTGGGTATTCTTTGCAAAGTGAAACTTCACCATGTTCACTAGGCTGTGGGGCAAATTCCCTTGCAAAGTAAACGGCCTATTTGCCATTTGTAATTCAACCCCAGTGTGTTATCTTGTGGAAGATGCAAGTAGATCTAAATGAACTTTTTAATTCCATTATGTTACTGTGCTTTTTGCCATTGTCATTGGTATTTTATCTTTTGTCTTAAAAATTTGCAGCTTTCTCTGTATTCCAGCCCAGTGCAAGAAGCAAGATTTGTTGAAGAAAAGCAGACTGAACTGGAAGAGGGAATTTCATGGCTCAGACAGTCTGCAGCACCGTATACTAGCTGGTGTCAGGTATTTTAAATGTTTTCCTCTTTTATAAGTCAAGGTCTGTAGGTATCCAAACAGCAGTTGTGATGTCAAACATTAACAGCCGCATGGAGTACTATTTCATAACAAAGACTTTGTTTACCTTAAAGGATATTCTTAGTTACAGAGAAAGCATGGAATATTTAAATCCCAGCATGTAAAGAAAACCGGTTTATGCTCACAGAAAGCAGTTAACACTGGTTCTGCCTCATCTTGAGTATGCAGTTCCATTTTGGTCACCAATCAGTAGAAAGAATGTCTTAGAAATAGAGTTCAGCGAAGGGCAACTTATTTTACCACTTCAGCCCTGGAGGATTTGCCCCCTTAATGACCATGCCATTTTTTGCGATACGGCACTGCAGTCGTGCAACGCTGTAAAGAAAACTGACGTCTTTTTTTTTTTCCCCACAAATAGAGCTTTCTTTTGGTGGTATTTGATCACCTCTGTGGTTTTTATTTTTTGCGCTATAAACAGACAAAGAGCGACAATTTGGGAAAAAAAACATTTTTTTTTTTTACTTTTTGCTATAATACATCAATATAGACTGATTATATATTCTTCTACATATTTTTGGTAAAAAAAAATGTCAATAGGTGGCGTATATTGATTTGTTTACGCAAAAGTTAACGTGCCTACAACCTATGGTAAAGATTTATAGACTTTTATTTATTTTTATTGTTTTTACTGGTAATGGCGGGAATCTGCGATTTTTAGTGGGACTGCGACATTGCAACGGACAAATCTGACCCCAAATTACACTTTTTGGGGACCGATGACATTACATTCATCAGTGCTATAAAAATGCACTGATCAATGTAAAAATTACACTGGCAAGGAAGGGGTTAACACTAGGGGGCGATCAAGGTGTTACCTGTGTTCCCTCAGTGTGTTCTAACTATAGGGGGGGAATGGGAACAGTAGAGCTCTGTCATGTCCCCTGTCAGAACGGGGATTCGCCTTGTTTACAAAGGCAGATCCCCGTTCTGCCTCTGTAATAGGCAGAACGGGGTCACCGGCGGACATCAAGTCCACTCGACCTGCAAACATGCTCCCGCAGCGGGCGCAAGTCCGCGCTCCCTTGGCGGCTCTCGCCAGCAACTGCACGAGCCGACGTACACCTATGGCGAGTCGCACAGGAGAGCCAACCTGCCGCCGTGTTAACAAGCAGTTAATGAGTGGATTGGAGGACCTTCACTATGAGGAATGATTGTCATTTACCCACCTGCCGACTGCTCACAGTAAGGCTCGGTTCACACGGGGGCGACTTGTCAGGCGACCTAGCCGCCTGACAAGTCGCCTCCCGTTCTGTACAATGGAACCGTTCTTAGAAGAAAGGTTCCTGTACTACTTTGGGGGCGACTTGCATAGACTTCTATACAGAAGTCGTCTTGCAAGTTGCCCCGGCAGTCGTGTGCAGGTCGCCTCGGTGAGGCGACCTGCAAGTCGTGCCGCGTCTAGTGTGAACCGGCACTAAATATACTGCGAGCTGGCGACAGGCACAATCACGTACTTGTACGTCAGGCCTCTCTTTCACATGTGCACGCCCCCTGCCGACCCGTGCTGTGATTCGACACAGCATGAATTTGGCAGAAGATGGCTTTTGACCATTGGGAATTACATGGCTCATTATTTTTCTGTAGACCATTAAGGTAACAGGGTATCCTCACCTGGTTACCTATTGCCTATGTTTGTAGTTATTAGCTATTCCATATATAGGGCCTACTTATCTATGATACATATGTTATTCTCAATCCACTTTCTGCCGCTGACCTTGGCGACTGTTCACTGTTTTGTGAGTTTAGCTTTATTCAATAAAAAATATTGTGAAAGAATTTGGCAGCAGATTTCAGCCAGTGATTTTAATGAAATTAGCTGATCGGCTGTGTCCAATCACACACAGAGTTCTGTGTGTACAAACACACAGAACTCTGTGTGCATGGGGACAATGATCTGGCTGTTTCTTCTCTCTGAAAAGCAGGGAGAAAAAACATCCAGATAGTAAAGTAAAAGCAGCACACAATTAATTAACTCCTTGATTGCATCTAGATGTTAACCCTTCCCACCCAGTGTCATCAGGAGGGTGTTGGTGTACAGTATTATCACTGTATTAATGTCACTAGCGACGTAGGTGTCAGTGACCCTTCCATATAGTGTCTGTTGGCGCCAGTTTGACACCCTATCACAGCCCCACTATAAGTGGTCTCAATTTATGAAGAAATTAGATTTTTTTTTTTATTTGATATGTCTTATAACAGAAAGTAGAAAATATCAGGGTGAGGGTTTTAACATTTTCTTATACTTTCTTATAGTAAAAAAAACCCAGTGGTGATCAAGTACCACCAAAGGAATGCTCTATTTGTGTGAAAAAAAAGGCAAAAAATGTCCTTAGTGTACAGTGTTGCATGACCGCGCAATTGCCAGTTATAGTAGCGCAGTGCTGAATAGGAAAAAATGCCCTGGATATGAAGAGGGTAAAACCTTCTGGAGGTCAAGTGGTTAAAAGTATTTACCTTAGAGAGGAGACGCTTGTAAAGAGACATAATTACTATCTACAGATTAATCAAAAGTGACTATAAAGCCCTGTACACACGGGCAGAATGTTGGAAGACATTTGCTGGTACAAAAAATACTGGCCGACATTCTGCAAGTGTGTATGTAGGTCGGTCGGAGGTGCATGCTGGAAAACCAGCAACCGACCGACTCTCGATCAGTGTTCTCAGCCAATGGCAGAGAGCGCTGATCAGAGTGTTCTGGCGGGGGCCTGTCCCCCTGTCAGAACACAACAGCTCAGCAGGGGAGATCGCTAAACTAACCCGCGGGGTTGCACAAAAAAAAAACTAGTGTGTACTGGACCTTCACAATTAATCGTTAAAAGATCGCGATCTCGATTCAACCCCTCTGACGATCTGTATTACAGAGTTTCCCGATTCTTTCATGTAACAAGTATAGAGACTTCTTTGCTCACTCTGGCAGTCTGCCAAGTTTTTAACAACATTGTAACTCTTCCATCCTAGATCAAAGGGATAAATCTTTTGTGTGCAAATGCAGGAAGTTTAACCACTTAAAGTCTAAACCTTTTTCTGACACTTGTTTCTTACTGTTAAAATCAGATTTTTTTGCTCGAAAATTACTTGGAACCCCCAAACATATATATTTTTTTAGCAGACACCCTAGGGAATAAAATGGCGATTGTTCCAATATTTTATGTCACAATGTATTTGCACAGTGGTCTTTCAAGCGCAATTTTTGGGGGAAAAATACACTTCAATGAATAAAAAAAAAAGGACACAGTTTTTTTGTTTAATGTGAAAGATGATTTTACGCCATGAGAATCGTGAGAGAATCGGGATCTATCTTCTAAGAAAAAAAATTGCGATTCTCATTTAAGCCAGTATCGTGCAGCTCTAGTGTGTACCAGGCTTTAAGCCCTCATGCACACGGATGTTTTGAGTTTTAAAAGTACTGAAGTGTAAAACTCCCAGCGCTTTCCTGCACCAAGAAAACTGCTGTTGACCCCACTCATGTAAATGCTGATGATCCTGTGTATCAGTGCTTTCCCACACACATGCATGCAGTATATTTCCCAAACACGCAAGTTTCACACTTGGGGATATATGCCATACTGACATGTGCAGGTAAAACCAGGTGCACAGGAGCATTGATGTTTGCTTGAGTATGGCCTATACATCTGTTTACTTGTGTGGCTGGCTGTACACACCACCTGTGGCTCCCCAGGTAGGGAATATAGTCCAGAATTTTACACTTGAAGTGTTTGTTAACCCCCCAAAAAATATATACAGATCCTGGTCCCTTAAAGCAGTGCTTGTGCTGTGTAATCTGCCCCCCTCTAAACTGTAAAAAAAAAAAAACGCTCTGAACCTGGCACCTCCTGTATCCACTCTCCATACTGACCACGAAAATCAGGTCTGCTCAGCCCTGACCACAGTGGTCAGAGTGCGCCCCTGCATCATACGCTGCTGTCCCCTCTGCTCTCCTCTCTCCCCCTTCCTTCCTGCCTGTCCTCTCCCTCTTTGTGTCTGTCCCTGCCCCATCCCCCACCGCTATTCTGGAAAAAAAAAAAAAAGCTACAATTGTCACTGCCAGCCCCTCTGTTAGAGGCTGGCATAGCACACTATGTAAGTAGTTTTCAAAAACGAGCGTTCTAAATACCGAATTTGAGCTGTTTTCAGGCCGGTCACGTGACTCGCACCCGCTTTACAGCTATGAGACAGAGCTTCTGCAGGAGGAGACGAGTGGCCACGTGATCTCCCCGGCTGACGTCAGAGGGAGATCATGGCTCCTCCCCCAGAAGACATCCATCAGAGCTGTAAAGCGGCCGCGAGTCATGTGACCGGCCTGAAGATGGCTCATATTCGGTATTTAGAACACTTGTTTTTGAAAATGACTTGCATAGTTTGCTATGCCAGCCTCTAATAGAGGGGCTGGCATAGACTTATATAAATGGTTTAACAAGCCCTTTAAACACATTTGAGCCTCTAAACATCTATGTGGACAAGGACTAAAGCCAGCATCAGCTTGTTTAATGCTTGGTCCCTGACTTCCTTTAGAGGAAAGGAGGTTTAAACCGGAATTGTGGAGAGGGTTCTTTACAGTCAGAGCAGGAAAATTTCTCAAAACTTTAGTGTGTTTCTTGATGAGCACAAAATACAGGGATATGTATACTCTCAGAAAATAAGATTTGTGAAAAGTATTGGAGTTGATGCATTGGCTTCTTTTCTTGGGATGTGGTTTAAAGCTGAAGCATGGTCTAAAACAATCTTATACATTTAAACAGTAAAAATCCACTAAAGCGTTTCCCATCTGGTTATTGACCCGCACTCCTGTGTCGGTCCTGAACATCCAGCACTGAGACTTATAGCTTACTTCAATAGAGATATCACAGGAGTTGCTGTTTTGGAACCTACTCCATTCATAAAAAGCCATGCATTATTTTTACTGAATGTAAAGCATTCTGTGAATGGAGGAGAGAAATATAATATCCAGCTGCACGTCCTCCATTCACAGATCCCTATCCCCTATGCCTATGTTCACAATACTACATTAAGGCTACTTAGGCACTTGTACAACTCCAAAGTTGTGCTACTTTTGAGTGCAGCTTCGATGCAACTTTGGGTGGGTGCGACTTGGCTTTGACCAATGATCATGGACAACTGTTGTACAACTGTCGCATGTATAAGATTTAGCTGTGACATTCATGCAACTTTTGAGGGTTTAAATTGCAGTCTATGGCACCCAGATCACATGAAAGTCGGACCAGTGTAGTGCAGGAACCTTTCCAAAGTTGCTGCGACTTTAAATCACACATATTTGAACAGTTGTTATTGAAAAACATGGGACTTGTCATATTACTTTAGTGTCCAAAGTCGCACGACAAGTCACACACGTGTGAATGGAGCCTAAAGGAGCCTAAAGGTAAACCCTTACATTTCTCCAGTGAAGTGACTGGCTTTAGGTAATACACAGAGATGAATCAAATCTTGCCTCATAAATTGTACCTGTTTATCTGCAGTCTTCTCTTTTCTACAACTGTTCAAAGTGCAGAATTTATACAGCTTGTCTGAGCTTCTGGAAAGTAGGGTGCGGAGAGCGAAAGTTATACTCTGTAAATCCCAACAGGAAGAGCTCTAAAAGCTGATTGAAGAGAAGGGCACACCCCCTTCATACAGGAACAGTTCAGTGGCTGTCAATCACAGGCTGTGTGCTGTATTGAGACAAGTACACACTATAGAGGGAAATGCTTTGTTCATATTTCACCTCTGAGGTTTACAACCATTTTAAGCAACTCTTCCTTTACTAAAATCATGAAAAATCAAACAGGGAAATGTTACTTATCCCACCTGGGCTCTGGAGGTAGCTTAACCCCTTGATGCCGGCTGCATGCATATATGCGTTCGCTCAGCAGGTGGGCCTAAGCAACACACCGCGCTGAGAGCGCGCTCCCAGCGCAGTAGCTGGTGGGTGCCGGAAAGCTCCCGATGCATACTACTGATCGGGAGCTTTCCGATCATATGACTGCTGTGATAGCCAATCACAGCAGTCAAGACCAGAATGCCCAACTCTGCATTCCGGCTTTTAGAACCCATAAAGGGCTGGGAGGTGGTTGGCGGGATGAGGTTAAAGTAGGCATAAATCAAGTAAAGGATGAATAATGAACTTTCTAAAAGACACTGGAAAGTGAAGCTCCTGCAGCTCTCTTCACTACCGTGAAACCTCGCCTGTAGAGCGCTCCACACCAGAAATCAAATAGAGCTGTGGGAGTCAGTTTTTTGTATTATCCATTAAAAGAGAAGTATGGGGTTTGTTTTTTTCTGAATTATACTTACCTAGGTTGATGCAGTATTAGTCTGATGCTGCATTTGTCCCCTGCCAGCTCTAACACTGAGAACACTGTGGGTGGATCCCGACGCCATTGTCGCAATCTTGCTCGAGCCTAGATCGGCTCTGTGACATCAGCCAACAGTGGGGCTTCAGCCCGCTGTCTGCTGAAAACGGGTCACAGGAGAAGTAACTTTGGCTGTACTTCTCCTTTAAAAATTGTTTGTATTGTACAAGATTCTCTCTTTCTCCCTCTCCACATTTCCCCATGTTTTGTCTTCCTATAAAATGCTGCAAGTGAAGGAAACTAACTGGTTTATTTGCAAGTTAGTATATTTCTAACTTCCTGTAATGCACTGAAATCAGTGTTGTGAGTCCTGCTCATTTCTCCCAAGCTGGACGACAGAACACTGTCCCTTACATTATGGAGATGAGGTGTGATATTCCCTCATCTGAAAGTGTGTGATAGAATGTGCAACATCCATAACACATAGAATAGAATTCACCTAGATCGTTTAGTGTTTACTGTGTAGAATAGCTGCAGAAAACCGCCTTCATGTTTGCAGGTTCCTTTATGTAATCTTTTTTCCATATTACAGCCGTCACATACTGTATTTTCTATGATAAATTACTTAGTAAGGCATTTGGATACACGACACAGTCCAGTCACTTGATGTATTGCTTATCAGGAGAAATGGTTTGGTAAAGTAGAACATATTATGACTTAGCTGTGCAGAGGAGAGATTGTAATTTAGAAAGGATTAGGTCCATCAGATGGTAAGCACTTTTTGCCATGGTTACATAGCCTTCACTCTTTTCAGACTAGTTCTTTCCGTCCTTTTTTTCTTGCCTAAACCAATATTTGTGTTGCCTCAGACTTTCAGTGTTTAATGAATAGCTTGAACTTGCAAAAAGTAAAAAGAAAAAAGTTTGTTTTTGCTTTAGATTAAAGGGACCGTAGTGACCATAGATGATGAACCTGTTTATAGCTATAGTAATTATCTGGCATATCCAATAAATATTCAAACCCAAGAACGTGTAACGCCAAACTCCACTGTCATCCAAGTTGTTTATGGTTTTGGCCGTAAAGAGGAACTGCAGTTTGCTCACATAATTTGTAATAAAAACATCTTTGCCATTCTGAAGCTTCCCTCCAACCACTTTGCATATTTTCTATATTGTCTTCAGAGACATCCGTTGTGATGAAATATGTCAGGCAGGTTGACACCAGCACGCTGAACCCTGCAGCCGATTGTCTTATTTGATGCATGCATTCCTGAACTCAAACTGTAAGTTATTACAATAAATTGCTTTTATTTTTATTACGGGCTTCACTATGGGTCACTTATTTCTCTTCATTGGTATTTGCTGACTACGTTATTGAAATTCCTACTTCTGGTGTGATTTCTGGGAGACATTGATCTGTGGAGAAAACCATCCGGATATTGCTGTCTGTATTGATGAGGGGTTCCAGAGAGCTGAACTTGCTGGATGTTACTGAGAATATCTATACATGCCTATGTTTTACAGCCATCTGGTAAGCAGACTACCTTATCACGTGGTGGGTGTTGAGTGCCCCTTTGTATATGCACGCTGGTGATTGGATTCCTCCTGCTCTCCAGATCTTTTTTGGACTGTTTTTCCAGTTGTCATTTTCAGTGCCGCATTATACACAATTTGGATTTTCACGTTCAGATATCAACAAACTATGCTGGCTGCTTGTTTTTACCTATTATAGATTAGCGCAGATTTTCCTTGTAATCACACAATATTACCGCAAAGGTCTAGGAAAGGCAAAACTTCAGTAAAAAAACACACTAGCGTGAATTTTATGGCAAACAAATGCAATAAATTATCCAAATTTTTGGTAAAATATAAAAGATAAGGTTGCACCGAGTAAATAGATACCCAACATGCCAAACCTTACATTTTTGTGTGCGGGCTTGTCTGGATGTGAGCAGCGGCGGACATGTTGGAGAGGAGCCCTGGGAATCCTTGTCACAATCCTTTACCATCTGTGCATCCAGTGGTCCGGTGAGCATTGCAAGCTTCCCAGACCATTTCTCCTCACCCTCTGCCTTGCCCTGGGCCAGATAATGAGAGCATTTGCTGCCCACCCGTGGTGATATCTGGGCCGCCATAGTGTATACCTCCCTGCGGCCGCCGCCATCTTCAAGGCCCTAGTCCCGCCGGCGCATCCTGAGCCTCTGCCATCCTTACACCCAGAGTGGGGGGACTCGCAGCCTCATCTCTCCCTCTCATACCCCTGCCTCCTTGCAGCAGTATATAAGCCTATCGGCCGCTCCCTGTGGTGTATCCAGGGCAGATGTCCTCAAAGAAAAAGACTTCCAAGGCCACTAAGACACATCCTCAGCATAAGTTGTCCCCACTTCCTTCACCGCAGCCGGATGCCAGCTTGCTTTGGAGGCCTCAGGCCTTGCTGGCCGAAATGGAGCCCAGGGAGGCCCAGGTGGCGGATGCGTCAGCCCCCCTGCCACAGGATAGCACAACACTCCTTTCTGTGATTGAACAGAGCAGAGCCTCCTTTCTGGTACACATAGATCACCTTGCCGAAGAGTGCAACCTCATATGGAATGACCTGGACAAAATAATGGGGAGAATGGATGAGACTGGGTCTAGAAAATCCGCTAATGAAGATCTTACTGCCACCCATGTCACCTCCATTAATGAGTTGCAATGCACAGTGCAGATCCTGTTGCAAAATCAGATGACGCGGAAAACTGGCTGAGACGCAAAAATGTGCAAGTTCCTGGCCTGCCTGAGGGAGATGAAGGGTATCATCCAACAGAATTTGCAGAGGAATTCTTTAAAAACCTGCTGGGATTCACAAATGTCCACTCCACTTATGTGGTTGAAAGAGCCCATCAGGTGCCCACGGGCGGAGCAATTCCTGGAAATCCACCTAGACCCTTTTTAGTCCGGTTTCTCAATTACCATGACAGGGATAGGATCCTTTCTGAAGCTCGCAGGCATCCAGCCCTCAAATACAGCAATGTCTCTTTCTCCTCTTCCCTGATTTCTCAGTCGAGCTTCAGAGGAAGAGAAAAACCTTCAATGACGTCCCTAAACGGCTCAGAGATAAAGTTATTAAGTACCGCATGTTTTATCCCAGTCGCCTCCCAGTCCAGTGTGATGGAATGGTTCGTTTCTTTGACAATCCGGCGGATGCTGACGACTGGCCGACCACTTTGAGATAAGGATCTCCCTCTTAAACTCACCTGATGCACAGATTCTCCACATCCTCACTTGTTTTATCCTTCCAATTTAGCTGCAAGCACCGGAGTTGCCTCCCGAGTAACTCTAAGTTAGTTTCGCACCTCTCCTCACAGTTTGTTCCCGAAGAGATCACCTGAAGTTGTTGACCTGCCATTCTCCACTCACCTGGAGAGACCTTATAATAGCTAAAGTTTAAGTTGAGCTTACGATATAAAACTGACTGGATATTTTGTTAGGGTTTCCGGCCAGTAGGTGTTTCTGAACAGGTTTAGGGGATAAAACTGGCTTAGTTTTTTTTTTTTAGTTTTTGTTGGGGTACTCTATGATCAGTAGGGAGTTCAATATTTTTTTATTTTTTGGTTTTGTACGCTCTACATCCACTGAACGATTGGTTATTTTACTATGCTATAATGGTACTCCTTTTCTTCAGAACTGCCCTACTTTGCTTTCTCTCTCAGATCTCAAATGGGATGAAGCCCCTCATCTACGTGTCATCCGGTTATTTTACTATATGTCCAAGATGGCTACGAAACTAAAACTGATATCTTGGAATATGTGGGGACTAAATGATTAAGAGAGCTTTGATGTTCAAGTACCTAAATCATCACAAACCGCATATTTTGTTCCTACAGGAGACACATCTCCTGGGCAACAAAATTCTTGCCCTCCGAAGGCCCTGGGTACAGCAGTCGTTTCATACAACTTACTCTAGCTTTGCAAGGGGAGTGGCTATATTATTGGCCAAGTTCCTTGCATATAAGGTTATTCAGTTGGTGACTGACCAGGAGGGTCGGTATATTCTTCTCTTGCTGGAAATTAAGGTGATTGTGTATGCTCTGGTCAATGTATATGTTCCCCCTCCTTTCAACCAGCGGGTCTTGTACAAGGTATACAAAAAATTGGCCACACTACAATTCTCTAGGCTGTATATAGCAGGAGACTTTGATTCCACTTTAGACTCATCTTTAAACTCTTCTAATCCTAATAGAGTTTATACACCTGATTTACTCCACTGGGCACAGGCCTTTAACTACACTGAAATTTGGAGATGGAAACTCCAAAATAATAGGGCCTACTCCTTTCACTCCACTACTCATAAATCGGGATTCAGGTTCGACCTGGTCTTTTGGCAACACCTGTGCTTTGGCGGTGGTGGGGGACGTCTCGTACCTACCTGCGGGCCTCTCTGACCATGCCCCTCTGGAGGTTAAGTTGGTGTTGTCAGAGCACAGGAGTGAGGGTCTTGCAAAAACTTAGCTGCAAGACGCTAGCATTTCTAAGGTTGAGGAGATGGTTTCCCCTAAAATACTACAATACTGGGACCTTAATGAGGGCTGCGCCTCAACTCTTGTGGTCTGGGAGGCTTTTAAAGCCAACACTAGGGGACGGTACATCTCAGCTATCAAGGCAGTCAGATCTGAGATGTCCTCTCAAATACAGCAGCTTGAATCCAGAGAAACTGAAGCTGCTGAGGATTTTTCCGACTCCCCGACGCCTGATCATTTCAGCCAATTGGCCGAGATGAGAAGAGCTCTGTATCTTCATCTTATTTCGGCCACGCACCTAGATCTAGGTTCATTGGCTGGAAGGATCTTTGTGTCCGGAGACAAGAATAGTAAACTTCTGGCAAATCTGATTGCTGAATCTAAAATGCAAACGGTGGGGTCTGAAATTTGTTGCTCAGATGGCAAAGATGTCTCTGATTCTGATCAAATCTTGAATGAATTTAAATATTTCTATGAAAATCTCTATACAGCATACCCTAATTGGCCTGCTGAGCTGATTACGGACTATCTACAGTCCTTACATTTATCTACTCTATCACAGGAAGATTGTGAGTTTCTGGATAGGGATTTTACTGCCGAGGAAATAGAAGTAGCGATCTGCTCGTTTCCAGGCTACAAAAAACTAGGCCCAGACGGCCTTCCTGGCGACTGGTACAAAACATATTCAGCACTAATTGCACCTAAACTTTTATAGGTGTACGCTGAGTGTAAAAAACAGATGTCCCTGCCCCCTTCTATGTACCAAGCTCATATTGTTTTAAATCCTAAACCGTTTAAGGACAAGTCCCATTGTGCCTCATACAGGCCGATCTCTTTACTAAATTATGACTTAAAGATATTAACCAAAATGTTGGCAACTCGATTACAGACGATTCTCCCATCTTTGGTCAACATAGTTCAAACTGGGTTTATCGACGGACATCAACTTACGCAGAGTTTTCACTCACTTGCAATTATCGTCTTCTGAGAACTCCACTAGGGTACTGGTGGCATTGGATATAGAGAAGGCATTTGATTCGGTGGCTTGGACATATGTGTCCTCAGCTCTGAAGGTCATGGGATTTGGGGTTGAATTCTGCAGGTGGATTGAAATTCTATATAGGTGCCCAACAGCATGGGTTAAACTAGGTGGCGCCCTCTTGCCCCCCTTCACAATTGGCAAGGTGAATGAGACAAGGTTGCCAGTTATCACCAGCACTCCTTGCCCTGGTGATGGAGCCACTTGCCTCAGCCCTTAGAAAAGCGAACATGGTCAGGGGCATCCAGGTCGGCTCCATACATGAAAAACTAGCCATGTATGCAGACAATCTCATTCTATTCCTAAATGGCTCAGGTCCCTTCAAGCAGCTCTAGGCATCCTCTCCGGTTTCACTGACTGCTCAGGACTCAAATTCAACTGGGACAAATCCCAAATATTGCCGATTGACACTGTGGCAAAATCTTTACAAGACCCTAATCTCCCCTTTTAATATGGACCAACAAAATTAAAAACATGGCTATCTACATTTCCTCATCTACTGCTGAGTTCTATATATTGAACCTAACTCCGTTGATACAAAACATGAAAGCTAAACTAAAAGCATGGGCTCATCTTCCCCTTTCCCCGATTGGGCGAATCAATGTATTCAAGATGATGCTCTTGTCTGCTTTTCTCTATGTTCTTAGACATCCCCCTGTGTGGATACCTAAGAAGAAGGTGTTCCGCTTCCCTGGGGCACAGGCCAGTCGAGATTTAAGTTGGCATTGTTGCAGAGACCTTGGAAGGAGCGGGGTTTGGCTTGTCCCAACCTACATAAATACTTCTTGGCAGCCCAGTTGTCGCACACACACAATTGGTTAGTTTCTGATGAGTCCAACGCAGCAGTGGTTCTGGAAGCAGCATGTTTCCTATGAGGCGTTGTGGAACTTAATCTATCGTGGGCCCTCTGCACCTTTTCACCTGACAGTGGCTATGCGAACTGTCCTGAGGGCGTGGTCAGCGGCTCGCTCTCTGCGCCCCATGCCTGCTGGACATATCTCACCATTTACTCCCCTTTGGTTTAACCCATCACTGTCAGAGTTTATGTCAATTCCAGATCCTAATATCTGGGCACTTAAGGGTATTAAATATGTGGATGAGATTTATATCGGGGGTCAATTGAAGACCTTTGATGGATTGAAACAGAAATACGAACTACCTAACTCATATTTGTTTAGGTTCTTGCAGCTTAGGCATGCTTTTAGTACTCAATTTGAAAACTTTTAAATGACTTTTTATACTTTGTCTCTGGAAGACTTACTCAGAGACGGATCTGTAACCAAGCCTCTGTCCAACATATACAAAGCATTGTCACCTAATATACACACGGGACTTGAAACTCTTAAGGCCAAGTGGGTGGAGGACTTCCCTGACATGGATACGGAGGTTTTGGAAGATGCATGGGAATGCTCCTTCACACAATTGGTTTCAGCAAGAGACAGACTAATACAGTTTAAGATCATGCATAGAGTGTATTACACACCCTCACGTCTACATAAAATATACTCGTCTATCCCAGCTTAGTGCTGGAGGTGTGTTGCTCCGTCGGCGGGTTTTATTCATGTATTTTGGACCTGTCCTCAAATAATGGGATTTTTTAAAACAGCTTACCTGTAAAATCCTTTTCTTTCGAAGGACATCACGGGACACAGAGCCACAGTAATTACTGATGGGTTATATAGGTATCACTGGTGATTGGACACTGGCACACCCTATCAGGAAGTTCAACCCCCTATATAATCCCTCCCCCTTGCAGGGATACCTCAGTTTTGTAGCCAAGCAATATAGTGTATTAGAAGAGGGGCGGGACCTCTGTGTCCCGTGATGTCCTTCGAAAGAAAAGGATTTTACAGGTAAGCTGTTTTAAAAAATCCTATTTTCTTTCTCGAACATCACGGGACACAGAGCCACAGTAATTACTGATGGGATGTCCCAGAGCAATGCTACCTGAGGGGGGGGAACCACGACCAAGTAGGGTGCAATCAGACCTGAGGACCCTGTACCGCTGCCTGCAGCACACACTACGCCCAAAGGCGATATCCTCATGCCTTCTCACATCCACCTGATAGAATCTGGTGAATGTATGAACTGAAGACCAGGTTGCGGCCTTGCAGATTTGAGCCATAGAGGCCCGGTGATGCACCGCCCAAGAAGCACCAATAGCCCTTGTGGAATGTTCCCTGATCTGAAACTGAGGAATCTTCTGTTTCAAACCGTAAGCTTGAATGATCAACTGTCGAATCCATTTAGAAATGGTAGCTTTTGACGCTGCCTGTCCTCTATTGGGACCCTCTGGCAGCACAAACAAAACATCCGTCTTGCGGATCTGAGTAGTTGCCCCTAGATAGGCCTTAACTGCTCTTACTACATCCAACGAATGTAGAGATCTCTCTTCCGGAGAACAGGGATCTGGAAAAAAGGAAGGTAGAACAATGTCTTGGTTTAAATGAAAATCAGAAACCACCTTCGGTAAAAAACTAGGATGAGGGCGTAGTACCACTCTATCCTTGTGTATAATCAAATAAGGCTCCTTACAGGAAAGAGCTGCTAATTCTGATACTCTTCTAGCAGAAGAGATGGCCACCAGAAAAATTAATTTCCTTGTCAACAAGACCAAAGGAATCTGACTTATTGGTTCAAAAGGCTGTTTCTGTAACACAGCCAGGACCAAATTCAAGTCCCAGGGGTTTAGGGGCGCTTTAACCGGAGGATTAAGACGCATCACCCCCTGCATAAAGTTTCGGACTAAAGAATGCGAAGCAAGTGGCTGCTGAAATAATACTGATAAAGCAGAGACCTGGCCCTTGATGGTACTCAAGGCCAGCTTCATCTCTAATCCCATCTGTAGAAAATCAAGGATTCTACCTATGACATATTTCCTGGGATGCCAACCTCTGGATTCACACCAGGTTATATAAGCCTTCCAGACTCTATGATAAATCATCCTGGAAGCTGGCTTCCTTGCATTAATCAAGATATGACAGGACCTGAGAGCCCACGACTCTTCAGAACGTGGGTCTCAATAGCCAAACCGTCAAATTTAGCGTTTGTAAGGCAGGATGGAACACTGGACCTTGAGATAACAGGTCTGGGCGTACCGGTAGGGTCCACGGGGAACCCACCGTCATCTTTACTATTTCTGCATACCAAGTCCTTCTGTGCCAAGCGGGGGCCACCAGAAGTACCGACTTCCTTTCCTGCCTGATCCTGCGAAGGAGTCGTGGTAGTAGCAGAATAGGCGGGAATGCGTAAATCCGTGAGAACCGATGCCACGGAATCACCAACGCATCCGTCCCGCATGCAAGAGGATCTTTTGTCCTTGCCACAAATCTGTCTATCTTATTGTTGAATCGGGATGCAAAGAGATCTACATCTGGAACCCCCCATCTTTGGCATATGGCCCAAAAGACGTCGGGATGCAGAGACCATTCCCCTGGAAGTAACTGCTGGCGACTTAGATAGTCCGCCTGCCAATTCTCTATTCCCGGGATGAAAACTGCCGATATGCATGAAACATGCATCTCTGCCCAGACTAAGATCTGGTTCACCTCTTTTTGAGCAGCTCGGCTCCGGGTGCCTCCCTGATGATTGACATAAGCCACTGCTGTGGCATTGTCGGACTGGATCCTGACCGGACAACCCTGTAGCCTGATAGTCCAGGCTTTTAGAGCTAGATGTATCGCCCGGATCTCCAGAATGTTGATGGGTAAGGTCCTCTCTGTCTTGGACCATACCCCTTGGACCGCAGCCTGTTCCAGAACTGCTCCCCAACCTGACAGACTGGCATCTGTTGTTACCACCATCCAGGTAACCGGTAGAAAGGATTTCCCCTTCTGCAGGTTTTCGGGTATGAGCCACCAATTGAGGCTCTGACGCACCGCATGCGACAGGTGCATCGGAAAGTCTAATGCCTGAACCTTCTTGTTCCAGGTCGACAGAATACTGTGTTGCAGCATTCTTGAGTGAAACTGAGCATAGGGAACTGCTTCGAATGAAGACACCATCTTCCCTAGTAGCCTCATACAAAGGCGGACTGAGGGACCCTTCTTGGTCCTTACTGTCAGAATCAGCTCTCTCAAAGCAGTGATCTTTGCCTGGGGTAGAAATATTTTCTCCTGGCTTGTATCTATAATCAGACCTAAATACTCCAGTCTTCTTACTGGTTTTAGGAAAGACTTTTCTAAGTTGAGGATCCAACCCAGGTGTTCTAGATACCTGACCGTGGTCCTCAAGTTTCCATTCAAAGAGGCTACCGACCGGTCTATCAAGAGTAGGTCGTCTAGGTATGCTATGACAGCTATACCCCGAGCCCTTAATCTGGCCAGAGAAGGAGCCAAGATCTTTGTGAACACTCGAGGTGCAGTGGCTATCCCGAAAGGCAGAGCCACAAACTGGAAATGGCGCCCTCCTTCCTCGAAGAGCAGAAACTTCTGATGAGCAGGAAAAATGGGCACATGCAGATATGCATCTCTGATGTCTATTGATGCCAGAAATTCTCCTCCCTGCAGGGTGGGAACTACTGTTCGAATTGATTCCATGCGGAAGGATTGAATCCTTAGGAATCGGTTCAGATCCCTTAAGTCCAAAATGGGCCTGACATCCCCATTTGGCTTTTGGACCGTAAAAAGGTTGGAATAGAAGCCCAATCCCTGGTCCTTTGCGGGAACTATCATAATGACCTCCTGCGACAAAAGTCGCTCTAACGCTAGAAGGAGCGACTGCTTCTTCTCTGGGTCTCTGGGAACATTTGATCTAAGGGACCGAGGAGAAGGGAATTCCTGAAACTCCAGCTTGTACCCTAAGGTTACCGTGGAGACTACCCATCTGTCCTGGAAGTCCTCGTGCCAGAGCTCTGAGAACTGTCGCAGTCTTCCCCCCACTCGAGTGAGCGGGGGCGCCCCCTCATGCAGAGGTGTTAGTGTTTTGCCTAGTAGGCTTCTTTCCCCAGGACTTCTTTTGTCCCTGGGGTTGACTCTTGTCTCTGGACCCCGATGGAGGCGGCCGTCGAGACTGCCTGGAGGCTGAAGCCCCCGGCGCTGGGGAAAGAGTCCGTTTGAAAGAGGGACGCTTACTCTTCTTCTTGACAGGTAAGAGAGTGCTTTTCCCACAAGAGATTCTCTTGATATAGTTATCCAAGTCCTCTCCAAACAACCTTGCACCACGAAATGGAAACCCAGCCAGTAGCTTCTTACATGGTGCTTCGGCTGACCAATTTTTCAACCATAGGATTCTACGTATATGCACCAACCCCAGTGAAAGACGGGAGGTTTGCACGATAGAATCTCTAATGGCGTCAACCACAAAGCATAAGGCCGCTGGAAGGTTAGCAAACCCCTGGGCCTGCTGTTCAGGTAATACTTTGATGACCTGCTTAACATGGTCTCTTAAGTATTGACAGACTCCAATCGCTGCTACTGCAGGTTGGGCCACTGATCCTGCTAAGGAGAAAACATCCTTCAATAGGGATTCCATCCTTTTATCTACAGGATCCCTGAGCATCTGAGCATTGTGTACAGGACAAGTCAGGCTATTATTTACGGAGGAAATGGCGGCATCAATAGCCGGTATTCCCCACATTTTAATAAACTTTTCTTCCATCGGATAAAGTGTTGAAAACTTTCTCGGCGGAAAAAAACGTTTGTCTGGGTGATCCCACTCAGAATAAATAAGCTTTTCAAGTAAAGTATGAACAGGAAAAGCATGTGCTGTTTGGAAAGGTTTCAGTGACCCCAAAGCAGAAGAGAATTCTTTAGCAGTTTCAGGTATGGGCAACTTAAATGTGGAGCGGACCAATCCAGTGAGGATCTGCACTAAGACTTTCTCCTCTTGGGAAGTCGCAGAGGGTCCCTCTCCACCTGAATCCTCCGAAGAGGAATCATCCATCCCATCCCGATCCTCTGAAAGGGATTCATCTCCTTTATCCCAGAGCTCCTCTGTCTGAGGGTCTTGGGGAACAGAGGAAAGCCTAGTGCGTTTTCTTCCACTGAGTGAAGACGTAATCACGGCCATTAATCTTTCCTCTAGACCATTAATGGTTGAGGAAAAAACCTCTTGTGTAATATATACAGGGGCTGAAGTGCCAGAAGCAGGTGTAGCCCCTGACCCCGATGGCTCTCCCTGGCTAGCCGTCCCTGGCCCATCTTTAGGGGGGGAGGATGCTGCCGACAGGGGGCCCTCAGAACCTGAACGAGATCCCCTAGTGTCTCTGGTTCCTGGCGTGCTTGAACCTCTTCTACCCATAGTGCAAAGCAACAAGGTGTGAGGTATACAAATGAACACTGCCCGCTGAGCGATGTAGTCTGGCTAAAAGCCTTGCTACCCAATGCTCAGTCTGGTGTTACTTCAGTAAATGCTGCCTAGGAGAATGCCTGTGTCCCACCTTACATGCGACCGTCAGCTCTGTGTCTCTCAGAAGGCTGAGTGCACCTGTACAGAGTGCCTTTAATAGCCTGCAGCTGGCCTGAGTGGGAGTCTAAACACTCTGTGCTGACGTCCCGCCCCCTCCTCTACCGCCCCCCCCCCTCGAGTTTTGAAAAAAACGAGCGCTTCCCGCACTGCCGACTCTCCTGTCATGCTTCTGGAGAAAAGGCTGGGGATGGGGGGGGGAGGGAGGGAGGCTGGTAACAAGATTTGCCTGAACGGCTATCTTCAGAGATGGTGGCCATTAGGCCGCAGAGCCCGGGTGGTATAACCACTTTCTAGACCCCTGTGGCCCCTCTCTAGCCTGGGGGGAACATTCAAACATGAGAAATCCCCCTTTCCACCTTACCTGCTTGCAGCCTGCTTTGAGATGCTGGGACATAATCAGCACTGAACACCTGAGACAGTCAGTCAGCATGTGTAGGTTTGTGCTCTTGGCAGCCCCCGGTGGTCACAATAGGCATAGCATGCATTTACCTTAAAGGAGAAAAGCCACTAGAACTCAAAAATTCTGTGGAATCTCCTCTTACCTTATCCAGCCGCAGGGTGCTGTTTACACAGACCCAATCTTCACCTCTCACGGTGGGCTCCGTTTGAAAAAACCGTCAGAGACTGGGGCCCCCATCAGTAGGGGGATCCAACAGTTCTGGGACCGTAAAGCACCTCGCCAGAAATTAGGAAGTTTAAAGCCATTTTCTGATCTGCGGGGTCCAGCTCTCTAAAAAGCGAAGCATTACGGGTAAAACCTCGTTTCTTCGGACACGAGGCCCGGGTACCATTCAATTCGGCCATGAAAAGACACTTTGAATGGATCCGGTTCGCCTGGCTTGCCCCAGTATAGGATCTTAGGATATTCCCTTTGGAGCTCAGCACAGGACATCTTTACACGTCCATCACCTAAGACACTGGCGTAAAAACTGAGGTATCCCTGCAAGGGGGAGGGATTATATAGGGGGTTGAACTTCCTGATAGTGTGTGCCAGTGTCCAATCACCAGTGATACCTATATAACCCATCAGTAATTACTGTGGCTCTGTGTCCCGTGATGTTCGAGAAAGAAAAAACATTTTTGGAGAGAGGTAGCTACGATTATTTCCACTGTGGCCACCATCCAGATACTGCTGACAGTGGAGGTGTGCCTGATGGGTCTTGTCGACCCTCTGGCTCATAGTCGAGCAGTCAGAACACTCCTGGGATTATTAGTCTGTTATGCACGCAAGGACATTGTACTCCGGTGGAAATCTTCTGCTGCACCATCCGTCAATCTCTGGAACACAGAACCTTGGGGTACTCCACTCACCAATCCAGACTAGACCAGTCTGAGTACATGTTATTTATCACCACCCTTTGGACACATCCCTGTAACCAGTTTTTTACCCAAGCACAAACCATATGGTCCATGCCTGCAGATCTCAAATTGTATATTAAGCATTTATGGGGGACTGTATCAAATGCTTTTGCAAAATCCAGATACATTAAGTCCACAGGCCATCCAGCTGTGGCAGCTCACTTCCTTGTAAAATGTTAGCAGATTGGTCTGGCAGGAACAGCCTTTCGCAAACCCATGCTGATTACCGCTAATTATATTCTTTTCCTCTGTAAATCTTTGGATATAGTCCCTAATAAACCCTTCCAATAATTTAACCACTATTGATGTTAAGCTGACTGGCCTGTAATTCCCAGGAATATGTCTCTGTCCTTTTTTGAATATTGGTACCACATTGGCTTTTCTCCAATCAGCTGGTACCAATCCTGTCATAATGCTGTCCACAAAGATTAGGAACAATGGCCTGGCTTTAACCTGACTGAGTTCTCTGAGGACTCTCAGGTGTAAGCCATCTGGTCTAGGTGATTTATTTGTGTTAAGTTTATTAAGTCTTTCCCTGACTCCAGCCTCAGTTAGCCATGAGGGGATGTCATGTGTTGTGCCATTAACAGTATAGTCGCGGTTGGTAAACCCTTATTTTTTCTGCGTAAAAATTGAGGAAAAGGAGGTATATAGTACAGTTGCCTTCTTTGTGTCATCTGTAACCATCCTCATCTATTATGTGTGCAATGTGTTCTAATTTTGCCTCAATTTATCAATTTAGCTTTAGATTTGTAAGCAACTTTCCTGAATTTTCACAAGGACAACACAGAGCTCAAAGTGTTATGTAGAGTCTTTATATTATTTAGAAATAAAAAGGGGAGATGTACTGGTAATAAAAATAACTTGAAGGTTCTTAGAGGGATATTTAAGCATGTCTCTTGTGCATGTCTTTAAGCAAACCTTTTTACACAATTAAGGCAAAGAAATAGGTTCAGTACAATTCTACTTCCTCCACTCCTCTTCGCTTCTCTGTCGGGGTCCCCCAAGGTTCTGTTCTTGGACCCCTTTTATTTTCCATCTACACCTCTTCCCTGAGTCAGCTGATAGCCTCTCATGGCTTTCAATATCATTTCTATGCTGACGACACACAAATCTATCTCTCCACCCCTCAACTCACTCCACCAGTCTCCTCACGCATCACTAACTTACTAACTGACATATCTGTATGGATGTCACACCACTTTCTCAAACTCAACTTGTCCAAAATAGAGCTTAAAATATTTCCTCCACCACGTGCCTCTTCCCCTGACTTCTCTGTCAAGAGCAATGGCAAAACCATCCACCCGTCCCCACATGTCAGGGTGCTAGGTGTTATCCTGGACTCTGAACTCTCCTTTCGGCCTCACATCCAATCACTTTCCAAAGCTTGCCGCCTCAACCTCCGCAACATCTCTAAACTACATCCCTTTCTAACCAATGAAACCACAAAGCCCCTGATTTACTCCCTGGTTATCTCTCGCCTCGACTACTGCAACTCCCTCCTCATTGACTTACCTTTAAATAGACTATCCCCCCTTCAGTCCATCATGAATGCTGCTGCCAGACTCACCCACCTAACAAAAACCGCTCAGTGTCTGCTACCCCTCTCTGCCAATCCCTCCATTGGCTGCCACTCGCCCAACGAATTAAATTCAAAATACTAACAATAAGTTACAAAGCCATCCACAACTCTGCCCCCAGCTATATCACTAACCTAGTCTCAAAATACCAACCTAATCGCCATCTCCGTTCCTCCCATGACCTCCTGCTCTCTAGCTCCCTCATCACCTCCTTCCATATCCGCCTCCAGGACTTCTCCCGAGCCTCGCCCATCCTCTGGAATTCCCTACCCCTATCTGTCAGACTGTCTCCAAATTTATCCACTTTTAGGGTATCCCTGAAAACTTTCCTCTTCAGAAAAGCCTAACCTGCCTCCATCTAACAACTGCACTATTTTCTCCATTAGCTCATCCCCCACAGCTATTACCCTTTTGTATAACTTGACCCTCCCTCCTAGATTGTAAGCTCTAACGAGCAGGGCCCTCTGATTCCTCCTGTATTGAATTGTATTGTACTTGTACTGTCTGCCCTAATGTTGTAAAGCACTGCGTAAACTGTTGATGCTATATAAATCCTGTATAATAATAATAATCTTAATGCCCCCTTCCCCAGAAGCTCATAACTCTGTTTATCCTAACAGAGTGAAGAAAAAGTGAAGAAAAAAACACAGTGCTCTTGGTATGGAGCAGCATCAGATTTCCTGTTTTTCTCATGTGACATTGCTGGTGCTTGGCCCAGCACTATTGCATGGGGTTAGGGAGACGGTCCTCAGCCTTGTTTGAGCTTTGAGTTGTTTTAGCGGGAGCTTACACGCCGCTTCATTTCCTGCCTGCAGAATATAATGAGGAAAGGAAGGAGAGCAAAGAACATACCTTTACCATGTTACCATAATCTAATACAGCCTTTTTAAACCAGGGTGCCTTCATGTGTCTTCAGGGTGTCTCTCAGGGTGCCTTGGCAAAATGCCTAAAAATTGCCCAAAAATTGTATACAAGCTAGCGGGTAGATGAAGCCTGCCTTTTAGTTACACAAAGCTACAGGTTTTCATGGTACACCATTAGAATCTTCCAGCCGCTGGCTTCCTAACAACCAATGACATCATCAGTTGCTAAGGGAAACATCAGGTGCCTCCACAGCATCCTCGTTTGAGAAGCACTGAAATACCAGTCAGTATCCATGTGTAAAGGCGTATTTGCTTTGTTAGAATAAATCATCTCTGACATTGGGTTTCCTACATGGTTGGATGTTGCTGTGTTATGTAAAACTATTAGTTTAGGTTTTTTTTTTGTTTTTACAAACTTTTTTATTCGGTACAAAAAGTGGTACAAAGCGAAATGTCAAATATCAAGAGAAATACATAGAAAAATAGTCACCCTTACAAAATATCATGTAGATATATATATTGGTTGTACGATCTATTAGTTTAGTTTTGTACATTTTAGAATGGAGTGCTTCGAGATTGTGCAAAATTTTAAAGGGTGCCGCAACTAAAAGAAGGTTGAGAAACACTGTTTTAACAGACCTGAGCAGAATACTTAAGAAGAGGAGTATGGCTATTAACTCATTTATGCCAACACAGAGCACAGGAAGTTTTTTTTTTTTTTACTAAAAAAAAATTCTATTGTAAGGCATTTTCAGCCATTACTTACAGTAGTGCAGTACTATACAAATGTATGCGATGTCTACTAATCTTTAAATTAATATATCATATTTATCATGTTTTATAGGATGTATACACAAATACCAAGCCTAAGGTGGAGACTGCTGTGGAGCATTCAAAAAGTATTTATATTCTCTGCTTTTTATATTCTTTTTTTTCATTGATATAATCTGCCAAATTATGTTTTACAGTTCTCTGTAACAGTTGTAATGCAGGTTATTATGAGGCGGCCAATGGGAACTAAAAAGCAATACAAAGAAAAAAAAAAAAGAAATAACTGTCTGCACAACTAAAATGCTTGTTTTTGGCACAAGATGAGCCTGTTAAGAACACTTGTGAACCTCTATAACACATTTGCACGTTTCTAAATTGCCCTTTATGGCTTTGGGCTGCACTATTTGTTTTGCACTGGATTGTTTGATAGACTGCAAGACGCATATTTCTGGCTATGTTTTTTTTATTTAGTTGGTTGAACATTTTAGTATTGTTATATTTTGGATACGTAAAGGGGTTGTAAACCTACATGTTTTTTCACCTTAATGCATCCTATGCAAGGTGAAAAAATACCTGGCAGTGACCGGCCCCCCTGTTTTACTTACCTGAGCGCTGGAACTTGACCCACGGGGGACGTGCTGTCTCTCTGCCCGGGGTTCTGGGCTCTTGATTGGATAGATTGATAGCAGCGCAGCCATTGGCTCCCGCTGCTGTCAATCAAATCCAATGACACGAGCGCCGTGGGCAGGGTCGAGTCCTGCATTCGGCCTCTGTGGATGCCAAACACTGGACTCGAAGCGTGCCCGCAAGGTAAGCTACGAGAGCCATTGGGGGACCCCAGAAGAGCAGGTTCGGGGCCACTCTGTGCAAAACGAGCTGCACAGTGGAGGTAAGTATAACATGTTTGTTATTTAAGAAGAAGAAAAAAAACAAACCCTTACAATCACTTTATTTCTATGTTCATATAACTACTACTATGAATATGCAGAAACAATCCAGAAAGTTGGCCAAAGGTAAAGAGGCCAGCAAATGCAGGCAAATCTAAGCATGTGAAAGTCTAGAGTTAGCAGCTTTTTATCAGCATTTCCCTCTAAAGTTTGATATCCCCAGTAGTGGTGTTTTCATTATTTGTAGTAGCTTTAGAATAGAAAGTGTGATTTCAAGGTCAGGATGTAGCTGCGACTGCCTGCCATTACACCACATTCCAAGCAACTGTAATTAAACATATATATAAATATGGTTACATGATTTTATTAATGAGAACCTGTCAGGAGAGAAATATGGGAGCTGACATTTGCGTATAAGTGGCCGCTCCAGGATTCTGATCCTTCATTACTTAAGATAATCACTGACCTAGAAAAATCGTGTACATATCAGGTGTCCTCGCAACTTATATGCACATGCATGTTTCAGGTCGGTGACTCTCCAGCTAGTGACAGCCTGGAGTATACTTCTTTATTGACACGTTAGCAATGGAGGCCTTATTTAATTAACAGGTTCCTTTTAGAATAAGGACTTTGTCAAGCAAGACAGGGAAGCCGTTTGGCCAGCTTCTGTCGAAGGGGCATGACCCAAAAAGATCTGCCGACCGGCTCTCAGGATGTTCTGACTGGGGAGCCATCCCCCTGTCAGAACACAATACAACAGCTGGGGAGATTGTTATACTAACATCAGATTTACACAGCGCTAAACTGCGGATAATGTGCAAAAGTGGAGGGGGGTGAACAGTAATGTAACTCAGTGCAGCTGAACCACAAGCATATCTGGGAGATATGACATACAGCAAAAAAAAGTCAGCACTCAATGGGTTAATAAATGTCGGATCGCTCAATGGCAATGGTAAAACATGAACAAGTTTATTGATAGTTGATCTAAAAAAACTGGATCAAAGACCAGTGTGGAAGTGGTTATAACAAGGATGGTAAAATTGAAATAGCCTATGTTATCACTGGTGGTCCCCTTGGCAGTGAGGAGCTGACGGCATCCATGGATGGAACGGTGAAGCAAAGGACTTTGACAAAGCGCATGCGTGCAAAACATGTAGTCACGGCAACAGTACAGCTTGCGTGTCACGCTGGTCCCAGAGTTTCTTCCGCCTGCAGTCTTGGCCAGCTTGGGACGCCATCCACACGAGCCCACTCCGGCATTGGCTCTTTCCTCTTGGCTCCTCCCGGCTTTCTGATTTGGAACTAGGCGGTCCTCATCTACGACATCCCATACATCGGAGGTAGCCACACGCCGTCCAAGTGTGTGTTTGGAGAACAGTGGCTTGAAATTCACCCAAGGACCGCGACCTTCCCATCCTCCTCTACCAGCACGATAATCAGCCCAGCCAGCAGACGGGTGTAGAGAGGCTCACCATTGTCCCGCATGCCACGGCTTCTCCTCCTCTTTCGTCAGCACGCCATCCAGCCAGCCCTGAGAGCACCTGTGAGTGGGTCCACTGTCCGATTTTGGACTTCATGGTGCGATAGGATCATTGGCGCCTCCTATGCTTCACCGTTCCATCTATGGATGCTGTCAGCTCCTCACTGCCCCGGGGACCACCAGTGATGACGTAGGCTATTTCAATTTTACCATCCTTGTTATAACTGCTTCCACACTGGTCTTTGATCCAGTTTTTTTAGATCAACTATCAATAAACTTGTTTACCATTGCTATTGAGCAATCCATCTGACATTGATTAACCCATTGAGCGCTGACCTTTTCTTTATCGTACATCATGGAACACAGAGCCATAGTTATTAACTTAATGGGTATATAGGCACCTTCAGGTGATGGACACTGGTATACCCAATACAGGAAGTTCACTCCCTATATAACCCCTCCTCCTTCCAGGAGTACCTCAGTTTTTTCGCCAGTGTTTAAGGTGTTGGTCACGAGTGAAGATATGCTCAGAAGAGCTCCAAGCTGGAGGGATCCCTGCTGGATTTAAACAGCCTCCATAGACCAGATCCATCCAAAGTGCCACTGAGGCCAAGGTGGATGGTACCCGGGCCTCGCTTAAGAAGGAGGTTTTTGCCTGTAACTCCTCTCTTTGTAGGGCTGGACTTTTTTGGTCATGCTACATTACTTAAAGTTTTTCCTGAGGGGTGCTATACAGGTCCAAGGGAGTGGAACCCCTATAATAGGGACCCGATCCATGAAGGTTTGCTAGATGCAGCCCTCAGTGATGGGTGAAGTTTGGATCTGTCTGTTACAGCAGTATCCTGCAGCAAAAAGTCCACCTATGCTTTTTCCTTACATAAGTAAAATGTTGTCATGCCTAAAGTCTTCACTAGAGGGAGTAAATGCATACCTTAGTACATTGCCTCTCAGTCAGCTCAGAAGTCCCAGCTAAACAGCACGTGTGTGGTCTCAGCAAGCCAGGGGGATCCTCATCCAGAACATTTCCCCCCTGGGGGGAGGGAGGTACAACTGTAGCTTGTATCCCCCCTCCCGGCTGGTGCAGCAGCAGCTTTTCATTTAGAGTTTATTCTTCTCTTCCCCACAGAACGTTATTAAACTTCCTGCCTCCCAGCCCTTCCTTGCCGCCCCTCTCGTTCAAGGAGCGTATCAATGCCGTCTGCGTGGACTAGGGCTAATTAAAACAGAGGTGGGGACGTTGATTGGCGGAGGGGTGTGGCTTACCGGCGTGGCGCCGTGTGTGGGACGTAAGTACACGAGGAGCACATGGTGCAGACGCTCACAGCTGCAGCGAACACACAGGACACAAGAGCGCTGGGGGCACGTAAGGGATGCAGGCATTGCCAGTAAAGGAAATAACATTGATAACAACTAAAACTGTTTTATTAGCATTGTCTTTTGCTAAACTATTTTGCTCAGCATGTTGTGCATTTATTTAGTGCCTCTGTTTTTTTTGTGCTCAGCACTATGGTTCCCAAAAAAGACACACCTCAAAGGTACCAAAAATTCCACCCCCAGGCGCTGGGAACTCCAGTCGTGTATCCACACTGTCATCCTCGCCTGAGATACCAGATATGGCAAGCCAGGGTGAGTCATTGGGACCAATTGGTGGTGCAACTGCTTCTCACATTTCAGCCACTGTATACGTGACTGAAGATGCTTTTTCCTCCGCCCTGCAGGGCCTAGAAGGAAAATTAGCGACTTTAATGGTATCCGCTAACCAAAAGGATAGGAAGCGTGTTGGATCCCCCTCCCCCACCTCAGACCCCTTACCAAGGGAACAGTGGGGAGAGGATGAGGGATTACCCTCAGGTGATCAGGAAAAAGGGCAAACCGATTACTCCTCTGCGGAGGAAACAAAGGTAGATGAACCTTTTTCAGCCTCGCAATCTGAGAAATTGCTGATACAATCTCTTACAGAGATGGTTTGTGCCTCTTTCAAGCTACCTCTAGCAGAGTCAGCTGAAGGTACCAGCAATTGACACTGCGATTTCCAGTGTGAGTAATAGTCTAACTTGTCCATTAGACAATGCACAAATGCTTAAAGATCCAACTGATAAAAGATTAGAATTTCTGTAAAAATCCTCTTTTTCTTTGGCAGGTGCGGTTATTCAGCCTGCAGTTGCGGCAATAGGCATCTGTCAGTCCTTCAGGGACCAGTTTAGACAGGCCCTTAAAGAGGTCCCTGCACAACAGGCCCGTGATTTGTCCGAACTACCAAAGGCGCTATGTTTTGCCATAGACGCCATGAAAGATTCTATTCACCAGGCATCCCGCCTTGCGCTTGTACTAGTACACATGCGTAGGACCCTGTGGTTAAAAAATTGGTCAGCCGAAGCACCTTGCAAAAGTCTTCTGACTAGTTTCCCTTTTCATGGGGATCGACTATTTGGGGAGGATTTGGACAAATACATCCAAACGATTTCTAGTGGGAAGAGTACTCTTTTGCCAGTCAAAAGAAAGTATAAACGTTCTTCATTTAAATGGGCTTTCCCCTGCGCCAGGGGCATCCGCCTCTAGGCCGTGGCAACGGCCTCCACCGTCAGACTCTAGAGGAAAGCCTCAGGGTCAGGCCCAGGCACAGAAGAAGACCTAGGGCCGAAAATCTGCAAAGCAGAATACTAAAGCCTCATTATGAAGAAGCGCCCCCCCCCCCCCCCCCCCTGCCAGAGTGGGGGGAAGACTTCAGCAATACTCAGAAGTCTGGCAAGAGGAAATTCGGGACAGATGGGTCATCTCCACGGTGTCTCTAGGATACAAACTAGAATTTCGGGAGTTTCCACCTTCTCGTTTTCTGAGATCAAACATTCCCAAAGATCCAGGGAAAAGGCAATCTCTGTTTCAGGCATTAGACCGATTACTAACTTAGGGGATGATCATACAGATCCCCACAAAAGAGCAAGGTTTGGGATTTTATTCAAACCTCTTTATGGTACCAAAACCGAATGGAGATGTCAGACCCATTTTAGATCTAAAGAATCTAAATAAGTTCCTGAAGATCCGCTCCTTTCCCACGGAGTCAATCAGGTCAGTAGTTTCTATCCTACAAGGAGGAGAACTTCTGGCTTCTGATTATCAACATCAGGGATGCGTATCTGCATATCCCTATATTTCCCGCTCGCCAAAGGTTTTTGCGGTTTGAAGTAGAACAGCAGCACTTTCAGTTTGTAGCCTTGCCCTTTGGTCTAGCCACCGCACCCCGGGTGTTCACAAAAGTACTGGCCCCACCTCTAGCCAGGTTAAGGGCACGGGGCATAACAGTCTTGGCATACCTAGACCTTCTATTGCTAATAGACTAATCGGTGGCTCGTTTGGAGCAAAGTGTACGCATTACAACCAATTACATGAAACTTCTGGGTTGGATTCTCAACCTAGAGAAGTCTTCCTTAAAACTGCCTCTGGCAAAAATCAACTCCATAAGAGAGTTGGTGCGGATGGTCAGGTTGAAAGGAGATGCCTCCATTCGCCTTTGCATGAGGTTGTTAGGAAAGATGGTGGCTTCATTCAAAGCCATTCCCTATGCCCAGTTCCATTCGAGACTGTTGCAAAACAGTATTCTATCTGCTTGGAACAAAACGATCCAAGCTTTAGACTTGCCAATGCGGCTGTCCCCAAGGGTGTCCCAAAGCCTCAGTTGGTGGTTACTAACCCAGAATCTGCTGAAAGGAAAATCCTTCAGACCATTTAACTGGACGCCAGCCATTCAGACTGGGGAGCAGTACTAGAGAAGACAACTGTCCAGGGACAGTGGTCAAGAACCGAAAGAGCCTTGCCCATCAATATCCTAGAGATTCGGGCAGTGCGTCAGGATCCAATCAGACAATGCTACAGCGGAGGCCTATATCAATCACCAAGGGGGCACCAAGAGTCTTGGAGCGTAGACAGAGGTGAACCATATTCTAACTTGGGCAGAGAGGAATGTTCCGTGCCTGTCGGCAGTCTTCATTCCGGGAGTAGAGAATTGGCAGGCGGACTACCTGAGTCGCCAGCAGTTATTCCCAGGGGAATGGTCTCTTCACCCCAACATTTTTTTGGCTGTTTGCCAAAGATGGGGGACTCCGGATGTAGATCTTCTAGCGTCCAGTTTCAACGTTAAGTTAGTCAACTTTGTGCCCAGGACAAGGGATCCACTCGCATACAGAACAGATGCGTTGGTGACCCCGTGGGATCAGTTCTCACTGATCTATGCATTTCCCCCCTATTCTGTTTTAGCTTTATCGGTCTTATTTCGAAGACCGCTTGCTACACATTCTTTAGTCCAGGGTTTTATGCAAGGGGTGATGCAGATTAATCCGCCAGTTAGATCACCTTTGAACCCTTGGGACTTGAACTTAGTTTTGTCAGTGTTACAAAAACAGCCATTTGAACTGATACAGCATATTCCCTTAGTCCTTCTGACTAGGGATGAGCCGAACACCCCCCTGTTCGGTTCGCACCAGAACATGCGAACAGGAAAAAAGTTTGTTCGAACACGTGAACACCGTTAAAGTCTATGGGACACGAACATGAATAATTAAAAGTGCTAATTTTAAAGGCTTATATGCAAGTTATTGTCATAAAAAGTGTTTGGGGACCTGGGTCCTGCCGCAGGGGACATGGATCAATGCAAAAAAAAGTTTTAAAAACGGCCAGTTTTTTGGGAGCAGTGATTTTAATAATGCTTAAAGTGAAACAATAAAAGTGTAATATCCCTTTAAATTTCGTACCTGGGGGGTGTCTATAGTATGCCTGTAAAGGGGCGCATGTTTTCCGTGTTTAGAACAGTCTGACAGCAAAATGACATTTCGAAGGAAAAAAAGTCATTTACAGTAAAACTAATCGCGGCTATTAATGCATTGCCGGTCCGACAATACACATAGAAGTTCATTGATAAAAACGGCATGGGTATTCCCCACAGGGGAACCCCGAACCAAAATTTAAAAAAAAAAATGATGTGGGGGGTCCCCCTAAATTCCATACCAGGCCCTTCAGGTCTGGTATGGATTTTAAGGGGAACCCCGCGCCAAAATTAAAAAAAAAAAAAAAACGACGTGGGGTCCCCCCAAAAATCTATACCAGACCCTTATCCGAGCACGCAACCTGGCAGGCCACAGGAAAAGAGGGAGGACGAGAGAGCACCCCCTCCCGAACCGTACCAGGCCACATGCCCTCAACATTGGGAGGGTGCTTTGGGGTAGCCCCCCAAAACACCTTGTCCCCATGTTGATGAGGACAAGGCCCTCATCCCCACAACCCTGGCCGGTGGTTGTGGGGGTCTACGGGCGGGGGGCTTATCGGAATCTGGAAGCCCCCTTTAACAAGGGGACCCCCAGATCCCGGCCCTCCCCCCTGTGTGAAATAGTAAGGGGGTACAAAAGTACCCCCACCATTTCACTAAAAAACTGTCAAAATGTTAAAAATGATAGGACAGTTTTTGACAATTCCTTTATTTAAATGCTTCTGGTATGAATTTTTGGGGGGGCCCAGGCCATTTTTTTTGTAAATTTTGGCACGGGGTTCCCTTTAATATCTATACCAGACCTGAAGTGACGGGTATGGAATTTAGGGGGACCCCCAACGTCTTTTTTTTTTTTTTTTTTTTTTTTAAATTTTGGTGCGGAGTTCCCCTGTGGGGAATTCCCATGCTGTTTTTATCAATGAACTTCTATGTGTATTGTCGGACCGGCAATGCATTAATAGCCGCAAGTAGTTTTAAATGACTTTTTTTCCTTTTGAAATGTCATTTTGCTGTCAGACTGGTCTAAACAGTCTGAGTCTGAGTTCGACTCGAACTCGAAGATCGTCCCTACTTCTGACCAGGAAGCTGATGTTCTTGGTTGCTATATCCTCAGCAAGGATGGTTTCGTAATTGGCTGCTCTTTCTTGTAAAGAGCCTTACTAGATTCGTCCAGATTTTTTGCCAAAAGTGGTCTCGGGTTTTCACCTGAACCAAGATATTGTCCTGCCATCATTTTTTCCAAAACCGTGTTCCAGGGAAGAAAAGTCACTACTTTGTCTTGATGTGGTGAGAGCGGTCAAAGTCTATTTAAAGACGACTGCTCAGATTCGGAAGACTGATGTCTTATTTATTCTGCCAGAGGGTCCTAAGAAAGGAGAGGCAGCATTGAAATCCACTGTCGCTAAGTGGATTAGGCAAGTTATAATTCAGACTTATGATTTAAGGGATAAGATTCCCCCTTTCCAAGTCAAAGCGCACTCTACCAGATCGGTTAGTGCTTCTTGGGCAGTGCGTTACCAGGCCTCCATGGCTCAGATCTGTAAGGCCGCAACTTGGTTTTAAGTACATACATTCAATTTTATCAGGTGGATGTAAGGAGGCATGAGGATATCGCCTTCGGGCGCAGTGTGCTGCAGGCAGTCTCTCCCTCCCCTCAAATAGCATTGCTATGGGATGTCCCATTAAGTTGATAACTATGGCTCTGTGTCCCATGATGTACAATAAAGAAAATAGTATTTTTATAACAGCTTACCTGTAAAATCCTTTTCTTGGAGTACATCATGGGACACAGAGGTCCCTCCCCTCTTTTTTGGGATTTAGGTATTTTGCTTTGCTACAAAAACTGAGGTACTCCTGGAAGGAGGAAGGGTTATATAGGGAGTGAACATCCTGTATTGGGTATACCAGTGTCCATCACCTGAAGGTGCCTAATATACCCATTAAGTTAATAACTATGGCTCTGTGCCCCATGATGGTACTCCAAGGAAAGGATTTTACAGGTAAGCTGTTATAAAAATCCTATTTTTTTTTTTTTTTTTTTTTGCTTTGTATGAGCCTTAGAATAACTTTTACCTATAAGTTACTATATTTTATTATTAATGAGTAGGGATGAGCTTCGAGTTCGAGTCGAACTCATGTTCTACTCGAACATTGGCTGTTCGCAAGTTCGCCGAACAGCGAACAATTTGGGGTGTTCGCGGCAAATTCGAATGCCGCGGAACACTCTTTAAAAGTCTATGGGAGAAATCAAAAGTGCTAATTTTAAAGGCTTATATGCAAGTTATTGTCATAAAAAGTGTTTGGGGACCCGGGTCCTGCCCCAGGGGACATGGATCAATGCAAAAAAAAGTTTTAAAAACGGACGTTTTTTCAGGAACAGTGATTTTATTAATGCTTAAAGTCAAACAATAAAAGTGTAATATCCCTTTAAATTTCGTACCTGGGGGGTGTCTATAGTATGCCTGTAAAGGGGCGCATGTTTCCTGTGTTTAGAACAGTCTGACAGCAAAATGACATTTGGAAGGAAAAAACTCATTTAAAACTACCCGCGGCTATTGCATTGCCGACAATACACATAGAAGTTCATTGATAAAAACGGCATGGGAATTCCCCACAGGGCAACCCCGAACCAAAATAAAAAAAAAAAAAATGATGTGGGGGTCCCCCTAAATTCCATACAAGGCCCTTCAGGTCTGGTATGGATATTAAGGGGAACCCCAGCCAAAATTTAAAAAAAAAATTGACGTGGGGTTCCCCCTAAATTCCATACCAGACCCTTCAGGTCTGGTATGGATTTTAAGGGGAACCCCGCGCAAAAAAAAAAAAAAAAAAAACGGCGTGGGGTCCCCCCAAAAATCCATACCAGACCCTTATCCGAGCACGCAACCTGGCAGGCCGCAGGAAAAGAGGGGGGGACGAGAGTGCGGCCCCCCCCCCTCCTGAACTGTACCAGGCCACATGCCCTCAACATTGGGAGGGTGCTTTGGGGTAGCCCCCCAAAACACCTTGTCCCCATGTTGATGAAGACAAGGGCCTCATCCCCACAACCCTGGCCGGTGGTTGTGGGGGTCTGCGGGCGGGGGGCTTATCGGAATCTGGAAGCCCCCTTTAACAAGGGGACCCCCAGATCCCGGCCCCCCCCGTGTGAAATGGTAAGGGGGTACTTACCCCTACCATTTCACTAAAAAACTGTCAAAAATGTTAAAAATGACAAGAGACAGTTTTTGACAATTCCTTTATTTAAATGCTTCTTCTTTCTTCCTTCATCTTCTTCTGGTTCTTCTGGCTCTTCTGGTTCTTCCTCCGGCGTTCTCGTCCAGCATCTTCTCCGCGGCGTCTTCTATCTTCTTCTCCTCGGGCCGCTCCGCATCCATGGCATGAGGGGGGAGGCTCCCGCTCTTCTCTTCATCTTCTTCTCTTCTTCATCTTCTTCTTCATCTTCTTCTTCTTCTTCTCTTCTTCCTTCTTCTCTTCTTCATGTCTTCTCCGGGCCGCTCCGCAGCCATGCTGTGGCATGGAGGGAGGCTCCCGCTGTGTGACGGCGTCTCTTCGTCTGACGGTTCTTAAATAACGGGGGGCGGGGCCATCCGGTGACCCCGCCCCCCTCTGACGCACGGTGACTTGAGGGACTTCCCTGTGACGTCACGGGGAATGCCACAGGGAAGTCCCGGCATGTCACCGTGCGTCAGAGGGGGGTGGGGTCACCGGGTGGCCCCGCCCCCCGTTATTTAAGAACCGTCAGATGAAGAGACGCCGTCACACAGCGGGAGCCTCCCTCCATGCCACAGCATGGCTGCGGAGCGGCCCGGAGAAGACATGAAGAAGAGAAGAAGGAAGAAGAGAAGAAGATGAAGAAGAGAAGAAGATGAAGAGAAGAGCGGGAGCCTCCCCCCTCATGCCATGGGTGCGGAGCGGCCCGAGGAGAAGAAGATAGAAGACGCCGCGGAGAAGATGCTGGACGAGAACGCCGGAGGAAGAACCAGAAGAGCCAGAAGAACCAGAAGAAGATGAAGGAAGAAAGAAGAAGCATTTAAATAAAGGAATAGTCAAAAACTGTCTCTTGTCATTTTTAACATTTTTGACAGTTTTTTAGTGAAATGGTAGGGGTAAGTACCCCCTTACCATTTCACACAGGGGGGGGGCCGGGATCTGGGGGTCCCCTTGTTAAAGGGGGCTTCCAGATTCCGATAAGCCCCCCGCCCGCAGACCCCCACAACCACCGGCCAGGGTTGTGGGGATGAGGCCCTTGTCTTCATCAACATGGGGACAAGGTGTTTTGGGGGGCTACCCCAAAGCACCCTCCCAATGTTGAGGGCATGTGGCCTGGTACGGTTCAGGAGGGGGGGGGGGCCGCACTCTCGTCCCCCCCTCTTTTCCTGTGGCCTGCCAGGTTGCGTGCTCGGATAAGGGTCTGGTATGGATTTTTAGGGTGACCCCACGCCGTTTTTTTTTTTTTTTTTTTTTTTGGCGCGGGGTTCCCCTTAAAATCCATACCAGACCTGAAGGGTCTGGTATGGAATTTAGGGGGAACCCCACGTCAATTTTTTTTTTTTAATTTTGGCTGGGGTTCCCCTTAATATCCATACCAGACCTGAAGGGCCTTGTATGGAATTTAGGGGGACTCCCACATCATTTTTTTTTTTTAATTTTGGTTCGGGGTTGCCCTGTGGGGAATTCCCATGCCGTTTTTATCAATGAACTTCTATGTGTATTGTCGGCAATGCAATAGCCGCGGTAGTTTTAAATGTGTTTTTTCCTTCAAAATGTCACTTTGCTGTCAGACTGTTCTAAACACGGGAAACATGCGCCCCTTTACAGGCATACTATAGACACCCCCCAGGTATGAAATTTAAAGGGATATTACACTTTTATTGTTTGACTTTAAGCATTATTAAAATCACTGCTCCTGAAAAAACGGCCGTTTTTAAAACTTTTTTTGCATTGATCCATGTCCCCTGGGGCAGGACCCAGGTCCCCAAACACTTTTATTGACAATAACTTGCATATTAGCCTTTAAAATTAGCACTTTTGATTATTCATGTTCGTGTCCCATAGACTTTAACGGCGTTCGCGTGTTCGAACGAATTTTTTTCCTGTTCGCATGTTCTGGTGCGAACCGAACAGGGGGGTGTTCGGCTCATCCCTATTAATGAGGCTTTGTCATCCAAAAAAGACTTTTCTTGTAACTAGGAACAAAGAACTCATATAATTATCTTGTTGCAGTGACATATGAAAATCTAAGAGATGCCCCACCTGGATTCTATCCCAGACTCGGTCTGATTGGATTTGCTGGAATTGTTGGCTTATTTTTTGCAAGAGGTCAGTATATGATCAGTTGAGTGAAATTTACGCTGTTTTGCAAACATTGAATTAATAAAGATTGGCACAGGCATTAGTTCTGCACAAATATGAAGATGACTCTATACATAATTAAAGCTGTATTAAACCCAAAAACAAAAATCTAATATAGTGCAGCTAACCAGTCATTAGATGTGGTGGCTGCATTAGTTTGTTTTGTTTTTTGCTTTTTTTAGCCTTTTCTCCCTCTGTTTTCACCTGGTGAGCTGGCCACTAGCTCACCTCCTGTATTAGGCTAGGCTCACACATGTCCGGTGCAAATATCCCCTCAGTTTTCACTGCGAATTTCCAAAGCAGCTGTGCAGCGGTGTAGTTGCGATTTAGATGCAGTTAAGATGCAAGTTTTTGGAGCCAGCGTCTTTAACATTAGCTGGTTGTTAAGGAGCAGGCCGGGAAACCGGCCGCCGCGTTCTTAACAATGAATGACTCATCAGCTGTCAGCGGGATTTCCCACTGACAACTGAATGTAAATTTAAAAAATCATTGGCGGTAATAAAAAATTGTGAAAAAATGGCGTGGGGGGTCCCCTCCCGCCCCCCCCAATCTATACCAGGCCCTTTCGGGTCTAGTATGGATTTTGAGGGGAACCCCCACGCCAAAGTTTTTTTTTTTTTTAAATGCCGTGGGGTCCCCTCCCAAAATCCATACTAGACCCTTATGGGAGCATGCAGCCTGGCAGGATGCCAGGAGAGCGCCCCCTCTTCTGAATCATACCAGGCCACATCCACATGCCCTCAACACAGGGGGTGATTTGCGGCAGGGGGGCTCAAGGGCCTGATGTGGGGGGTCTGCGGGCAGGGGGCTTATCGGAATCTGGAAGTCCAGATGCCTAGACCGCCTGCTGGCTCAGTCACTCAGCGAGCCGCTGGGAAACTGAGCCATCCACTCCTACCCCCTCCACAGCCCCGTACTCCAGTGAGCGCTGGAGGGGCAGGGCAGAGAGCCAGTGCCTGACAATCACTGGCTTTCTGCAGGCTGAAGACCGAGAATTGAGCGATCAGTAGTGTTTGATCGCTCTATTCTCGGTCTTAGAGGCGGGTGGGTGACAGCCATCTAGGTGAGTATGATTGTTTGATTTTTTTTTTTTTTTTTTTTTTTTTAAAAGCCACACTTCTCTTTGAAGAGTGAGATGATAAACAGGAAGGCTTCTGCACGTTCATGTGCACAAAGCTTTCTTTTTTTTTTTTTTCCCCCCAACCAGCTCAGCATAGATGTCACTCATACAGATTTTTTTTTTCTTATTCCACATGGACTTGACTGTTAAAACATGGGAACACGTTAAACTGAGTTTTTTTTTTTTTTTATTGCCTGCAGGTATGTTATGTGGTCAGACAGTGCTTGGCAGAAGGAAGGGACAGCTCAAAATATTATGGACGAGCAACTCCTATTTAGGCCCCTTTCACACTGGGGCAGTTTGCAGGCGTTATTGCGCTAAAAATACCGCCTGCAAACCACCCCAAAACAGCCTCCGCTGTTTGTTCAGTGTGAAAGCCCGAGGGCTTTCACACTGAAGCGGTGCGCTGGCAGGAGAAGAAAAAATCTCCTGTCAGCCGCATCTTTGGAGCGGTGAAGGAGCGGTGTATTCATCGCTCCTAAACCGCTCCTGCCCATTGAAATCAATGGGACAGCGCGGCTATAGCCACGCTATACGAGTGAATTTAACCCTTTTTCAGCCGCCAGCGGGGGGTTTAAACCGCACCGCTAGCGGCCGAATACCGCGGTAAAACAGTGCTAAAAATAGCGCTGTTTTACCGCCGACGCCCCCTACCGCCCCAGTGTGAAAGGGGCCTAATATTTAGAAATATTCTTTAAAACCGCTTTCTAGAGGCGCTGCTTTTTAGTGCCCAACATTGCACAGCTGTAATATCTGGAATACTTAAAAGCCTGGTGATCTAAAATCTGTTCCAGCCAATTCTGTGCAGAATGCTGGATTTGGAGTTGCCGTAAAGCGGTGTTCCACCCGCAAATTTTTATTTTTATTTTTTTAAAAGTCAGCAGCTACAAACACTGTAGCTGTTGACTTTTAATAAGGACACTTACCTGTCCAGGGAGCCCACGATGTCGCCCCCCCCCCCCCCCCCCCAAAGACATCTGGGGGGTTCGCTGAAGAAGTGGATATGACGTCCTGCCCCGCGGATCAGATGGATCAGAAGTATAGGCTGTACTTCATAAAAAGGTAAGTTAGAAGAAAAAAAAAAATTAACTAGCCAAAAATGAGGGGTGGAGAGGTGGTTTTTCATTTAAGACCACCTCTCAAAAGGGGGTCGAACTCCGCTTTAATGACTCTTTCATCAGCTCGCTAATCAAGTCCCAGTGTCTCTAAACTCAGTGCTTCTTACAGGTCATACCAATATATGATTAGATGTTTGAATAGAAATATTAGTGGCCTCTTGTACTGGATTGCCTTTGCACTCACTTGTTTTTTCAGTGTGTTTAACTCTGTTTGCCAATAGGTTCAAGAATAAAGAAAATAATATATCCTCTCGGATTCATGGGAATTGGTGCCTCTCTCTATTACCCCCAACAGGCAGCTACAATTGCAAAGGTATTACACCATAATTCAGTGTGTGTGTGTGTGTATATATGTATATGTGTGTGTGTATGTGTGTATATATATATGTATATATATATATATATATATATATATATATATATATATATATATATATATATATATATATATATATATATATATATATATATTACACACAGTATCTCACAAAACTGAGTACACCCCTCACATTTTTGTGACTATCTTTTCATGTGACAACACTGAAGAAATGACACTTTGCTACCATGTAAAGTAGTGAGTGTACAGCTTGTATAACAATGTAAATTTGCTGACCCCTCAAAATAACTCAACACACAGCCATTAATGTCTAAACCGCTGGCAACAAAAGTGAGTACACCCCTAAGTGAAAATGTCCAAATTGGGCACAAAGTGTCAATATTTTGTGTGGCCACCATTCTTTTCCAGCACTGCCTTAACCCTTTTGGGCATGGAGTTCACCAGAGCTTCACAGGTTGCAACTGGAGTCCTCTTCCATGACGACGTTACAGAGCTGGTGGATGTTAGAGACCTTGTGCTCCTCTACCTTCTGTTTGAGGATACCCCACACATGCTCAATAAGGTTTAGGTCTTCTGGAGACATGCTTGGCCATTCAATCACCTTTACCGTCAGCTTCTTTAGCAAGGCAGTGGTTGTCTTGGAGGTGTGTTTTGGGTCATTATCATGTTGGAATACTGCCCTGCGGCCCAGTCTCCGAAGGGAGGGGATCATGCTCTGCTTCAGTATGTCACAGTACATGTTGGCATTGATGGTTCCCTCAATGAACTGTAGCTCCCCAGTGCCAGCTGCACTCATGCAGCCCCAGACCATGACACTGTCACCACCATGCTTGAATGTAGGCAAGACACACTTGTCTTTGTACACCTCACCTGGTGCCTGCCACACACGCTTGACACCATCTGAACCAAATAAGTGTATCTTGGTCTCATCAGACCACAGGACATGATTCCAGTAATCCATGTCCTTAGTCTGCTTGTCTTCAGCAAACTGTTTGCGGGCTTTCTTGTGCATCAGCTTTAGAAGAGGCTTCCTTCTGGGACGACAGCCATGCAGACCAATTTGATGCAGTGTGCTGCGTATGGTCTGAGCACTGACAGGCTGACCCCCCCCACGCCTTCAACCTCTGCTGCAATGCTGGCAGCCCTCTTTCGTCTATTTCCCAAAGACAACCTCGGGATATGACACTGAACACGTGCACTCAACTTCTTTGGTTAACCACGGCGAGGCCTGTTCTGAGTGGAACCTGTCCTGTTAAACCACTGTATGGTCTTGACCACCATGCTGCAGCTCCGTTTCGGTGTCTTAGCAATCTTCTTATAGCCTCCAGCTGTTGCAAAACTACAAGTCTCATCATGCCTCTGGGTGTCATGCTTGTGGCTGTCAGAGTCTTGCTATGCATCATGGGAATTGTAGTTCTGCAACAGCTGGAGGTCCGCTAATTGCATATCCCTGGCCTAGGCCATCTTTATGTAGAGCAACAATTCTTTTTTTCAGATCCTCAGAGCATTCTTTGCCATGAGGTGCCATGTTGAACTTCCAGTGACCAGTATGAGAGAGTGAGAGCGATAACACCAAATTTAACACACCTGCTCCTTGTAACTGAGACCTTGTAACACTAATGAGTCACATCACACCGGGGAGCGAAAATGGCTAATTGGGCCCAATTTGGACATTTTCACTTAGGGGTGTACTCACTTTTGTTGCCAGCGGTTTAGACATTAATGGGTGTGTGTCCAGTTATTTTGAGGGGACAGCAAATTTACACTGTTATACAAGCTGTACACTCACTACTTTAAATTGTAGCAAAGTGTAATTTCTTCAGTGTTTTCACATGAAAAGTTAGAATAAAATATTTACAAAAATGTGAGGGGTGTACTTACTGTTGTGAGATTTTGTGTGTGTATATGTATGTATGTATGTATATATGTATATATATATATATATATATACTGTATATATTGGGCTAGTGTTTTGTTTCATAGTACTATTGCAATATGTTCTCTTGTGACTTTCTACCTTTTCTAAACCCATTTTGGCATTTTACCAGCAACACACGGATCTTGTCACAGCAACAGGAACTATGTATTTAGTGTGGTATGATTATATAGGTACAGAATACTACATGACATTCATAACAATGTACTACTAAAGTGCATTGTGAGTAGAGCAATAAAGGAGCTTCGGGGCAAAGTGCACAGTGTTACTTACCAGAGTCAACTAAATGGCTACACTTGTGCTTTTCTGTTAAGCAAGGCAAGGGTAGGCAACCTTTTGAGCAGTCTGCCAAAAAATGTTTTCAAAGAAATTGAGCGTGCCGATTTGACAACAAAAAAAATGTTAACTTCACACTCTCAATCACAAAAAGGATTTTTTATAAAGTAAATGCTGTAAACTACTTGAGTAAAAGTGTCTAACATCCTGCACTCTCATGTCTTAGATCAGCCCCAATTCCTAAACCTCCAGTCTTCAGATCAGCCCCAATTCCTGCACCTTCGCACCTCAGTTCGAATGTGCCCCCTGCAAATCTGCCCCCTCACTGTCCTCCACTGCTCATCTGTCCCCTCACTGTAACCCCCTGTGCATCTGCCCCACCACTGTAACCCCCTGCTCATCTGCCCCACCACTGTAACCCCCTGCTCATCTGCCCCACCACTGTAACCCCCTGCTCATCTGCCCCACCACTGTAACCCCCTGCTCATCTGCCCCACCATTGTACTACCCTGTTTTTTTGTCCCACCGCTGTAACCCCCCTTTCTCATCTGCCCCACCACTGTATCTCCCTGCACATCTGCTCCACCGCTGTACCCCCATGCTCTTCTGTCTCATCGCTGAACCACCTTCTCACCTGTTTTAACACTGAACCCATCTGCTCTTCTGCCCCACCACTGTAACCCCCTGCTTATCTGTCCCATCAATGTACCTCATTTCTCCTCTTCCCCGCCACTGTACCCCCCTGCACATCTGATGCCCCGCCTCTGTACCCCCTGCTCTTCTGCCCCACCAATGTAACCTCTGCTCACCTGTCCCACTAATGCACCTCCCTTTCACATCCCTTTCCCAACACTGAATCTCCCCTGCTTATGTTTTCCACCACTGTAACCCCTTTCTCATCTGGCACAACACTGAACCCCCCCCCCCTGCGTAGAACAAATGAAGCTGGATAGCCGCACTCCAAAATATTCACCTTTTATTGGACGTAAAAACAGAGCATCCATGGGCAAAGTACAGACTAACAAGCATAGTTATCGCTATCACTGTTCTGTACTGTGCTCTTCTGTCTCACCGCTGAGCCCACCTGCTCATCGCTTCCACCACTGTAACCCCCTTTCTCATCTGCCCCACCACTGTACCTCCTGCACATCTGTCCCACCTCTGTACCCTGCTGATTTTCTGCTCCACCTCTGTAACCCCCTGCTCATCTGTCTCACCAATGTACCTCTTTTCTCCTCTGCCCTGCCACTGTACCCCTCTGCACAACTGCCCCATCTCTGTACCCCCCTGCTCTTCTGCCCCACCATCATACCCTCCTGCTCATCTGCACCACCGCTGTACCCTCCCACTCATCTGCTCCACTGCTGTACCCTCTTCTCATCTATAATATTAGCGATATGCAGAGTGTTGCAAGGACACCTCTAACTGTCCTGGCACACTCATCCCCGCTGATCCACCTCTTGCATCCAGCCCACGTGCTTGTATGTGATGTCACATACAAGCATCTGGAATGGATGCGCAATGATGAGCTCAGGTCAGGGGCATTTTCTGAAAGCAGTGGGCCTGTGTGCAAGGTCGGGCCCCCGCAGCAGAGAAAAGGTGCGGCGCTGAGTACCACAGCAAAATTGGGTGTGATTTTCATTACACTGAATACTGGCTGTGGCTTAAAGGGACACAGAGTGCAAGGGTTCAGTAGTAAGTGACGCAAAGTTTAGGGGACAGGTGTAAGTGACGCAGAGTTCAAAGATTGGGAGTAGGTGATATAGAGGTTGGTAGTAAGTAAGTAGTAGATGACGCAGAGCTGAAGGGTCAGTAGTAACACACACACACACACACACACACACACGTCCATTCATGCGGCTTTCCCCAACAACATTGAATATATAATTTTTTTATTTTTTTTTTTCTTTCAACAAAGTTCCCAGAAGCTCAACAGTAACTCCACAAACTGTCTCCTGGTTGTGGTTTTCTTTTCTCAATCAGGGAAATCCCTTCTTTCTCACATTGGTAGTGGCAACCAAGTGAGTCATCTTCCTCCAGATGGTGGGTGGGGCTAGCAGGACTGTGATTGGCTTTGGCAGTGGCCAATCACAGTCCTCCTCTTCCTGAAAACAGGCACCGCCCCCCAGCAGAACTGCACCCAATATCTTCCCCATCACAAGAGCTGATGATCGCAGCTACAGCAAAGTTAGATAACCAATCAACGTTTCCCATCGTTTACAATGTGTGGGGGCACAGTGCGTTCCCCCCCAGTGCAGGTGCGGCATGGGGAATTGTGAGATTGGAATGCATTAGCGTCTGACACTTCCCTGCACTGCTGTGCTGTTAGGGAAGGAGTCACGTGTCGGCAAAAGAGGCTTTGCGTGCCGGGGGTTGCCTACCCCTGACCTAGGTCAATGTCTGTTTTTTTATTTAATGGAGAATATTTTCTGTAACTGAATATTTCTTGTAACATGAAATACATACAGCAACAGTGGTTCTTTTATATCCTAGTGTCATTTTGTAACCATTTGTCGCTTTGCTTTCTATTGCTGTGTGTGCGCGATTTCATTTAGGCTTCAATCACAGAGCTGCCATGTTTGTTTGTTTTTTTGCTCTTTTACAGTGTTGGAACCTCCTTGTTAGGCACAGATCATCACTTCCAGAGTCTAATATACCTAAACTACATCATTCCAAATTATTTTAGCCATCTTTAAAAACACAACAGCACAGCATGATGCAATGCATTGCGATGACAATCATTTTGAATAGCATGCCAACATAACATGTCTACATGCACTTGCACTGCAGCACATCACATTGCATAATGTATGCTGTACATTGTGTTTAAAAAAATTTAGAGCGATTATATCTGTGTTGGGGGCCCTTTGAAAATGAATAGGTTGCAGGAATGAAGCACGCTGCAGCACACAATTCATAGTGGTGCGTGTGTTACCTCGATGCAAGCTGGTATGAACAAGCCCTAAAAGTTGTTATTCTTTTGTTTTTTCTTGTCGATTGAGGGACGCAGAAATTCAGATACCCTTGATATCCAGGAGGTTTTGTATATTGGCAAACAAAAAACAGTGACCAGCCCACTATAACCCCTCCTACTCCCAGCATACCTTAATTTTTCCTAGTGTCCTAGGAGGATGGCAAAATGTCCAGTGTGGATGAGACCTGAGTGTTTTGTTGTTGTTACCCAAGCCTCAGTTGGATTGCTTTTGGACGTTCCAACAGTTGCTGAATTCCTGTATCCCTCAGTTAACTGAGAAAGAAAATGGGATATTTTGTACTTACCATAAAATCAATTTCTTGGAGTTCATTAAAACGGTTGTAAACCGTGGCTGTTGTAAAAAAAAGCACCTGCAAGGCAATGGTATAATGTGCTAGTATGCATCACATACTAGCACATTATGAAATACTCACCTTGGAACTAAGTCCTCCAGAGCTGTACTGTCACTGCTGAGAGGACAGACATCTTCCCCTGGTATTTCTTCCGGGTTTTTGCGTTCAGTTCCACCACGAAGCTCTGAAGTTCTAGCAATGTATGCAGGACCTTCAGAGTGCATGCGCCGGTGATGTAACTGGCTGCATGCAGGGTGAATATCTCCTAAATGGTGCACGTTTAGGAAACATTCATTTTACCTACAGGTAAGCCTTATTATAGGCTTACCTGTAGGTAAAAATGACCAAGTGGGGATTACTGCTGCTTTAAGGGACACAGGTCCCAATCCTCTGTGGCATCCTGGGTGTAGGAGGGTTATACCGGGTTTTTTGTTTGCCAGTGTCCAAATAATCCCGTAGGAGGCAGTATAACAGAACAGTCTCTTAATTCTTGTGTCCCAAAATGGACTCGGAGGAAAAGGATTTTTATGGTAAGTGCAAATTCCCAGTTTTTTTGTTTTTGTTTTACAAATATTAATTTAATACATGACAAAGGCATCCTAGAGCACTATGGGCTAGCTAAAGAGATAGCATAGCAGATGCCTTCTGTTTCAGTGCTCCATTCATATGTTTTTGGGGTTTTTTTGTTTTTTTTTTTAATTTATGACCTTACAGCACATGTAAACACTTTCTAAATTACGTTTAGTTTGATAAAGCACTGTGTATAAAAAAATTGGTAAAAAAATTATCATCCTTTGATGGATCTCTGTGCTACATAGTTACATACCAACAAAGTCTGGGGAATGCCCAGGAAAAAACCAAAGCCTACTTTCCACCAGCTTGCAGACAACCAAATTGACCTGTCTAACAGTACGCGTTAAAAACAGGGGTTTAGTCCACAAGCATTTGCAAACGCATGCGTGAGCCACAGAGCCACGTCACAGCACCCTTGTATCTGTGGTTCTAACACTAAACTATGAGTGTCCCCAAAGTGGAGGCACATGCATTTTAATTGATAAATGAGAGCAGGTGGACTGAAAGGGAGCCTACCCCTCCTTAAAGGTACAGGAGCACACCAAACACCCAGCAATAGCACAATGGCTGCAAAGGTGCTGGTGCATTGCTGGACCAATACAAACACGCATGGGTTGTCTGCAAGCTGGTGGTAAGTAGGCTTTGGTTTTTTCCTGGGCATTCCCCAAACTTTGTTGGTACCTGTTTTAGCCTTCCAATGCCGCTTACTGCAATAGCCAGCTGTACATAATTACATAGTCTGGTTGAAAAAGACACAAGTCCATCCAGTTCAAACCAGTTCAACTGTGCCGTTTATTTCCTCCAGCCACTTCCCATCTACATGCATGCACTATAGCAACTGCTACAGGTCATTCTTTATGGCAGGTTTTCTTTGTAAACAGTAGAACGTGTTTGTCCAATAAACATTGGCATGGCTACTCATATTCTCTCCTGGAGGAGCTTGTGACAGGGTAACAAAACAGGACAACAGTTTGGAGACACAGAGCATGGTCACCCTATAACAGGAAGTGGCTATTCAAGGACCTTCATGGTAGGTTCACTATGTATTATATTAATAAAAGGGGCTGATTTTACATATGCTTTAAAGGGTTAATTAACCTTTACAGGAAAAAATGGAAAGGTGAACTAACACCCTCTCGCCCCCCCCCCCCCCCCCCCCCCCCTCTTTCCCAGTCATCGCCGTACTTACCTCCAGTGTTTCTGAGCTGTCGGTGTCTCCGCTGTTCTCTGTGCAGCATATTAGGGATGGACCAGAGCAGTTAACAGTTGCGGTGCTGACCAGTCAGAATTGTTCTGGTCCCTCCCAGAAGTGCTGCACGGAGAAGCAGGGATTTTAAATCCCCTGGACCGCTGTAGTGGCTGCAGGGACACTGACAGCTCAGCATTGCCAGGGGTAAGTACAACCGGGACCGGTGGAGTGGGTGAAGAAGAGGGTGGACAGTGTTAGCTCATCTTTACTTTACACCTTTTATTTTTTCTGTAAAGGTGAAGTAACACTTTAATGTATTCATTATAATAAACTATTATATGTAAAAAAAAAAAAACACTATCCAATACCTATATTGTACATTGTAATTTTTCACATCTATTTTCCTCAGTCCAGAAAACCAAACTTACTGTACTCCCCTATGTAATTTAGCAGTATGAGTCCTGTATGTTACTAGAATAACATGTATGTGGAGGTAGCTCACCTTTTACCTGACCTTTTGTGCTGAAATGCAACCTTAATTATAGAGAGCATCGGTTTCATATACACAAGCACAAAACATGTTTGTGTCACAGTAATGTTGGGTTAACATTTTATCATTCCACTCCTAAATGAAGTACACATCCCCCACAGCTGCTATAAGAGCAATCCTAAAGTTATTGTAAAGGTTAAAATAAAAAATAACAACCATGTTATATTTACCTGCTCTATGCAATGGTTTTGCACAGAGCAGCCCCAATCCTCTTCTCTTTGGGTTGCCCGTTGGCGGTCCTTGCTCCCCCCCCCCTGCCGAGTGCCCCCAATCGCTCCACGCTCCGGAGCCGCACTCCTGTGAATGGACGTTGTTCATTCACTCACAGAACATGGCTCGGCCTTGCCTCCTGCTCTCTCCTCAATGGCTCACTGGCTGTGATTGACAGAAGCAGGATCCCACTGCTGTGGGAGCCTGTGAGGAGAGAGAGTAATTTCACCAGCACACCAAGATCTCCAAAAATTAGTCAAAAGCTTTAATTCGCAATCACATTGTTACAGCAGAAAGCAACATTTCAAAGCCACGCAGGACTCCTTCATCAGGCATGTGACCAATGAGGGGAGAGAGACCCCGGAGCACCGCTGCTCACATGCAAATCTCTGGATTGAGATTGGGCTCAGGTAAGTATGGGGGATGGGGCTGGGAGGGAGAACTGCACCCAAAGGTTTCTTATCTTAAAGTGTTACTAAACCCACAACAGTAAAATCAGTCTGTGTATGCAGTAAAGCATGCTTGTTATACTCACTGTGGAACCTAGGGGGTTAATCGTCAGCATTGTGTAAAAAGGCTGTTTGTTCCTGTCCTCCCTTTTACTGTCTCCAATCCATCTGCTGATAGCACAGAGCCATAGGAAGCACTCTGCACATTCTCAGTTTGGTGTGTACTGCTAGAAAGTTTTTTTTTTTTTTTGGGGGGGGGGGGGGGTCATGTGATCAGCACAGGGCCAATCAGCACTGTCCAGACAGAGGGTCAGGGGTCTTGCAGCCTAATAGGGCAGTCAGAGGAAAATGAAAACTCCTCCTACAAGCTTTAACCAGTGTTCGGATATACACTGTTAAAAGTCACAAGACTGCTATATACTGCTGTTTAAAAGGGTATTTAGCAGTTTATATTTACTAAAATAATTGCAATCCCATGTTCTGTGTACTGTGGGAGACCAGATATAGTGAATGCAGGGTCCTGGGTTTAGTAACACTTTAATGCATAGAATCCGTCTGCCTTTAGCACCACTTTAAATAGTGGTGAGTAAGGGTCATGCGTGGAATACATTTGTTTTGTTAGTTAAACTTCTGCTTAGTCACTCATTCCATTAAACATTACAATATTCTTAGTATAGTATAATAGGGTTTTGGACATTTTTTACAAAAAATGTGCTCAAACTTGTCCTTTATTCTATTTATTTATTACTGATCAGGTTTCAAACATCTATGCACATTTCTAGAGTTTTTTTGATCCATAGATATTCTTGGTGCTTTCAGATTTGTTGATTATTTATGTACAATAAAGCTTTTTAGGAGAATATATTCCCTCTAGGTGCTAGCAGCCCCAGTACTCATTGAAAAGAGAAGCTTACTTTTTGCAGTGCACCACAACACAATGTATGTATTCTTAATTTCGTACATTGAGATGTCCTGAGAGGTAGGTGTGTTTTCTTACTTTGCGTATGCCTGCTTGGCTGCCATTATAACAAATGGCAACACACCACAAGGCACAGCACATTATGGTACACAAGAAGCATGCATTCCGTAGTGTAAAGGGCCTCTTAAAGCGGAAGTCCGCCCAAAAAAAAAAAATTAAAATTAAAAGCCAGCAGCTACACATACTGCAGCTGCTGGCTTTTAATAATGGGACACTTACCTGTCCTGCAGTCCAGCGATGTCGGCACCACAGCTGATGTTTTCATCAGCTGTCGGGTGCAGCCGCCACCATTGCGGGTAAGGGAACCTGGCAGTGTAGCCCTGCGGTGACACCATGGGCCACGGCGCGGACTCCCGGAAGTGGGAACAGGATACCTGTCAGGTATCCTCCTCCTCCCCCCCCCCCCCCAAAAGGTGCCAATTGTGGCACCGGAGGGGGAGAGGAGACAAATGAGCAGAAGTTCCACTTTTGGGTGGAACTCCACTTTAAGTGAATGTGTTCGTTTCTCAACATATGTCATAGTAACTGGGAAGTGTAGGTAGGGTTTTTTTTTTTTTTTTTTTAAACAACTTTTTCGGGCTCATTTACACTTGCTTTGGCTTCGACGCACATTAAAGCTCCTACTGCTTCAAGCTTTTATGATGTGTTTTTGATGCATCGGTGGTGCTTTGGTGATGCTTCGATAAAGCTTTGGTGGTTGCTTCAGTGATGCTCTTTTGAAAATTTGTTGAAGCGTGGCAGATGCCCTGTGTGTGTGTGTTGATATCTCACACCTGCATTTCCTCCAAAACAAAGCAAAGCTAAAGCTGAATTCAAGCCTCTCAAAAGCTGCAGGTGCTTCAAGCGAGCTTTGTCGTAGTCTTCTATGGAGGCTTTGAAGACGCTTTGAAGCACCACTAAAGCTACATGGGGTATCATTTTTGAAGTAAAGCAAACGCAAGGTGTAAACAGGACTGTAAGCTAACCGTTTCATTTAGTAACATGAGCTTTGACTAGCGTTAAGAGAGCTTTAACAAAGCTTTTCTGAAGCCTTGTTTTGAAGCAAGTGTAAACTAACCTTTAGGGCTGCAGTCATTCTTTTTAAAGAGGATGTAAATCCTCCATATACTCAGTGAACAGCCTCAGATGATACACACAGATGAAAAGAATCTCTCTACATAAGTTTTACATGTATATCTTCTGTCTTCACCTTTAAATACCATTTAGAAAGTGCACATCCCATTAGAATTTTCTCTTCTTGGTTCCCCTGTAGGAGGAGATCATTGCTAGACACTGTGAGACAGCTGATTGGAGGAAAGGCACACACTCCCTCCCCACACATGCAGAGGTTGCCTGTGTATAGTTTAGTAGTCTGCTAATCTATTTATAGCAATCTCCCATAACACACGCTTCTATCTCCCTTCTTGGAGAACTTGTCAAAAGTTATCATGCTGATAATAGAGCAACTGAGGAGGACAAAGCTACAGAACTTTGTGCTTTAAAGAGAGATAGAAAAACAGTACACATATGTGCCCAGCTCAAATTTTATGAATCGGGTTTACATCCACTTTAAAATTTAAAAATATACCCATTATGTTTTGGGTGCTGGGGGTCGATGAAGGTTGTGGAGAAGTGATAAACTTGCAAGCCCCTCTCTTTGGATTAGTGATGACTCAGGGACAGATCTGAAATTGTTCTCTCACTCCTATTCCTTGAGCTCCGTAAGTGGATTTATTTTTTTTATCCCTCCAGTTTTTATGAAGGTATTGCAAAAATAAGCTACAGTACTGGCCATTGCTGTTTAATACTATGTCCAGGTGCTGGTGGTACTTATAATATATTATGGAGTGATAATGCACTGAGTCTGTCATCCCACATGATTTTGTAAATGTAGATTTGGCATGATCCAGTCTCCCTTTTTACCAGCTCTATGAGGATTTTATCTGATTTGGAATGAAGAGCTCTCTATATCCAATATCTGCTCACAGACAAAATACTAATTGCCTCATCCGCTGGAACACTGCTATTTGTTCAGTACCTTTTTGACCATACTAAGCTTAATAGACCGTCAGTTTAGTATTGCTGTGTTGGTGCCAGAATTAGTGTTTTTTGAAGGTAATGGCTTTGCTTTCTTTAGCTAGAAGTTGGTTTAGTTGATCTAAATATTCATTCTGGCTAAAGCTGGCCATACACTGTTAAATTTCTAACAGTGGGTGTCCGTGCCAGCTCAACAAAAATCAATTATTTATTCCTTCAAAAGTCATTAAATGATTTTGCTGTTTAGCTAGTTTTATTCCCTGAAATCTCTGTACAGTAAGGTGTTGCACAGTAACTGAAAGTTAAAGTGTTTCTAAAGCCTTAAAGTGGAAGTTTAGGCAAAAACTAACTCTAAACCTACTGTATGCCACATTCTAAGACTAATCTATCTAGCCCTGTAAAGCAAAATCGCTGTATTTACCTGTTCTGCAGCAGCTCTGGTACAGTCCCAAGGAAGGCCCATAGTAACCGACAAGGTCTGGGAAATGCCTGGGAAGTGACGTCACTCATAGTAACTCTATAGGTGACGTCACTTCCCAGGCATTTCACAGTCATTGTCGGCTCTTTCCTGCCCACAGCATCCGCCACGGGAGACCGGATCGGCTGCAGAACAAGTACAGCGATTTTTGCTTTACAAAACTAGATGGATTAGTCTTATGTAGAGGTACCCCCGTAGGGGCCGCTGATGAATTTGGTCGTCTCAAACCCTGCACAGCCAGGCACACAAATTTTCCATTCACTTCAGAGACCATAAGCAGTCCTTGCAGCTTTGTTTGTTTTTTATTAGAGGAATTAAACTTGGCCCATTTGATCAGTAGAAATCTTTAGGGACTTGAACTATATACACCCAGGATACACACTTTCCTCTTCTACCTTCATCACACTTGCTTGCAGAACAACAATTCCCAGGACCAGCTAGCACAGTTTCAGATTCAGCACCATCTCAGCTGAATCTGGACTAATGCCTTTTGCAGGCAGGGACCGCGGGCCCCTGTGATGTAGCAAAAATAGAAGTATTTGGTGCTAGCTGTCCTATCTGTGGCTACTGCTCCCAGTACCACCTCTTCAGGCACTGCCAGCCTTCCCGGCTCCTTTCAGGCATGCATCCCAGTCCTCCTGACTGTGTGTCGCTCACAGCCCTCTTGACTGTTCCTTTTACTCCTGGAGACTTGCCTGGCAGTGTTCTCCCACTGTCCTCTCCTTGCTCCTGTACCTCCTGGCAAGGGCACCTCTGTGTGTCTTCAAGAAGGTCCTGTCTGCACCAGAGCGCAGCCCAAGGTCCCCCCCCCCCCCCCCCCCCCCCAAACTGGGAAGCTCCCTCAAAGGCCACGACAGCCTAACACTCCATCTCCAGCTTCAACCCGAACTCCACACTGCCCCTGCCGGCCTGGATCTGAGTATTTGTCAGCCCTTCTGTTGGGGAGTTTGGTCAGGGCCCTCAGAATACTCCATCTAGCTCCTCCTGGACTCTCCAATCTGCTTCCGGAATTTTCTCCAAGTTTCCAGCTAGCAGGGAGGAGTTCACCAGAGAAGCTGCTGATCAGTCATCCAGCCTACCTGAGTCACGCAAACCCTGACCCAGAAAAAAAACACACGGGCTTGACTGCCAGCCAAACCTGAAATTTACCTACACTAACAAACAAAAATCCTACCACACTAGCAACACAGCTAGGGGTGCTACACTTAGAGCCCTTGCACGCGGGGGCGGCGTCGGCGGTAAAACGCCGCTATTATTAGCGGCGTTTTACCGTCGGTATTCGGCCGCTAGCGGGGCGGTTTTACCCCCCGCTAGCGGCCGAGAAAGGGTTAAATACCACCGCAAAGCGCCTCTGCAGAGGCGCTTTGCCGGCGGTATAGCCGCGCCGTCCCATTGATTTCAATGGGCAGGAGCGGTATACACTCCGCTCCTTCACCGCTCCGAAGATGCTGCTGGCAGGACTTTTTTTACCGTCCTGCCAGCGCACCGCTCCAGTGTGAAAGCCCTCGGGGCTTTCACACTGGATACACAGCAGCGGCACTTTCAGGTCGGTTTGCAGGCGCTATTATTAGCGCAATAGCGCCTGCAAACCGCCCCAGTATGCAAGGGCTCTTAGAATGTGGCATAGAGTAGTATTAGAGTTAGTTAGTCTTTACCTAAACTTCCACTTTACGGTTTTTACCTTAATGTATTCTCTGCATTAAGGTAAAAATCCTTCTGTGTCCAGTATCCCCCTCTCAGCCCCCCCCTATACTTACCTGAGTCCGATCTTGATGCAGCGCTCTGTCTCCGAAAGCAGCGACTTTCTGTTCTCTCCCTCCTACAAGGAAGTCGGAAGAAGGGGAGGCAGGAGCACCAATGGGGGACCCCAGAAGAGAGGATCTGGGCAAAACCATTGCACAGAGCAAGTAAGTATAACATAAACAACATAGGTGTTGATATAAATGTGCATGCGTGAAAATACCCCTAGGTGCTAAAGTATAAAGTGCACAGTGCTATGTAAAACACAGAATGTGAGTGATCAAACAAAACAACATATCAATTAAAATATCAAATAAAATGCAAGAGGATATAACAAATAGTGAATAAATGAAGTCCAAAACCGTGTATATCCAATGATATAAAAGTGCCCAAATAAATTAGTCCAAAGATTTGGTGAATTTCACATATCCTATCTTCCAAAGTGTGCCACCAAGAAACATGCTGTGGTGTCTTCCAGCCGCCCCCACAGGTGTATATGCTCACCTTCCTGTGTGTGACACAGCGATTAAACTATGTCAAACAAAGCCTTGGATTCCCCCTGAAGAAGGCACGTGGTCCCGGTGCCGAACACGCGTAGGGGAGGGGCCTGGACGGAGCTGTCAGCAGAGAGAGAGAAGGAGATTTTCGTTACATACGCCACACCGCACGCCACACCGAGAGATTGACCGTTTTATGCTTGTTAAGGATGGTGCACTCACGCACCCACAATATGTGAGTACCCCAGCTAGGGGAGTTAATTATTTGATTAAAATCCTTTATACCTACATATTGCGCTATGGAGTTTTTTTCTCTTGCATAAACCATCTCCATTTGAGAACATTGGAAGTTTGCACAGCTGGTTCCTAATGAGCACAGGAGTGGCTCCAAGGCTTTGTTTGACATAGTTTAATCGCTGTGTCACACACAGGAAGGTGAGCATATACACCTGTGGGGGCGGCTGGAAGACACCACAGCATGTTTCTTGGTGGCACACTTTGGAAGATAGGATATGTGAAATTCACCAAATCTTTGGACTAATTTATTTGGGCACTTTTATATCATTGGATATACACGGTTTTGGACTTCATTTATTCACTATTTGTTATATCCTCTTGCATTTTATTTGATATTTTAATTGATATGTTGTTTTGTTTGATCACTCACATTCTGTGTTTTACATAGCACTGTGCACTTTATACTTTAGCACCTAGGGGTATTTTCACGCATGCACATTTATATCAACACCTATGTTGTTTATGTTTATTAATACTGCACTTTGAGTGTAGCGATTTCTTCTAGCGCAGACACATTGTTTTTATCTTTAATACTTTGCACGAATATGGAACGTGACTGAGTGTTTGCAGCTGGTCTCCACTGTTCACTTATCATTCTGTAGGCATTTATCCGTAAGTGGCTCGCAGGGTTTTGCATATAATTTTGTTTAAGTAAGTATAACATGTTTATTTAAAAAAAAAAATGTAAGGTTTAGACCCCTTTCACACTGGCTCCGTGTGAGCGGTAAAGCACCGCTAGTTTTAGCGGCCTTTTTCGGCTGCTAGCGGGGCGCTTTTAACCCCCGCTAGCGACAGAGAAAAGGGTTAAATCTGCCCAAAAAGCGCCGCTGCTGAAGCTCGGCAGTAGTGCCCATTCATTTCAATAGGCAGGTGCGGTGGAGGAGCAGTGTATACACCACTCCTAAACCACTCCAAAGATGCTGCTTGCAGGACTTTTTCTAACGTTCTGCAAGCACACCACCCCAGTGTGAAAGCACTCGGGCTTTCACACTGGGGCTGCAGGGGAGGCGTTTTTCAGATGCTATTTTTTAGCCCTTTAGCTCCTGAAAAACGCCTCAGTGTGAAAGGGGTCTTAGAATCACTTTAAAATTAGGCTTGTATTCTGTAGTGGGAGAGGCTGCCTCAAGATCCACATATCTTGCAGTTTCGACTTGCAAAATAGTCAGCATTGCGTCCTCACCGCATCCTACTGTCGTTGTTTTGTGGGATGAGATGAGAGAATTCCTGGTGCTGACTTTTCTGAAAGTTGACACTTGCATCCTGCAGGTGTCACAGGTTTGGAGACCATCTGGACAACCTGCAGAAAAGTTTTGAGTACAGATCGGCAATTGCCAGTACTTCTTCATCTATGTGAAGATTAGTTTTATATATATGAAAGGTAATGATAGATGTACTTTAACTCTGAAAATGTTATATACTCTCTGCATGTGTCTTTGGAAAGGTCTGATTTATGGATGTGTTCATATAACCATTGTTTTTAAAACACTGAAATACATGTGAAGTACAATAGCAAGCATATAAAGCCTTGTAAATGTAAAATAAACATTGGCACCTAGCAGAGATCTATGTTTCTGATATGTGATCTGCTTTCTTCATACAAGTCCTCATAGTTCAGAGGAAGACGATCTATGTCTGTCCTTGATAAACAGGAAACACAAGTCTCCCATCAAGATGATATAGCAGATGAAGTTGCTTTATAAAAACTGGGGAGAACAAAATACAGATCAGTTTCCTAATGTAACCAGCTAACAAAAGAATTCCAGATTATTTGTGTTTCATACAATATTGAATGCATAAGAAAGTCACTGTAAATAACACTGACACCTGTTCAGGCTCTGGTTGAAGCAGAGAAAGATGGGTCTTTGAAGGCCATAGTCTTTGTACTCAAGCTACCAGCCCACCACAATATACTGTAAATACCTTTTTTAGGCAGCTAGATTTAAGGTGAGTGAAAAAGTGAGTCTAAAAGATACAAAGTTGACCTTGTTAATTTTTCAAACTGTACTAGATGAATAGTGGAACATTTAAACCCTAATATTTTCTCTAGTTTTAAAAATCTGCCCAAGTATTCCCTTTAATTACAACTGGAAGTGCCAGGAGAGTAACCATGGTATAATGGCGCATGCCAGATAATTCTCTAGGCACTCTTCTGATATAACCACCCATTGACAGACAAATCTAAACAAAATTTAGTTCTTCTACACAACTCTGCTTCCAATACTGTGTCTTCAATTTATTATTAACCCTATTTGACATATATGTTGCATACATCCAAGGGCATCAGAATGATGCAGCATTGAACGCTCTAGTCCTGATTTCTGAATCCCTCTTTGTGCCTAATCCATGAACCTGTGCAGTCTTCACCTTTTCACAGCAGATATCTAACAATATTATATTTTGGAATGCCATCTTAGATTTTTCCAGTACTACTTTGTAGACATCATAACCAACTAAATGTTCTGTTAGTTTGTGCTTCTTAGATAACTTGGTAGTCTGTAAGCCATCGCCGTAGAGTGTCCACCTATGGGCTATACTGACCTCGACTACTATTAATGAGAATGCGTTTTCACATACTGAACATTACCTTTGTTTTCCTTACCAAATATAATTGCAGTGTCACTGAGTCAGTCTTCCCACGTGATTCTGTAAATGTAGACTTGAAATGATTCCATCTTCCTTTTTTAGCAGCATCAAATAGATTTTATCTGAGGATGAAGAGCTCTCTGTATCCATATCTGCTCACAGACAAAATACTAATTGTCCCATCCGCTGGAACACTGCCATTTGTTCAGTGGTATTTTGACCATGCTCCTCTTCATAGTCAGTTTACTATTGCAGTAAGTTTGTGCCAGAGTTAAATAGAGTGTTCAGACTTTTATTTAAGGGGATTTCCTTGATTTCTAGAGCTAGAAGCTTTAGATGTTCTAAATATTAATTCTGGCAAAAACTGGCCGTACATGGTTAGAGCCCTGCCGGTGTTCTGAAATGCCCCCCATTGGATAGTGCCCGCCCTATACTGCGCAGGCGCACAAAGGAGATGCCGAAAGTCTCCGAAGATGAACGGCTGTTCATGAGCTAAACACAGCGCCTGTGCACTTAATACTACATTCTGTCGCACGCTCCCGATGCTCGTACAACTCTGCAAGGGGCGGTGTGCCTACACAATAGCCAGAGCTGGGGCGGTAATAAGGGCGGGTAGTTCAAAGTTACAATATATTGTGTTTGTCTTACGTGATTAAATAGGTCCACCAAACCCACCCATCAACATTGCTAAACCCACCCTTCAGTTGTGTAAACACGCCCCGCAAAGATACGCCCAATTGAGAAATCCAGCCCCACAAGCATCGGGAGCATGTGACAGACTGTAGTATTAAGTGCGCAGGGGCCGTGTAGCGCTGTTCATCTTCAGAGACTTTCGGCGTCTCCTTTGTCCTCCACACTGCGCAAGCGCTGTGCCTGCGCAGTACAGGGCGGACACTATCTGATGGGGGAACCTTTCTCGTCAGAACACCGGCTCAACAAAAGTCAAGTACTCAATTGACTTTTATTGAAGGAGCCAATCTGAAAATTGTTGGAAAATCGTGCCATATGCAAATATATACAGTGCGGAAAAAAGTATTTGAACCCCTGCTGATTTTGTATGTTTGCCCACTGACAAAGAATTTATCAGTCTATAATTTTAATGGTAGGTTTATTTTAACAGTGAGAGACAGAATAAAAACAAAAATATTCAGAAAAACGCATTTAAAAAAAGTTATAAATCGATTTGCATTTTAACTAATATACAATGAGAAGAAAACCTCTGTTGTGGGATTTTAAAGGCAATGGAAAGAAGTTTTAAGAAGAAATTAATTTATTGGACAACATAGAAAAATTCCATAGAAAATTCAAGCACATAGCATGTAATTATAAAAACATTGTATATTGAAATACTGTGAAAGGTGATACTTAATCCAACGCATTTCAAAATGTAATAGTAGTTAAAATCTTCATCAGGGATATTGTATCACTTATCCTATAGAAAATCAAAAAATACAATATTAGGGATTTACAAGCAAGAATCATATTTAATACACCTTGTTAGGGGCATACAGAGATTACTTACTTTTCAATACAAGATTGGTCAAATAACAGATGCATTCCCACATCAAAGCAACCTAAATCCTCTTTTTTTACGATGAATTATGATTTCAAAGAGATTAAATTTCTGGACGTATGCATTTGTAAAGATCCCAATGGGAGACTGAGTAGTAGATTATTTAGGAAGGAAACGGCAGGTAATTCTCTGTTACACGCAGATAGTTTACACCCAGACTCGTTAAAGAAATCAATCCCCTTTAGTCAATTCCTACGTACAAGAAGGAATTGCACTAATGACGAGGATTTCCAAAGGGAATGTGATGGGCTTACTACTGAAAAAAGCATTCAATCGTGTTAAAGGTACCAACAAACAAGATCTTATCTTTAAACCAAAGAAAAGAAATAAGGAAGACAACATCACCAGGATTATTATCAAATACTCCAATTAACACAACCAAATTAGGAAAATTATCACTAAATATTGGCCAATCCTTACCGAAGATCCTACTGTTAAAGATTTTGTTACATCAAAACCTTTGATCACATACAAGAAGGCAGGATCAATCGGTAACATGTTAGTGCAGAGTGAAAATAAAGGGAACACAGGGAGGGACCCCTGCAAGATCTGGGGGACCTATCCCTGTGGGTCCTGTTCACAATGCACAGTTATTGATAGAAGGACCTCACTGACCCTGCCTAATGGGGAGACGTTCGGCCTGAAACACTTTGCTTCATGCAGGACTCAGGGGGTGGTCTACCTCATGCAATGTCAGCCTTCTACATGGGGAAGACCAGGTAAGAACTGAATAAGTGAGTTGAAAAACACATGTACAGTATGCGTATAGGTAATTTGTATTTGCCCTTGGGTAGACATATTGCCATGAGACACAACTATAGGCTGCCTAGAGTCAACTTTACGGTACTTGACAGGTTACACATACCCATTAGAGGGGGTGATTGGAACAAGGTTCTCCTCCAGCGCGAAATGCGCTGGTTTAGATATCTAAAAACCTCTACCCCCAGGCCTCAATGACGTGGAAAGTTTCTGACCATTCCTTGAGGGTTTCAGTTCAGGAAAAACAGACTGATTTCTGAAAGCAATTGAGAGCAATAATTCTAGCACTAGACCTCCTCTAACGGTAACCTGTAAAAAAATTTTAAAGCGTCGCCTATGGGGAATTTTAAGTACCGAAGTTTGGCGCCATTCCAGGAGTGTGTGCAATTTTAAAGCGTCACATGTTAGGTATCTATTTACTCAGCGTAACATCATCTTTCACATTATGCAGAAAAATTGGGCTAACTACTATTTTTTTTTTTTTTTTAATGCATGAAATTTTTTCTTTTCCAAAAAAAACGCGTTTGAAAAATTGCTGCGCAAATACCACACAAGATAAAAAGTTGCAATGACCACCATTTTATTCCCTAGGTTCTCTGCTAAAATACATATACATGTTTAGGGGTTCTGAGTAATTTTCTAGCAAAAAAATTATGATTTTTACATGTAGGAGCAAAGTGTCCGAAATGGCCTGGTAGACAAGTAGTTAAAATGCAAGATATGGATGCAGACTCATGTGATTGGGCATGTAATTGCCATCATCCCTTAAATTATACAAGAAGAAGAAAACCTCTGCTGTGGGATTTTAAAGGCAATGGAAAGAAGTTTTTAGAAAAAAATTCATTTATTTGACAACATAGAAAAATTCCATAGAAAATTCAAGCATATAGCATGTAAATTATAAAAACACTGTATATTGAAATACGGTGAAAGGTGATACTTAATCCAATGCATTTCAATATTTAATAGTATTTAAAATCTTCATCAGGGATATTGTATCACTTATCTATAGGAAATCAAAAAATACAATATTAGGGATTTACAAGTAAGAATCATATTCAATAAACCTTGTTAGGGGCATACAGAGATTACTTACTTTTCAATACAAGATTGGTCAAATAACAGATGCATTCCCACATCAAAGCAACCTAAATCCTCTTTTTTTACGATGAATTATGATTTCAAAGAGATTAAATTTCTGGACGTATGCATTTGTAAAGATCCCAATGGGAGACTGAGTAGTAGATTATTTAGGAAGGAAATGGCAGGTAATTCTCTGTTACACGCAGATAGTTTACACCCAGACTCGTTAAAGAAATCAATCCCCTTTAGTCAATTCCTACGTACAAGAAGGAATTGCACTAATGACGAGGATTTCCAAAGGGAATGTGATGGGCTTACTACTGAAAAAAGCATTCAATCGTGTTAAAGGTACCAACAAACAAGATCTTATCTTTAAACCAAAGAAAAGAAATAAGGAAGACAACATCACCAGGATTATTATCAAATACTCCAATTAACACAACCAAATTAGGAAAATTATCACTAAATATTGGCCAATCCTTACCGAAGATCCTACTGTTAAAGATTTTGTTACATCAAAACCTTTGATCACATACAAGAAGGCAGGATCAATCGGTAACATGTTAGTGCAGAGTGAAAATAAAGGGAACACAGGGAAGGACCCCTGCAAGATCTGGGGGACCTATCCCTGTGGGTCCTGTTCACAATGCACAGTTATTGGTAGAAGGACCTCACTGACCCTGCCTAATGGGGAGACGTTCGGCCTGAAACACTTTGCTTCATGCAGGACTCAGGGGGTGGTCTACCTCATGCAATGTCAGCCTTCTACATGGGGAAGACCAGGCAAGAACTGAATAAGTGAGTTGAAAAACACATGTACAGTATGCGTATAGGTAATTTGTATTTGCCCTTGGGTAGACATATTGCCATGAGACACAACTATAGGCTGCCTAGAGTCAACTTTACGGTACTTGACAGGTTACACATACCCATTAGAGGGGGTGATTGGAACAAGGTTCTCCTCCAGCGCGAAATGCGCTGGTTTAGATATCTAAAAACCTCTACCCCCAGGCCTCAATGACGTGGAAAGTTTCTGACCATTCCTTGAGGGTTTCAGTTCAGGAAAAACAGACTGATTTCTGAAAGTTTTTTTGTTTTGATGTTATAATTTTTTTTTTTTTTTTTTTTTTTTCATAATTTTTCATTTTACACACAATTATTTTCTTTAACCTGAGGGCGAATTGGCCCTCATGGGTAGATATCTCTCCTTTTTACTGCTTTTCCACTGTTTTGAGGCCAGTTGGCATCCCCTGTCTCTCTTTTTTCCTTTTCTTTTCACTGTGGAACTCTATGTTCATCGATTCGGGGTGAGAGTTGACGATAGAGAGAGACACACATATATGGGGTTTTTCATATTTTGATATAATTACAAACGTGTTCTCTCGGTTCCCTTCCTTTCAATGGAGATATCCCCCTAGATGGATTAGGATGTCACATAGGAAGGAAGGGTCACTTTATTATCATTATTTTAGGTATATATCTAACATGTACAGCAGAATTGCATCTCCCGTGTGGAAACCAGCAAGGGGAATAACCCCCGTTTCCTTTTTCTAGGGTAATGGTGGTTTCGGTCCTCCATATCCACTATCCCCCTTATTTTCTATCTGACACAAAGGGGCCCTTATGTCCTTTTGACCTATGGGGCTCATTTTATCCTCAGTGAGATGGTATTTGCCACCTCCAGCGGTAAGTAGTGTCGGCAGTTTAAGGCTCCTTTCACACGGACGGATAGAATTGTGCTTTTAGCTGCGGATTTTCTAGTTTTCTACCGCAGGTAAAAGCACACAATGCTTTCCTATGGCCCCATTCACACACTGCGTTTAGCTGCGATTTAGTTACATGCGGTTTGGTGCAGATAGAAAAAATAGAATTGACCGCGTCCAGGAGCTATTTAGTGCAGCTATCTGCACAAAACTGCAGGTATTCGCAGTGTACTATTTCTCCTGTGGATAGCAGCGGCAACAAGAAAAGAAAAGCAACAGGAAGTACATCAGAAATGGCAAGAATGTTCCAAATGCAGCTAAACGCAGCCGCATGTAAACGCAGGTAATCTCACTGTACAAATGCAGCTGAGCGCAGTGTCTGGAATCTTGAAGTTCACAGAACATATCATATGCTTTTAACTGCGTCAGAATAGCCGTCCGTGTGAAAGGCGCCTTAGTCCTTCAGTAGGACCATGCCCCGGATGTCCTCCGTGGGCATGGAATCTTTGGGCCCCAGGATGATGGTTTGCAGCATCTCCTTTCTGTGTCCCCACAAGCTCTCTTTTTCCTGCACACCGGCGTCAGCCTCGTCCGGGAGACGGGAGAGGTCGCCCTTCCGGTGCTGCATCGCGCCCTGTCTTCAAGGTCGGGCTGAGGCATGCTGCATTGCTGTGACTGTGGTGTGCGCCATTGATGACGCGTGCGCTCTGGTGTGCTGCGTCATCATGGATAAAGGGGAGCGCGTGATGACGCGGCGCGCTGGGGCGTGCCGCGTCATCGTGGATGACGTGGAGCATCAAGATGACGCCCAAACATCACAGAAAGGGACACCGAGGACGGTATTCGGCGCCATTCTTCCCTTCAGCAAGGTAGCCGAAGGGGTTCCAGCACCGCCGGTGTACCTCTCATCCCTAGGCCTCTGAGCGACAGTGGACCGGAACCTGGCCCCACTTGTTAAGTAAGTACTCTCTGCCAGCGGATGTTGGCAAGTGAGGATTCTTTAGCTCAGTCCTGACTGTTGTTTTTGTATTATAGAGTACCCGGATTATATGTCTTCAAGTGCCAAATTTTGGGATTAATTATACCTGGCCGTCCTGTAGAAAAGAGGGGTAACACTAGTTTTTGTTGGACTCTCCTTGCTGGCACCATGGGGAATGCATCTGTTACTTGACCAATCTTGTATTGAAAAGTAAGTTATCTCTGTATGCCCCTAACAAGGTGTATTGAATATGATTCTTACTTGTAAATCCCTAATATTGTATTTTTTGATTTCCTATAGATAAGTGATACAATATCCCTGATGAAGATTTTAAATACTATTAAATATTGAAATGCATTGGATTAAGTATCACCTTTCACCGTATTTCAATATACAGTGTTTTTATAATTTACATGCTATATGCTTGAATTTTCTATGGAATTTTTCTATGTTGTCAAATAAATGATTTTTTTTCTAAAAACTTCTTTCCATTGCCTTTAAAATCCCACAGCAGAGGTTTTCTTCTTCTTGTATAATTTAAGGGATGATGGCAATTACATGCCCAATCACATGAGTCTGCATCCATATCTTGCATTTTAACTACTTGTCTACCAGGCCATTTCGGACACTTCGCTCCTACATGTAAAAATCATAATTTTTTTGCTAGAAAATTACTCAGAACCCCTAAACATGTATATGTATTTTAGCAGAGAACCTAGGGAATAAAATGGTGGTCATTGCAACTTTTTATCTTGTGTGGTATTTGCGCAGCAATTTTTCAAACGCGTTTTTTTTGGAAAAGAAAAAATTTAATGCATTAAAAAAAAAAAAAAATAGTAGTTAGCCCAATTTTTCTGCATAATGTGAAAGATGATGTTACGCTGAGTAAATAGATACCTAACATGTGACGCTTTAAAATTGCACACACTCCTGGAATGGCGCCAAACTTCGGTACTTAAAATTCCCCATAGGCGACGCTTTAAAATTTTTTTACAGGTTACCGTTAGAGGAGGTCTAGTGCTAGAATTATTGCTCTCACTCTACGGCGATACCTCACATGTGTGGTTTAAACGCCGTTTGCATATGTGGGCATGACCTACATATGCGTAAGCTTCTGCAAAAGGGGACGGGGCGCTTTAAATTTTGTTTTTTTATTGTTTATTTTACTTTTATTTTTCTATTTTGATGCTTTTATGTAAACATCCCTTGGGGCATGACAGGTCCTCTTTAAAGTAAGTCCTGGGGTCTACAAGTCCCCAGATCTGGCCTCCTAGGCTGGGAAGCCTGAAATTTAAAAAAAAATAATAATAATTACCTCGGCTTCTCAGCCGAGGCGGTGGCATTTTTTCAAATGCAGAGGCGGGATGTGAAGTCATAACATCGCGCCTGGCCTCTGAAAGGTCATAGAGACTTCCAGGGACCATCTGGCCTGCCGGAATCTTTATCCTCAACTTTTGGCGCCGGTTGATTCCTTCTCCGGCTTGCCGATCGCGCGGGCGAGCCAGTAGAAGGACCAGAGGACAGCGGGAGGAGGGGGACATCCCCTCCCGCTGCCTGTAAGAACGATCAAGCGACTGAACAGCCGCTATGATTGTTCTTACGGTGCAGGGAATCCCTGGCTGTAAGAGAAGATATCTGAATAATGCCTTGAACTGCAGGCATCATTCAGATATCACCACTCAAGTCCGCAACGTCATGTGGTGGCGGGAAGTAGTTAATCAGTGAAATAATTATTTGATCCCCTATCAGCAAAATTTCTGGCTCCCAGGTGTCTTCTATACAGGTAACGAGCTGAGATTAGGAGCACTCTCTTAAGGCTGGGTTGACACCTATGCAAATTGGATGCAGTTTTCTCCGCATCCAATTCGCATAGCAGGAGAATGTGACCAGCTCTCTATGGCTTACTTAAGCAACCCATTTAATTCATGTTTAGTCAGGTGGGCCTTTACACAACACAGTTGAAAGTTGCTGCTCATCTAACAGATGTGATGTAAGGCAAATCTGATCATGTGTGGTCAGCTTTAAAGTGGTTGTTAAGCCACTCTAACCTGTATACACCATCAGCACTGCCTCCTATTGTAGTATCCCCCTCCTGTGTGATTTATAAAAATAAATGCTGCAAATGCCTAATTTCAGAGCCAAGATTGAGATCACATGACTAGACAGCTTTCTACTTTTTTCCTCTGAGAGATGCAGCGGGAGGGGCTGAGATTCCTCTGCTTATGTAAGTCTGGAGGGGAGGGGGGGAGCGCTGGCTGGTCATGTGATCGCAATCTTGGCTCTTAAATGAGGTATTTACAGCATTTATATTTATGGATCATTCACAAAGGGGGACACTGCAACAGGAGGCAGTGCTGATAGGTTATACAGGTTAGTGTTATGAGAGCAGCAGGAGGGGGGAGGGGCAGCTCACACACAGACAAAGAGGGAAGGAGGGAGGAGGACACAGGAGCAGAGAGGAGAGCAGATAGCAAGCTGCTGATGACAGAGGCACTTAAACTGATTACAGTGTCTGGTCTCAGCAGCCATGAATACACAGTGGTCAATTTAGAGGGTGGGGAGAAACTGGCAGGATCAGCCAGGTTTTTTTTAGGTGCTACAGGAGGCCAAATGACACAGGACAAGCACTGTGTCGTATAATGTGCTTTAACCACTTTGCGACGATATACGTTGGCAGAATGGCACGGGTGGGCAAAAGGGCATGGAGGTACGTCCCCTTTAAGAAGCGGCAATGCGGGCGCGCGCTGCATTCTCCGTGACCGCAGGTCCCGCGGACTCGATGTCCACTGGGTGCCCGCGGTCGTGTCACGGAGAGGTAGAACGGGGAGATGCCTTTGTAAACAAAGTATTCCCCCGTTCTGCCTAGTGTCATGACAGAAATCCCTGCTCTCTGTCATAGAGAGCAGTGATCGCTGTCATGTGAGTTGAAGCCCATCCCCCCACAGTTAGAATCACTCCCTAGGACACACTTAACTCCTTCATCGCCCCCTAGTGGTTAACCCCTTCACTGCCAGTGTCATTTACACAGTAATCAGTACATTTTTATAGCACTGATCACTGTATGGATGACAATGGTCCTAAAATAGTGTCAAAAGTGTCCGATGTGTCTGCCATAATGTCGCAGTCACAATAAAAATTGCAGAGCGCCGCCATTACTAATAAAAAAAAAAATAATAATAAAAATGCCATAAAACTATCCCCTATTTTGTAGACGCTATAGATTTTGCAGAAACCAATCGATATATGCTTATTGCGAATATTTTTTTTTTTTTTTTTTTACCAAAAATATGTAGAAGAATACATATCGGCCTAAACTGAGGGGAAAAAAAATATTTTTTTATATATTTTTGGGGGATATTTATTATAGCAAAAAATAAAACAATATTGCGTTTTTTTTTTTTTTTTTCAAAATTGTCCCTCTTTTTTTGTTTATAGCGCAAAAAATTAAAACCGCAGAGGCGATCAAATACCACCAAAAGTAAGCTCTATTTGTGGGGAAAAAAGGACGTCAATTTTGTGTGGGTACAATGTCGCACGACTGCGCAATTGTCAGTTAAAGCGACGCAGTGCCGAATCGCAAAAATTTGTCAATTTGCTAGTGCATTTAACATTACTCTGTCCCCAGATAGACAATGCTGCTGTCCAAAGGTGTCTCCGTTGCTTCCTCATTGGAGTGGAGACACTGTAAAATCTTACCGTTAGTACACTCCTTTGACAATTGTTGTCCAACTTTCGGCCAACAAATGTTGGATGGCACGCTAGTAAATTTTCAGTGGACAAACGGTTTGACGTCAGATTTTTGGACGGTCAGTACACAAATCCGTCGCACAAAAGTACAAACACGCATGCTCAGAATCAGTGCTCACCAAACACGAAATTAGCAGAAGGGGCCCAAAGGGTGGCTCTCAAGAGCTGAAATTCCTCGTAGTACATCACTACGTTCGCGTTTGTGGCACAATTGTTATAACGTTAGTATGCAAGACAAGATCCTAGCACACGCCCTTAAGACAAAAATCAGATGCTCGGTTAGCCAACAATCATACCGTGTGTACGAGGCTTAAGACAGGAAGTGAGTTACTGGCTGGATTACCAGGTGAAAATAAAGGGGGGAAAAAAGCCTAAACAAGAAAACTAATGTAGCCACCACATTTAAGGATTGGTAAACTGCAATATATTACATTTTTGTTTTTGAGTTTTATAATGCTTTGATTTGCTTTGAGACTCTGGAACATCAACAGTGATTTGATGGCTACATACAGGATTTCTGCACATGAATAGTACAGCATGTCTTTAGTGCCATTCTTTCTGTGTAATGACACGGCAGAGCATATAACAGACCCTGGAGCACACAGCAGAGCAGGTGCACTTAGAGATAACAGCACTGCTCTGATATTGTAAACTGAGGGCATCATTTGGGATTGGTAGGGCGCATGAGGTTTGTTGTGAGGATAAATCCAGGCTGAAAGTCCTCAGATTATGGGGGTTTACAAGATCAACTCTCTCTGGTATTTCTCACATAAGATAAGAAGTATTCCTGGTAGCTTAAACCTTGTTCTAAAGTAGAATGATTGATTGGATTTTATTGTTATATAAGGTACTTTACTACCACTTCCTAAGACAGTGGAGTCATGGCATTCACATTAATGGGACAGCAGCCTATTTAACCACTTGCTTACAGGGCACTTAAACCCCCTTCCTGCCCAGACCAATTTTCAGCTTTCAGCACTCTCTCTTTGAATGACAATTGCACGGTCATGCTACAGTTAACCCAAATTATATTGTTATCATTTTTTTTCACACAGATGGAGCTTTCTTTTGGTGGTATTTAACCTCTTGACATCCTGAATTTCCAGGAGGCCGTCATATGATGGCCTCCCCTGTGCATGCGCCCTGCACGCGCCATGATCACCGAGTCACTGAGACTCGGGTGATCACCGATCCGAGTAAGGGGCCGGTCCTGGCCCCTTACCATGTGATCAGCTGTTAGCCAATGACAGCTGATCACATGATCAAAACAAAAGCTCTGTGATGGTTTTTTTTTCTCCTCACGCTGACAGCACAAGGGGAAAGAAAAGCCGATCACCGGCTCATCTGCAAGGGACATCAGTCCCGAAGAGGAAGAGGCAATTATGCCTCATCTGTGCCACCTGCCATTGCCACCTGACAGTGCCCATGAGTGCCATCTATCAATGCCCATGAGTGCCACCTATCAATGCCCACAAGTGCCACCTATCAATGCCCGCCAGTGGTGCCAATCGGTGCCACCTAGCAGTGCTGCCTATCATTGTAACCGATCAGTATCCATTATTGCCACCTATTGGTGCCCATCAGTGCCGCCTCATCAGCGTACATCAATGAAGGAGAAAAATTACCTTTTTAAAAATTTTATAACAAAATATAAAAAAATATATATTTTTTTTAAATTCGGTCTTTTTACATTTTTTTTAACAAAAAATAAAAACCACAAAGGTGATCAAATACCACCAAAAGAAAGCTCTATTTGTGAGAAAAAATTATAAAAATGTCATTTGGGTACAGTGTTGTATGACCGTGCAATTGTCAAAGTGCGTCAGCGCTGAAAGCTGAAAATTGGTCTGGATAGGAGGGGGGTTTAAGTGCCCAGTAAGCAAGTGGTTAATTGCTGCTGGGTTCTTTATTTTTTGCTAAAAAAAACAAAAAAGGACCGAAAATTTTGAAAAAAACAAAACTGTTTCATAGTTTGTTATAAAATTTTGAAAACAGGTAATTTTTCTCCTTCACTGATGTGCGCTGATGAGGCTGCACTGATAGGCGACACTGATAGGCACTGATAAGGCAGCACTAATGGGTACTGATGGGTGGCACTGAAGGGCACTGATAGGTGGCACTGATGGGCACTGGTAGGTGGCACTGATAGGTAGCACTGATTATGAGACACTGGTGGGCATTAATGGGTGGCACTGTGGGCACTGGTAGGTGGCACTGGTGGGTACTGATAGGTGGCACAGTGGTGACTGGCAGCTGACACTGGTGAGCACAGAAAATGCAGCCATGGCTTTCTGTGTGAGGGACCAATGTCCCTCTGACAGAAGCCGGTGATCGGCTTTTTTTTTCCCCTCACACTGATAGCGTGAGGGAAAAAAAAACTACCGATTACCAAGCTTCTGTTTACAGCACGTGATCAGCTGTCAGATAGCTTGCTCGGGAGGATGTCCATGGACGCCCTCCCGGCAATTAAGGCCCGCGCTGCAGACATCTTTCGGCTATAGCGCAGGCGGCAAGTAGTTCATTTATGCTGTAAAACTCTCTAAAAAAAAAAAAATAAGCCGTGGAAAATCACATCAGTTTCATATGCATTATTGTATACTACTTCTACACAGGACTACAGCCTAATCCAGCCTCTTTCCATCATGGTTCATCATCATCATGGTGCCTTCATGGTTCTTCAGGGGTGCCTTGGCAAAATGCCTCAAATTTCTTAAAAATTGTATACAAGCCAGCAGGTTGGCCAAGCCTGCATTTATGTTACGCAAAGCCAGGGGTTTCCATTGTGCAACTTTACAACTTTGAAGTGGAACGTCACTTTCCCAATCAACATTGATTATTTTTAATCCTCGTGATGCTAGCATTAGTAAACATATAGGGAAGTCTATCATATTTACGTGTTTTAAACTTTTGTTTACATTTCTTCACTTACTTCCTGGTTTCTTGCCTATGCAAATGATGCCATACATCCCAGTTATATTCAGAAACAGATGGATTCTAGGAAGTGAATGCTATGTGAATAATTTGCCCTTATTCAAGATGGCCATGTCCAGAAACGCTAGGGGGGTGTTTTTCAAAGTGATTTCCCAACAAAATAAAGCATGGACACATGGATGGGGGAGTTTGCATTGAATTACCATATTTATCACGCACCCCAATTTTAGGTGGGAAGTTTAAGGAAAAAAACTTACATTTCAAATAAAGAATTTTGCAGCAAAATTAGGGTCACAGCTCATCAATGCACCCTGCTCAGTGCCCATCTGCAGCCTCTAAATTGCCTATCAATGCACCCTGCACAGTGCCCATCTGCAGCCATTAAATTGACTAATAATGCAGCCTGTTCAGTGCCCACCTGCAGCCTATAAATTGACCAATAATGCAGCCTGTTTAGTGCTCATCTGCAGCCTCACTTTTCCCATCATTGCAGCCTTGCCAGTGTTGGATTATTCCTGCTGTCTCTGAGGGAAGAGGAGGAGCAAGCGCCGATGAATTACACAGAGCTGCGATCTCCTGTGTACCCGGCGCTCCGTCACTCACAGCTCTATGTAATTCAGCAGCGCTCACTCCTCTTCCCTCAGAGACAGCAGGGATCGGTGTATAACATGCACCCGCGATTTTCCCCTGATTTTAAGGGGGGAAAAGTGCGTGTTATACGCCAATAAATACGGTAAATAGTGTTTTTGGTTTGTGGTGCTCAGATGAGGTGATGATCCGCTTCGAGCACTATTCAGGAGAGCCGCCAGCATCCTAACAACCCGCTGATGTCATTGGTTCATAAAGCGGACATCGGGCACCTTCACAGCATTCTTGTTTGACCCCCCAGCCCCCCCTCACCATGCCTCTTTGTCAGCACTGGGGTCATGCTGGCTGCATAGGGGCGAGAAAATGAGAAACCACAAATGCTGGAATACTAGTCCATATCAGTGTACAAAAGTATATTTGCTTTGAAATAATAAATCACTTCTAATACTGAGCCTCTTATGTGTGTGGATGGATGTTGCTGCAATATGTAACCCTATTACTTTAGTTTTTTACATATTAAAATGGAGTGCCTCGAGATTGTCCATAATTTTAAAGTGTGCCTTGACTTAATAAAGGTTTAGAAACACTGGTCTAATCTCTGATTTAAATAACGCTAAAAATGTCCACGAAGGTCCCGATTTATCTAGGTCAGGGTATGTCTGGTAGTACTTAGTCACATTCATCTGGCCTTGTTCTGTGATGTAGAAGAATGGCTTCTCCAAATGTCTGCGAAGGACATTTTGTTATCTAGGTCAGGGTATATAACTAGTAGTAGTTGGTCACATTCATCTGGTTATAGCTGTACAATCAGCAGTGCAAGTACACTATTGACTATTGTTGTTTTTATTTTATAAGCTCTGTTTCTTAGTTGTTTTGTGTCTGTCAAACATCCCAACCTGCAAAAACTCATTAATAATTAATTTTTTTACAATTTAATTTGTTTTAATTGTTTTTCGCAATGCTTTTTGGGGGGGAGGGGGTTAGGGCTGTGGACAGTGTTGGTAGGGTAGGGGAGAGTGGTGTCAGTAGTGTAGTTTTTTGTTTTGTTTTGTTTTACACTTTTTTTCATTTTTTAGAATTTTTTTACAATATTTTCTTTTATATTTTTTGGGGAGGGGGCTTTGGTGAGATGTCAGGGGTCTAAACAGAACCCTGACATCTCCCCTTTGAGACAGACAAAGGGACTGAGGACACAGATTCCCCAGTCCCTTTCTCAGCACTAAAGATGAATGAACAGGAGACAGAGGCTCCTGTTCATTCATAAACTGAGCAGAGTAAACACAGTTTACTCTGCTCAGTTATCACAGGACACAGAGGGGGCCGGGGGAGGAGCACACAGAACAGCTGGGAATGATCGGTGCAGCGGGGAGCAGCTGTGATTACCGATCCCTGTATAGCTTTTTACCTGACAGCCACAGGAGGGAGAGAAGAAGTGGCTGTCAGCTAAAAATCGATACAGAGGAGATCGGTGTTCTCATCTGTTCCCTGTCACACTGATCATTCCCGGGAGTTCGTGAGGCGCTTGTGGGTATGCGGGAGATTTGAGATGTATGGTAACTGTTGCCAATTAAGTGTTAACACACTTATCCCTGCACACTATATACATTTTTTCTTGAGGTTATCCTTGTTTTATGTTCCTAAATCAGCACTTTTAGGACTTATTCACATGGGCACCTGGGGGGAGGGGGGTTTAGCAGTAAATGTAGATGGTTGAGCTGTGATTTTACTGCCCCCCGCCCCCACCATCACATAACATAAAAACACAGCAATGCAGTCGCTCAGGATTATATCCATGCCACAGCAAAATTTTAATTAGGTAGGGTAAATTGGGCAGTGAGGAGGCAACATATTGCCTCCCTACCACCTGTCAAATGCCCCTGAAAATGAATCCACTACAAATCGCTTTGTAGAGGGGCAGCGAGCACTGCTGCATGTATGAATAAGCCCTTTGTGTGTCTTACTGAAACCAACAATTTTTCTTTCTTTTTTTTTTTTTTTTTTTTTTTTTGGGACAGTGGTTTTAGTTGCTGTCTAACTTGCTTCCTGTTCTAGCAATGTAATGCTAACGGGCAGGAAATGAGCAGTAAAATCCCAACAGAGGCTCAAACTCTTCTAACAAAAATGTGTTTTGGCTGCAGACTTTACATACGGTGAGGGAAATTTACTAAGACTATAGTAGCCAGAATCTGGAGCAGCTGGTCCAAAGAAATTAATTTTAGTAAACTACCATTACCAACTGATGCAGCTGCTGTGTGTGCTGTATTATACTGTAGTAGCATCAGCTACATACAGTATTTGGGACTTTGTTCCAGCAGCAATACAGGCGACTTCCCGTCTGCTGCCGGAACTGAAGAGAGTCGGCCTGAATTCAGATCCACCATTCAGGAGAAGCCTTGTATTGTTATCATTGAATACAAATACAAACCTTCCTCTGATTGGCAGAGGACGGGGAGGCAGGAGGATGATGTCATGATTTCTACCTCACTTGTAATTTTGGGCAGCAGACGGGAAGTTGCCCCTACTGCTGCTGGAGCATAGACTGCATTTAGCTGATGCTACTACATTATAGTACAGTGCACACATTGGCCACATCAGTTAGTAATGCAAATAATTTGTATGGGCCAGCTTGGCTAAAGTCAAAGTAAAACTGGAATTCTAACAGTTTGTCACTGCATCTTCATTGTCCTGTCAGCATTTTGAAGGTGGGGAGGTAACTCCATTGTATTCCTTAACTCTGAGGCAGAAATACTGTGTGTAAATCACAAAAGTAGCTGGACAGAATTACAAATCCTTAGACATATAGAACAGCTGACATATAATGTATCTGGCAGTTTGTCTGGAGCTCAGCTTTAATGTTGGTAGCATGTTTTTTAATTGAATACGTGGCCTTATGCCATGTTTGTTGATTGTGTCCCTCAATGTGACCCACTCCTGCCCCCTGTCAATATATCTTCACTTCAACAGTTTTTAAACTGCATATTGCAATTATAATATGTTTTCTTGTTTGCTTGACTTGCTTTAAGGATACCGGTACAGCGCTATATGACTGGAGCCTCCAAGGCGTTGTAACCCTGGAGTCTTTGTGGAAAGATGGTGGAAAGAAGAAGTTTGCAAAAAAAGAAGAAAAGGTAGGGCTGTTATACAAATATATAACTGTCAAAATGTGTGACTTGTGTTATAAGGATTTCTGTTAACATATATAGGTATTTTAGGGATTACACTGGCAAACAACAAACTGTCCATTTTTTTTTTTTTTTTTAAATATAATTTTTAGTGGCTAGCTAGATCCTCATGACCTGTCTATTGCCTGGGCTGTGCAGTCTTGGTACACTCCCATAGCCTAGGGATATATTCAAACACTCTGTACCAGCAATCATTAAGTGTCCCCCTTGATTGTCTGTGCAGTATTAACACCAAAGCTGCAGGGAGCGCTTTTCAGCTTTAAGGATCTGTGCTGAGTATCCAATAAAACCCACGAATATGGCCATTGAAGATGTCTCCAATCCCTACACTGGCTCCCAATCACCCAGCGCATTAAATTCAAAATACTAACCACAACATACAAAGCCATTCACAACTCTGCCCCGAGCTACATCACTAATCTTGTCTCCAAATATCACCCAAATCGACCTCTCCGCTCTTCTAAAAGACCTCCTGCTTTCAAGCTCTCTCATCTCCACCCATGCTCGTCTCCAGGATTTCTCCAGAGCCTCTCCCATCCTCTGGAACTCGCTACCTCCATCTATCCGGCTATCCCCTACTCTTGCTACCTTCAGGCGATCCCTGAAAACTCATCTCTTCAGGAAAGCCTATCACGTCTCCAACTAATCTCCTACCACTTCCATCAGCGCATTCCCCACAGTTACAACCTTTTGTACCACCTGCCCCACCCTATTAAGGGCCCTCTTAATCCTCTTGTATTTTATTGTATTATAACTGTATTGTCTCCCTTTTATATTGTAAAACGCTACGTAAACTGTTGGCGCTATATAAATCCTGAATAATAATAATAATAATAATGTCTGCTTTGGTGTAAAACATGCTCTTAGCAGAGCTGGATGACACAAAGTTAAGGGTAATGCTTAGATTTTATCTAAGCTCCCACTTTCAAAACATGTTTAGTAAAATTACTATAATTGCTATGAGTACATAACAAAGACAGAATACCAGAAAAAACACCAAAGAACACTATTCATTCCCATGCAAGGCTAAACAGACCTTTAAGACATAACTGCTATGGGGAATTTCAAAACCATTTACTTACGTCATTTACTGACACACTCATTACTGTAAAAGAGTAAATTCTGCATGAACAACATATTTCATAGACTTAAATACTGTTTTTCAGGATATCACACAGACAGAGGCGGCTCTTAGACCTCGCATTCACAGGGGCCACAAGGCCGCCTAGTTTGCCTAATTAAAGTACCGCCTCTGCTGGCAGCCGGGAACCCTGCCATCAGCACAGTCCTAAGTCCACTCACTGCTACATGGTGAGACAGTGGGCTGCAATTGGGGACCAGTTTATCAGGTGATCGGAGCTCACAGACAGCTCCAGATCATAGCAGGGGAGAGCCGCTCAGCAGAGCCAGTGCTGACACACCTCCCCCGCGGCCCGTACAGCCAGACAGGAGAGGAGAGATAGTTGCATCTACTCCTCCTCCTCCTCCTCCCATCCTCTCCTTCTGTGTCTGCCCCACCCACACTCCCAGACTGTGTTCTGCCTACGAAAAGGGGATGTGTGGGCCCAGCAAGCTCTGCAGCCTGATCCATCTATCTGTGCAGTCCCTCCTGCCTCCCAGTGAGTACTTTGATATATCGGCATAGTTCGATTGTATGCGAGGTTGAAAAAAGAAACAAGTCCATCAAGTCCAACCTATGTGTGTGCTTATATGTCAGTATTACATTGTATATCCCTATATGTTGCGGTCGTTCAGGTGCTTATCTAATCGTTTTTTTGAAACTATCGATGCTCCCCGCTGAGACCACCGCCTGTGCAAGGGAATTCCACATCCTTGCCGCTCTTACAGTAAAGAACCCTCTATGTAGTTTATGGTTAAACCTCTTTTCTTCTAATGAGTGGCCACGTGTCTTATTAAACTCCCTTCCGCGAAAAAATTTTATCCCTATTGTGTGGTCAACAGTACGGTATTTGTAAATTGAAATCATATCCCCTCTCAAGCGTCTTTTCTCCAGAGAGAATAAGTTCAGTGCTTGCAATCTTTCTTGATAACTAATATCCTCCAGACCCTTTATTAGCTTTGTTGCCCTTCTTTGTGCTCGCTCCATTTCCAGTACATCCTTCCTGAGGACTGGTGCCCAGAACTGGACAGCATACTCCAGGTGCGGCCGGACCAGAGTCTTGTAGAGTGGGAGAATTATCGTTTTATCTCTGGAATTAATCCCCTTTTTAATGCATGCCAATATTCTGTTTGCTTTGTTAGCAGCAGCTTGGCATCCTTTTCCATCCTAGATTCCCCCAGAGGTTCACCCTCTATTGAGTAGATTGCATTCGTATTTTTGCCACGCAAATGCATTATTTTACATTTTTCTACATTAAACCTCATTTGCCATATATATAAAAATAATTCAGTCCGGATGGCCACACTCCATCAAAGATTGTTTTATTGGTTAAAATCCATACAGCAAAAGATGAAATCGCTTGCTAACATGTTTCACACCGTAACTACTGGTGCTTACTCATAGCTGAGTGAAACCAATTTCATCTTTTGCTCTATGGATTTTAACCAATAAAGAAATCTTTGATGGAGTGCGGCCATCCGGATTGAATTCTTTCTATAGGCTAATTGCATACTGAGCCAGCACCTGTACCTTGTGGAGGGGAGATCCTGTGACACGGACACCTGGAGCAGGTTCTTTTTCTGTTCATTTGCCATGTAGTTGCCCACCCCATTAATTTGTTCAGATCTTCTTGCAAGGTTTCCACATCCTGCGGAGAAGTTATTGTCCTGCTTAGCTTAGTGTCATCCGCAAATACAGAGATTGAACTGTTTACCCCATCCTATAGGTCGTTTATGAACAAATTAAACAGGATTGGTCCCAGCACAGAACCATGGGGGACCCCACTACCCACCCCTGACCATTCTGAGTATTCCCCATTTATCACCACCCTCTGAACCCGCCCTTGTAGCCAGTTTTCAATCCATGTACTCACCCTATGGTCCATGCCAAAGGACCTTACTTTGTATCCTTCCTTTCTTATGCCCTCCTGCTCCCCCTGCACTGTGCCCCTTACCCTCCCCCTGTGCTGTGCCCTCCTGCTCCCCTTGTACTGTACTGTGCCCACTTACCCTCCCCCTGTGCTGTGCCCTCCTGCTCCCTCCTTTACTGTACCCTCCTGCCCTGTGCAGACTTACCCTTCCCCTGTGCTGTGCCCTCCGGCTCCCCCCTCTGTGCTGTACCCTCCTGCCCCCTGTACTGTGCCCACTTACCCTCCCCCATGCTGTGCCCTCATGTTCCCCCCTTTACTGTGTCCACTTATCCTCCCCCTGTGCTGTGCCCTCCTCCTTTTGTACTGTACCCCCTTGCCCATTCTACTGTGCCCACTTACCCTCCCCCTGTGCTATGCCCTCCTGCTCTCTCTTTTACTGTACCCTCCTTCCCTGTGCCAACTTACCCCCTCCCCCTGTGCTGGGCCCTCCTGCTCCCCCTGTACTGTACCCTCCTGCCCCCTGTACTGTGTCCACTTACCCTCCCCCTGTGCTGTAAGCTCCTTATAAAGTTAATTTTTATTGCTTGAATTATTCTTCCCATTATGGGTGTAAGTGGGGCATCATGCCTAAGTTTTGCCTAAGGCCTCTCAAAGCCTAGAGCTGCCTCTGCACACAGATAATTTAATAAGATGTTTATTTCATTTAAAGTCTGCCCCATCTGTGAATAGTAACCAGTCGTCAGCTGAGGAGACTACACAAAGTTCATCTGAAAGCTCTAAATAAAGGTGAGTCTGATGGACTGTATATCTATCCATTTGTTATAGAGTCACATGCTAAAGTGAAGACCACACAGGTTAAAAAAAAAGCAGTCCTGGTTTATTAGAGCTGCATGGATTGAATTGATCCATGCATTACCTAAAGCAGCCAATCAGGTTTTATACCTTGGTGAAACAAAAACTAAAATCTGGATATATATACGAGTCATAAATTAATTTTATTTACAGTAATGCGCACCTGTGCCTAGGTTGAGGATGTTAAAGCAATACCATATTCTTAAGCAGTAAAGAGCTTTAAAACAAACCTTTAATGAGTTCTGAAGCTGCAGGTATTGTGGTGCAAGCCCCCTCTCTAAAGTCACAACAGAGGCACTTGAAATTGCAACTCCATTTCACTTGTTTTCTCTGATGGCCTGCCAACCTTCTAATGTGTAAAAACGCTGTTAGATGCCAAGTGCAAACTGACTTTAGAGTCTCTGTTTGAGTCTTCAGGATGGATTACCCCAAAGTACATACAGTTAGAGAGGTCAGTGATGGCTTGTTTTACAGTGCATCCGGAAAGTATTCACAGAGCTTCACTTTTTCCACATATTGTTATGTTACAGCCTTATTCCAAAATTGATTAAATTATTTTCCTCAAAATTCGACAAATCATACCCCATAATGATGACCTGGAAGAAGTTTGTTTGAAATCTTTGCAAATTTATTAAAAATAAAAAATTTAAAAAATCACATGTACATAAGTATTCACAGCCATTGCTCAATACTTTGTTTCAGCACCTTTGGCACCAATTACAGCCTCAAGTCTTTCTGAGTATGATGCTACAAGCTTGGCACACCTATTTTTCGTCAGTTTCTCTCATTCTCCTTTGTAGGACCTCTCAAGCTTCATCAGGTTGGATGGGGAAAGTCGGCGCACAGCCATTTTCCGATCTCTCCAGAGATGTTCAATCGGGTTGGTCTTGGTTCTGGCTGGGCCACTCAAGGACATTGACAGATTGTCCCGTAGCCACTCTTGTTAACTTGGATGTGTGCTTGGGGTCGTTGTCCTGTTGGAAGATGAACCTTTGCCCCTGTCTGAGGTCCAAAGCGCTCTGGAGCAGGTTTTCATCAAGGATGTCTCTTTACATTGCTGCATTCATCTTTCCCTCGATCCTGACTAGTCTCTCAGTTCCTGCTGCTGAAAAACATACCCACAGCATGATCCTGCCCCCACCATGCTTTTTACTGTAGGGATGGTATTGGCCAGGCGATGAGCGGTGCCTGGTTTCCTTCAGACGTGACGGTAGCAATTCAGGCCAAAGAGTTGAACCTTTGTTTCATCAGACCAGCGAATTTTGTTTCTCATGGTCTGAGAGTCCTTCAGGTGCCTTTTGGCAAACTGTCATGTGCCTTTTACTGAGGAGTGGCTTCCATTTGGCCAGTCTACCATACAGGCCTGATTGGTGGAGTGCTGCAGAGATGGTTTTATTTATTTTTATTTATTTCAGGTACTTATATAGCGGCGTCAATTTACGCAGTGCTTTACATATACATTATACATTCACATCAGTCCCTACACCCTCAAGGGGCTTACAATCTAAGGTCCCTAACTCACATTCATACATACTAGGGACAATTTAGACAGGATCCAATTAACCTACCAGCATGTCTTTGGAGTGTGGGAGGAAACCGGAGTACCCGGAGGAAACCCACGCAGACACAGGGAGAACATGCAAACTCCAGGCAGATAGTGTCGTGGTCAGGATTCGAACCAGTGACCCTTCTTACTGCTAGGCGAGAGTGCTACTCACTACACCACTGTGCCGCCTATGGTTGTTCTGGAATATTTTCCTCTCTCCACAGAGAAATGCTGGAGCTTTGTCAGAGTGACCATTGGGTTCTTGGTCTTCTCCCTGACTAAGGCCCTTCTCCCCCAATGGCTTAGTTTGTCTGGGCAACCCGCTCTAGGAAGAGTCCTAGTGGTTCCAAACTTCTTCCATTTACAGATGATGGAGGCCAGTGTGTTCATTGGGACCTTCAATGCTGCAGAAATGTTTCTGTACCCTTCCCCAGATATGTGCCTCAATACAATCCTGTCTCTGATGTCTACAGACAATTTCTTGGACTTCGTGGCTTGGTTTGTGCTGTGACATGCACTGTTAACTGTGGGACCTTTTATATAGACAGGTGTGTGCCTTCCCAAATCATGTCCAATCAACTGAATTTACCACAGGTGGATTCCAATCAAGTTGTAGAAACATCTCAAGGATGATCTGAGGAAACAGGATACACCTGAGCTCAATTTTGAGTGTCATGCCAAAAACTGTGAATACTTCTGTACATGTGATTTATTCGTTTTTTATATTTAATACATTTGCAAAGATTTCAAACAAACTTTTTTTCACGTTGTCATTATGGGGTATTGTTTGTAAAATTTTGAGGAAAATAATTAATTGAATCCATTTTGGAATAAGGCTGTAACATAAAATGTGGAAAAAGTGAAGCGCTGTGAATACTTTGCAGATGCACTGTATGTATATGCTTTAATGCCCATCCCCTAGGCACAGGTGCACTTTGATACTACAGTGCAGTGCTCCATACAAGAGTACATTTCATACACACTGTATGTTTGCAACTATTAAAAGTATAAGATGTTGCCTTTAGTTAAAAGGAAATGGAACTTCCCTGCTGCGTGTGTAGTAAAGGGAAGCTTTCATACATTTCGTAAGCACATCTTTTTGGCCTTCATGGTCACAATTTCTAGGAGTTGCAGTCTTCACTTTCGGTACAGTGGATGCTAATGTGGTAGCTTTGTGGCCACAAGAAACTGTCCTGCCATGACATGCTTGTAAGGCAACTGGTGTTCCTGCTCAGATAGATATTTATGTGTTCTTGCAGTTCATGCATGTACCTATTTTTGTGTTTTACATTTATTTGTTCATCTGACAAGGGTAAGTAGTTAAACTAATATATATTACAAATGGACTTTTTCTGCATTTAAACTGAAACCATTTATTCTATTTTTTTTTCTCTATTACATGAGTATTTCCAGATGTTTGCAAAAACAATTGAGTACAGTCTTTGATACTTTTTTAATGATGATTTTTCTAATGATTGGTAGACCTTGAAGAAGGTGGTGCACCTCAAAAACTTGTCCTGCAAATGTGGATGTTAGTGTAAATGAAAAAAAAACTATCACAAACAGTACTCAATTGTTTTTGTAACAAGTGCACTAATATGGCTACTATCATCTCAAGCAGATGTTTGCAGAGAGAGGAAACTGTCTGCTAGTTAGAATGCTGCTGCGGATGTGTAGATGGCTCTGTTGGGCCAAATACAGTCTCCACCTGTTCTACTCACACACACATCTGTACAGCAGCTATTGCAAAAATGGTGCATCTGTAATCTTCACCTCTTCAATGATAAATCACTACTGATAGTCATTTTCCCCAACAAGTCAGGAGAGGAACCTTGATATGCACTATTTGCATCTAAAAACCACATAATGTGACCCCAGCAAAATTTCACTAAAACAACCCTTTACTGAAATAAATCTGTGTAGGACATCCCTGTGCCTTTAAATAAATCATTTTAGAGCATCTCTGTGCCTCTGCCAGAGACCCAGCATGCCTTCCACCAGTGTTTTCCTAATAATGTTGGACAGACACAGACAAATCGTTATGGTTGTCTGGTTTCGACCAGCCAGCTTGCACATTAACATCTCTTAGCTTCAGAAACCGAAACATCGTGGCTTTTGGAGATTTAACCACTTCAGCCCCGGAAGAATTTACCCCCTTCCTGACCAGAGCACTTTTTGCGATTAGGCACTGCGTCGCTTTAACTGACAACTGCGCGGTCGTGCGACATTGTACCCAAACAAAACTGACATCCTTTTTTTCCCATAAATAGAGCTTTCTTTTGGTGGTATTTGATCGCCTCTGCGGTTTTTATTTTTTGTGCTATAAACAAAAACAGAGCCACAATTTTGAAAAACAAACGCATTATTTTTTACTTTTTGCTATAATAAATATCCCCCAAAAATATATTAAAAAAATTATATTTTTTCCCTCAGTTTAGGCCATTATGTATTCTTCTACATATTTTTGGTAAAAAAAAAATCACAATAAGCATATGTCGATTGGTTAGCGCAAAAGTAATAGCGTCTACAAAATAGTGGATAGATTTATAGCATTTTTATTATTTCTTTTTTACTAGTAATGGCGGTGATCTGCGATTGTTATTGTGACTGCATTATCATTTTGACACATTTTTGGGACCATTGGCATTAATATAGCGATCAATGCTATAAAATTACATTGATTACTGTAAAAATTTCACTGGCAGTGAAGGGGTTAACACTAGGGGCGCTCGAGGGGTTAACTATGTTCCCTGGGAGGTGATTCTAACTGAAGGGGGAGGGGACTGACTGGAGGAAGTGACAGATCATGGTTCCTAGCTAATAGGAACACACAATCTGTCTCCTGTAAGAACAGAACAGGGAAGTGTGTGTTTACACACACTCGTCCCTGTTGTGTCTCCCCTGCTCACAATCGCTGGTGGCCGGCAATCATTGCGACCGTCGGCCATGAGCACCGGCACCCCCGCGAGTAGATGTATAGCTATGACCAGGGCCAATCCTGGACGGGGTGCAGTGCACCCGGGCGCCACAGGGGTGGGGGCGCTGAAGTGCCAGAGTGCTCCCCTCCGTCGTCGTCCTCCTCTCCTTGTCCGTAGGTGGCTCTCTCCACCGGTCACCGCCGCTGCTGTGTTTCTTGCCGAAGCCCATCTCCTCTCCCTCCTCCTGTCAGAGGAGGAGAGCGAAATGAGATCGGAGCGGCTGTCTCTGTGTACAGAGAGACCAGCCGCGCAGTGACATCACTGGGGGGGGCGTGCCCAACGTGTTCCAGTTCTCCTCCTCCTGTGTCTCGCTGCTGCCCAAGCCTGACATGCTCTCTTCTCCACCCGGGCGGCGGGGCTGCACACTGTCCTCTCCAGCTGCCGCCCAGGTGTTTTTAATTAGCCTAATGGAGGGGGGTGGTTTGTTCTGGGGTGTCTATACTAATGTGGGGGGGTGGTTTGTCCTGGGGGGTCTGTACTAATGTAGGGGGGGTGGTTTGTCCTGGGGGGTCTGTACTAATGGAGAGGGGGTGGTTTGTCGGGGGGTTTGTCCTGGGGGTCTGTACTAATAGAGGGGTGGTTTGTTCTGGGGGGTCTGTACTAATGTAGGGAGTTGGTTTGTCCTGAGGGGGGATCTGTACTAATGGAGGGGGGTGGTTTGTCCTGGGAGGGTCTGTACTAATGGAGGGGGGTGGTTTGTCCGGGGTTCTGTACTAATGGAGGGGGGTGGTTTGTTCTGGGGGGTCTGTACTAATGGAGGGGGTGGTTTGTTCTGGGGGGGTCTGTACTAATGGAGGGGGGGGTGGTTTGTCCTGGGGGGGTCTGTACTAATGGAGGGGGGTCGTTTGTTCTACTGGGGTCTGTACTAATGCAGGGGGGTGGTTTGTTCTGAGGGGGTCTGTACTAATGGAGGAGGGGTGGTTTGTCTGGGGGGTCTGTACTAATGGAGGGGGGGGGTTTGTCTGGGGGGTCTGTACTAATGGAGGGGGTGGTTTGTTCTGGGGGGGTCTGTACTAATGGAGGGGGGGGGGTTTGTCTGGGGGGTCTGTACTAATGGAGGGGGTGGTTTGTTCTGGGGGGGTCTGTACTAATGGAGGGGGGGTGGTTTGTCCTGGGGGGGTCTGTACTAATGGAGGGGGGTCGTTTGTTCTACTGGGGTCTGTACTAATGCAGGGGGGTGGTTTGTTCTGAGGGGGTCTGTACTAATGGAGGAGGGGTGGTTTGTCTGGGGGGTCTGTACTAATGGAGGGGGGGGGTTTGTCTGGGGGGTCTGTACTAATGGAGGGGGTGGTTTGTTCTGGGGGGATCTGTACTAATGGAGGGGGGGTGGTTTGTCCTGAGGGGGGTCTATACTGATAGAGGGGGGTGTTTTGTCCTGCGGGGGTCTGTACTGAGAGAGGTGTTTATACTTAGTGGGGAGTCTGTACTGAGGGGCTACTATAGTTGGTGGAGGGGGGGTGACACCATGTTTTACTGCACAGGGTGACACCAACCCTAGTGATGCCACTGCAACTGCGGGCTCTTATTTCCCCCCTCCCTCTCCTCCTCGCACGCGCTGCTGTACTAGTGAGCGGCACACTATGTTTCTTCCCCTGCCTTCATATCGGCCAGGGAAGAAAAAAAAAAAAAGGAGCAAAGAAGAGGATTGTGGGACATGTAGTCCCGAGGACTGGCAGCCCCACTGTAACACGGAAACTGCAGCCCACACAGTATGCTCAGCTGAATGGGAGAGAGCGAGAGCCAGGAGCTCGGGAAATCTTTCGGGGAAGTGCACCCAGGACTCCAGAGGTAGAGGGCAGTGCTGAGGGAACGCCACCAGAGGGAAAGCCACACAGCCTGGCGCCATCCCTGGTGGAGAAAGGAATGGAGTCATTGCCAGAATACAGATCTGGGCTCTACCCAGCAGAGTCGCCACGGGCAATTCAGAGTGAGCTGACTCCCTGATCAGAGGAACCGTTGTTGCTGTATCTCTGGGTCAGGTAAGAGGGCCAATTGGCCATTATCTATTAACGTCCATAGGAACTGCAGTCTCTGACCATCTCTTGTAACATGTCTGCAGTCTCTGACCATCTTCTGTATTATGTCTGCTGTCTCTGACCATCTCCTGTAATATGTCAGCATGCTCTGACCATCTCCTGTACTATGTCTGCAGTCTCTGACCATCTCCTGTACTATGTAAATGATAAACAAATGCAGCGCTAAATATAGTGAATGGTAGGAAGGTGTGTTCACATCCTATATGAAAATCACATCCTATATCATATAGTGAGTGACAGGATGGTGTGTTCACATCTTATATAAAATTCATATGGTGACCGTTACAAATGATTTTTATAGGTTGAGAATAAACCAAAATCGGCAAACATTCACAAATAACTAGAAATTAAAAAATGTCCATAGTGGTTGAAAGTTCATTGACATATATAGTGCAGCGTTCTTAAAGTGAGGTAAGAACTGGAACCAAGCGTAGATAATGATTTCAATTCAAGCAAAAATCTTCATAAATTCGGAATCAAAGTATAAGTGGCAGAAGTGAATACCCTTACCGGAGGAGGTGGAAACAGTCACCGTACGGTGGAGTGTCATATGAGCTTATAGGGGTCAAACGATCCCAGGGATGCTGTGCTGGAAAATCCTGGTGGTAGGTTCCATCCGGGACAACCGTGGTTGTGAGGTGCTCTGTGGATCCACAGCAGATAGAGGGATGACTCTCAAAGGAAGCAGGCTGTTGGAGAAGACGACTTCCACCCCATGAGTGTTCAGTTCATAAGGAAAGGAAAAAAATCTCCACATAGGGTATGAATCCAATATAAAAAGTAGTTTTATTTAAAAATTGCTGGAAAACTCCTTAACGTGCACTGAATCGAGTAAATAAAAAGTGATCATAAAGTAGAGATAAAATCGCGTGGTAACAAAACATCAGAAGCTTTAGCGACCCGACATGTTTCGGACGATGGTCCTTCAACTGGGGCATATATGTATATCTCCTGTAATATGTCTGCAGTCTCTGACCATCTCCTGTAATAGGTCTGCAGTCTCTGACCATCTCCTGTACTATGTCTGCAGTCTCTGACCATCTCCTGTAATAGGTCTGCAGTCTCTGACCATCTCCTGTACTATGTCTGCAGTCTCTGACCATCTCCTGTACTATGATTGCAGTCTCTGACCATCTCCTGTACCATGTCTGCAGTCTCTGACCATCTCTTGTAACATGTCTGCAGTCTCTGACCATCTCCTGTACCATGTCTGCAGTCTCTGACCATCTCTTGTATCATGTCTGCAGTCTTTGACCATCTCCTGTACCACGTCTGCAGTCTCTGACCATCTCCTGTACCATGTCTGCAATCTCTTACCATCTCCTGTACCATGTCTGCAATCTCTGACCATCTTCTGTATTATGTCTGCAATCTCTGACCATCTTCTGTATTATGTCTGCAGTCTCTGACAATCTCCTGTACTATGATTGCAGTCTCTGACAATCTCCTGTACTATGATTGCAGTCTCTGACCGTCTCTTGTATCATGTTTGCAGTCTCTGACCATCTCCTGTACTATGTCTGTGGGCTCTTTCGAAACAGACTCTAAAACAGAAGCCCTCTCTGTGTGCTCAGAGTGACTCCCTCCAGGTCTCATTAGTGTACACTCTTCCTGTATTTTCTTTATTGTTAAAAGATCATGGGAGGATCCTAGGGTAACGAAGACTTCTTAGGGGAGCATCTCTGTGTTTGAGTCGTTGCCATAGAAACATTTGTAAAGGGGAGGAGTTGGTAAGATGACCACGCCCACGTGGGGGCGCCAGAAATATTTCTGCACCCAGGGGCCCTGGCTATGACGGCTCGCGCAGGGGAGCCAACCTGCTGCAGTGCAACTGCGGCGGTTGGTCGGAAGGCGGTTAAGCTGGCCATTTACAGTACTACTAGAATTTCTTTAGAAAATTTGTGTTTTCTGAATGTTTGTTCTATTTGCTAATGGTTACTAGGGTCAAATCAATGATCGCTTTTGACTGTAGTAACAAGAAAATGAGAAGGAGCAGGATGGCAATTTTTTTCTCAAACGGACAAAATTCTAACTGGAAATATGGTTTTCATTCAGGAAAATCATACATATACTCTGTATTAGGGATGCACCGATACCATTTTTTTTTTTTTTTTACAATGAGTACAAGTACCGATACTTTTTTTTTTTTTTTTTTTTTTAGTACTCGCCAATTACCGATTCCTACCGCAACTGTTTTGTTTTAACTTCCGCTGCAAGCATTGAAAAGTTATTTACAAATGAAATAAATAGATTTTTTTTTAATTTTAGTGCTTTTTCAATGTGAAATGTGTAAATATATGTTAATATATATGTGTAAAAATATTCACTAGCAAACAAAAAAAAAAATTTTAATTGTTTATCGTTTATAAAATAGACGTTAACAAAAGAAAAAAAAAGCAGGAAAATAATAATTAAATGGAGGAGAATAGGGAGTAAATTAAGGGTTATTAAGGGGTTAAACAGAGGAACATTTGTTCATCCCTTTGATCTGCAGATGTAGAAACAGAAATATACAAAAAGAAACAATGTTTCTTTTTATTTTAGCAGGGCTGAGCAATGTTGTTAATAAACTTTGCCAGCTGCTTTTTTTTTTTTTTTTTTTTTGACAGCTCCAATTACCGGACTTCTTTAACACTGGGGAGACCCACTGACAGCTCGGTTCAGTATCGGTGCATTTGCACGAGTACCGATACTTGTGCAAATACTCTATCGGCACCGATACTAGTATTGGTGCAACCCTACTCTATATGTAATGCACGTGTTCTAGAACAAAGGAACCCTGTTTAATAGGATTTGGATTCCATTCATGTGGGAGATCTGGATATCATTTTAACTACTTGACCTTCAGAAAGGTTTTTTCCCCCCTTCATGACCAGACCATTTTTAGCTATTCAGCATTGTGCTACTTTAACTGGCAATTGCACGGTCATGCAACACTGTACACAAATGAAATTTACATAATTTTTCCACACAGATAGAGCTTTCTTTGGGTGATATTTGATATTTTTTTTTTTATTTTGCTATATAAATGAAAAAAAACAAAAATTTTCTGTTATAAAACCAAATTTTCTAAATTTAGGCCAAAATGTATTTTGCTACATGACTTTGGTAAAAACATCCCAATAAGTGTATATTAATTGGTTTGTGTGAAAGTTATAACATCTACAAAATTATGGTGTATATACCAAACTATGCATTCATAGTATATATACCGAACTTTGCATTCATTTGTATTTCATAAAAATGTTTATAAACCTTTACAAGTCAATAAAAATACTGCATAAATTGTGATGCAGACCAAGATTTCCTCTGTCCCTTGTGCATCTGGATTTAGGGCTGGATTCACCCCGAGATTGCACAGGAATGCGACACACAGGAGTGCGATTCCTGTGTGATGGTTTTTGACAGCCCATTAATTTGAATGAGCTGCAAAATGCATCGGACCATGGGAAAAGTAGTCATCGCACTACTATTAAAAACGCTGTACTGTGGTTTATGCCTGAGGTTTGTTAGAACATTTTTAAAATGCATACACAGATCAAATCCTGTGTTCTGAGTATCTAGAATGAGAGTGTGCATCACACGTCAGTCACTTTGATGTGAATTTCAACGTATAATAACGTATTTCTCTGTGTACAGGTTCCTCCATTGTGCGATTACATTGTGGAACAGCTTCCAGTTCATCTCAGGAAATCCACAACTTGCACTGATGCACCAGAAGGAGTGTCTTTGTGAACTAAGGCACATGCACTTGGCAGTTACTCATGATCCAAAGTCAGATTCTGTTATTTATGTACCAAATTGACATCAGCCAATAAAATCTTTTATTTGCGTTTGCTTGGGCTTTAATTGCATGCATATACAGAAGCTTGTATGTTACAAATTAGATATTAATGGAGACCTGTCATGAAAAACATGCAGAGCCCATTGTTGCTGACCTCCATCTAAAAATGCAGAATACCAAGCTCTCTCTGGCTTTAGTACTTTCCTGGTCACTGACCTGGAATAAGCATCCAGTCACAGCTCTTAAAATTCCCAACTCACACCCTTGTTCAAATTGCAATAAAACAACAATGTCAGTAAAACGGACAAGCAACTAGCATTTCCAAAAAGGGAGGTCAGAAACAGCAGCCTCCATGTTTCTCTTAGCACGTCTATTTAAATATTTTCATAAACAGGAAACAAAGACAGCAATGCATCTTGGTTCTTGCACCCCCAAAGCTTAGACCCTAGCCCCTTGAGTATATTAATCTGGGAATTTGCCAACCTGTTCAAGGTGTAATTGTGCCTATGGATTAAATACAGATATTCAGCCCTGAACTTTACATATTCCACATACTGTATATTACTCAGGTTTAACCACTTTGCTACACTAAAAACTGTCAGCGTCATGGTCACTTAGAGGTTAGAATTACTGCCTAAAATCCTTGCATTAAATCTGCCAAAAGGTAAATGTTGTCCTTGAGCTTCCACCAAATCCTTATTCCATAAATATTCTATTAGTTTGTAAAAATATATGACTGTTGGCATAGAGAACACCCAAAAAGTGGGAGTAATTTGTATGATTTGTGCCTAATAAGTAAAAGATGGAGGGTACAAGCTCACATTGGAAGTAGTTGGTGTTGTCTTTTTATTTAACTGCCCCTTTCATTGTTAGGGCACTTTTTCACACTGAGGGAGGCGCGGGGGCGTCAGCGGTAAAGTGCGCTATTTTTAGCTGCTTTGCGGGTGCTTCGGCAGCGCTGGCCATTGATTTCAATGGCTGGGGCGTTTTAGGAGCGGTGTGTTCACCACTTCCACAACGCCCCAAAGATGCTGCTTGCAGGACTTTTTTTCCTGTCTTGCAAGTGCACTGCTCCACTGTGAAAGCCCTCGGTCTTTCACTGGCTTCTAATCTGAAGAATAGCTCTTTTGTAACTTGTAAAATGGCCAGGCATCTGTGCAAACTGAATTGTCTTGATGGAGGAAAGTACATATGTGCTTTTATCTTCATAAGTTTTTTGAGGAGAAAAGGTAGTGACATGGGGCTTCTCTGGCCAGGAAGGTCTGCCTGCAACTGCACAAATTTCAGGCTGTTGTACAAGCTGCAGGAATGCCTCACACAGATCCTTCCCCATACCACATCTGCCACCGGAAAACATCAGCTCACCGATGGTTGGAGACAGCTTGGGCTTAAAGGTAATTGGCTCAGCGTTTTTATGTTTGACTTTGACATGGCCATCTAGCATTCCATCGTCCTCCAAACTGCAGTGTATTGCAGAACCGACATCTGGTTTTCTAAGAAAAAGCAACAAAATAAAGTCTTTAGAAAAAAGTGAAAATCCTCAAACTCCAATAGTGTAAATGCAAAGTTGCACAGAATATCAGATCTAGTTACTTATGACGCATGCTAGAATTTTCTTATTTCCCTTGATCATTATGCAGCTCATTTACTATACAATAAAAGTCCTGTGCTCAAGCTAGCCAAAATGAAAGCTCACAGTGACCTATGAGCCTTTCCTCCTATTCTTGACAAGTTGTACAAATGCCTCTTTAGCTATACCTGGACTAAAACCACAGGTTATTGTACAGTCATAAACGTTAATGATTACAATAAAAATATTTTCCTTATGCTAAGATAAAGGGTAAAGGGAAAAACGGGTCAAATGTTTCATAGCAAGATGGCCAATTATGTAAATTACAAAAGATTTGGCCCATAAAATGCACCAGACTGTTTTGTGTCCTGATGGTGTAATAGTGTTAATACATTGACCTCAGTGCTGGATGTGCAGATGGATGTGCAGATGCTGCAATGGATTTAGCTGCTTTATGCTATAGCTTGCTGTACAGCTATGCTGTAATCTAAATGCGAACTGGTCCTCTTTGTTCTTGATCTACACTTTTTTAGCACCAGTTGGTAAAGCTGCTAATGTTTTAAGATTTCACATGCATCCACCTACTCCCCCCGCCAAATTTAGATTTGCTTAACCAGGTTGGTGACCTAAATGTACTCTACTGGAGTTAAGAAATACAGGTAGGTTGACAGTGAAGAACCTGTAGCAAACAGATGATTATTTTGCTCACTTTGCACTTTCGTTCTGAAGAATGTTACTCCAGATTAATTTTTAATCTGGCAAAAGATGGAATTAAATTCATTCGGTTCAGCACTATGTATGGACGTTCCTGCTTGACAGAAGTCAGTCTAACAATTGACTTCTGTTTAACAGGAATGTTGGGGAAAAAATTTTGATCAGTAGCTGCAGCCACTTATCCATCTCGTAGCAATAGGGGGCGCAATTGTAACCCTGCCCATGTGGCCTCCCCAGTTGCGTATAATCCATGGAGGCAATGTGTGCAGTGCACCTATGGATGAGACAAGCCTGGGGCTTCAGCTGCGCCTATCACTGCCTGGTCTCTGGCTTCTGTCAGACGATCCTGTGTGACTTGCTTCTCAGTCACACAGAGATCTCTTGCTGGTGCTTCGGGTGGCTGTCTGGGGATGGGAAATGCATCTCTGGAGGGGGTGGGGTTCTGATCTGATCCACCGGAGCCCCGAGAAGGAAAGGAAATCTGCCATCCCTGTAAGAGAGCGAGATGTGATTCTGAGGTGAGGTCTGTGAAATTAGGGAGGATGGGGAATTGTACAGACTGGGGGGGGAATGTGGGACTTGTACAGATTGGGGGGGGACTTGTACAGACTGGGGGGGACTTGTACAGACTGGGGGCGCGGGGGATTTGTGCAGACTGGGGGGGTTAGGGACTTGTACAGATTGGGGGGGCTTGTACAGACTGGGGAGGGGGATTTGTGCAGACTGGGGGGGGACTTGTTCAGATTTGAGGGACTTGTACAGACTGGGGGAGACCTGAGCAGAATCTGGAGGAACGTGTGCAGACTGGGGGGGACACTGAGGGAGGGGGCTTGTATAGATTTGGGGGTGGGCTTGTGCAGTGTGGGAGGGTCAACTGCACAGTGGAAGCGGTGGCTAGTAGTGGGGGGGGGGCAGGTCAACTTTTGCACTGGAGCCCAATAGCTTTTAGATACACCTCTGCACGTGGGCATTACCTAAGACGGTCTGTATGCAACTGCAGTCTGCCTAGGAACACCCACTCTCCAGACTGACTTCATCAAGGCATTTTGATATTTACTTAGTTACACCCAATAGCCAGCACTTTGCTTTCATCGGGTTTGAAGGGTCTTGAGAGGAGTACTCGGACATGGGGCTGTGATGTTTTCAGAAAGCACCCCAGTAGCTGCTCCCACCAGCCTCTATGTTCCTGCATTGCATAGAGAAGCACAAAGACCTAGTGATGATGTCTCTGGGTCTAAAATGAGGCACATAATGAAAACCAAAACTTTTTTTTTTTTTTTTTTTACTTTTTTATTGATGGAAGGGGATGGGGAGACCGGGGAAAGCAAAATATCAGCATATTCAAACTCCAGCTTAAAAATGAAAGCCCTCTTAACCAGCCCAATGCTGGGATTTCCATGTTTTGCAGGTTATTAAAAAGCACGTTTGCCAGACTACCATTTACTAAATCTGTATATTGTACTTAAAATAATAAAGAAATGAACAGGAAAGGGTGGTTTTCAGATATCTTATTTAAGCAAAATGTTTTTATACGTCAGTTCTAGCAGTAATAAATAAACAAGTACCAGATGTTTGGAACATGAACTTCTAAGTGTGCAGGTGGTGTCCGGTTCCTCCCTATATTAACGAAGTAGGTCTTGGGAATTGTTATGTTTGCAAAATGTTAAATGAGATCATTCACAAAAGTTCATGTGCTGGATGAAGGGGTTCATGACAAAAAAATAAGCTTTTTGGCATATAGTCAGTCTTTGACTACAATAATCTGTAGAGGTGGCCCTTTTACAGGTAGGGGCATGATGTAAAGGAAATGAAATGCGTCACCGTGTGATAAACGGAAACTTTGATAGTATTTTAAAAGTATATGGCAATCATTGCACCAATGAGACACCCTGGTAATGTGTGGTGTCAGTTCATCGTTGTGTTGCGATGGGAAAAACTCCAACAGCAAAGCAGGTTATATCCATCTGGTATTTCTTTGTTTTAAATATTTGCTCTAGGATTCCTGTATTGAAGTTTAAAAATTTACAAAATGCCACAAAAGCTAAATCTGAGGTTTTCATACTTTTTCTGACATGCCCTCTTTGGAAGAAGCTTGACTTTTGTTTTGAAAACCATTTATCATTTTCCCTCCACTTCACAATTATGTGCCACTTTGTGCTGGGCTATCACATAAAATTCCAATAAAATACATTTACATTTTTGGTTGTAACATGACAAGATGTGGAAAATTTCAAGGGGTATGAATACTTTTTCAAGGCCCTGTATACAACCCGTGTTATTTACTAGCATGTATTAGGTTTTTTCGATTGGGTTATTTTGGTTTGCATATACCTGCAGTTTTTTTTGCCATGCTGCATCTGTCAATATAATATACTAGCTGTAGTGATATTATATCAGTTATTCTATAGTTTAGTTTATTTCGCTGCAAAGCAACATGTCATTAAATAAATATGCTGTGCTGTTGGAGGGAAAAAAAAGCAGTATAGGTATTAGTGCAAACTCCATGCCAATTGGCAGCATAGACCACAGAATCCACATATTTACGGTGTCATCCCCATAATACCTCCCACTGACTTTTTTTTACTTTTAGTAGTTGTTTACAATCCCCTAAATTTATATCAGTAAGCATGTCATTGCAATGTGTTCCTACATGAGGTGCACATGGAAAATTCTGACATGTCTGACAGTGGTCAGACAAACCCATAAACATTTGAGCACATCACATTTTTCATTTACGTACACCACCACTTGGCTGATTCATATGCTAAGACATACACTTTATAGTAAAACATCTTTTTTGTAATCTTTATTTCTAATAATACAGATTAGGGCACAGGATCTTTGGTCTCAGCCATGGGTTTTATGCAGCTACCTTCAGGTGACTAGACACTGGGGTATTACAAAATTTTGCTGTAGCTTTCCATAGAAGTTGTGTCAGGGCTGATCTCAGCCCTTCCTTCTGAAAGCTGGCCGCTCAGCTGTCGGCCAATTGCCAGCTCCTATCTCTCCACGATGACTCACCTGTTGATGATATCCTGCTCGTCAGTCCTGCCTACTTAAGGCGTCCAGTCCAGATGATCTCTGCCTTCGCCTTGGTCACATCTCTAGAGACACGCTCCTGTGTTCCTGTTAAAGACTTGCTTGGCTGACATTCCTTCTTGCTCCAGATCCTGCTTCCTGTTCTACTACGCTCTGGCTCCCTGACGTTTTGGCTTGTCTGACTATCCGTTACGGTTCCTGAACTCTGGCTATGTTTTGACTACGTTTACCTTTTTTTCTTATTATTAAACTGTACTTTTTTATTAAACTGTGTGATTTAACTGTACTTCTGTCTCAGTCTGATTCATGGTTTCTGACAGTAGGCGAAGGCCATGAATTCAGAAGATGCAGTCAATTCACTTGTTGGTAATATTTTTTCCAGATTGGATGAGCAGGATCACCGCATGGATCAGTTTGCCACGGCATTACAAACGCTCCTGAGTCGCACGGCTCACCTGGAATCTCCCACTGTGGCTGCTCCGGTACAGCCTGTGTTGCAGGCCGTCCCTGCTGCTGCTCCAATCTTTGTGCAGGCACCTGCCCCGAGTATTATCTCTATAAGAGGTATGTCTGGTTCCGCTGTGCTTCCCCAGCAATTTGGGAGCGATCCAGTCCAATGCAGAGGGTTTCTCAACCAGGTTAAGATATACTTTGAGATGCTGCCCCAGGCGTTTCCCACAGACAGAAGCAAAGTAGGTTTTTTTAATAGCTTTGCTTTCTGAGAGAGCCTTGGCCTGGGCCAACCCTCTATGGGAGAGGCAAAAACCTGTTGTCTTGAATTACCCTGAGTTTGTGACTACTTTTAAAAGGGTGTTTGACATTCCCGCACGCTCCGCTTCTGCTGCCAAGTGCCTCATGTCCATCAGAGTATGGGAACTGTTGCCGATTATGCCATTGAATTCCGTACTCTAGCAGCAGAGGTTGCTTGGAACAATGAGGCCCTCGTGGCTGCTTTTTCTCATTGTCACTCGGTTACCATCAAGGATGAGATAGCAGCCCGAGATATACTGGAGCCTGGAGAGGTTGATCACGTTTGCCATCCTCATTGACTCCAGACTCAGAGAAAGACTCCCTTTTAAGGAGTGCTTGCAGAAACCTCCTGTACATTTGTCTCTGAACTTTGCAGTCCCAGCCTTGCCTCCCTCATCTTCTATGCCTCCTGGTACCAAGTCGGTCTGTGAAGATGAACCCATGCGCTTGGGCTTCACGTGTCTCTCTGCGGATGAGAGAACCTTTAGGAGGAGGTAGAGATTGTGCCTTTATTGTGGCCTGGCAGGTCACTTTTTGAAGTCTTGTCCTACCCGTCCAGGGAACGCCCGAACCTTTTGGTGGCGTTTTTTCATCCCCAGTTATCCAGAAGGATAAGCCCCTGGTTTCGGTCACCCTTTCTTGAGCTGAGTCATCCATCGAGATACAGGCTCTAATCGACTCTAGGGCTGCAGGCCTGTTCATTGATACTGCCTTTGTATCAAAGCACTCGATCCACTGCAGCTGCATGACACTCCACTTGCCATTGAGGCTCTCGATGGGAGACCTCTACATCCTGCCCATGTGACTCATGAGATGGTTCCATTGTCCATGGCCGTAGGGGCTCTTTACCATGAGATAATCCAATTCCAAGTTATTTCCTCACCTAAGTTTCCGCTGGTTATTGGTTATCTTTGGTTTCAAAGGCACAACCCCTCTTTTGATTGGCTCCATGCTGAGGTTATCTCCTGGTCACCACACTGCAGTGAGACATGCTTCCAGAAGCTAGCAAGGTCCTGTGCACCTCTTCACTCTCCTCCCTGCCGGAGGAGTACCGCGATTTTAGTGATGTCTTTGACAAAGGTCAAGCCAGTAGTTTGCCTCAAAACCCGGCCGTATGATTGCGCAGTTGACCTTCAACCTGGTGTCATACCCCCACGTGGCCGGGTTTACCCTTTGTCGGTCTTGGAGGATAAGGCCATAGAGGAGTATGTTGCAGACGCACTTTCGAGGTTTCATCTGCAAATCCTCGTCTCTTGCTGGTGCTGGTTTCTTCTTTGTGAAGAAGAGCTGTGAACTGAGATCTTGTATTGATTATAGGGGTGTCAGTCGTTTCATGATTAAGACTGCCTAACCGATTCCGTTGATTATGGAATTATTTGACTGCCTCAAGGGCGCAACGGTTTTCACGAAGCTTGATTTGAGAGGGGCACACAATTTTGTGAGGATTATGGAGGGCGACGAGTGGAAAACTGCATTTAATACCAGATAAGGCCATTATGAGTACCTTGTAATGACTTTTGGCCTTTGTAACGCCCCGGCAATTTTCCAAGAATTTATTAACAATGTCCTCCAAGATTTGTTGCAGTTATGTGTGGTGGTTTATCTCCATGATATCCTCATATTTTCCAAGTCCCTGGAGGGCCACCACACAGATGTCTGTCGTGTGCTTCAGTAAGAGAGAACAATCTCTATTGTAAACTGGAGAAGTGCAAGTTCCATTGTGAAAAGGTTAAATTCCTGGGTTATGTCATTTCCACTGCTGGTTTTTCGATGGACCCAGAAAAACTTTCGGCAGTTCTACAATGGCCCCAACCCATGGGTTTACATCCTCTGCAGCGTTTCCTGGGCATTGTCAACTATTGTCGGAAGTTTATTCATAACTTCTCGTCTCTGGTCAAGCCCCTGACTGATATGACCAGAAAGGACAGTAACCCACAGAGTTGGTCTCCGGAGTCCATTAAGGCCTTTGAGAGTCTCAAGTCTGCCTTTGTTTCTGCTCCTGTGTTGGCACATCCTGATCCTACGTTACCTTTTATCCTTGAGGTTGATGCTTCTGAGACTGGTGTTGGCGCCCTTCTGTCTCAACGTCCTACCTCTAAGAGCGCTATGCATCTTTTTGGCTACTTTTCCAAGAAATTGTCACCTGCGGAGTGCAATTACGAGACTGACAGAGAGCTGACGCCTTGTCACGACAATTTTCCTCCACTTCCAATTTGGAGTTGGTTCCGGTTCCTGTGATCCCACCTAATCGTATTCTGGCTACGTTACGCACCAGTCTCGCTTCTCCTTTGGGTGACAAAATTCTTGCTGCTCGGGTCCATGCTCCTCCTGAGAAACCTTGTCACCACTGCTTTGTCCCAGAGAGTCCCCATACTGTGGTGCTCCAGACTTACCATTCTCCCAAGGCTGCTGGCCAACCCCTGGAAGAATCAACTCTTTTGGGCCATTTACCAACAATTCTGGTGGCCTAGTCTACGTGCGGATGTAACTGCCCTCGTAGCTGCCTGTTCCGTGTATGCTTTTATTAAACAAGTGTGATTTAACTGTACTTCTGTCTCGGCCTGATTTCATGCTTTCTAACAGCATGTTTCTGCAACCCATATTATGTGTTGATACATTGTGGTGCCATTCATTTTTTAAAGCACCAAGCCAACATACATGCATTGCAGAGTACTTCAATGCATGGTAACACACCAAAATGTGTTACGGTGTGTTGCATTAAATTTTGTAGCATGTCCAATTTTTGGGATGTTTTGTTGTGTTGGCAATCCATTATTATCAGTGGGTTGCCTTAATGCCGTGCACACAAACGCATATTATAATGCATGGTTACTCATGGGTATATATGTAAATGAGTCCTGACACACAGGGGTATCCTATCCTTCATTAATCCCTCTAGGTAACTTGGTTTGGCAGACTCAAGTGGTTCCTGCAGAACATCGTATTCTGTTTTATAGTGTTGCCACAATACTAGATTTCACAGGTGAGAACAAACCAAAGGTTTTCAAATATCTATGTGGATGTTATATTCAAAATCTCTACATTTGTTAGTTTTTATAGAGCAGGTCCAATGTAACGTATAACATAGAAATAGAGTATGATTTTGTGTACACAAAATTGACTGATATATTTACTTGAAAAATTATTATGTTGAGAGTTTGTTGTGACCTAGTGAATTCTTACCTGAACCCAGTCACAGCCTAAAATACAAACTGTTCAAGAAACAGATGGTCCAGGAAAAAAAAAGACATAATCAGTTAGGAATGTACTTTGTGAGAAGATCTTATAAAAGGGCCAAAACACTTATTGTGAGCAGATGCATTGACTCAGTCATATACTCCTTTTTTCTTTTTTTTTTTTTCTAGCAAAATTATCTAAGTTTCCTTGTTTTAGGCTGGATTTACACCTTTTCATTGCAGTATTTGTAGCACTGTCCCTGTAGGGCTTGCGGAGTGTTGACTTCATAGGCCTCTCTCTGGTTACCTGCAGCTGGTTACTAATAGTTCCCACTTACAGTGGGGCAAAAAAGTATTTAGTCAGCCACCAATTGTGTAAGTTCTCCCACTTAAAAAGATGAGAGAGGCCTGTAATTGTCATCATAGGTATACCTCAACTATGAGAGACAAAATGTGGAAACAAACCCAATCACATTGTCTGTCTGATTTTTGAAAGAATTTATTTGCAAATTATGGTGGAAAATAAGTATTTGGTCAATATCAAAAGTTCATCTCAATACTTTGTTATATATCCTTTGTTGGCAATGACAGAGGTCAAAAGTTTCTATAAGTCTTCACAAGGTTGTCACACACTGTTGCTGGTATGTTGGCCCATTCCTCCATGCAGATCTCCTCTAGAGCAGTGATGTTTTGGGGCTGTCGCTGGGCAACACAGACTTTCAATTCCCTACAAAGGTTTTCTATTGGGTTGAGATCTGAAAACTGGCTAGGCCACTCCAGGACCTTGAAATGCTTCTTACGAAGCCACTCCTTCATTGCCCGGGCGGTGTGTTTGGGATCATTGTCATGCTGAAAGACCCAGCCACGTTTCATCTTCAATGCCCTTGCTGATGGGAGGAGGTTTGCACTCAAAATCTCACAATACATGGCCCCATTCATTCTTTCATGTACATGGATCAGTCATCCTGTTCCCTTTGCAGAGAAACAGCCCCAAAGCATGATGTTTCCACCCCCATGCTTCACAGTAGGTATGGTGTTCTTTGGTTGCAACTCAGCATTCTCTCTCCCCCAAACATGACGAGTTGTGTTTCTACAAAACAGTTCTACTTTGGTTTCATCTGACCATATGACATTCTCCCAATCCTCATCTGGATCATCCAAATGCTCTCTAGCAAACCTCAGATGGGCCCGGACATGTACTGGCTTAAGCAGGGGGACACCTCTGGCACTGCAAGATCTGAGTCCCTGGTGGTGTAGTGTGTTACTGATGGTAGCCTTTGTTACGTTGGTCCCAGCTCTCTGCAGGTCATTCACTAGGTCCCCCCATGTGGTTCTGGGATTTTTGCTTACTGTTCTTGTGATCATTTTGACCCCACGGGGTGAGATCTTGCGTAGAGCCCCAGATCGAGGGAGATTATCAATGGTCTTGTATGTCTTCCATTTTCTAATTATTGCTCCCACAGTTGATTTCTTCACACCAAGCTGCTTGCCTATTGCAGATTCAGTCTTCCCAGCCTGGTGCAGGTCTACAATTTTGTTTCTGGTGTCCTTCGACAACTCTTTATTCTTCACCATAGTGGAGTTTGGAGTGTGACTGTTTGAGGTTGTGGACAGGTGTCTTTTATACTGATAGCAAGTTCAAACAGGTGCTATTAATACAGGTAATGAGTGGAGGACAGAGGAGCCTCTTAAAGAAGAAGATACAGGTCTGTGAGAGCCAGAAATCTTGCCTGTTTGTAGGTGACCAAAAGGTGACTTATTTTCCACCATAATTTGCAAATAAATTCTTTCAAAAATCAGACAATGTGATTGTCTGGATTTGTTTACACATTTTGTCTCTCATAGTTGAGGTATACCTATGATGACTAAATACTTTTTTGCCCCACTGTAGTTGCTGAGGGTTTCCTACTTTGTTTCTAGGGTTTCCTGCTTGGTCGCTAAGGGTTCCCACCTGGTTGCTAGGAGTTCCCACTCATCCCACCCTTACACCCGCTTGCTCGTTACTCAGGGACCAGTCCAGGGTATTTGTGTTTTTGTATTTTATTTTGGAACTTGGATGGGAGAAGGGATGAGTGGTATACTCCAACTGGAACTATTCACAAAAGATAAGGACAACTCTCACTTGGCCTCACCGGATTGGTAGTAGAAGCAGTCACACTGCTTTGACCATACAGCCACATGTATGGAAGGGTTAAATCGTCTTGCTCTCACTAGCAGCAGACTTTATGCACTACATTATCTTCAGGACACTCTCTAGCATTACCTTTACCGACACAATGGGGGGCGGCCCTCACTCGACAGGCCCCAAAGACACAGATCTGTACTCACAGTAGGCAGAATCAGATCCTTCCTGGTGACTCCCTTTCAGTCAGCTCTGCAGGACATCTGGATTCAGCTTCTCTCTCTCTCTAGGCCCCTGGATTGACCACCCAGGGCTGCAAGACTGCCTCCAAGGAGAAGAGGGCAGCCGCCCCCTCCCTCCTTGACTCTGTTCCCCTACTCAACTAACTCTGAGCACATGTACTCTGGCCTTATATACAGTATCCGAACATGCAATGCAGCACTTTTCATTTGCCAAAATCCAGGGCTGTAACAAACCTTGTGCACTTACTTGTCAGATCCCCTCCCACTGTCCAATATGCCTCCCTATTGGACCAGTGGGGGACACTCAGAACAAGCTGAGCTGCACCTGAGTACAATGAGCAGACCTAACTAATAGATCCTGCTCTCTGGTAGGCAGAAAGCACTTGAAGTTTCACCTGACCGTCTTCCTGGTAAGCAGAAAGATCAAAAACTATACTCTTCAAGCACCTACCTGGGAGGGTGCTACATCAACATGCCCTAAGACACGGTATATGGGTGTCATGGTGCATTGCCAATGCACATATACAGTAGATTTAATGCACCTGCACAATAGTTAACCCTAACACACTAAATACATACCTCCCTTTTGAGATTGGAATGAGGGACACCTATCAGCAAAAGCATGCAGGCATAGGACACACCACTTGCCACGTCCCCTTAAAGGAGAATTGTAAAAAAAAAACAAGATTGGTTAAACCCATAAGCGTTTTTTTACCACTACTATTCCTTCATATTGGCTTTTGTAATATACAAATGCAGCTATTTAGAAATCGGATGGAAGGTTTAGCACTGGAAAACACTTTTTGATAGATAAAAAGTGCATTTTAAAAACATCTATATAGATCAGACCACAATGAGGGACAAATTAGGAGGAATGAGGGACATTGCTCCAAATCAGGGACAGTCCCTCAAAATCAGGGACAGTTGAGAGCTATGTAGATATGAATGCTCTACTGCAGATTGTGGGGAGTATTGAAACTCCATTGAAAATAAACAGGCTGCCTAACACAACACATCTCAATATACATAAAGGTATGAATTAGCCTTAAAGTAGAGCTAAAGCATCCTTAAAGTGTAAGTAAACCCCCCTATCGTTTTCAGCCAAGGAAGCTGCTCTCTTTGCCTCTGTTTAATCTACAACAGCCATGATTCTGCACATGTGATTAGTTATGACACCAGCCATTGGATGGTTTGACAGTTTGGTTGAGAGCACGACCACTGGTAGTGTTACATTTCCGGCACGTGCCGTAAATGAAACTGTTTTATGGATGGGTTTATTTTGGCTTTAAGTTCTACAGAATCTGTACTTACAGTTTTCCCTTCGTCCACCTGCAAAGTTCAGCTGTGCTTCTCCTGAATTCAGCAGCTGTTACGCAATGTGGCGACGGCAACTGGTGCTCAATATTGTGGGGGGGGGGGGGGGTGCGGCAAACCAATGCTCTGCGCCCCGAGCCCATCCTTTTTTTAAGCCAATTAGAGCCTCAGGCTCTAATCATGTGCTTAAAAAAAAAAAAACAATGAAATCCATGTGTCCGGCACCCTGTATGTAGATTAGGGGCCAGGCGCATGGATTAGGGGGGCCGCCACTGCTGTTACTGAAACCCTTCCACTGTGAGTTGCAGTGTCTGGGAATGGGAAATTGAATCAAAGGAAGATTTGGCTCAGGGAAGTTCAATGAAGATTTGTGTTTACTGTAAGAGGTATGTGCATCACATAGTAACTGGATTTGGGTCCTGTATAGACTGTCATACAGGATCCTTTACTAGTAATCCCTTCATGACGAAGGGACAACGTGTAAAACAAATACTAAACTTTATATTGCAACTTTGACACGTATTAGTAAAACTGTACGTATCATTACAACTATTTAGCGTAGTCAGGTGGATTATACCTTGTGTTTTTTCTGGACGAATTGGACTTTTATTAGGTGCTAAAAGGTAATGAATATCTCCTGATTTTTATCCTTGAAAGGATAACTGGAACAAAATTGTAAAAAAAATATTTTTTAAAATTAAGCTGTATATTTCTTCCTATTACCATAGCCTAATGCCAAAGAACAGCCCAAAATATAGTGGGTATAGAAAAGACCCCCGCCCCCCTTTCAAATCAAATTTTGTTGCTAGCCAGCTGTATTTACTAGTGCAGCAAGTGAAAAATATAACACCAACATGTCAGAAAAAAATTCAAAAAACAATCACTGAGTTGGGAAAAGGATCACCCCCTTGTGTCAGTATTTTGTTGAACCACCTTTTGCTTTAATTACAGCCTTTAGTCTGTTGGAATATGTCTCTACTAACTTCTAGACTTTGTAATATTTGCTCACTCTTCGAGCCCTAAGGGCGCTGCTGAGGAACTAAGGATTCATTCATGCTGCTCTGAAAAGTGATCCAAGTTTGACAGGTGCTGAGGAGGTGATATGTTTCCTCTTCCCCACCTGATTTAACCCCATGATTGCCGTGCAATGCACTCGATTGCGACACGGTGGTACGGCAATTACCCTTTCATGACTAAGCCTATTTTTGAAATTTGGTGTTTACAAGTTAAAATCCATATTTTTTGCTAGAAAATTACTTAGAACCCCCAAACATTTTATATATTTTTTAGCAGAGAATCTAGAGAATAAAATGGAGATTGTTGCAATATTTTATATCACACGGTATTTGTGCAGCGGTGTTTTAAACTCAAATTTTTGGAAAAGGGACACTTCCATGAATTTTAAAAAATCCAAACAGTAAAGTTACCCCAATTTTTTTGTATAATGTGAAAGATGATGTTACGCCGAGTAAATAGATACCAAACATGTCACGCTTTATAATTGCACGCACTCGTGGAATGGCGACAAACTATGGTAGCTATGAATTTCCATAGGCGACGCTTTAAATTTTTTTTACGGTTACCAGGAGGTCTAGGGCTAGAATTATTGCTCTCGCTCTGACGATCGCGGCGATACCTCACATGTGTGATGTGAACACCGTTTACATATGCGGGCGCGACTTCCGTATGCGTTTTCTTCGCTGCGCGAGCTCGCGGGGACGGGGGCGCTTTAAAAAAAATTTTTTTTTAATTTATTTTTATACTAATTAATGGTGTTTAAAAAAAAAATGTTTTTTTTTTACTTTTATTGCTGTCACAAGGAATGTAAACATCCCTTGTGACAGTAATAGGTGGTGACAGGTACTCTTTATGGAGGGATGGGGGGTCTAAAAGACTCCCCATCCCTCCTTTACACTTAAAAGTATTCAGATCGCCGAAAACGGCGATTCTGAATACTGTGTATTTTTTTTAAATTCGGCGCCATTGGCAACCAAGTAAACGGGAAGTGATGTCATGACGTCGCTTCCGCGTTTACATTGAGAAGGCTGGAACGAAGCCACCCACAGCTTCGTTCCAGCCCGCCCCCAGCCGCCGAAGGTACCCGATTGGACACCGGCCTCCCGATCGCACAGGAAGGCCCGGTAAGAGCGGCGGGAGGGGGGGGGGGATGTCCCCTCCCGCTCCTCCGGTATAACAGCCGAGCGGCTTTTAGCCGCATCGGTTGTTATATACGGATAGCCGATCGCCCGCTCTAAACAACGGTACCAGGATGATGCCTGCAGCTGCGGGCATCATCCCGGTATAACCCCCGAAAGCCGAGTACGCAGATATGCGTACGGTAGGCGGGAAGGGTTTAAATCAGGTGTCAGGAGACAACACTGTGCTCGGTGATCTTTGGCTTCTCCCATGTTTTTCAGGTAGATCTCCATCTCTTTAAGGTTGTCTACCCCTGCTCTATCTGACTTGCTACAGTTTCTAGTGCACGCTGTGAGAAGCCTACAGAGAGAGAAGCAGATACGCCCGTACAAGACTGATGATAAGGCTGGAGTTTGGCTTGAACAGTAACTTTTATTATTCCCTTAACGTTTCAGCTTCTGCATTTTGTATCTTCTGTATGGTTTAGAACCTTGACCGAGAGCTGTTGGTGACAGCTTGATTAGTGGGCTGTGAGCGCGCTCTCAGCATACAAACCTCATGCCAGCATGGACACATCTGTTAAAACACACTTTTCTTGATGCTGCATACACTATCTCACAAAAGTGAGTACACCCCGCACATTTTTGTAAATATTCTATTATATCTTTTCATATGACAACACTGAAGAAATTACACTTTAATACAGTAGTAGTTTAGTAAAGTAGTGAGTGTACAGCTTGTATAACAGTGTAAATTTGCTGTAAATCCGCTGGCAACAAAGTGAGTACACCCCTAAGTGAACATGTCCAAATTGGGCCCAATTAGCCATTTTCCCTCCCCGGGGTCATGTGAGTTGTTCGTGTTACAAGGTCTCAGGTGTGTAATGTGGAGCAGGTGTGTTAAATTAGGTGTCATCACTCTCTCTCTCTCATACTGGTCACTGGAAGTTCAACATGGCACCTCATGGCAAAGAACTCTCTGAGGATCTGAAAAAATAATTTTAGCTCTACTAAAAGATGGCCTAGGCCAGTGATGACAAGCCTTGGCACCCCAGATGTTTTGGAACTACATTTCCCATGATGCTCAACTACACTGCAGAGTGCATGAGCATCATGGGAAATGTAGTTCCAAAACATCTGGGGTGCCAAGGATCGCCATCACTGGCCTAGGCTATAATAAGATTGCTAAGACACTAAAACTGAGCTGCAGCATGGTGGCCAAGACCATACAGGGGTTTAAAAGGACAAGTTCCACTCAGAACAGGCCTCACCATGGTCGACCAAAGAAATTGAGTGCACATGCTCAGCATCATATCCAGAGGTTGTCTTTGAGATATAGACGTATGCTGCAGAGGTTAAGGGGGTGGGGGGTCAGCCTGTCATTGCTCAGACCATACGCCGCACACTGCATCAAATTGGTCTGCATGGCTGTCGTCCCAGAAGGAAGCCTCTTCTAAAGATGATGCACAAGAAAGCCCACAGTTTGAAGACAAGCAGACTAAGGACATGGATTACTGGAACCATGTGGTCTGATGAGACAAAGATAAACTTATTTTGTTCAGATGGTGTCAAGTGTGTGTGGCGGCAACCAGGTGAGTCTTGCCTACAGTCAAGCATGCTGGTGGGAGTGTCATGGTCTGGGGCTGCATGAGTACTGCTGGCACTGGGGAGCTACAGTTCATTGAGGGAACCATCAATGCCAATATGTACTGTGACATACTGAAGCATAGCATGATCCCCTCCCTTCGGAGACTGGGCCAAAGGGCAGTATTCCAACATGATAATGACCCCAAACACACCTGCAAGATGACCACTGCCTTGCTAAAGAAGCTGAAGGTAAAGGTGATGGATTGGCCAAGCATGTCTCCAGACCTAAACCCTATTGAGCATCTGTGAGGCATCCTCAAATGGAAGGTGGAGGAGTTCAAGGTCTCTAACATCCACCAGCTCCGTGATGTCGTCATGGAGGAGTGGAAGAGGACTCCAGTGGCAACCTGTGAAGCTCTGGTGAACTCCATCCCCAAGAGCGTTAAGGCAGTGCTGGCAAATAATGGTAGCCACACAAAATATTGACACTTTGGGCCCAATTTGGACATTTTCACTTAGGCGTGTACTCACTTTTGTTGACAGTGGTTTAGACATTAATGAGTGTACAGTTATACAAGCTGTACACTCACTACTTTACATTGTAGCAAAGTGTAATTTCTTCAGTGTTGTTACATGAAAAGATATATATAATTAAATATTTACAAAAATGTGAGGGGTGTACTCACTTTTGTGAGATACTGTATATGCCTTATACTGTCAGTAAAAGGTTAAATAACTACAGTGCCTTGCAAAAGTATTCACCCCCCTTGGCATTTTTCGTGTATTGTTGCCTCACAACATGGAATTAACATGGATTGTTTGAGGATTTGCATCATTTAATTTACAGAACATGCCCACAATTGTGAAGATTTTTTTTTTTATTGTGAAGCAAACAACAAACAAGGACAAAATAACAGAAAAATTCAATGTGCATAACTATTGACCCCCCCTAAAGTCAATACTTTGTAGAGCCACCTTTTGCGTCTATCACAGCTCCAAGTTGCTTTGGATAAGTCTCTATGAGCTTGCCACATCTTACCACTGGGATTTTTGCCCATTCCTTCTTGCAAAACTGCTCCAGCTCCTTTAAGTTGGATGGTTTGCACTTGTGAACAGCAATCTTTAGTCTGACCACAGATTTTCTATTGGATTGATGTCTGGGCTAGCCTCAAATCACACAGAGTGGTACAGGTTTTGCTCAAGAATATCCCTGTATTTAGCACCATCCATCTTTCCCTCAACTCTGACCAGTTTCCCAGTCCGGACTGCTGAAAAACATCCCCACAGCATGATGCTGCCACCACCATATTTCACTGTGGGGATGATGTTCTTTGGGTGATGTGATGTGTTGGGTTTACGCCAGACATAGCATTTTCTGTGGCCAAAAAGTTCAACTTTAGTCTCATTAGACCAGAGCACCTTCCTTCATACATTTTGGGAGTCTCCCATATGCCTTTTCGCAAACTCAAAACGTGCCTGTCACGGTACTACTTACAGTGGGCCCATAGGCGAGCAGGTGACACGGGATCCCCCAGGGCGTGGGGTCTAAGGGCCAGCTGGTATTCTGCCAGGGACCCCCTCACGAGGGTTTGGCCTTAACTGCGTGCTAGGGAAGTACCAGAAAACACTGTCAGACAAGGATGGATGGATGAAGCAAAGGAGAGCCAGATGGCGAGCCAAGGTCAGGGCGGGCTGCAGACAAATAATCAGAACAAGCCGAGTCGGTACACAAGAGATCAGTTCACGAGAGGTCAGGTTAAGGCAGGTTACATGAAGGGGGCTCAGAAACAAATGTTGCTCAAGCAACCAGAACTGGTCAGAGAGGGATTTAAATAGAGAAGCACATGAGAGGCTGGACAGGAAGTAGCAGGAAGGAATCATATATTAAGCAACAGGTGAGGGCGGCGACACCCATAGCTGCAGAGGGCAGCAGAGCTGAACACAAGCTAGTGGAACAACAGGTGCCAGCCGGCCTACAGCAGTAAAAGTGAGACACAGATCAGCTCCACAGCTGATCTGTGACCGAGCCATTTTGTTTTTTGCTGAAAGTAATGGCTTTCTTCTGGCCACTCTGCCATAAAGCCCAACTCTATGGAGCGTACGGCTTATTGTCGTCCTATGTACATATACTAAAGTCTCTGCTGTGGAACTCTGCAGCTCCTATAGGGTTACCTTAGGTCTCTGTGCTGCCTCTCTAATTAATGCCCTCCTTTCCCGGTCCGTGAGTTTTGGTGTGCGGACGTCTATTGGCAGGTTTGCTGTTGTGCCATGTTCTTTCCATTTGGTTATGATAGATTTGATGGTGCTCCTAGAGATCATCAAAGATTTGCATATTGTTTTATAACATAACCTTGACTTGTACTTCTCAACAACATTGTCCCTTACTTGTTTGGAGCGTTCCTTGGTCTTCATGGCAGTGTTTAGTTAGCGGTGCCTCTTGCTTAGGTGTTGCAGCCTCTGGGGCCTTTCAAAAAGTTGTGTATATGTAATGACAGATTATGTGACACTTAGATTGCACACAGGTGGACATCATTTCACTAATTATGTGACTTCTGAAGGTAATTGGTTGCACCAGAGCTTTTTATGGGCTTCATAACAAAGGGGTGAATACATACGCACATGCCAATTATCAGTTTTTTATTTCTGAAAAATAGTTTTATGTATATATTTTTCTAATTTTACTTCACCAACTTAGACTATTGTGTTCTGATCCATCACATATAATTCAGATTAAAAAAACATTGAACTAAAGGCTGTAATGTAACAAAATAGGTAAAAAGCCAAGGGGGTGAATACTTTTGCAAGGCACTGTATACAGGTACAGCAACATTTGAATATCTGCACATAGAAACCAGTCAGGTTTCACTCTATCTTTAAATAAAAGTTTTAGTCAGATTAGGCACCATAGGCAACACTTCGCTTTTGCCACAGCCTCCTTTGCTCTGGTTATTATTAAGCATCTCTGTGCATTTTTATTTTACAGAGCTAAAAAGAAAAACTGTCCCAACTAACCATTTCTAAAAAAAGGGAAACGTAAAGTTCTGAGTTCTATGCAATTATGAATCAGCAAATCGTAAATGCAAGCGAAAAATTAACATCCAGATAATGATTTTCAGTTTCCTATACCTGATCTTCATATTTACAAATGATTTATGTACATTCACAAACCAGTTTCATGCACTTTGACTAATGATGCATATGCGGTACCTGTGTGCTTTGGAATGATCTGGATGGATATGCCTTGTCTTGTCAGACAGTAGATATATGGTATGCTTGTAAACACTGCTGCAGAGGTTATTCCCTTGTATGACCTTACAGGATGGGCTGTGGTGTGACTGTACAGAAGTAGATAATATTACAATCCACTTAGCACGAACAGCTCAGCTGTGAGGAAGACATATAAGAAGAACAGTATGGTGGCATGAATTTATGGGAGGAGTCGGGGGGGTATTTAAGAAGCCCACTCATCTGTGGTCTTTGTCGGTTCCTGTGCGTGATTTGTTACGTCACTAGGCCGACTCTTCCAACTAATTCGGTGTTCGTGAGTTGCATGTTCGAACTTCCAGAGGCTTTCAGTTCTCCATCGTGATTTTTCGTAGTCTTGCTCAACTGTCACAAGTAGGATTTGTATATCATTTCTTCATTTCATGTATCGTTGTTTAGGTACCCCGTATCATCAAGGCCCCACAACGGAACGTCTGAGTCATTCGTTAAAGTCTCTGTGCGCAGTCTTATTTAGCCTTGTGCAAACCACAAACTCGTGGCTCAGTTTGTCAAGCACAAACACCGAGTAGTTTCATTTGTTTATTCTGGCTCTTTGTTGTCACACGCTACGAAGTCGGCCCTTTTCACTTAAAAACTGTCTATCAGTTCAGTTATTTTAGTTTGCATACCCCCCAGGCCGAGTCCAGTCGCATCAGCGACTCACCGATCCGCGTCCGCTTATTCGCAGTCATTCCCTCTCATTCCATGCTCCACAACCCCGTTCGCTGTCAGTCACAATCGCGGCACACCGATTTGTGTCTCTGTCATGGCAAATCATTTAATTCGTTACATTTCGCATACCCTTCACTTCGGTTCGAATCCAGTCGCTTCTGCGACGCATCAATTCATGTCGGCTTGTGTTAGTCATTCTTATCTCATTTCATTCCATGCTCCACAGTCCGGTTCGTTGTCAGTCGCAAATTGCGGCATAACAATTCGTGCCTGTGTCATGGCAAATCATTTCATTTGTTACATTTCGCATACTCTTCACTCCGATTCGAATCCAGTCGCATCTGCAAAGCACCAATTCATGTCGGCTCATCTTAGCCATTCCGTCTCATGCATGTCCATGCTCCACAGTCTGGTTCGTTGTCAGTCGCAAATTGCGGCATGCCAATTTGTGCCTCTGTCATGGCAAATCAATTTTTTTGGTTACCCTTCACTCCGATTAGAATCCAGCCGCATCTGTGACACACCGATTCATGTTGGCTTGTTCTAGTCATTCCATCTCGTGCAATTCAATGCTCCACAGTTCTGTTTGTTGTCAGTCGTAAATTGCGGCACACCGATTTGTGCCTCTGTCATAGCAAATCATTTCATTCATTACATTTCGCATACCCTTCACTCCGATTCGAATCCAGTCACATCTGCATCACACCTATTCATGTTGGCTCGTGCTAGTCATTTTGTTTCTTCCCATTCCATGTTCATAGTCTGGTTCGCTGTCAGTCGCAATGGCGGCACACAGATTTGTGCCTCTGTCATGGCAATCATTCCATTCATACCACATACCCTACACCCCGATTCAAATCCAGTCCCACCAGCAATGCACCGATCTGTGTCAACCCGTATTAGTCATTTCACATCATATTCATTCCCTGCTCTCATTTCATCCCATGCTCCACAGTCCGGTTCGCTGTCGGCCACAATTTCGGCACACTGATTTGTGCCTCTGTCATGGCAATCATTTTGGTCATTACATTTCATATACCCCACACTCCAATCCGGATCCAGTCGCTTAGCAGCACACCGATTCCTGTCGCTTCATTCGATCATTTTATTTCGTCTTCACTTCATCCCATATTCCACAGTTCGGTTCATTGTCATTCACAATTACGGGACCCCGATTCGTGTCACTGTCACTTCAATCATTCAGTGGTTTTATTTCCTATTATCTGTCATGTTCTCCTTAAATACGACACTCGCTTCGTGACGTTTCATTCATGCATTTTTCATTTCTTTTTATTCCATCTCATACGTTCTACAGTTCGGTTCGATGCAGGTCGCTTCAGCGGCACAATGATTCACTTTAATTTCAGATCGTTGTACATTATGTCTCATCATTGACAGACATCCCACAGTACGGCTCACACTACAGTCCAGTTCGAATCCAGTCGCAACCACGGCACATCGGCCCACATGGCTTTCAGGCCAACTGTTCTGAAAGTCATTTTTCCTTTGAATTCCATTCATGGTCCCAATTTCTTCAATTTAACCATCACTCGCCTTCTCGATAAGGTTTTCCCTTGCAGTCATTACAAGCGCATCTCAAAGTCACACGATCTGGCCACTCATTCATTTCCAAATGGCATATAATTGAGCCACTCACCATTGTCCATCTGTCATTTCTCCTCTAGGTCAATTGAGTTTAGGTAGTTCCATCCTGCACCAGGTTGGACATTATTCCCCTAGGTTACGGTCGACTGAGTCTTCGACCTCAAAACCAGGACTTTGTGCCCAAACATACGCTCTTTTCTAGACAACTCCATTCCTTTGAAGAACTATGCCTGAGTGATGGTCCAATCCGAGGTTCCCTTTCTAGGTCTTACAGAACTCTGTTGGACATACAAGCTTTCACAGACCCTCCCTTCTTAGCCAAGTGGGAAAGAGACCTACAAACCACATTTACCACCCCACAGAAGGAACGCATACTCTTCTTTGCCCAAAAATCGTCATTCTGCAGCAAATATCAGGAAATTTCCTATAAGTTGACCACACGCTGGTATCGTACCCCAGCCGTTTTGGCCAAAATATTTCCCAATCAATCTGACCGTTGCTGGCGTTGCGAGCAACAAGCTGGCACTATTCTACCCATTTTTTTGGGAGTGCCCCAAACTACAAACTTTCTGGCAACCTGTCCTCAGACTCATCCACAAACTCAGACATTGACATATACAATGATCCTGCTGCTGTGCTCCTCAACCTCACTCCCATGTCAAGAAAGCAATACCACAAATCTCTCCTCAAACACTTCCTCAACGCTGCTAGAGCCAACATCCCAAGCCAATGGAAGCAACAATCTGCTCCCACTGTGTCCCAATGGTTCGCGAGGGTTCATGACATTGAAAGAATGGAGGACCTGACTGCCACGATCCGGGATAAATCCGAGGAACACAAGACCAGGTGGTTTTACTGGACCCAGTTCCGCTTCTCAGAGGAATACCTCCACGAGACACAATCGCGCTACGTTGAATGCCAGAAGCTCTTGTTCCAAATCATGGCCTTCAGATGGCCTGGAGAGCTGAGGGCGGTCCTCGCTCTGTGGGTGGTCTTCTACCCCCTCTACTTTACCTTCACATCCGGTCCATCCCCCCCTTTTCTCCCTTTATTTCATCTCACTCCCCCTCTCTCTCTCTTCTTTTCTCCCTCATTTAACTCAAAAATTTGGTATGTTTCGACCCCAGTCGGTCGCCCCGCAGTACTCTTCCCCTATGTAAGGATACCCAAATTTTTCATGGATACCAGGGCTAATCACTAGAGTATTGTAAGTGATCAGTTGCCCTATCAAGGCGAAGCCCTAGTCTTATACCTCCTAGGTATCGTGTATACTTATAGAGCTGTATCTGTCTTATTATCTGGAGTTTTCTTTTCTTATCTTTTGTTCAGATACCACTACCTGGTGTTCATATGTAGGCTACCTTGTTCCCACAACATATTCTTTGAAGTTATCATTTCATTGTATGTCGCATACCACTAAATAATAAATTAAAAAAGAAAAAAACAGGACTTCGCAACTAGGGCACAAATTGGCTAGAGGCATGTAACAGGCCAGCAGTGAAGACCTCACATCTGCCCCTCCGTCGCCCTCTTCAGTTTCAGAGAGCGGCAGCATACAGTCCCTCAGGGGATGGACCATCCCCAAGTTAACAGGGGAACTAAAGTGCAGGGGCATGCCCTACTCCGCTACAGCCAGGAAAGCCGAGCTCTTCAGGCTCCTCTTCCCACCGCCAGCGACAGCCGGGCCCAGCACCCAGCATTTGTCTCTTCAGTCCATATCCTCAGCCATTTCTCAGCTTCATGCCATGGTGTCATCAGGTCACTGACGTCCAAGCCAGAGTGACAGTCTTGGAAGGACGCCCGGCCGCGGCCATCCCTGACCCAATTGCGGTTCCAGTCCAGGCTCCCTCTCCAGTAGCTATGTTAGGGAGGAGTCCCACTATCTTCCCCGCGCACCCGGTCCCAGCCAGCATCAGGAAGAACATTTTGGACAGCAAGGACGTCAACCTAGCTTCCCTCCTCATTTCAGTCCACGACCTGGCAGAAAATAAATAATACGCCTGGGGGGACGTCTCAGTGGTTCTCAAGGCCAAAGACCCCAGGCTCAACCACAAACTAACTATTACAGAGTTTGCGTTGACCTTTGGGATGGTGAGAGACATCCTGTGCTCAGCCAGCCCCAGCAGGAGGGAAGAGCTGGACTTATATCTCCACACGGTGGTGGACCTGGGCTATAAATTCATGGGGGTTCTCATTTTATGATTACCATCATTCATTTTCGGCCAAAGCGGCAGCCAGGCTCTCGCAGTTCCAAGCGGGCACGGATTGAAGCCTCATTGACACAGAGTTGTTCTGCTGCCACTTTGTCGGCCTACGTTCCCCACTCTGCACTGTCTGCCAGTCCTCCACCCACACCGCTAACTGGTGCTCCAACATAGCAGTTAGATGCCCTCTCAATTTCCCCTCCACCTCCGGTACTGGTACCTTGCTGGCCCCAGCTCAGTCGCCCCAGATGGATAAATTGGGGCGCCCCATTCTGTCAGTAGGGGGGAGCATCCATCTGCAATAACTTTAATTTCGGGTCGTGCAACTACACCCAATGCCAGCTGCTTCATATCTGTGCCATATGTCATAGGGCACATCCTAAAATTCTATGCCAGATCAAGCAGCAGAAAATGTCCTGACTAGGCCGAGTAGATGTCCTATGGCTGGGGTTTTACCTTACCTCACACCCCACTTCCTCACTGGTCGCCTTCTTTATCCAAGGATTTACAGCAGGATTCCATACTGGCCTCATCACACTACCCCACACGACTCACGGGTGCAGAAATCTCTGCTCAGCGGCCGTCGACAAACAGATCATAAACCATCTGTTACAGGCCGAACTTGACCGAGGCTTCATCATTGGCCCCTTCGCACAGCCCTCTTTCACCATCTGGAGAGTTAGCTCTATTGGGCTTGTCAAGGGCAAGTTTTCGAATAAACTTTGTTTGGTGTACGACCTGTCTGAGCCTCATTCTTCCCACATCCGAGTTTGAATTCCTTAATTCCTTCAGAGGAATTCTCCATGAAATATTCCGACATATCAGACTCATTTAAGCTTCTACCCTTCCAACCATCCCTCTGGTGCTGGCACGGCATTAAATGGACTCATATTATTTTGCCACTAAATTGACCTTCGGCTCTAAAAGCAGCCTATAGGTCTTTGACACCTTTGCACAGTCCCTCACTTGGATCCTGTTGCACCAATCCCAGTGCCAGATGGTCATTCATTATCTGGATGACTTCCTGCTGATCGAACGGCCCGGCATGCCCCCGGTAGACCTAGATAGGTTAACAGTGGTATTTGGGAATCTCAATGTGCCCATAGCAGAACACAAAGTGGAAGACCCAGCACACTCTATCACCTTCCTCGGGGTCAGCCTTGACACTCGCTCCATGCAGGCCAGCTTGCCCCCCAACAAACTGACCCGTATCAGGTCAGTTATTCATGACTTTACCCATGCACAGGGGTGTACTAAGAAACAGCTTCAATCCTTCTTAAGGATGCTCAACTTCGCAATGACAATTATTCCCCAGGGACGATCTTTTATTTCATGCCTCTTGGTCTTCCTCTCTCAGACACAGGACCCTGATCAAATCCTTATTCTAGACACAGCAGCAGTAGTGGATTTGTCTATGTGGGATGAGTTCCTTACTAGTTGGAATGGCGTATCCAGGTTTATACCGTCAGTATCACCTCTATCACCACAGGTAGTAACGGATGCCGCAGCCTCCACAGGCTTCACTGCAATTTTTGGCCATCATTGGTTTGCAGGGCCATGACCTCCAGAGATACTCCTAATCCCCGGTTTCATCCAGTCTTCCTCATTGTTCGAACTATACCCGATCGTGGCAGTCACTCAGGTCTGGGGACATACCTGGATCTGACAAATGGTGGCCTTCGTCACCAACAACCAGGCCACGACTGATATCATTAACAAGGGCAGGTCCAAGTCGCTCCCCATTATGTCCTTCCTACGCTGGTACAGTTATCCCTGCAGCATCAGTTCAATGTGCACTGCACACACATACTGGGCAAGTGCAACGTCGCAGCAGACACACTGTCCCGTTTTAACTTCATTTCATTTTTTCAGCAGAAACCCGGAGCCGACCCAACGTCATCTCTTATCCCACCTTGGTCTCAGCTGACATTGGATTAAAGCAGCACCTTCACAGCGCCACCCAGCTCATCAATTAATCCTTATCTCGCAACACACTCAAGGCCTACCACACAGCTTGGAATGCCTTCTGCAAGTTTCTGGTATCCTGCCCCGGAGCAACGTCACCAGACACTAAGCACATACTAGCTTTCATTTCATATTGCCACACACAATTGGCTCTATGACACAACACCATCAGACTATACTTAGCTGGCATCCAACACTTCCTGGCCTTACAGGATCCCGCAAAGCCGTCCTTGTTCGCAGCCCATGCGATCCGAGCTATCCTGCGCAGCATTCAGAAGCAGCAGCCCATAGCCAACTCCAAACGCTTGCCCATCACGAGTACCATCTTCAGAGACATGTCGACTATCCTCTCTCGTTCCCCATTTGGCTTTCTTCCCAGCTTGGTCATTGAAGGGGCCATCTACCTAGACAACTACGTTTTTTTTGCAGCCTAGAGAGTTTATCTGTAATAGCCCTACCAGCCAGGTACTGTATAGACATCACCTGGCTCGCTTCCAAGATCGTTTCATTCTCCACCCCGCAGTATCCAAAACCCAGCAATCTGGCCCCCGGGGTCGACATCCATCTATTCAAGACAAACAACATCTGGTGCCCAGTAGCGATACTCAACCGCCTACTGTCGCTTCTACCCAGCCAGTCGCTCTCTAGTCCCCTACTACCTTTCCCGACCAACCCCTTGAGTGGCTGCCAGTTCATCAAGCACGTCAGGATCCTCCTGTGCAACCTAGGCCTCGACCCCAGTTGGTACTCTGGACACTCCTTTCGAATTGGAGCAGCCTCGGCCGCATCCCAGCATGGTGTTCCAGACCATGTCATTAAGAGATTAGGCAGGTGGAAATCCGCCTGCTTTGCCTGGTACATCCTCAGGTAGAAATGTTGCAAGCATTTACCAAACTTACTCAGTAAATAACACTAAACCAATAAAAAGCTTTCACCTCTACCTGAATGTTTTTGCCCCCTTTTTTGGTATACCGACCAGCAGACCAGGGCACACTTCAGGTCCATTTCATGTTGTGAGTCTTGTGGAGTGTTTATGTGGTTCACATCCATCCCGGGTGAAGGGCTTTGACCATAAATAAGAAGGCCAGTGTGGTGGCCTGAATTTATTGGAGGAGTCCGGGGGGTATTTAATCTCCCTGGTGATTTTCCAGAGTGTGGCTCGGGGTTAAATTTCAGCACCATTAGTTGTATCCCTGAGCCACACTCGGGATTGCATTGCAGGATCCTGGTGCGGTGTACTTACCTTGTCCCCAGGATCCTCCTATGTCCCCCTGCTGTGTCTGCGGGCTCTGTCCTCCGCACTGATGTCCTGTGTGCCGAGCTCCGTTCCCTGCGAGCATCGCGACGCACAGGGGCAGAGCCCGGCGGCAAATTCAAAAAATTTAAAAATCATAACACATACAGTACACTGTAATCTTACAGATTACAGTACTGTATGAAATTATTTCACATCCCTTTTGTCCCTAGTGGTTTGTCCAGTGCCCTGCATGCACTTTTATATTATAGATACTGTTCTTTCTGCCTGGAACTGGAGATTGTCCATAGCAACCAAAAAGTGTCCCTTTACGTCAAAAGTGGTTTTAGACCAGCTAGAAAACAGTGATGGTAAATTAGAACGCTTGCAGAATTGAGCGATAGTGAATCGTGGGGAAATTCATTTTATTATTATTAATAAAATGCAGAAGACGTTTGATAACGAAACGTGCATAAGGCGGAGTCACGCACTGACGTAATTTCCGGGTGTGATAGCGGTCAGTGAGCCTGTGGAACGCAGCTGGAGCGCACGCTGCAAGTGAGACACACCACGGGTCTGAAGCTGTCATTTCTCCTTTGTAGGACCTTGTGAGGAGTTTCAATAGTATGGAACATTTGTTTTTATTTTTTATTTTTACTTTTTTTTGTCTTTCTTTTTTTACTGTTTTAACTTTGGAATAAAAATATTTCCTTACTTAAATACTACACTATGGGAGCTCATATCTCATTTCTTGCATGAAAACCTTACCTATACTGGATATTGGAGAGAGCATTAGGAGAGGAGTACAGCTGGTTGATTTGGGCTTGGAGAAGGATCTTTTACACACACAATTCGATCCAGCTGCGGGATATCCTTGGAAGGTTCATAGGAGCTGAATACCGGTTGGTAAAGTTGGAGTCTGGCTGCATGATCGGTGCATCAAGCCTATATGCTATGCGAGATACCCCTATTCCAGTGGCCTGAAGAACCTGATTTTTTTCATTTGTTTCAGATTTGAATGCCCTTCATAGTTATGATAAGAACTGAGCAATGTGTTGTAGACAATCAAGGCCTCAATTTAGGCCTCATTTGTGTGCGAGATCTCCATGGTAATAAACTAGTTATACGGCAGTTATGTCACATGCGGTAAACAAACTAATTTGAAACTAATCAGAAAGCAGTATGGTGTCTTCTCCATCCTTGTTCCATCTACATAAACTTTGTACTCCACTAAATTTACTAAACCTAAAAGTCCTGTTTCCTAAATAGTAACAACTACAAGCAAAACTCAGTTCAAGACACAGTTTGAAAATAATAAGCTCGGGGGGCAGGAGGCAGAGCCTAGCGGAGCAGACATGCATTGTTAGAGCTCCACACCGCTGAGGAGAGAAGAGAAGGACAAAGCGGAGCCTGCAGGCTCAAAAGGTATCCATTTGAACCTTTTTGCCCCAGGGAACAAACTGTGAAAGTTTGGGCAGGAAATATGGTACTGGGAGGAAACCGTGGCAGAAATAAAAATCACCTCACAAAGAGCTCACAGGCACTCACTGCAGCTGAAGCAGCTCCAGTCACCTCACAAGATACAGCATCAGGGCGCTCTCACAGACAGAAAATGTCACAGCAAGACTCTCCATTTGAGTCAGATACAGAACAAATCCTCTCACAAACTTCTCCACAAGCCTCCTCAGTATCCCCAGTAATATTATTACAATTTGAAAAGATGCTTCATAAGGCTTTAAAACAAACCTCAGACCAAATAACAGAAAGCCTAACCAAAGAAATAAGAGAGCTGGGAAACCGCACCGCAGCCTTAGAAATAAAAATGGATGAAATTGAAATTACAACCCAAGAAAATATAACAGAATTGGAACAATTAAAAAAAGAGAATTTAATACTTCAAACTAAGCTCGAAGATTACGAAAATAGAGCCAGACGTTCAAACTTGCGCATAAGGGGAATACCTGAAACTGTGACAGACCTGCAATCTACTATTACTGCTCTATTACAAGAACTAAAGCCAGATATCCCTATTGAACGTTTAGAACTGGACAGAGTACACAGAGCCCTCACAGCCAAAAAGAAAGATGGACCCCCACGTGATATAATCACAAAATTTCATTATTACAGAACGAAAGAACAAATACTAATTGCTGCAAGAGAAAAAAAGGAACTTAATTTTCAAGGACACAATTATCACATTTTTGCTGACCTATCCCAACTTACTATTACTAAAAGACGATCCATGAAACCCCAACTAATGGAACTGCAACGCCACAACATTATGTATCAATGGGGCTTCCCCTTTTCAGTCAGATTTAACTACCAAGGTACAATTTACAGAAGCAGATCAGCAGATGAACTACAACAAACCCTTTTAAAATTAAATCTGACAGAACCCACAAGCAGCAACACTCCCACACGCAGAATAATGGCATCATCTCCACCTTCAGGCAGCACCCAGAAAATTTCAGAACAAAATGGGAATCATCATTCTCACAAAAGAGGCCGTTATGCCACATCATCCATGGACCAAGAAGATTCAATGGACTGACATCCAAATTCCTGATATCTCTTCATTTATTATACTAAGAGATGGTTCTCTATAAAAAACCTGTATTTATAACTGAATGTAACTGCATTCTGATAGTCACACACTGTGTGGGATCATGTTACATTCCAGTTATATTTCTTATTACTTCTGATTCATATAGCCTTAGAATATATAAGTGAAATAAGGAAATTCTTGTTCAGTTATATATTATCAGGTAATAACAATAGATTTATTACTTTTTAGGACAAATATGTTCAATAACCCAGAAGTAATGGAAGCTTTTTCTTTCTTTTCTTAAAACAAACTAGTACTATATATATACTATATACTAGTTCCTAGAATTATGTTTTTGTTTATTCTAATCTGAAGCAATACAACCTCAATTTTATGAGTTAACATTTCTAAACAGTTGCATATGAATAAAATATGTAATTGTTTACTCTAAAAGGGTTAAAATCCCAAAATAATTCAAACTATCTTCATCAATACGTAATTAATATGTTATTAACAGTACCTTTCTAACTGAATTATTTAGCCTAGGGCAAGACTAACCATATACAACCACCCTGGAATAAATAATTTCAACAAAAACTATATTCTGCACTCCAATTAATGAAACATCATTTTGATGTCTTTTGACATAGCACTTCTCTCCTGTAAGCGGAAGATCCGTGTACCCCCATTAGCCCTCCTCATTCTCCCAACCATATTATGTGGGAGTGTGACGAAGGCACTTATTCCCCTGAGAGAGATATTTATTCTCTTTCACGGGTAAATTGTGATTACTTGCAAAAAATAATTTATACAATGTATCATCTAATCTCATATGTTTTTTGTTTACTCTTTACTCCAGAATTCACTGGTTTCTTTTCTATCTATTCATCTCTTCAGTCCACACAGGTTGATCTGCGCAGTCAGCTCTGCATAACAAAAAGTAAGTCAAAACTATTTGATCTGTTGCCATGGCACCACTGAATATACTTTCCCTGAATGTTCAGGGAATAAATGTCCCTCAAAAAAGGACCAAAGCCTTCCGTACTTTCCATAACAAGAAGGCTCACATAGTATGCCTCCAAGAAACACACTTCACCAAAGATTCTACTCCAAAATATATTTCTCCTTTTTATCAACAAATTTACACGGCTTCTGCCTGTACCAAGCAAAGGGGAACTCTAATTGCATTTCACCGATCCACACCATTCACCTTATCATCAGAAATTAAAGACCCAGAAGGTAGATACCTGATACTCATGGGTTATATAATGGATACAGCAATCACAGTGATTTCCTACTACGCTCCTAACAAACAACCTACACCATTCCTCTCACATATATTACAAGTGATTAATACACACAAAATAGGAACAGTGATAATGTGTGGGGATTCGAACCAGGTCCTCCTCCCATTTCTAGATAAATCACCTTTTACACCATCCAAAATAACCTCTAGATTACCTTTTTCTCAACTTCTTTCCAAATACAATCTGGTAGATTCATGGAGAGAAAGTAACCCAATGAAAAAGAAATTCACTTATTTCTCGCACCCTCATCAAACCTTCACCAGAATAGATCATATTTTTCTAACAATAGGAATGATACCAGAAATTATTGCATCAGATATAATTCCGATTCCGTGGTCTGACCATAATGCAGTATACACTACTATAGCCTCAGCCATACCAAAAGCGCATGACCCAACGTGGTACTTACCGGACATAATGCTCAAACACCCACTACATCAGATGGCCATTGAACAAGCTTTAAAGGAATACATATCAATTAATAATACAACAGACATCTCCCCAATAACACTGTGGGAAGCTCATAAGCCTGTCTTGCGTGGTACAATACAAAGACAAATGGCACTATTTAAACGGGAACGCAAAAATCTAGCAAAAAAACTAGAACTCAATTTTAATGCAGCCTACATATCATTTCAAGATAATCCATCTCAGAGTACAAAATCTCATCTGGAAAAATCTAGATTGGAATACGATCTATTTCTCACTGAGTCAGTTGATAAATCCCTCAAACGCTCCAAACACAATTTCTACATGAATACAAACAAACCAGGTACATATTTGGCTCGGGCATTAAATTCAACTAACAAATCTTTCAAACCAATACGTTTGAAATTATCAAAAAATGTTTACACTTGTAATCCAGTTAAAATAGTCCATAAATTTCACTCACATCTCGCAACTTTATACAAGACAAACAATGAATTTAATCCTACAGAGGCTGAATCCTTCTTCTCACAAATAACCTTACCTGAGTTATCTCAGAATCAAAAAAGCAGTTTGGATGAGCCTATAACTGTAGATGAAGTTGCTAACGCCATAAAAGACCTAAAACTTAACAAAAGACCAGGCCCAGACGGCTACTCGGCTTTATACTATAAAACATTCTCAGAAATACTCTCTCCCATTCTCACTGAAACTTTTAACAAACTTCTAGATGGACATTCTTTTCGGCAAGAAACACTAATGGCAATTGTTTGTATGATCCCAAAACCCCTTTCTGATGATACTTCCTGTGTGAATTATCGGCCTATCTCTCTGTTAAACCTTGATATTAAATTATTAGCAAAAATAATAGCAAAACGCCTCAATAGCATTATAGGAAAATTAATACATAGAGATCAAGTAGGCTTCATGCCAAATAGACAGGCAGGCGATAATATACGCAGGGCAGTGTTATTGGCACATATTGCTAAAAAACGGAAAATCCCTTTATGTTTTCTATCTCTCGATATTAAGAGGGCATTTGACACAGTATCCTGGCAATATATGCAATATTCATTACAAAAATGGGGTTTTGGACCCCACTTTTTAACATGGATCAAAGCATTATATAATAAACCCAAAGCCTATATAAAATATGCTGGATACAAATCTGAAGCCTTTAATATCGAAAGAGGTACCCGACAGGGTTGCCCATTATCTCCCTTATTATTTGCCCTTATACTCGAACCCATGGCCCAATACATCAGAACAAACCAAACTATAACTGGCATTGAAGTAGGAGGTATTACACACAAATTATGTATATTTGCAGACGATATATTACTTTTTCTATCATCACCACAGGTCTCTGGTCCTAACTTAATACCAGCTCTTGATGGATTTGCAGCCCTATCCGGCCTTATGATTAATCCTAAGAAATGCCTAGTGCTTAATATTTCACTCACAAACATGGAATTGATCCCGGCTAGGGCTGCACTCCCATTCACATGGGCAGAAAAATCAATCCCATATCTTGGAATTCATTTAACAGCATCTCATTCTGACTTATTCTCAACCAATTATCCTCCTGTATTAAGACAGATCACAAATCTAATAAAACAATGGTCGCAACTTCCTTTATCCTGGATAGGGAAGATTAATGCAATCAAAATGACTATTCTACCCAAATTGCTTTATCTATTCAGAGTCCTCCCTATTCCAATTCCTTCCTATTTTTTGAGAATAGTACAAAAAAGAGCAACTTCGTTTATATGGGGCTCTTCTAAACCACGTATACCTATACACACACTACATCTTCCCAAAAATAAAGGAGGCCTGGGATACCCTAATTTTACTAACTACTACAGAGCAGCACATTTGGCCAGTCTGTCCAAATACCATGCAAAACAGGAAATTCCATTATGGGTATTTATAGAAGCTTCAGAAAATGACCCTCTATTAATATCAAATTTATTATGGCTTGATCCTAAAGACCGCTTTAAAATTCATAATCCCATAACTAAACACTTCTTATCTCTCTGGGATAAACTAAAAACCAAATATCAGTTACAATCTCCACACAATCCTCTCCTTTCTTTTATCAGAAATCCGGCCTTTTATCCGGCATGGATCTACCCAAATTCTTTTAAAGCTTGGACAACATCAGGCATTCAGACACTAAATGATTTCATAGCATCTAAATCATTCCTTTCATTCCCATCGCTTAGAGAAAAATATGATCTACCAAACTCTGAGATATTTAGATATCTCCAAATCAAAAATTTCTATACACCATTCCTAAAGGGGGATACACCATTATCCCAATTATCCATTTTTGAATCAATCTGTACAAAAGATCCATTTGCTAAAGGTACAATTTCATCACTTTATGATCAATTATATGGAGTAGCAAATCTTAATAGACCCTCTTACGTTCAGAGGTGGGAGGAGGACCTGGGACGAACTTTAGAAGACACGGACTGGTCTAACATATGGCTCACATCTAAGTCATCTTCACCCAACATCTTATCACTGGAGACAAATTATAAAGTCCTAACTCGCTGGTACCTTGTACCCGCTAGAGTGGCAAAATATTCACCTAATACCTCAGCTCTTTGTTTTCGAGGATGCCCAGAAATAGGCACATATTTACACATATGGTGGACGTGCCCAGTAATCCAAACCTTCTGGAAGGAAGTCTTCGTGATTGCATCTAAAATATTTAAAAAAATAATACAACCAGATCCATATTTAACTTTACTTAATCTAAAACCGGAATGGTTAACACTCTCTCAATTCATACTTATGATCCAACTAATAACGGCTGCAAAACAAACAGTGGCCAAGGCATGGAAATCTCCTACATTGGTACTAGCAGAAATAATTCACAGAATGAATAATACAATGTCCCATGCTAAGATGGTAGCCATCGAACAAAATCAAATTCCAAAATTTGAAAAACTTTGGCATCCTTGGATAAAACAACAGTTCCTGTCAAACTTCAATGACTCTGTCCTGTTGCCATGGTAACAGATTAAATGACTTACAGAGACACCCATTCTAAGGCTTCAAAGAGAACTAAAAAGAATAATAAACTGACGAGCGGGACAACCTTGTGGACCATACCTCTACCTTTCAACCCTTTTTCTTCTTTCTCTTTCCTTTTCTCCACCTTACGATTAAAGCTCATTATCAGAATTTATTTGACCTATATACACTCTACTTGTAAACAATATGTATAGTAGGTATAAATCATTTAAATACCTACAAAAGTAACTAAGGAAATGATATATATCTTTAATTTAGGTTTACGTGAACCCAATGTTTAATATTTGAAATTTCATGATATTTACCTATATAAACCCTACTGTAAAACAATAAGCTTACTTTATAGATCCTTGTAAACTTACTTTATGTATCTTTATAACATTGTATACTCAATAAACTTCTTTTGACAAGGAAAATAATAAGCTGACCCTTTGAGCAACTATGCAGCGATAACCATAGCTCCCAACTGTCCCTGATTTGGAGCAATGTCCCTCTGTACCCCTCATTTGTCCCTCATTTTGGTCTGATCCACAGTTGTATATAAAATGCACTTTCAAAAAGTGTTTCCCAGTGCTAAACCTTTCATCTAAATTCAGAATTGCTGCATTTGTAAATGTTAAATGCCAATATAAAGGAATAGGAGTGGCAAAAAAGTCCTTGTGGATTTAATTAAGATTTTTTGGGTGAATTCTCCTTTAAGGGTGTGTGTCAGGGGGGGCGTGTCCTGTGCCTACATACGTTTGCATGTAGGTGTCCCTCATTCCCATCTCAAAATGTTGGGAGGTATGATAACCCACACTTGCCGGGCCTGATATCACTCATATACTGTATACAGTACTGTTCTCTCCTTCGATATCCCAGCTTCAAGCATACATTCAGCAATGGACTACTGAATTATGGACAGCTATAGATGACAATGAATTGAACCAAGTTTGGGACACGGTGTAATGCAGTTCCTAAAATGTGTAAAGAAATGTGGTGCTCAAGAGATGGTGTCTGGTATAGTAACACTGCTAGTTACCTACTTATTCTCCTTCATGCTTTTGGGGTTGTAGACAATTGGGAACCTTTTATTATATTTGGTAGACCTGCCTCATGGCCCAGCAATACTGGACTGATATCTTGTTACTTTGTACTATACTTATGTAACATGAAATCTCTTGTATGAATAGAATAACTCTTTTATGTGTAGGCAGGTGATTACAGAGTAACGTGGAACATGTCTTTGTTGTATGTTAAAAAAGCTATTCTATTTATTGTTTAAATACTGCATGTAGTTGCCCCTGGTATGTAGAGAGTTAACGGGTTCTGCTGAGTCATGCTCAGTAGAACAAAAAGTGAGTCCGGCAACGATCGCCGCAGTTAATCACTGGCTGTGCGAACAGCTGGGAGTACCTGCGTCTACCGGCAACCTGTCATTGTAGTTAACAGGGCCAGCGGCCGCTGAGAGCTGTAGTAGGAATCAGAAGATTCCTGAAGCTACAATTCGCACCAACTTTATAACTGATGTGAATGTAGGCTAAAGCCTCGTACACACGATCAGATTGTTGGCCAACAAAGCGTGAGAAGGGCGTGTGCCAGGAACTTGTATTGCATACAAACGGTACACAATTGTCAGCCAACAAACACAAACGTAGTGACGTACTACAAGGAATTTCAGCTCCTGAGCGCCACCCTTTGGGCACCTTCTGCTAATGTCGTGTTTGGTGAGCATTGATTCCGAGTATGTGTGTTTGTACTTTCAACTTTTGTGTGACGGACAGACCTTTGTCCGCCGAAAATTTACTAGCCTGCCATCCAACATTTGTTGGCGGAAAGTTGGACAACAATTGTCTGATGGAGCGTACTGACGGTCGGATTTTAGGCCAACAGTCTGTCATCACACAATTCCCTGCTGAAAATCTGATCGTGTGTAAGAGGCCTACGTCTGCCTGGAGTTCAGCTTTAACTTTGAAGTGCTGAGAAGGGGTCACCTGCCAGCAAAAATATTGTATCTTCAGTATGTGCAAATGGCAATTACAAACATACTGTAGTTAACATAATCTTGAATACAGTTGTTAAATTGGGTCCTCACTAAAGCCAGACATACATTGAATGTTCAGCAGGGACCGGCCAAGATTTGAACCATGTATGGGCAGGCTGATTGTACCCAAGTTGATCCACCAATCAATTTGGGTACATTGAGTATTTTGGATTTTTACATGCGATTATTGACAGCGGCTAGAGCTGCTGGCAATAATCACCGTGTTCTCCTAGTAGGAATGGCTCCCCGCCTTTCCCCCACCAGGAGAACACAATAGCTCCACGGGAGGAATTCCCCAACAATTAACACTGGCTGTGTTGATGGGGGAATTGAGCGACTTTCTTTCCTGCAACCCGAGAAAGAAAATCGCATCATCTATGGCTTGCCTAATAAAGTGGCTAAACAGTCCATGATTCTCCACAGACATTTAAGAAACCACCCTGGCTTCTTGGACAAATGTCAAAATTGTAGGGGTTACTGGAGCTGGTGAGTGGGGACCCAAGAGGGGGAGCACTTTAAAGTCACCTGGATTTTGTTCCTGTGTATCGTCACCAAGCACTTAACTATCACATAAGACTTTGGTTGGATTGATTTTTTTGATGTATTTTTTGGACTTTGCACGCTAATTTTTTGGGGTTGTTTCATATAATTTAAACAATTTTTTAATATTTTATATTTGTCTTACACTTTTGGGACTATTTATTATTTTTATTTGATTTTTATTTGATTTATTTACTTATTTTCATATACCTGTATTTTTGTTATTGTAGTATCACGTTTTTTGTATCACTTCTAAACATATATTTATATCTAGTTTATTTGGCAACCTAGTGAGGTTTGCAACACTAGCACATGCACAGAGGACGGGAAGAGAGGACTGGAGAAGACATCGAGGAGCTGCCCCACTGCCACCGAGACAGGGTAAGTACAGACAGCGGATAGGGGGCACACTGGCAGCATTTCATATGGCACAGTGAGGCTGCATTTGATGGGGTACAGTGAGGCTGCATTTGATGGGGCACAGTGAGGCTGCATTTGATGGGCACAGTGAGGCTCCATTTGATGGGCACAGTGAGGCTGCATATGATGGGCACAGTGGCTGCATATGATGGGCACAGTGGCTGCATATGATGGGCACAGTGGCTGCATTCGATGCTGCACAGTGGCTGCATAAGATGGGCACAGTGGCTGCATAAGATGTGCACAGTAGCTGTATTTGATGGGGCACAGTGGCAGCATTTGATATGGCACAGTGGCTGCGATTGATGGGCACAGTGGCTGCGTTTGATGGGCGCAGTGGCTGCGTTTGATGGCACAGTGGCGGCAATTGATGGCGCAGTGGCTGTGTTTGATGGGCACAGTGACAACAATTGATGGGCACAGTGGCTGCGATTGATGGGGTTTTTTTCTGAATTTTTCAGTTTGTTTGCGCCCCCCAAAAAAATTTGAGCACCAGCCACCACTGGACCAAACTGGACATTTTAGTATATCACATTGATGACACTGATTCATGCAGCAAAGCCTGCAGGCACGCTACATTGTGCTGCCATCAAGATTTATTGCTCTGCCTTCTCCTTCACTTAAACATTGTTTTGCGGTGCCCTTTATGTTTTTTTAGGAATAGTAAACCAGTTGCATGCTTTGATAGGCATAAACACAAATATCAGTCTGAACATGACCTCTTTTTTCTGGAAGGCATATGCTTGAACAAGGAAAGCTATTCAATTAATTGTGCAAAAGTTCACATAAGTGCTGAACTTGGTTAAAGCTAAGGAATTACAGTATGCAGAGCAATGAATTATAGCATGTAGTATGACAGAATACACTTTTATGCAGTATAAACAGTAAATTCTCATGTAAAATAAGTATCTCAGTAAGCGCGGCTGATCAATGCCATATACTTTATATGTAGGTCAGGTGAGGTCAGAACCTTCTAAAGCGAAGCAGGTGACAAGATCTTCTCTCTGAGAGTCCCATTGAGACCCATCTTGGTCGACTCAAGCCTGGACAGTCAATTCTACAGGATTCACTGAGGAACAATGGTGGATAATACCATTCTTTTGTTTGTTACTAGAGCAAAGCTGGTCTTTAAACATTTAGAAAAGGACACTTAATTCAAATTCTTAGCATTCATTTTATTAATTACAGCAACATCTATATTCTCTTAGAGTGACCATAGAAGGGAAGATTGTGTGAGTTTAAAACAACAGCCACAGAGAGAATTATCCATTTCCGAATCTACTGGAGATCTTCCGAGATCCAATACAATGTATTTTCTGACTTGGCTGAAGTACAAATGCAGTTACACGTAGAAATGTGCATGAGGAAAAAAATTGTTTCATTTCTTTTCTTTTAGATTAGTTAATCTAGTTATTTAGTTTAGTTAAATTTGGTTGATTTGTTCAATTTGTATTCGGAAATTGTATTCGGAAATTGTCTTTCTCTAATTTTCTTTGAATTTACCAATTTTTCGATTCAAAACGTTCAAATCGATAAATTTTGAATCGGCCGAATTGAAAACTTTAGATTTATTTTTTTTTTTTTTCAATTCGAATGTGGCAAAGTGAACAAACAAAAGAAAAATCTTCATCAAATAATTACAATGACTCTTTAACCAATTGCGACCGCCCACCGTCAAATGATGGCGGGACGGTGCGGCTCTCGTTCTGGGTGGGCGTCATATGGCGTCCGCCCATTTAACCACTTCAGCCCCAGAAGAATTTACCCCCATCTTGACCGGGCCATTTTTTGCAATACGGCACTGCGTCGATTTAACTGTCGTGCGATGCTGTACCCAAACAAAATTGACGTCCTTTTTTTCCCACAAATAGAGCTTTCTTTTGGTGGTATTTGATCACCTCTGCGGTTTTTATTTTTTGTGTTATAAACAAAAAAAGACAGACTATTTTGAAAAAAAGGAATGTTTTTTATTCCTTGCTATAATAAATATCCTCAAAAAATATGTAAAAAAACAAATTTCTTCCTCAGTTTAGGATATGTATTCTTCTATATATTTTTGAAAAAAAAAAGGCAATAACCGTATATTGATTGGTTTGCGCGAAAGTTAGAGGGTCTACGAAATAGGGGATAGATTATGGCATTTTTTTACTAGTAATGGCGGCGATCTATGATGTTTATTGCAACTGCGACATTGTAGCGGACAGATCGGACACTTTTCACACTATTTTGGGACCATTGACATTTATACAGCGATCAGAGCTATAAATAGCCATTGATTACTTTGTAAATGTCACTGGCAGGGAAGGGGTTAACACTATGGGGCAATCAAGGGGTTAACTGTGTATCCTAGGAAGTGATTCTAACTGGGGGGGGGATGGGACTGCCTGGAGGAGGAGACCGATTGTTGTTTCTAAGCAGTAGAAACAACAGATCGCTCTCCTCACCCCTGACGAAACGGAGATCTGTCTGTTTACATTGACAGATTTCTGTTCTCTTGTACTGCTACGGCGATTCGCTCAGGAATGCCATTCTGCCGCCGTCATTCGATGGCGGGCGGTCGGCAAGAAGTTAAACAAGGCATGAGCGCGATCGTGTGCGTGCAGCCCTGTACTGTCGGTGACGGCGTGTCACCAAGACATTGCTCGTCACCGACGGAGATGAACAGCCATTGGGCATGGCTGTTTATCACGTGACTGGCCGTGATCAAGTCACGGCCGATCACAGATGGTACTTCCCCCTTTCACATGGCGCATGCACGTGATCGCACTGCGTGTGCACATCGGTGGCAGCGTGTTCCCAGGAACACTGCTCGTCACTGACACTGGTAAACAACCATGGGCCGGCGGCTGTTTACCAAGTGATTGGCTGTGATCCTTACACAGCCGATCACTAAATGTAAACACAGACCGGTAACTAACTGTTAGTGGCTCTTCCCTGCTTACACACCGTTTCCAGTGTGAGAAGAGAAGAGCTAGGAGCAGTGAGTTACAGATCTGTGTACTGTAGTGTCTGCACCAAGCACCTGCACCTGTCACATCAACCCCCCCCCCATTGCACCTGTCACCCAACAATTACCACATTAGTGGCCATCAGCACCCATAAAGTGCACCTGTCACTCATCAGCACCCAAAAAATACACCTGCCACCTATTAGCACCCATAAAGTGCACCTGTCACCCATAATCACCCATAAAGCGCACCTGTCACCCATCATCACCCATAAAGTGCACCTGTCACATCAGAGACTGCCATCAGTGACCGTCAGTGGTGTACCCATCAGTGACCGTGGCCAGTCACCCATCAGTGACCATCGTCGGTCACCCGTCACCCATCAGTGACCATCGCCAGTCACCAGTCAGTGAACGTCATCAGTTACACCGTCATCACCTATCAGTGAATGTCACCAGCCACCCATCGCACAGCTCATCAGTGAATATCACCTGCCACCCATCTGTCACTTGTTGCACAGCCTATCAGTGACCATCACCTACCACCCTTCGCACAGCCATCAGCGTCATGTCCAAAAAAGTATATACCAGTGAGGAGGCGTTCTAGATCCTCTCCATGACTGATGAGAGCAGCGGGGAGTTCTCATCATATTCCAATGCCGATTCTGATTTCGAATCACATTCAGCATTTGAACCGATTGATAGCAACGGATCGGCAAATGATTTGGAGGAAGAATGGGTCCCTCCTAAAAGGACACGGTGCTCTGGAAACCAGGCAGCTGCTAGCAACTAAGATTATATTCCCAGGCCCAGTACCAGTGCTGCAGCCAGTGATAGGCCCCACGAACAAATGCCCAGGCCCAGTACCAGCGCTGCCGCCTGCAATAGGCCCCGGGAACAAATGCCCAGTACCAGTGCTGCCACATCACACCAGCACAGGAAATACAAATCCCCAAACTACTGGAGTGTCACGTTCCCCAAGAGCCAGGTCACGTTCCCCAAGAGCCAGGGCCGCTACATACATGCCAGATGGTCTTGCCAACCCAACATGGCTGCCTCCAGACTCGGGATCACCAATTATTCCCCCTTTCACCGCACAGCCAGGTGTGCAGGCTAATACCCAAAATTTCACAGAGATTGATTGCTTTTATCTGTTTTTGCTAGTATTGCACGAAAATTTCGGCCGCTGAAACATATCGGCTGAAAATGGCCTTTTTGGCAAAATCCCGAAAAGAAAATGGGGGCAAGGCCTGGGCGGGGCCCCATCCCTGGTACCGCCCATTACGGGGTGTCCTTCTGGCGCGGCGCGCCGCAGTCCTCTCCTCTCTTCTTCTCCTCCCCTCCCCTCCCTCCTCGCCGTGATCTCTGTTGTGTCACGGAGCTTAACTACACAGACCGCAGTAACAATGTCCCGCCTCCTGTGACAGACGGCACACTAATCCAATGGTGGGACATTGAATCAGTGACGTGATTACAGGAGGCGGGGCATTGTTACTGCGACCCTGGCAATTCAAATGCAGCTCCGTGACACACGGAGATCACCGCTCTGATTCAGGAACTGGCAAGCTGCATGACGGGCACTGGCAGGCTACATGACGGGCACTGGCAAGCTGCATGATGGGCACAGGTGAGGCTGCATCTTATAGGCACAGGCGGGCTGCATCTGAGGGGCAAACGCAGGCTGCATCTGAGGGGCAAATGCGGGCTGCATGACGGGCACTGGTGAGGCTGCATTGATCTCTTGTATCATGTCTGCAGTCTCTGACCCTCTCCTGTACTATGTCTGCAGTCTCTGATCATCTCCTGTACTATGTCTGCAGTCTCTGATCATCTGCTGTACTATGTCCGCAGTCTCTGACCATCTCCTGTACCATGTTTGCAGTCTCTGACCATCTTCTCTACCATATCCGCAGTCTCTGACCATCTCCTATATCATGTCTGCAGTCTCTGACCATCCCCTCTACCATGTCCGCAGTCTCTGACCATCTCCTCTACCATGTCCGCAGTCTCTGACCATCTCTTGTACCATGTCCCTAGTCTCTGACAATCTCCTGTACCATGTCCCTAGTCTCTGACAATCTCCTGTACCATGTCCCTAGTCTCTGACAATCTCCTGTACCATGACCCTAGTCTCTGACAATCTCTTGTACCATGTCCCCAGTCTCTGACCATCTCCTGTATAAAAATATTTTTAAAAACAGTCACTTTCGATATCGGTGCTGTTTCGGTATCGGTTTCGGTTTTCAACCTAGTGTATTTTTCATTTTCGGCACCAAAAAACCCATTCGGTGCATCCCTAGTTTTTGCCAGACACTTTGCTGAAAATCATTGTGGACCAGACCAATTTATATGCCCAGCAGTTTATTGCCAACAACCTCCAATCATCATATGCCCATCCGTTTGAATGGAGAGATCTGAATTTGGAGGAGTTTAAATTGTTTATGGGCCTCACCATAAACATGGGGCTTACAAAAAAAAATTAAGGACATGCCTATAGGTCCACCAATCCCATCCACCACATGCCCTCCCCAAAATCATCCAAATTACGATAAGTTATGTAAAGTTCGCCCACTCATAAATTTCTTTTCCCAACGATTTGCAGAACTCTATGTCCCCAATCAGCATATATGTGTAGATGAGTCCCTGGTACCTTTTTCAGGCTGTCTAGTTATAAAACAATATATTCCTAGCAAAAGGGTCAGATACGGAGTGAAATTTTATAAGCTTTGCGAGAGAGTCATGGAATATCTGTATGCGCTCCACATATACAAAGGAAGAGATTCCCAGTTCCACCCCCCTGAGTGCCCGGCCTACATGAGCACAACTGTAAAAATTGTATGGGACCTGGCATACCCACTGCTAAACAAAGGATATCACATATACCTTGATAACTTTTACACCAGTCTGCCCCTTTTCAAACACTTCTACATTGCAAAAACCCTGGCCTGCGGAACCTCCATGGAGCCACGAGACTAGCCTGGCTCTGAGGAAGGGGGTGCGCCCCCGAAACGCGTTAGCTGTAGCCCGTGTTCTGTGCATGTCCATGCACTGTGTTTATAGCCATTTGTAAGTTGCATTTTGTGAGTACCCACTTATATAAAAATTTCTTCTTATTAAATTATCTTTGGTAATGCACTAGGTGTGTGCGCCTTCCATTTCTGTTTTTCTTGTTTTATCAACTATGCTTCTGCCTACTGCTTGGACTGCTTGCACGTGAACTGACCCTGGTCTGTTTTATGGACTATGCTTTTGCCTACCACTTTGACTGATATGTTGCCCTGCTACTGTTGTACACAGGGGTCTCACATGTGAGGGGCTCCAGAAATGTTTTTCCAGATGGAGAAAACAATTTTTTTGTTTTCTCCAGGTTTTGTAATTTCCAGATTAGGGTCTGGAGTCCGGAGGCTTCATAGAGATTTGGGTGGGCGAAGCCTCTACCCCTGTGCTTCTGTTACCTGATTGTGGCCCTCAGCCTGCTGCTGACTTACTGCCATCATGCCTCTGCCTGCCGCATGAACTGACCACAAATCTGCCTGCTACCTGGACTATGTAAATAAATAGCTGTAGCAAGAGGAAGTATGTTTATGAAGGGCTGGAGAGCTGTACAATAAAGAATAGGCCCAGAGCAAAGGGAACCTAGTTGCAGGGCCCACATGACTGGGGGTTGCTGGGCAGGCTGTACTGGTCAGTTTCAAGTTAGTGTATCAGGTAGGGGGGCTTCCATTGGTGCAATGGAAGGGTAGGGGTGCGGCCTGGAGACTGGGTTGGCCTCGGGGGGCCGGGGTAGTTTCTATCAGTTGGGGTCATCAGAAAAGAGGTAATATCACAGGAAGGTTTTCTTTCTGTGCTGCAGGTATTACGGAGAATCTGGACAGCCTCTTAGGGCAGCTGCGCACGGCTGCCCTGGTTATTGGCCTTCAGTGGCTGAATTCACAGCTGGCTGCTGTGCTACAGGGGTCGGGGCAGGGACCTGCTACTCCTGCCCCTGCTTCGCCATGTGCAAGGAGGTCCCGGCCTTCTGCACGCTATAGCCCCGATGTGATCCCCAGGGTGAGCCACCGCACTGGGAGCCTGATTTCTGACCCTCCAGCCCCCAGGGCAAAGAGACCTGCACCTCCTCCCTCTGCGGGGGCTGGGAGGAAATCTCCAGCATCAGTGGGACCCGGCCAGGAGGGTTGTCCCTCCATCCCCCTCCAGGCTTCCATTGGCGGTGGATCGGGATTCGGCGGCCGGACGAGCGGGACCTTCCCTCCATGGAAGATCTGCATGTGCTGGCGCAGGCCCCTCCCCCAGGACGGCCAATGCTGGGGCAAGGGGAGGAAACTCGGGTGACGGCAGCGATCCTGGAGCAGTATCTGCAGGCCGGCAGAGGGCTCGGCGAGGGAGTCAGGACACAGGGAGCCGCATGGTCCGCTGGGCACCTGCTGATGCCTACACTCCCGGGTGCCCGGTCCCCTCTACCTTGTCAGTGTCCACTGGCATGCAGGGGGACCAGCGATCAGAAGGTGAGGTGTCGGACTCAGATTTGGAGGAGCCAGTGGCAAGCGCGGTCCAGATGGGACCCCTTCAAGGATCCAGAGGTGCGGCTGGTCGGTCGATTTTCCCTGGGCAGCCTGGTAACTCTTTACCTTTACCTTTGTCTGTCCCTGTGACTATGTTGTCTGTATCTGCGCCTGGGGTCCCTGTTGGTTTTTCTCCTGTGGTGCAAGGGGGGGCAGGCCTGTCATGGTGACTAGGGGGTGACTAGGGACATGTGGGGGGGCTCTGGTTAGCGGGCTGGGCTCTCCATGAACGGGGGATGGGTCCAGTGGCCAGGGGATGCTTTACTTCCCTACTTCTTGATGGCTCTGGTCTCCGGCTGCAGGGATCTTGTGGGAAGGGGATCTGTGTCGGGACCCCTCGCTCCTGCGGTTTCACCGGTTGCGACCTGGATGGTGGTGGGGGATGGGCCGACGCCCGCTGCGTCACCGCCTTTGCTGCCGTCAGTGGTGCAGGCGACTCCACTGCCGTCCGCCATGTCAGCTGGATCGGCCACAGTCCTCACTGGGTCTTCAGGGTCATCACAGGTGAGTACGGCTACGGTTGCCTCCCCGGGGGTGTCATCATCAGATGGGGTACGGCTGGCGGATACAGCGCGGTGTGAAGTTTTTGTGCGCGACGAGGGTCCCCTTGGGGGCTCATTTGAAAGCGGAGGTGAGGGAGAAGATTTGGAAAGGGCACTATGTGGAGATCTTTTCGCTATTACCGCTGGAGAAGTTTAACCTGGACAAGGTTAAACCTGATGAGAGCAAGAAAGAGGAAGAAGAGAAGCGTCGCTAAAGGCTTATCCCACAGACCTTCACCAATTGGCTCCAAGCGTTTAACATACTGGCTAGCGTTATAGGGGAGAAGGTGTCAGAGAATTGTTCGGCTTTGTTTTGCTGTTTGGACTCCATTAGTGAAGCTCAGCGGGTCGGAAGGCTGTGAGACCGTCTTTGCGATGGGATCACAAAGACATTGGCTTGTGGATGAAGCTCATGATACAGGCCAGGGTCACTCCATCCCCCTTTATTTGTGGGGCCGGGGGTGCCCAAGCCTCTTCAAAATCAGCCACAAAGCGTTCTGTTGGCAGTTTAATAAGGGCACCTGCAGATTCCGGGGATACTGCTGTTTCTGTCATGAGTGCTCCGGTTGCGGGGGTTCCCATTCCTTGTCTAAATGATTCAAGAAAGGAAAGAAACCGTCCGACGCTGGAAAGAGGGACGACTCCAGTGAGGGTGGAAAAAATGCCGCCATACCTAAGTAGGTATCCGAATAGGGCTGTTGCGAGAATGTTATGGTTGGGTTTTAAGGAGGGTTTTCCAATCCCGAGTTCGCTGCCAGCGTCCCTCCTGTTTCGACTAACTTGAAGTCAGCTTATACTCATCCTGACGTAGTTTCTGTTAAACTACAGAAGGAGGTGGCATTGGGCAGGATGTCTGGCCCGTTCTCGGTTACGCCAGTGGGGGACCTGGTGTCACCATTGGGGGTTGTCCTCAAGAGGGAACCAAATCAGTTCCGTCTTATTCACCACCTTTCCCACCCAAAAGGGGGGCCGGTGAATGATGCGATCGATCCCATCCTACTGTAGCTGTAGCCGGTTGCTATGGGTGACTGTTGTAGGAATAATGCCTTTGCCCTACGTTGGGTGCCAAATGTAGCAAAGTCCCGGGCCTCTTTAGGCCTAATGGTGACCTCCAGAGTTAGGGAGAGCTGACATCCTTCAGTGTAGAGTGGGTTACAAGGCAAGGTGGGTGTAATGCAAGATGAACAGGTGGGCGCCAGACACTTTTTGATGCAAAGAGATTTATTGTCTCTTAAACAGAACAGTGGGAGAGAGGGTTAGGGCCAGGACATCCTTAGGTAGATGCAAAGGTAATGAGCAGACTCTGAGACTTTTATAGGTGGACAGCTATACAGGTGAAGGCCTCCATCTGGACACCACTTCTGTATAGGTAGGACGCTGTCTCCTATGGCAATAATCTTGTAGCTGTTACTAACGGTTATGATATTCAACTATTTGCAACACGAACAGTTCTCCTTACCCCACATCCACTCACTTTGGGTCTTCACTCAACGAGCTCCCAGTCTCTCTCACTAGACTTCAGATCCACTAGCCACTGGATCCCCTGAGCTCTTCCACTTTAGCACTCAGTATCTTCCTTAAGCATCACCCCCGCTTCCTTGGTGGGTCCCTGGCTTGGCACTCACAGATACTCCTCAAGCTTCACCTCTGCTGTCCCGCTGGGTCCCTGACTTGGCACTTGCTGAAGTTTTCCCACTTCACCAGCCCTGGCTGGCGAGAAGTCTGCCCTGGTACTGGCCTCAGTTCACTCACTGTGGTCTCCAGTAGCAAGGTGTATAGTCCCTTATTGGCGACAGCTTCCCTTCTACCTCCAACCCCCACTGGTTCCCCGGCCGGCGGAACCGTTAATTCTGGTGGGACTACAAGCCTGCAGTCCCAAACCTATGTTGGTCTCCTGCTTCTGGATAGGCCCTCAGACAGCCTAGCAGCCAGATGTCCCCGCAATAGGCCTAAGGCTTATGGCCTAGCAGCCCGGGGCAACATAACACACGTTCACCTAGACAGCCGTCCAGGTGGCGCAAAACCCCAATCACCTGACTCCACCCAAATAATTAGGCTCTCTCAGCATGCCGAGGGACCCAAGAAAATCCCTGCCCATTGGCTGAGACACCCCATTCATTCATAATATGCCCTTGCTATGCTTGTCTTATCCAATGTCAACAGATACCTGGCCACCTAGTGACAGAAGAGAGAAGTGCAGCAATTTCAGAATTAAGGGAAATCAATTGATCTCCTAACAATTGGCCAAGGCAAGTATCGCCTGGCAACAAAATTTAATAGCAGCCCTGCCTAAACATCAGGATGCTACACACGTATGGCCAGCTTTAGTCTTCTTGTGATCGAATCTTCTTCAGGCTAATTGGAAATCTCTTAAAGTGGTACTAAAGGGAGGATATTCACCTTCCCTACGCTCCTTTTCTGATGCATCTTCTCTTGTGTGTCAAGTTTTGGCCATCTGCATTGATCAGGGCAGAATGATGTCACTCCAGTGTGTGTGCAGGAGCTAGTCATCCCGACACACAGGACTGGCCTGGCCGCTGTAGACTGAGCTGCGAATGCGCAGCTCAATTTACAATCCAGGTATTGCTGTGAGCAGGCAAGTAGGTATTTTTTATTGCAGAAGAAACATTGCCTGCTCACAGTGTATCATAGCGGAACTTTAGCTCCGCTTTAAAAAAAAAGCAGGAATATTCCACTCTACAATAACTGCATTTTTTTATGTAATGTGTGTGTGACTCGTAATAATATAGCATATAAAAAGTGTTTGTTGTATTTTGCTCCTGTTAATAGACAGTTCCTATAATGAAAATGTAGACAAACAGGTCTGGTAGTATAAGGCCCCTTTCACACGGGCGGATAGAATTCAGCTTTTAGGCTAGGTTCACACTGCTGCGGTGCGGGAACGCAGTGAATTTACTGCGGGTTTCCGCATCGCACCAACTCGCACGGCAGTTCACACTGCCATATGCGAACAGCTGGGGAGTGTCATACAATGTTAACGACACCCCCAGTTCAGCTTGCATATCGCACTGCGAACTGACATTTCGGACATGTATCGGATCGCATGGGTGATCCGATTCTGGTCCGAACAAAAAAAAAAGGGTCCTGTGCGAGTTTGGACCGAATGCGGTGCGATATCAGCCATACTGTCTGTATGGCTGATATCGCACAGCACAGACATTGCATGTGATGTGAACAGCAGTGCGCTGCGAATCACATACGATGTCTGCCACCGCAGCAGTGTGAACCCAGCCTTAGTTGCGGATAAATGAAGTTACCTAAACTCACCTAAACGCACACAATGCTTCCCTATGGCCCCATTCACACACTGCATTTAGTGATGGTTTTGTTACATGGGGTTTTGTGTGGTTAGAAAAAATAAATTTGACTGCGTCCAGGACCGATTTAGCGCAGCTATCCGCAGCTAATCGCAGTGTACTATTTCTCCTGCAGATAGCAGCGGCAACGAGGAAAGAAAAGCAATAGAAAGCACATCAGAAATGGCAAGAATGTTCCAACGCAGCCGCATGTAAACGCTGCTAATCACAATGTACAACTGCGAATGATCACTGTGCCTGAACTCTTGGAATTTTACAATAAAAAACATGCTTTTAACAGCAGCAGAACAGCCGCCAGTGTGAAAGAGGCCTAACCCACAAAGTACTGTATGTGCTGTACATGCAATGTGTGCGTACACTCCGAGAGCTTTCCTTGTGAAGTCAACTGGATTAAACAGGCCCGAGTCACATGACTAACATTTCCTGTAAGCATGAAATGAGGTCAGAGCAAAACTTGTGAAGCGCTGACCTGTTAAAACAAGCAGCCTATTGTGCAATCAGTCAGAGCAGCCCAGCTCCTATCTTTAGATTTAAACATTTGTAGAAAGGAAATGTTGTCAGTTTCTGCTCATTTTCACACCCAGCCGCCCAGTCACTAGTGTTATCCTTTTCCCTTAAGGAAATAGTATTTATGTACTGCAAGTGCTTTTTTTTTTTATGGGCAGGGCCACATGAAATAAAGTGTGTTACTCAATCCATTGATAACCATCAAAAGGTGGAAACAGCGTCATATTTAAAGCCCAACTCCACCCCAGACTTGTATTTTTACATTGAGGGGAGTTATCTCTCAGTTTTTGGTGATACAGGATAACAAACAAGGGAAACAGGGGCCAGAACAAACAGTTCAAACAATTAAAAAAAAAAATCACAAAGGTTCTAGCATCCTCGTTCACACATGGCATACATAACCGTACACCCACAGAGAGCTGTGTTTATGCAGGATGTGCATGTGCACCCACACAGGTGCCACATTGGGAGCAGTGGCAATGGGACTACCTATACAGAACACCTGTGCATCCCCATGTGGGTAAACATGGTCCTCCATGGGTGTACGGTTATGTACACTCCAGGTAAACAAGGCCTAACTCTTCCTTTTTTTTTTTTTTTGCACCTGTCTCCATTGGAGAGATTTTTCATCACTTTATTTATTTATGGTACTTATATAGCGCCGTCAATTTACACAGCGCTTTACATATATATTGTACATTCACATCAGTCCCTACCCTCAAGGAGCTTACTATCTAAGGTTCCTAACACACATTCATACATACTAGGGCTAATTTAGACAGGATCCTATTTACCTACCAGGCCAGCATGTATTTAGAGTGCGGGAGGTAACCCACACAGGCACAGGGAGAACATGCAAACTCCAGGCAGATGGTGTCATGGTCAGGATTTGAACCAGCAACCCTTGCTGCTAGGTGAAAGTGCTAACCACTACACCACTTTGTCACCAGTTATCTGAGGATGGAGGAAGGTAGGAGAAATCTTTCAAAAGGGAACACCTGACAGATGTTCTAACCCTTCCTCATTCTGTAAAAAAAAATGTCTTTTGGTGGAGCTGAGCTTCAGAGCCAGCTTCTGAAGTCCACAAAAGTAGAAATCTCAGTTAATTAAAAATATTATACATGGAAACCATATTAGCACTTCCGCCCAGCAGCACTCACTAGGGTTGTCGTTTCAAATCCCAACTATCTACCTGGAGTTTGCATGCTCTCTCTGTGTCTGTGTGAGTTTTCTCCGGGTACTCCAGTTTTATCCCACATTCCAAAGACATGCTGGTAGGTTAATCGGCTGCTGTCTAATTTGGCCCTAGTATGTGTATTTATGAATGTGAGTTATGCCTAGTAAACACAATCAGAAAATTGAATGACAAAAATCGCTTTCAGAGTGATTGTATACTGATCTGATCGTTAGTAAACAGCTTTCGAGAGCCGATCATGACATTTCATCCAACAATATCCGAAGGCACAAGCACGAAAATGTTTCTCGTACGATACCAGATGGAACGATTTTCATTTAATTGGAACAGTATTCGTTCCAAAAAAAAAAAATCAGAAGATCAAGACCACACATGCTGGTCCACACATGCCTGGAAACAATTTCTGTTTGTGTGTACGGGGCTTTAGATTGTAAGTTCCTTGAGGACAGGGACTGATGTAAATGATCAATATATATGTAAAGAGCTGTGTAAATCACCGGCACTTTATAAGTACCTGTAATAAATAATATTAAAGGGCTTTTGCAGATGTGGATCCTTCACACTAGCAGAAAAAAAACAATCCACTTTAGGTCACTTATGTAGATTGAAGAATTTTAGAAAAGTTAATTGAAAATTCTTAGAGGTGCACCAAATGGAAATTTTTGTGCCGAAACCAAAAATAAAGGATGCACTAGGCAGAAAACCGAAACCAAAGTTTTTATTAATTAATTAATTCATATTTTTATATATAATTGTATTATATTAAACTTTTTAATAATATCATCAATTTAGATTAATATGAATTTATTGTTGGCCATTATTGGCACCTTTAGTGAAAGAAAGGTCAAGAAAAATGCAGTCTGCGGTCTCTAACCATCTCTTGTATCATGTCCCCAGTCTCTAACCATCTCTTGTATCATGTCCCCAGTCTCTAACCATCTCTTGTATCATGTCCCCGGTCTCTAACCATCTCTTGTATCATGTCCCCGGTCTCTAACCATCTCTTGTATCATGTCCCCGGTCTCTAACCATCTCTTGTATCATGTCCCCGGTCTCTAACCATCTCTTGTATCATGTCCCGGTCTCTAACCATCTCTTGTATCATTTCCCGGTCTCTAACCATTTCTTGTATCATGTCCCCGGTCTCTAACCATCTCTTGTATCATGTCCCCAGTCTCTAACCATCTCTTGTATCATGTCTTCAGTCTCTAACCATCTCTTGTATCATGTCTGCAATCTCTTACCTAAACTTTAACACACTGCTAATAGTATTAGCAAAATTTCCATTCGGTGCACCTCTAGCAGACATGATACAGGAGATGATCAGAGACTGCAGACATGATGCAGGAGATGGTCAGAGACTGGAGTCTGCAGACATTAGTATAGGAGATGGTCAGAGACTGTAGACATGATACAAGAGATCAATGCAGCCTCACCAGTGCCCGTCAGATGCAACCTGCCAGTGCCCATCAGATGCAGCCTGTCTGTGCCCATCAGATTGATGCAGCCTGTCAGTGCCCATCAGATGCAGCGTGTATGTGTCGGTCATGCAGCCTCGCCAGTGCCCCTCATGCAACCTGCCAGTGCCCGAAACAGAATGGCGATCTCTGTGTGTCGCGGAGCGGATTTTAATTGCCCAGACGTCACACTGATTCCATGTCCCACCATTGGATCAGTGTGCCGCCTATCACAGGAGGCGGGACTTTGTCACTGCGGCCCCTGCAATTCAGCTTCCTGACACACAGATCACGGCGAGGAGAGGAGGAGTGGAGGACTGGGAGCGCCAGGATAACACTCCCACGATGGGCGGCACCTGGCTCAGACCTCGCCCCCTTTCGACATCAGCTTTTTTTTTCTTTCGGCCAATACCAAAAACACAGTTTTCGGCCAATAATTTTCCGCGGCCAAAATTTCGGTGCATCCCTAAAAATTCTTACCTACTTTTGTGCTATAGACAGAGAAAGAAAACACAAGGCTTGTTTACACTCATGGATAGGGGGCAGTAAAAACATGCAGTTGAGCTTTTTTTTATTGCCCACCCTAAACCAATTGCCAACCAAGCACTGTAGCTTTACTGTTACAGTGTGGGCCGGCTGTGCGGAATCACGTATATATACACGATTCTGCTCTTCCGGGAAGGGGCAGCCAGCACGCCGCTTGTGCTGTGATTAGTCACAGCAGAGGCTGATCAGTGGGTGCCAGCCAATGAATGACCACCGGCAGCCACTGATCGGCAAGGAGGAAGACATGACAGAGCTCTGTCCTCTCAGCAGGGATGTGCTGTTTTTTATTTCTTGCAAAGCAGGGAATAAAAACCAGCACATCCATTAGCAAAAGCACCACATAGTACACACATAAACACTGGTTAGGCACACATTTAACCCTCTGATCGCCCTAGATTAGGGGTCTTCAAACTATGGCCCTCCAGTTGTTCAGGAACTACAATTCCCATCATGTCTAGTCATGTCTGTGAATGTCAGAGTTTTACAATGCCTCATGGGATGTGTAGTTTCACAACAGCTGGAGGGCCGTAGTTTGAAGATCCCTACCCTAGATGTTTAACACCTTCCCAGTCAGTGTTATTAGTACAGTAACAGTGCATATTTTTAGCACTGATCACTGTATTAGCGTCACTGGTTCCCAAAAAGTGTCAAAAGTATCAGTTAGTGTCAGATTGTCCGCTGCAATACCGCAGCCCCCCTATAAGAAGCTAATGGCCACCCTCACTAGTATAGAAAAAAAATTCCAGTATATATACCATAGTTTGTAGGCGCAATAACTTTTGTACAAACCAATCAATATACGCTTATTGGGATTTTGTTTACCAAAAATATGTAACAGAATACATATTGGCCTAAATTTTTGAAGAAATTAGATTTTTTCGTTTTTTTATTGGATGTGTTTTATAGCAGAAAGTAAAAAATATTGATAAAATTTTTTTCAAATTTGTCGGTCTGTTTTTTTTATAGCGCACAAAAAAAAAAAATTCCAGTGGTGATCAAATACCACCAAAGAAAGCTCTATTTGTGCGAAAAAAGGACAGCGTTGCATGACCGCGCAAATGTCAGACAAATTAACGCAGCGCTGAATAGCAAAAAATGGCCTGGTCATGAAGGGGGTTAAATCTTTCGGAGGTCAAGGGGTAAGCTGCAAAGGCAGGGAATGGAGGTGTACACATGTCATGGCCGCAGCAGAAATGATCCCCCATCATGTTCGTCATTCAAGGAAATAGGGTTGACCTGCAACAGCGTCCAATGCAGGCTGCTGCATTGTGGTGGTGCGCCCCTCAGACACCTCTGAAAATAGATCCTTCTCAGAGGTGTAGTAGTGACAGGCGCATGTGTAAATATAGCCTAAAAGTATCAGTTGAGCGTACTTAGAGCATGCAGAGTGAATTGTGCTCACCTTTGGATGTGACCAAGAAAACACATATGTATAACCATGGTAAATAGGCTTGGGAGATACATTTTCTGAAGTTAAAGGATGTGAAGGAATCCACTTCTATACAGATCTGTTATCCAAACTTCTTCCTTGGATGGGATTGCTGTTGGGTAGGATACACAGCTTCTCAAAGCGGAACATAACCGTATCTGAGTACCACAAACTGAAAACGCTATTTAAAGCGGAGTGCTTAAAAAAAATAAATTGAAAGTCAGCAGCTACAAATACTGCAGCTGCTGACTTTTAATAATCAGACATTTACTTGTCCCAGGCCCTCGTCTCCCCCTCCTCTCTGCGCACCGTGACTGGTCGGGCAATCATTTGGGACCTGTGACGTGTCCCAGATGATTGCCAAGAGGGAGGGAGGGGGGAGAGGTGATCTCCCTTCCGGTGCTGCAGTGCGCCGGAAGGAAGTGGAAGCTGGGAACCTCTAAAAAGAGGGCACCGGCTCCGCACCCCCAAAAAAATGACATGCCAAATGTGGCATGTTGGGGGTCACCTCCGTTAAAGCGAAAGTTCCATTTTTGGGTGGAACTCCGCTTTAATTCATTTTTCATATTCAGAACAAACTCGCCCATCCATCCATGTCTCTATGGTTTATTTTGTTGAGAAATCACTTTGAGACCCCCCCCCCCCCTTAGAATTTCTAGCTGTGACTGACCATCCTGTGACCGACCATCATGTGTCTGTTTACTCCCGCCTACAACGAATCAGCTATGCTAAAAACAGGTGGTCCATTTACATCCAAAAGCCCATAGACGAGAGTGGGCTTTGACTGTGCACACAATAAATTACATTCACTCGGTGATTTGATGCCTAACGTGTTGCACAGAACAAAATTCCCCAAACCATCACGTCATGCATGATGCCACTTTACCCCAAAAGCATTATGTGGCCCCTATGGTACCACCAAAATACCCGGCGGTGCAATGTCAGAAGTGCAGTGCAGACCCCTGCTCCGCACATCCTACATGGCACTGCAACAAAAGCAAAGAAACAGTATAAAACATTTCAACAAGCAACAGGTGTGATGGGGGATAGGGGGTAAAGCCTGGTAAACACTACAGTTTTTTCTCATGCAACCCCGCAGGTTGCACGAAAAAAAAAACCTGACAGCTCCGGTCGGGAGCCGCTGTACTAACCATGCAAGGTTAGTTCATTGATCTCCCCCGCTGAGCTGTTGTGTTCTGACAGGGGAACCCCCCCCCCCGTCAGAACACTCTGATCAGCACCCTCCGCCATTGGCTGAGAGCTCTGATTGGGAGTCAGTCGGCTGCTGGTTTTCCAGCATGCACGTTCAACAGAAGCCAGCCGGCTTCTGTCGGACAGACCGACGTACACACAGGCAGAATGTTGGCCGGTATTTTTTGTACCAGCAAATGTCTCCTGACATTCTGCCCGTGTGTATGGGGCTTAAGAGAGGGGAAAAGAGTTTACAGGCATCAAGCTTAGCATACATGCTGAAACTGCGCCCCTCCTCCTCTATCGAATGGTTGAAATCTCCACCAAGCACTACTGCTCTGGTGGTGACGAACTGGGTCCTCAGGGTCTGGAAGATCTCCAGCCACACACTCTTCTCCAGGGAGGTGTACACATTCATGAGCCTAATCGGCTCTCCTGCGCATGAACCATCTATGACTAAATGTCGGCCACAGACGAGCTTCTGGACAGATTCAACTGTGAGACAACCACTCCTGACAAGAATGGCTACCCCTGCAGACTTGCAGTCACTACCTTGAGACCAGTAGGAGTCCACTGAGTCGTGATTCCGCTGGGCAGACAGATAAATGTACCTCTTAGCACACTCCTGCAGCATGTAGATGTCACTCTGCTAGGAAGAAAGAAAGGTCAGCACAGCCTGCCTCCGAGACGTGTCCTTGATGCTCCTCACATTAATAGAAAAGATGGCGATCTTAGTCATCATGTCAAAGTGATGAAGGGCCAGTCAGTAGGGGACGAACATACTTCCCTTGGAGGGGGGTCCTTCTGCCGACTCTGTTGCTTGGCCAGTGTCATGGGAAAAGCCTATCTGCTGGGAGACATCTTGCAGGTCTTGGACCTCAGTAAATACTTGGTCACAAGACCTGCAAGCAGGTTCACTGCAGTCCTTGCCTACATGACTGTCCTTGCTACACCTTCAGCAGGTCTATGGCTAGTCAGAGTAGTGCAGGATTCCCACGGAGGATCCCAGACCAGGGCTGCAGGTGTTGGAGGTCCACCGTGGAAGGGACTTTTCTTTCACCACCTCCAGCCTGGGTCAATTCTGACATTTCTCTCTTACATGTCAATCTGCATTTTTTTGCTAGAAAATTACTTAGGACCCACAAACATTATATATATTTTTAAGCAGAGAGTAAAATAGTGGTTGTTGCAATGTTTTATGTTGCATAATATTTGCGCAGCGGTTTATTAAGCGTAAATCTTCAGGAAACAATACACTTTAACCACTTCCCACCCGCCGGCTGTCAAATGACGGCTGGGTGGCGCGGCTCTTGTTCTGGGTGGACGTCATATGACCGCCCTCCAGAACGACCGCTGTCTCGCGCGCCCATGGGGGTGCGCATCGCGGCGATCTCTGGTGCGGTGTGTCAGTCTGACACACTGCTACACCGATCACACCGATCTGACGGAGGCTCTTTGCCAAGTGATCAGCTGCGTTCAATCACGGCTGATCACGATGTAAACAGGAAGAGCCATTGATCGGCTTTTTCTCACTTACATCTGACAGATGCAAGTAGAGGAGAGCCGATCGGCGGTTCTCCTGACGGGGGGTCTGTGCTGATTGTTTAGCCCCCCCTCGAATGCCCACCCAGGACCACCAGGATGCCACCAGGACCACCAGGGATGGCCAGCACACTGGACCACCAGGTATGCCACCCTAGACCACCAGGGAAATGCCAATCAGTTCCCAGGCAGCTGCCAATCAGTGCCCATCCCCAATTCCTGCCAGTGCCATCAGTGATGCCTAACAATGCCATCTATCAGTGCCACCTATAAGTACCCATCAGTGCAGCCTATCAGGAGCCACCCATGAGTGCCCGTCAGTGCTGCATATCAGTGACACCCATCAGTGTCACCTACCAGTACCCATCGTCAGTGCCCATCAGTGCCACGTCATTTGTGCCACCTCATCGGTGCCACCTTATCAGTGCCCATCAGTGAAGGAGAAAACGTACTTAATTACAAAATTTAATAACAGAAACAAAAGAAAAACTTTTTTTTTTCAAAATTTTAGGTCTTTTTTAATTTGTTTAGCAAAAAATAAAAGCTGCAGAGGTGAACAAATAACACCAAAAGAAAGCTCTATTTGTGGGAACAAAAAGATAAAACTTCTGTTTGGGTACAGTGTAACATAACCGCACAATTGTCATTTAAACAGCGACAGCGCTGAAAGCTGAAAATTGGCTTGGGCAAGAAGGGGGTGAGCCCTGTAGTGAAGTAGTTATTTAACTTTATTGCATACAAACACAATATAATATTTTATACAAACACAGCGCATACAAACAGAATATAATACCAATACAAAATTAAAAAGGTTAAGTTATGCTGAGTAGATACCTAACAAGTCAAGCATTAAAATTATGTACGCCCCTGGAACAAGGACAAACTACGGTACCTAAAAATCTCCATAAGTGGGTGGGGGCAGGAGGCGGAGCCTAGCGGAGCAGACATGCATTGTTAGAGCTCCACACCGCTGAGGAGAGAAGAGAAGGACAAAGCGGAGCCTGCAGACCCAAAAGGTATCCATTTGAACCTTTTTGCCCCAGGGAACAAATAAAAATCACCTCACAAAGAGCTCACAGGCACTCACTGCAGCTGAAGCAGCTCCAGTCACCTCACAAAATACAGCACCAGGGCGCTCTCACAGACAGAAAATGTCACAGCAAGACTCTCCATTTGAGTCAGATACAGAACAAATCCTCTCACAAACTTCTCCACAAGCCTCCTCAGTATCCCCAGTAATATTATTACAATTTGAAAAGATGCTTCATAAGGCTTTAAAACAAACCTCAGACCAAATAACAAAAAGCCTAACCAAAGAAATAAGAGAGCTGGGAAACCGCACCGCAGCCTTAGAAATAAAAATGGATGAAATTGAAATTACAACCCAAGAAAATATAACAGAATTGGAACAATTAAAAAAAGAGAATTTAATACTTCAAACTAAGCTCGAAGATTACGAAAATAGAGCCAGACGTTCAAAATTGCGCATAAGGGGAATACCTGAAACTGTGACAGACCTGCAATCTACTATTACTGCTCTATTACAAGAACTAAAGCCAGATATCCCTATTGAACGTTTAGAACTGGACAGAGTACACAGAGCCCTCACAGCCAAAAAGAAAGATGGACCCCCACGTGATATAATCACAAAATTTCATTATTACAGAACGAAAGAACAAATACTAATTGCTGCAAGAGAAAAAAAGGAACTTAATTTTCAAGGACACAATTATCAAATTTTTGCTGACCTATCCCAACTTACTATTACTGAAAGACGATCCATGAAACCCCAACTAATGGAACTGCAACGCCACAACATTATGTATCAATGGGGCTTCCCCTTTTCAGTCAGGTTTAACTACCAAGGTACAATTTACAGAAGCAGATCAGCAGATGAACTACAACAAACCCTTTTAAAATTAAATCTGACAGAACCCACAAGCAGCAACACTCCCACACGCAGAAGAATGGCATCTTCACCTTCAGGCAGCACCCAGAAAATTTCAGAACAAAATGGGAATCATCATTCTCACAAAAGAGGTCGTTATGCCACATCATCCATGGACCAAGAAGATTCAATGGACTGACATCCTAATTCCTGATATCTCTTCATTTATTATACTAAGAGATGGTTCTCTATAAAAAACCTGTATTTATAACTGAATGTAACTGCATTCTGATAGTCACACACTGTGTGGGATCATGTTACATTCCAGTTATATTTCTTATTACTTCTGATTCATATAGCCTTAGAATATATAAGTGAAATAAGGAAATTCTTGTTCAGTTATATATTATCAGGTAATAACAATAGATTTATTACTTTTTAGGACAAATATGTTCAATAATCCAGAAGTAATGGAAGCTTTTTCTTTCTTTTCTTAAAACAAATATATTATTACCTAACTAGTTCCTAGAATTATGTTTTTGTTTATTCTAATCTGAAGCAATACAACCTCAATTTTATGAGTTAACATATCTAAACAGTTACATATGAATCAAATATGTAATTGTTTACTCTAAAAGGGTTAAAATCCCCAAATAATTCAAACTATCTTCATCAATACCAAAGTTATTAACAGTACCTTTCTAACTGAATTATTTAGCCTAGGGCAAGACTAACCATATACAACCACCCTGGAATAAATAATTTCAACAAAAACTATATTCTGCACTCCAATTAATGAAACATCATTTTGATGTTTTTTGACATAGCACTTCTCTCCTGTAAGCGGAAGATCTGTGTACCCCCATTAGCCCTCCTCATTCTCCCAACCATATTATGTGGGAGTGTGATGAAGGCACTTATTCCCCTGAGAGAGATATTTATTCTCTTTCACGGGTAAATTGTGATTACTTGCAAAAAATAATTTATACAATGTATCATCTAATCTCATATGTTTTTTGTTTACTCTTTACTCCAGAATTCACTGGTTTCTTTTCTATCTATTCATCTCTTCAGTCCACACAGGTTGATCTGCGCAGTCAGCTCTGCATAACAAAAAGTAAGTCAAAACTATTTGATCTGTTGCCATGGCACCACTGAATATACTTTCCCTGAATGTTCAGGGAATAAATGTCCCTCAAAAAAGGACCAAAGCCTTCCGTACTTTCCATAACAAGAAGGCTCACATAGTATGCCTCCAAGAAACACACTTCACCAAAGATTCTACTCCAAAATATATTTCTCCTTTTTATCAACAAATTTACACGGCTTCTGCCTGTACCAAGCAAAGGGGAACTCTAATTGCATTTCACCGATCCACACCATTCACCTTATCATCAGAAATTAAAGACCCAGAAGGTAGATACCTGATACTCATGGGTTATATAATGGATACAGCAATCACGGTGATTTCCTACTACGCTCCTAACAAACAACCTACACCATTCCTCTCACATATATTACAAGTGATTAATACACACAAAATAGGAACAGTGATAATGTGTGGGGATTCGAACCAGGTCCTCCTCCCATTTCTAGATAAATCACCTTTTACACCATCCAAAATAACCTCTAGATTACCTTTTTCTCAACTTCTTTCCAAATACAATCTGGTAGATTCATGGAGAGAAAGTAACCCAATGAAAAAGAAATTCACTTATTTCTCGCACCCTCATCAAACCTTCACCAGAATAGATCATATTTTTCTAACAATAGGAATGATACCAGAAATTATTGCATCAGATATAATTCCGATTCCGTGGTCTGACCATAATGCAGTATACACTACTATAGCCTCAGCCATACCAAAAGCGCATGACCCAACGTGGTACTTACCGGACATAATGCTCAAACACCCACTACATCAGATGGCCATTGAACAAGCTTTAAAGGAATACATATCAATTAATAATACAACAGACATCTCCCCAATAACACTGTGGGAAGCTCATAAGCCTGTCTTGCGTGGTACAATACAAAGACAAATGGCACTATTTAAACGGGAACGCAAAAATCTAGCAAAAAAACTAGAACTCAATTTTAATGCAGCCTACATATCATTTCAAGATAATCCATCTCAGAGTACAAAATCTCATCTGGAAAAATCTAGATTGGAATACGATCTATTTCTCACTGAGTCAGTTGATAAATCCCTCAAACGCTCCAAACACAATTTCTACATGAATACAAACAAACCAGGTACATATTTGGCTCGGGCATTAAATTCAACTAACAAATCTTTCAAACCAATACGTTTGAAATTATCAAAAAATGTTTACACTTGTAATCCAGTTAAAATAGTCCATAAATTTCACTCACATCCCGCAACTTTATACAAGACAAACAATGAATTTAATCCTACAGAGGCTGAATCCTTCTTCTCAAAAATAACCTTACCTGAGTTATCTCAGAATCAAAAAAGCAGTTTGGATGAGCCTATAACTATAGATGAAGTTGCTAACGCCATAAAAGACCTAAAACTTAACAAAAGACCAGGCCCAGACGGCTACTCGGCTTTATACTATAAAACATTCTCAGAAATACTCTCTCCCATTCTCACTGAAACTTTTAACAAACTTCTAGATGGACATTCTTTTCGGCAAGAAACACTAATGGCAATTGTTTGTATGATCCCAAAACCCCTTTCTGATGATACTTCCTGTGTGAATTATCAGCCTATCTCTCTGTTAAACCTCGATATTAAATTATTAGCAAAAATAATAGCAAAACGCCTCAATAGCATTATAGGAAAATTAATACATAGAGATCAAGTAGGCTTCATGCCAAATAGACAGGCAGGCGATAATATACGCAGGGCAGTGTTATTGGCACATATTGTTAAAAACCGGAAAATCCCTTTATGTTTTCTATCTCTCGATATTAAGAGGGCATTTGACACAGTATCCTGGCAATATATGCAATATTCATTACAAAAATGGGGTTTTGGACCCCACTTTTTAACATGGATCAAAGCATTATATAATAAACCCAAAGCCTATATAAAATATGCTGGATACAAATCTGAAGCCTTTAATATCGAAAGAGGTACCCGACAGGGTTGCCCATTATCTCCCTTATTATTTGCCCTTATACTCGAACCCATGGCCCAATACATCAGAACAAACCAAACTATAACTGGCATTGAAGTAGGAGGTATTACACACAAATTATGTATATTTGCAGACGATATATTACTTTTTCTATCATCACCACAGGTCTCTGGTCCTAACTTAATACCAGCTCTTGATGGATTTGCAGCCCTATCCGGCCTTATGATTAATCCTAAGAAATGCCTAGTGCTTAATATTTCACTCACAAACGTGGAATTGATCCCGGCTAGGGCTGCACTCCCATTCACATGGGCAGAAAAATCAATCCCATATCTTGGAATTCATTTAACAGCATCTCATTCTGACTTATTCTCAACCAATTATCCTCCTGTATTAAGACAGATCACAAATCTAATAAAACAATGGTCGCAACTTCCTTTATCCTGGATGGGGAAGATTAATGCAATCAAAATGACTATTCTACCCAAATTGCTTTATCTATTCAGAGTCCTCCCTATTCCAATTCCTTCCTATTTTTTGAGAATAGTACAAAAAAGAGCAACTTCGTTTATATGGGGCTCTTCTAAACCACGTATACCTATACACACACTACATCTTCCCAAAAATAAAGGAGGCCTGGGATACCCTAATTTTACTAACTACTACAGAGCAGCACATTTGGCCAGTCTGTCCAAATACCATGCAAAACAGGAAATCCCATTATGGGTATTTATAGAGGCTTCAGAAAATGACCCTCTATTAATATCAAATTTATTATGGCTTGATCCTAAAGACCGCTTTAAAATTCATAATCCCATAACTAAACACTTCTTATCTCTCTGGGATAAACTAAAAACCAAATATCAGTTACAATCTCCACACAATCCTCTCCTTTCTTTTATCAGAAATCCGGCCTTTTATCCGGCATGGATCTACCCAAATTCTTTTAAAGCTTGGACAACATCAGGCATTCAGACACTAAATGACTTCATAGCATCTAAATCATTCCTTTCATTCCCATCGCTTAGAGAAAAATATGATCTACCAAACTCTGAGATATTTAGATATCTCCAAATCAAAAATTTCTATACACCATTCCTAAAGGGGGATACACCATTATCCCAATTATCCATTTTTGAATCAATCTGTACAAAAGATCCATTTGCTAAAGGTACAATTTCATCACTTTATAATCAATTATATGGAGTAGCAAATCTTAATAGACCCTCTTACGTTCAGAGGTGGGAGGAGGACCTGGGACGAACTTTAGAAGACACGGACTGGTCTAACATATGGCTCACATCTAAGTCATCTTCACCCAACATCTTAGCACTGGAGACAAATTATAAAGTCCTAACTCGCTGGTACCTTGTACCCGCTAGAGTGGCAAAATATTCACCTAATACCTCAGCTCTTTGTTTTCGAGGATGCCCAGAATTAGGCACATATGTACACATATGGTGGATGTGCCCAGTAATCCAAACCTTCTGGAAGGAAGTCTTCGTGATTGCATCTAAAATATTTAAAAAAATAATACAACCAGATCCATATTTAACTTTACTTAATCTAAAACCGGAATGGTTAACACTCTCTCAATTCAAACTAATGATCCAACTAATAACGGCTGCAAAACAAACAGTGGCCAAGGCATGGAAATCTCCTACATTGGTACTAGCAGAAATAATTCACAGAATGAATAATACAATGTCCCATGCTAAGATGGTAGCCATCGATCAAAATCAAATTCCAAAATTTGAAAAACTTTGGCATCCTTGGATAAAACAACAGTTCCTGTCAAACTTCAATGACTCTGTCTTGTTGCCATGGTAACAGATTAAATGACTTACAGAGATACCCATTCTAAGGCTTCAAAGAGAACTAAAAAGAATAATAAACTGACGAGCAGGACAACCTTGTGGACCATTACCTCTACCTTTCAACCCTTTTTCTTCTTTCTCTTTCCTTTTCTCCACCTTACGATTAAAGCTCATTATCAGAATTTATTTGACCTATATACACTCTACTTGTAAACAATATGTATAGTAGGTATAAATCATTTAAATACCTACAAAAGTAACTAAGGAAATTATATATATCTTTAATTTAGGTTTACGTGAACCCAATGTTTAATATTTGAAATTTCATGATATTTACCTATATAAACCCTACTGTAAAACAATGAGCTTACTTTATAGATCCTTGTAAACTTACTTTATGTATCTTTATAAAAATTGTATACTCAATAAACTTCTTTTGACAAGGAAAAAATCTCCATAGGTGGTGTTTTACAAGTCTTTAGGGTTCATGTACACTTGTTTTGACTTCAACACAGATTAAAGCCCCTACCACTTCAACATGCTTTTTTATGTGTTTTTGATGCTTTGGTGGTGCTTCGATTATGCTTTTTTGAAGCTTTAGTGAAGCTTGCCAGATGCCCTGTGTGTTAATATCGCATACCTGCTATACCTACAAAACAAAGCGAAGCTAAATAAAAGCCTCTCAAAAACTGCAGGTGCTTCAAGCGAGCTTTGCATTGAAACACCATTTAGGCGCATTTACAAGCGTTTCAGTGCATCAAGCATTTTTTTCTGCTCAAACACTCCTCTCCTGAATGTGCAAGTGGTGGGTTGTCTTTTCAGCCTCTAAACGCTCCCCTTCTAATATGCCTGTAAACGCCTATGTGTGCATGGCCACATAGCCTAACATAGTGTTTAGAAGTTGAAAAAAATGCATATAAAAGGGACATTTTTTTATGCCTTGTGTGCATGAGGCCTTAATTTTGCCTTTTTTTTTTTTTTTTTTTTAACAAAACACAGGTTTTGTGATTTCTTGGGGAAATAGATATTTTAATACATCTCTTTTTCATCAGGCAACAATGTATAATGGATCAAACAAGGAACGTCAAGATAAGTTACATTGTGCCAATTCATAGGAAAAGTCACACATTATTATTTGGACATCGCATCCCATATTACTACTTATTAATCTCTGCCCCCAAAGCAGTTATTTGTGCTTTTGACCCCTTTCATTCTTCTGTAATCATAATTTATGCTGCGGAAATTATGTTGATGACCTTGTCCGCCTTTTTCAGGTTTTAAGGATGCAGACAGGAAAATGTAATCAAAATAGTTTTCAGTTATCATAATATGGAAAAAGCTACCACTCCAGTTTAAGAAGACAACACTCAAAATTTGGTTATTGAAATGGCAGTGATAAGGACACTTTAGGGCTTATTCAGCAGGGCCAACAGCCAAAGTGCAGTAAACCATACCATCCAATCAAAATTCACCTTTTTAATAACCCAACCTTTTTTTTACTTTTCTATTTCAGTGTATTTATTATTATTGGTTTTGGTACAGATCAAACAGTCCGTATTGCGTTAACAGAGAAAATAAGCCCAATACATGGATCAACATTATGGCAAACTGGTATCCAATAAGCACTGTAGAACAATCAATCAAGATGTGACGTTGTTGCTGGAGAGTATCCCAAACCAAGGGGAAGAATAACAAATCAGTGCGCAGAGTTTTGATATCAAAAGTCACATCATGCATGTGGGACAAGTAGACCAAGACGGTCAACCAAGAAAGAAAGGGAAAAAAAAGGAAAGGGGGAGTAGGGGGAATGTAGAAAGAGAAAGGGGATAAAGTGGAAAATATGGGAAGAGAAAACAGGAAAGAAGTAAGGCCAGTACTGGTGGAGAGAAGAGGAAAATCTCTTTTTTTACTTTTAACCTACCTTTAGTAGTGGAAGGTGTCTTCTCTCAAATTCCACATCTTCTTCATTGCCCACATGCTCTGCTGTGTGCCTTCAGCTGTGTAATGCTGTGAAGCTCTTCCTTTGCAGCCTGGCTATCTATTTTCCATCCTGTGGTTCTCATCCAGTGATTCTCAACTAGGGTTCCTCCAGAGGTTGCTCGGGGTTCCTTCAACATTGGGCAATTTCTGCCTCTCATATAAGTTCCCACTGTTCCCAAGATCCCATTGATCTCTTAAGCTATCTGTAAGGAGGTAATTCTTCCCAATGACCACAAGTGTAAGGACCATTCTTCCCACTGACCATCAGACTAATGTATCATGAATTGTAGATTTCTAATTTTTAGCAGGGGTTCCCCAAGACCGGAAAACTATTTCAAGGGTTCCTCTGTGTTAAAAAGGTTAAGAAAGGCTGTTCTCAACTATAGGCAGTGGTGGCTGGTGCTAAATATTAATATATAATATAAATATTTAAACGAACTAAATATATGAACTAACTACCGGGGGAGGCGAACGGGAAGGCGGCGGTCGTTGCAACCACCAACCTCCCCCCGCGGAAGATGGACAGCAGTGATCGCTGCAAGCACCCCCCAGCATTGGACAGACTGATCTTAGGAGGCAGGGGAAGGAAGAGCCAGGACATTGCTTCTCCTTCCAGCTGAACAAGAAGTGTGTCCTGACTGAGACACGATTAGCCTAAGACTCCCTGAAATACTAATAATAATTTCAGGGTATACATTAGCAACAGTATTATATGCAGTTGATGGTCTAAAGCATGGAACTTAGTCATGACAATTCCAACAATATGCTTATATTAAGTATGTTCCTTCAATGCTTTTAGTTCCATATATTTCTTTTAGTAGGTTGGTATCAATGTACATGACACACTAATAGTCCTAAGCAAAGAAAAGGGGAACTGTTATTGAACTAACCTCCTTCCAACGGGAAGGTGAAACTAGCTGATGCCTCGTCTCCAACCAGGGCCTGTTTGGGTCCTAGCGGAACATGATTAGCCCCTAGGAAAAGAGATATTAAGAGAGAACCCTAATCCCTTGAGCTGGCTCAGGGCTTTGTATTATTGTGGCCTGGTATAGATATGTGGCCAATGCTTTTAGGGAGCCAGAAGCCTCCATTTGGAGTAGTCTATCAAGAACCAGTTGAGTGGGTGCCAAACCAGGGGTGTCCAGCCAGGGCTGTCATATTTTATAGAACTTATTAATTGCATTTCTGTGTTGACACGTCAGTTTTTCTTTAATTAGGGTATTGTTAACCTGTTCAATCCACTGTTTCGTTGTTGGGCTATGTGGTGATAACCATAGGCGAGCTATCTGCTTGCGTGCAATATAAAGTAATCTTGAGACTGCTACATTAGCTGGGGGGACAAACGATTCTTCGTCCACCGCACCCAACAAGCATGTGACCGGGTGTAGTGGAACAGTGGATCGATATACAGTCAGGTCCATAAATATTGGGACATCGACACAATTCTAATCTTTTTGGCTCTATAAACCACCACAATGGATTTGAAATGAAACGAACTGCAGACTTCCAGCTTTAATTTGAGGGTATATACATCCAAATCAGGTGAACGGTGTAGGAATTACAACAGTTTGTATATTTGCCTCCCACTTTTTAAGGGACCAAAAGTAATGGGACAGATTAACAATCATCCATCAAACTTTCACTTTTTAATACTTGGTTGCAAATCCTTTGCAGTCAATTACAGCCTGAAGTCTGGAATGTATAGACATCACCAGACGCTGGGTTTCATCCCTGGTGATGCTCTGCCAGGCCTCTATTGCAACTGTCTTCAGTTCCTACTTGTTCTTGGGGCATTTTCCCTTCAGTTTTGTCTTCAGCAAGTGAAATGCATGCTTATTCAGGTTATGGTCAGGTGATTGACTTGGCCATTGCATAACATTCCACTTCTTTCCCTTAAAAAACTCTTTGGTTGATTTATATGCTTCGGGTCATTGTCCATGTGCACTGTGAAACGCCGTCCAATGAGTTCTGAAGCATTTTGCTGAATATGAGTAGATAATATTGCCCGAAACACTTCAGAATTCATCCTGCTGCTTTTGTCAGCAGACACATCTTCAATAACTACAAGAGAACCAGTTCCGTTGGCAGCCATACATTTTTTTTTTTTTTTTTAATCCAACAAAATTTTATTGAGTTTGCAGGAAAAACTTTACAAGCATTGTAAGCAGAGCTGTATGACTCCTCTTATACAATACATTACATAATCCAGTGAACAATCATCAGCATCAATCTAACACGTCTAGTACATTGTTCCAATTACATTCCACCTCAACCTGTATCTTACCCGGCATTGATTCCTAGTAACCTGTCGTATATCAACTCCATAGGGGCTAATCCCGGCACATCCAACCATGGACCCCATATTTTTTTGAATTTTTGCATGCTACCTCTATGTTGATAAATCAACTTTTCCATTTTCAGAGTTATATTAATATTATCAGTCCATTCTTTAATGGTCGGGGGCATATCAGACTTCCAATGGGTCATAATCAGTTTTCTAGCCTGAAAAAGTACTCTATGCACAGCCTCTCTACTGTGTCCTTCCCATTCGTATTCCTCCAAAGCCCCCAAGAGACATGCTCTAGGGTCCTGTGGAAGATTCACATTAAAAACTGAGTTGATGTTCCGCACCACTCCTTCCCAATACGTGTGTAACTTTGGACATCTCCACAACATATGTATAAGGTCCCCATGCTCGCGTTTGCATCTAGTACATGTTGATTCGGCCTGCCTATTCATTAAATGTAACCTGTGCGGAGTATAGTACGTTCTCAATAGTATATATAATTGGGTGAGTTTTTGTGACACATTAAGTGAACATAGGTTCACCTCCTGAAAGATCTCCTCCTACTGATCCCCGTCTAGCTGTCCCACCTCTGTTTCCCATTTATCTCTCACCCTCAGGGGATGGTGCCTCATCACAGATTGTAACAGGATGGCATAGCATTGAGAAATAAATCCTTTAGATGAGTCAGCATCCCTCAGAAGGCTAAATACCAGGGTTGGGGACAAATGCCACTCCGAGGAGCGGCTCTGAGCCATTACTGCATGTCTAAGTTGCACATAGTAAAACAACATTGATGCGGGCAAATTATACGCTTCCTTGAAATCAGCAAATGTACGTAGCACCCCATCCCTAAATATATGTTTAATATGTATGACTCCAAATTGCTTCCAACGAGCTCCACATTGTAATTTAGCCAACTCCCCATAAGCGTCATTATGCCAAATGGGACTGTATTCCGTGTAACCATCAACATTCTGGAGATATTTGGACTTATTCCACACCTTTTGTACCAGACTGAAAGTTGGGTATTTTTTATGTGGTTTAGTGAAGGCCAATGCCTCCAAAGTCATATGAATCGGTCCCCTACCTACTGTATGAATCATTAGCTTGTGGGATGAGTTTTGTGACGGGACAAATGTACCGATCAGGTGCTGTAATTGGGAAGCCAGGTAATACAACCAAGGGTTGGGCAATGCCAATCCACCACAATCTTTGGGTCTCTGTAAATGTTCTAACTTGATCCGGGCAGGGTCATTCTTCCAAATGTGGGTTCGGAAAATGGTATTAACTATATGAAATATTTTAGGGGGGATGACCATAGGGGTGTTATGTAAGAAACAAAGTAACTGTGGCATAAGAATCATTTTTACTGGGTTTTCTCTACCTGCTACCGACAGTAAGAGAGAGTTCCACGTCTTGATTTTGTCCCGGAAGCGCTGTAGGAGGGGAAAAACATTCAAATGTATAAAATCCCTGGGCTGGGACGTAATTTGAATCCCAGAGTACTTGAAGGAAGTAGTAATCAGAATAGGGCAAGTGGCGCTCACCTTCTGTGATTCATCTCCATCCAATAAGAGAAGGGCGGACTTTGACCAATTTATAAGAAGACCAGAAAATTTCCCGAATTTGGATATGGTCGACATGGCCTCCTGAAGGGAGAGGCCAGTGTCACCAAGTAAAAGCATGGTGTCATCAGCATACAACATCATTTTTTCCTGCATGTCACCATAGCAGAAACCTGTGATGCGCCGATTTGCCCTGATCCCAATCGCCAATGGCTCAATAGCCAGCGCGAAGAGGAAGGGAGACAGGGGACATCCCTGTCTCGTGCCTGTCCTCAACGCGAAGCTCGGGGACAGAAAGCCAGACACCCTTACAGCGGCCTCAGGCTGGCTATAAAGGAGCTTGACCCAAGAGATATACTGCGGACCAAATCCAAAATTTTGCAAAACCGACCGCAAATAGTCCCAATCTATGCTGTCAAATGCCTTAGTGGCATCCAATGACAGCAGGGCCCTGGAACCCATATTGTCTGACTTAGATTGTATATTAAGGAATAGCCTTCTCAAATTGACTGCAGTCGATTTATTGGGCATGAAACCAGCCTGGTCGCCATGCACAATTGAAGTGATAACTCCATTTAATCTAATGGCCAGAGCTTTAGCTAATATTTTCAAATCACTCTGTAGCAGAGAGATCGGGCGATACGCCCCCGGATCTACTGGGTCCTTGCCAGGTTTAAGTAGCAAAACAATTTTAGCCCTGGACATTGATAATAAGGTAAGCGCTTTTCCTCCCGAGCTCTATTGAAGACCTTAAGTAAGTGGGGTAGTAATTCAGTAGGGTATTGTTTATATATCTCTATGGGAATCCCATCTTCCCCCGGTGCTTTACAGTTAGGAAAAGATCCAACCGCAGTCTTTAGTTCTTCTACTGTAAGAGGACTCTCCAAGAGCACTCTCTGATCTTTGTTTAGTTTGGGGAAATCTATCTGTCCCAAGTATTGTTCTAACTCCTCTGGAGTATAAGATGTACCTGGCCTATATAAGTCTTCATAGTAAGTAGCTAGTTCCTGCAGCACCTTCTCAGGTGTATTGACTATGTTACCCGTCTTAGTCCTAATAGCTCCTATGGTTGGTGACTTCTGGTATGAATTTGTGATTCTCGCCAGTATGCGGCCCGTTTTCTCGCCCTCTTCAAAAAACGCCTGTTTTGCAAAGAATCTCTTCTTGTCGGCCGACGAGGATAGCAGTTGATGATATGCAGAAAGAGGTGCCTGCCATGCCTCCTTGGTCGAGTCAGAAGGATCCACAACATATCATTGTTCCTTTTCTTGTACTCTAGCTTCAATTTCAGTTTTAAGAGCAGATGAGTCTTGTTTGACCTTATTCATTTCAGCGATTAACACACCCCTCAAATATGCCTTGAAGGCATCCCACTGCCCAACTATAGAGTCATTTGGATCCTGGGTGTGGAAAAACTCACACATGCTCCCCACTATCCCATCATGTGAGCGGAACAGTTTCAACCAAAAGGCATTGAATTTCCAAGGGGCTTTAGGTAGTGTAACTATTGGGGCTATTGTAATCCGTATAACCACTGGAGAGTGGTCGGATACACTACGGGGCCTATGTATCATGTCAGACACAAACGGGAGCATGTTTAAGCTGCACACCCCCAGATCGATTCTGGACAAACAACCGTGTGTTTTAGAGAAACATGTAAATTGTCTAACCCCTGGATTCCTATGTCTCCAGACATCCACCCAGCCCACCTCTTGCAACAACCGCGCCAGGGGGGTATCCCTGGAGAGGGCAGAGGCTCCGGGTCCTGGGTGTCTATCTTCAACTGGATTTAGACGGCAATTGAAGTCCCCCATCACCAACAGCGGTGCGTCAGGCCTGCCATCCATAAATGTAAGCAGAGACCTAAGCACCCCTGCCGTGAAGGGAGGAGGAATGTATACCACAGCCAGCACACAAGTCAATGTACCCAACCTGCAATGAAGAAAAACATATCGACCTTCACTATCAATTTCATTTGCAAATTCTTCATAGTCCAGGTTTCCGTGAATCAACACACTCACCCCCCTATAGTAGGAAGTGTGCGTAGAATGGTAGGCCTTTCCCACCCAGGAATATCCTAGGAAGCTCACAGTGTCCGCAGTCAAGTGGGTCTCCTGGTAGCAGAGAATTCCGGGGATATACTTCTTCAAGCACATACGAATCATAGTGCACTTCAATGGGGAGTGAAGTCCCCTAATGTTCCAAGATACTATCGGGATATCCACCATGTCTTCTGGTGAACAAGGAATATTGACCGGTATTTTATGTGCACCTGTGCGAGGTGGTGGATCTACTTCTGTACCGAGGTTCTTTTGGATTTGCTGTTTGCCGTGAGGTTGATAAATTCCTGATCAATTGAGGTACTATTCATTCTGCTTGTTTTTCTTGCCAATGAGTTCTTCCCCACAACAATTGGGGGTAATAAAATAGAAAACTTTCTTGTGCTGTAAACTCCACCTTCTGCCAACATGGCAACGTTAACATTGTTTGCGATACTCCATCACTCATTTTTATTGAAAATGGTCATCCGTAAGTTCAACTTTTGATCCAATTCGCTCTCATTACTTTGCTTAGGAATATATTGTCCCCCAGCCAGGGAACATCTTTCAAATTTTTAAAAGCAGGTATTCTTTGATTACCCATCTGGAAAGTAATACAGGATGACATTTTCAAGTAGCTCAGCACTCTAAAAACAGTCTGCTTTGTCATTTCAATCTTCTTCCTGTGGAGCCTGCCGTTTCAGTGCCTGCTCATTCTTATCCAACCAGACTGCAGCGTCCTTAGCGGATTCAAAGAACTGGGCCTGGCCTCTCACCACAATCCGAAGCTTTGCCGGATATAGCATAGCATATGGAAGCTGAAGAAGTCGCAGCCTGCGTTACACATCTGTAAATTTGGCTCTGCGCCTCTGGACTTCTGCCGAAAAGTCCGGGTAAAAGGATACCCGGACACCATTATGTAGAAGTTGGCAGCCATACATGCCCATGCCATGACACTACCACCACCATGCTTCACTGATGAGGTGGTATGCTTTGGATCATGAGCAGTTCCTTTCCTTCTCCATACTCTTCTCTTCCCATCACTCTGGTACAAGTTGATCTTGGTCTCATCTGTCCATAGGATGTTGTTCCAGAACTGTGAAGGCTTTTTTAGATGTTGTTTGGCAAACTCTAATCTGGCTTCCCCGTTTTTGAGGCTCACCAATGGTTTACATCTTGTGGTGAACCTCTGTATTCACTCTGATGAAGTCTTCTCTTAATTGTTGACTTTGACACACATACACCTACCTCCTGGAGAGTGTTCTTGATCTGATCAACTGTTGTGAAGGGTGTTTTCTTCACCAGGGAAAGAATTCTTCGGTCATCCACCATAGTTGTTTTCCATGGTCTTCCGGGTCTTTTGGTGTTGCTGAGCTCACCAGTGCGTTCTTTCTTTTTAAGGATGTTCCAAACAGTTGATTTGGCCACACCTAATGTTTTTGCTATCTCTCTGATGGGTTTGTTTTGTTTTTTCAGCCTAATGATGGCTTGCTTCACTGATAGTGACAGCTCTTTGGATCTCACATTGAGAGTTGACAGCAACAGATTCCAAATGCAAATAGCACACTTGAAATGAACTCTGGACCTTTTATCTGCTCCTTGTAAATGGGATAATGAGGGAATAACACACACCTGGCCATGGAACAGCTGAGCAGCCAATTGTCCCATTACTTTTGGTCCCTTAAAAAGTGTGAGGCACATATACAAACTGTTGTAATTCCTACACCGTTCACCTGATTTGGATGTAAATACCCTCAAATTGAAGCTGAAAGTGTGCAGTTAAAGCACATCTTGTTTGTTTCATTTCAAATCCATTGTGGTGGTGTATAGAGCCAAAAAGATTAGAATTGTGTCAATGTCCCAATATTTATGGACCTGACTGTATATGTGATATGGTATTAGTAACTTTACTCCAATACCTGAATGATTTTGGTCAGTGCCACATCAAATGTATAAGGTCCCCATTAGCCCCCCCACATCTGCGGCACACGGGGGAGTCCCTCCTGCCCCTTCTGTGAAGCAAAACTGAGGTACGGTAAGTTCTGTGTAGAATGAAGAGTTGGGAGAGCCTGTATGATGGAGAAACTGAGATGACTGGTAGAGACTGTAAACATAGCTCCCAGTCTTCACCCCCAATCTCTCCTATGTCCTGTTCCCACCTATATCTACATGGTAGTTTTGCCGCATCCTGTGATCTAGATGAGAGTGAGTTGTAGATATGTGATATCATGCCTTTTTTATTCTGCGTAGTAAGAATGTAAGTTATGATCGGATGCTCCATGTGTTCCAGACTGGACAGCCGTGACTGTGATTGCACAGCATGCCAGAGTTGGAGGTGTCTATAAAAGTTGTGTCTTGGTAGTCCAAATTCCTCCTGCAGTTCAGTGAAGGATTTAAAAATGGTCTGTAAATAGAGTTGTGATATATACCTAATACCCTTAGCCAGGGCCGGTACAAGGCAGGGGCGGAAGGGGCGGATGCCCTGGGCGGTACGATTTTCTATAGGAGGGGGGGCGCAGGTGAAGTGCCGGCAATGTGCTTCACACCTGTCATTATACACACTAGCCCTTGCCGCTGTACCCGGAACATTGTAAGTGTGCCAAGTGCGCTCCTGCATCCGGCACAACAAGCCCTGGCTTCACCTCCCTTCCTTGTCAGCTTCATTGTTCACTCCCCCTACGGAGCAGCCTCGTAGTTCCGGCCGGCGGCAGGGTGGGAGGACTCAGAGGAGCGCGGAGAGGTGTTGCGGCGCTGCAACCTAGAGGAGCCGAGGAGCCTGGCTCTAGCTGGAAGTGGAAAGCGGTGTGGGTGGGAAGCGGGCATCTCTGAGCCGCGATCCTGGTCCTCTTCAGCAGCGTATCCCTCCCACTAGCTGCCGCACAGGCAAGTTTAGAAATCGTCTCCTCCTTAGCTCTGACAGGACAACATGAGGAGGAACGTCGGAAGATGGGAATCACAGAGCGCCGTGCTGTTCTGTATCTGAGGTCTGTGTATGAGGAAAGCTGAGGGAAAGGAGAGCTGCACTGAGGACACAAGGGGAGCAATGAGAGTACTGGTAGGGAGAAAATGATTACTTCTAGGTGGGAATAATATGGGGGAGGGGGTGTATTTGTGCTGTTGTGTTAGGAAGGAAATTCTGGGGGGGTCTGCTGGGATGGGGAATTTGAGGGGTGCCAGGATAAGATTTTTTTCTAGTAGGGGTATTTGGGAGGAGGGGTTGTGCTAGAAGAGGTGATGGGGGGGGGGGGGGGGGTTTGTGCTAGGATAGGAAATATTGGGGCTGTTAGAAATGGGGATTGGGGAGGAGAATTTATGCTAGGGATGATTGGGGGTATTTGTTCTAGAGGGGAAATTTGGGGGGAGGATTTGTGCTAGGAGGGGGATTTTGGGGGGTGACAGGGGTAAGATTTGTGCTAGGAGGGGGATTTTGGGGGGTGACAGGGGTAAGAGTTGTGCTGGGAGGGGGATTTTGGGGGGTGACAGGGGTAAGATTTGTTCTGGGAGGGGGATTTTGGGGGGTGACAGGGGTAAGATTTGTGCTGGGAGGGGGATTTTGGGGGGTGACAGGGGTAAGATTTGTGCTGGGAGGGGGATTTTGGGGGGTGACAGGGGTAAGATTTGTTCTGGGAGGGGGATTTTGGGGGGTGACAGGGGTAAGATTTGTGCTGGGAGGGGGATTTTGGGGGGTGACAGGGGTAAGATTTGTTCTGGGAGGGGGATTTTGGGAGGTGACAGGGGTAAGATTTGTGCTGGGAGGGGGATTTTGGGGGGTGACAGGGGTAAGATTTGTGCTGGGAGGGGGATTTTGGGGGGTGACAGGGGTAAGATTTGTGCTGGGAGGGGGATTTGGGGGGGTGACAGGGGTAAGATTTGTGCTGGGAGGGGGATTTTAGGGGGTGACAGCGGTAAGATTTGTGCTGGGACGGGGATTTTGGGGGGTGACAGGGGTAAGATTTGTGCTGGGAGGGGGATTTTGGGGGGTGACAGGGGTAAGATTTGTGCTGGGAGGGGGATTTTGGGGGGTGACAGGGGTAAGATTTGTGCTGGGAGAGGGATTTTGGGGGGTGACAGGGGTAAGATTTATGCTGGGAGGGGGATTTTGGGGGGTGACAGGGGTAAGATTTGTGCTGGGAGGGGGATTTTGGGGGGTGACAGGGGTAAGATTTGTGCTAGGAGGGGGATTTTGGGGGGTGACAGGGGTAAGATTTGTGCTGGGAGGGGGATTTTGGGGGGTGACAGGGGTAAGATTTGTGCTGGGAGGGGGATTTTGGGGAGTGACAGGGGTAAGATTTGTTCTGGGAGGGGGATTTTGGGGGGTGACAAGGGTAAGATTTATGCTGGGAGGGGGATTTTGGGGGGTGACAGGGGTAAGATTTGTTCTGGGAGGGGGATTTTGGAGGGTGACAGGGGTAAGATTTGTGCTGGGAGGGGGATTTTGGGGGGTGACAGGGGTACGATTTGTTCTGGGAGGGGGATTTTGGGGGGTGACAGGGGTAAGATTTGTGCTGGGAGGGGGATTTTGGGGGGTGACAGGGGTAAGATTTGTGCTGGGAGGGGGATTTTGGGGGGTGACAGGGGTAAGATTTGTTCTGGGAGGGGGATTTTGGGGGGTGACAGGGGTAAGATTTGTGCTGGGTGGGGGATTTTGGGGGGTGACAGGGGTAAGATTTGTGCTGGGAGGGGGATTTTGGGGGGGTGACAGGGGTAAGATTTGTGCTGGGAGGGGGATTTTGGAGGGTGACAGGGGTAAGATTTGTGCTGGGAGGGGGATTTTGGGGGGTGACAGGGGTAAGATTTGTGCTGGGAGGGGGATTTTGGGGGGTGACAGGGGTAAGATTTGTTCTGGGAGGGGGATTTTGGGGGGTGACAGGGGTAAGATTGGTGCTGGGAGGGGGATTTTGGGGGGTGACAGGGGTAAGATTTGTTCTGGGAGGGGGATTTGTTCTGTGGGGGAAAGAGAATTTGTGCCAGGAGAGAGGATTTGTGCCGTGGAGATGGGGGGGGGGGAGGATTTGTGCTAGGAGGGGGATTTTGGGGGGTGACAGGGGTAAGATTTGTGCTGGGAGGGGGATTTTGGGGGGTGACAGGGGTAAGATTTGTTCTGGGAGGGGGATTTTGGGGGGTGACAGGGGTAAGATTAGTGCTGGGAGGGGGATTTTGGGGGGTGACAGGGGTAAGATTTGTGCTGGGAGGGGGATTTTGGGGGGTGACAGGGGTAAGATTTGTTCTGGGAGGGGGATTTTGGGGGGTGACAGGGGTAAGATTAGTGCTGGGAGGGGGATTTTGGGGGGTGACAGGGGTAAGATTAGTGCTGGGAGGGGGATTTTGGGGGGTGACAGGGGTAAGATTTGTTCTGGGAGGGGGATTTGTTCTGTGGGGGAAAGAGAATTTGTGCCAGGAGAGAGGATTTGTGCCGTGGAGATGGGGGGGGGGGGAGGATTTGTGCTAGGAGGGGGATTTGGGGGGGTTGTGCTAGAAGAAGTGATGGGGCGGAGATTTGTGCTAGGATAGGAAATATTGGGGCTGTTAGAAATGGGGATTGGGGGGGAGAATTTATGCTAGTAAGGATGATAGGGGGTATTATTTGTGTTTGGGGCCGATTAGGGCTCAATTTTTAAATTATTTTTTTTGGAGGGGGGGGGCGCAGTTTGGTGTCTTCGCCCTGGGCGCTAAATTACCTTGTCCCAGCACTGCCCTTAGCCTCCCAGGACTGAAACCTCTCTAGTTTCTGCAGTTCCGGGTAACAAGGATTACGCCACAGCGGGGTATACATTGTGACGCCCCTCATGCCAAAGCTATGTTTAATGTAGCCCCACAATCTGGTCAGTAAGTTTATGGTAGGCATCGATTTGAAGTATTGGGGAAGGTCTGCCTCAAGTTGTGAAGCCGCAGGAAGGCCGGATGCGACATGAAATAGTATGTTAAGGATAGGATCTACCACATCGACCTCTCCCCAGCCACCCAGATGCTGCAACTGTGAGGTCAGGAAGTAGAGTCGCATGTTGGGGACTGCCATCCCTCCCTGGTCTTTACTGTACTGCAACGTGGATAGTTTGATTCTAGCAATCTTTTTCTTCCAAAGGAGGCTTCTAAATATAGTGTCAATACGTGCTAACCACCTATGTGGGATCCATTGCAGAGAATTATGTAGTATATATAATAGCTGATACGCCCATACCATTTTTATAAGGTTGGCTCTGCCTGTGACAGAAATGGGTAGCTTACCCCAGGCACTGCATTTGGTTTGTATCCTAGTGATCATAGGGAGCAAATTCAGGGTAAGATATTTGGAAGCATCTGGAGTAACCTGCACTCCCAAATACTTGAATGAGGAGACAACCTGGAGGGATCGGGCGCACTCCGGCAGCAGAGCCGTAATTTCATCCAAGGGCAGAAGGGCCGACTTACTCCAGTTTATGGAGAAGCCAGAGAAGGTGCCAAATTGTGTGATTATAGACATTCTGTTTAGTAGTGAAGCGGAGGTATCTCCCAAATATAAGAGAGTATCATCCGCATATAATGATATTTTGTCAACTGCAGGGCCTCTCACAAAGCCAGCTATCAGCGGCGACGCTCTCACTGTCTCTGCCAACGGCTCCAGGGCTAAGGCAAAAAGCAGGGGCGACAAAGGGCACCCCTGCCTCGTGCCTCTGTAAAAACGGAAAGGATCAGAGAGATCACCATTGACACGCAGCCTGGCGGTGGGATTCGTATATAATAGTTGGACCCATTTAATAAAATTCTTCCCCAGACCAAACTTCTCCAGGACCTCCCACAAGTATGGCCACTCGACGCTGTCAAAAGCTTTGGCAGCGTCGAGGGATAGGACTGTTCTACTACCCGGATTATCTACTGGAATCTGCATATTGAGGAATAAGCGTCGTATATTCAGTGCCGTAGATCTGGAGGGAATAAACCCTGATTGGTCACGGTGAATGAGTTTTTGAATGACAGACGCTAGACGAGTGGCCAAAACTCTGGCCAATAGTTTCACGCCCGTTGTTAGTAAAGAGATGGGCCTATAGGAGTCCGGAAGAAGGGAATCCTTGCCTGACTTAAGAATCAAGATTATAGTGGCCTCTGTCATGGATGGGGGGCAATTGACCTAGCTCTAGAGCCTCCGTCAGGGTCTGTTTTAGTTGTGGTATCAGTGTGTCAGCATACTTTTTGTACACCGCTCCCGGGGACTTGCCCGGAGGCGAAAGGGCCAAGGCCCCTAGGAGTTCGTCAGCCGTGAGTGGGGCATTCAGCACGTCCCTGTCAGACCGCTCGAGACGGCAAATTACACCCCGCAAGGAAGTCCCGGAATGCAGTGGGAGCAGAGGAAACTTTGGAGGAATATACGTGTTCATAAAATGTTTGAAATGTCTTGATAACCTCCAAATGGGTACTCACTACCCGGCCAGTGGTATCTTGGATTGCCGCTATAAATGAGGGGTCCCTACCTGCCTTGGCCATCATGGCCAACATATGTCCGGTGCTCTCCCCTTCCTCATAATATTTTTGTGCGAGGTGTCAGACCGCTCGAGACGCGGCAAATTACACCCCGCAAGGAAGTCCCGGAATGCAGTGGGAGCAGAGGAAACTTTGGAGGAATATATGTGTTCATAAAATGTTTGAAATGTCTTGATAACCTCCGAATGGGTACTCACTACCCGGCCAGTGGTATCTTGGATTGCCGCTATAAATGAGGGGTCCCTACCTGCCTTGGCCATCATGGCCAACATATGTCCGGTGCTCTCCCCTTCCTCATAATATTTCTGTTGCAAAAAAAAACATTTGTTTTCTGCCTTCGTTGTTGTCATAGTATTAGCCAACTTTTGTGCCGCTAACCATCTCCTTTCAGTAAGGTCGGTCGGGTTTGCAATGAACCCCGATTCCGCCTCCCTCGATTCCTGCAGGATAAAAAGCTCCCATGCCTTGGTCCTGGTCTTTACGAAGGAGATCGCTTTTTTAAACTGGCCTCTGTGAAAGGCCTTGAGCACGTCCCAGCATATGCCTGAGGGCGCTGTATTTTTATTGATGACAATAAAGTCTGCAAGAGTGGTTGTTACTGGGTCTTGCGTGGGGAACAAGGATAACCAGAATGGGTTTATTTTCCAGTGATTCTGTTTACTGGGGCCAGCTGTATTTACCTTGGCCCAGTATGGCGAGTGGTCAGAGACCGTCCTCGGTTCATACTGAGTATCAGCTATATATGGTAACATCTCCTCATTACAAAGACCAAGATTTACCCAAGAGAGGCCTCTGTGCGATGCCGAATGACAGGAATACGCCTTAGTTTGGGGATTTTTTAGACGCCAGACATCATGTAGCCCCATTTCCGTTAGCAGGTGGGCAAATGGTGTCGGCCCGCCCTTCTTAAATCTATCAGGGTGGGTCATTGAAAATGTATCCAGCTGAGAGTTTAAATAATTATTAAAGTCACCTACGATAAGAGCTGGAATGTTAGGGTGATGGGCCAGAAAACTTGCCAAAATGTTAAGAACTTCTGCAGAGAATGGAGGGGGTATGTACACATTCGCCAATATACACTCTAAGCCCTCCAGATTGCATCTGAGAAAAATATATCTCCCCTTATCATCTATCATTGAGTGTGCACATGTAAAGGGGGTCCCCTGGGGGATCAGTATACTTACAACCTGAGAAAACGAGGAATATGTGGAGTGAGATTGCAGACCGAACAGACGAGCTGAAAATTGTAAGGATTGATCCGAATGCATATACGTTTCTTGTAAGCAAAGTATTGAGGACCGTAGGCGCTTAGCCACATGTGTCACAGCCAGCCTTTTAACCATCCATCCCTCCCCCATCCAAACATCCATCCATCCCTCCATCCAACCATCCCTTGCTCCATCCATCCATCCATCCATCCATCCATCCATCCATCCATCCATCTATCCCTTCCTATATCTTCCATCCATCCATCCCTCCCTCCCTCTATTCATTCATGCATCCCTCCCTTTATTCATTCATCCCTCCCTCCCTATTTTTAACCATCCCTCCCTCTATCCAACTATCCCACCCTCTATCCATCCATCTCTTCCTCCATCCATCCAACCATCCCTCCATCCATCCCTCTATCTGACCATCCATCCAAGCATCCCTCCATCCATCCAACCAACCATCCCTCCATCTATCCATCCATCCATCCATCCATCCATCCATTCAACCAGCCCTCTATCCATCCAACCAACCATCTCTTGTTCCATCCTTCTAACCATCCCTCCCCCATCCAAACATCCATCCATCCCTCCATCCATCCATCCCTCCCTCCAACCATCCCTTGCTCCATTCATCCATCCATCCATCCATCCATCCATCCATCTATCCCTTCCCCCATCCATCCCTCCATCCATCCATCCATCCATCCAACCATCCCTCCATCCATCCCTCTATCTAATCATCCATCCAACCATCCCTCCAACCATCCCGCCCTCATCCATCCCTCCAACTATCCCTCCCTTCATCATCCAACCATCCATCCATCCATCCAACCATCTCTTGTTCCATCCATCTAATCATCCCTCCCTCCATCTAGCCATCCCTCTATCCATCCAGCCCTCCTTCCAACCATCCCTTGCTCCATCCATCCCTCTATCCCTCCCTCCCTCCATCCAACCATCCCTCCCTCCATCAGGCCGGGGCTCTTGCACACAGGTGGTTAAGCCCATTCAGTGCAATTGCAGCCCAGGTGCAGTGCAAAGCCCGTTACTGACATAAATAGTTGTGTGCTGCTGTATTACTCTATACAGTGATCATAAACATGAGTACAACTACAGTATTTATGTCAGTGACTGGCTGTATATTGCACCTGGGCTGCAATTACACTGAATGGGCTCAGCCACCTGTGTGCAAGTGCCTTGAATCTCAATAAAAGTAATGTGAACTTTCCCTGTACTATCTCTCTCTTCTCATGTTAGTGTAAATTATATCCCATACTGAGTTTGTACCATCACCAAATGCAATCTTTTCAAGAGAATCAGCTAATTCGCCACTCCGCACTCTATGTAGTGCATGCCTGAATGCTACACTTTGTACATAGCGTGCTCCTGAGCCCTGCACTGTGTACATATCGTGCTCCTGAACTCTGTATGTAACACACTCCTGATCTCTGCACTGTGTACATAGCACACTCCTGATCTCTGCACTGTGTATGTAGAACACTCCTAAGTCTCTGCACTGTGTATGTAGAGAACTCCTGATCTCTGTATATAATGTACCCTTGAACTCTGCACTCTTAATGTTGCGCACGCCTGAACTCTGTACATAGCCCACCCCTGAACTCTGCACTCTGTATGTGGCGCACTCCTGAACTCTGTATATAGCGCACCCTTGAACACTGCACTCTTAATGTTGCGAACATCTGAACTCTGTACATAGCTCACCCCTGAACTCTGCACTCTGTACATCGTGCACCCCTGAACTCAGCACTCTGTACATCGTGCACCACTGAACTCAGCACTCTGTACATCGCGCACCCCTGAACTCTGCACTCTGTACATCGCGCACCCCTGAACTCTGCACTCTTTACATTGCGCACCCCTGAACTCCACACTCTGTACATCGTGCACCCCTGAACTCTGCACTCTGTGCATCATGCACCCCTGAACTCTGCACTCTGTACATAGCGCACCCCTGAACTATGCACTCTGTACATAGCGCACCTCTGCGCTTCTTTGGTAGGAATAAAATACAAAATATGCATTGATATACTGATATAACCAAATGCATTCTATATTTGAAAATACATTGCGGAGGTACTATGCTACTATCACCTATACAGAGAACTATTTATGTGTATAGTCACATATGACTACAAAAATATGTCCAGTCTTATTATTGTAATGATTTTAACTGTCAGGCTATTGTCAAGTTTCTCCTTCTAAATTGCAATTTAATTAGTCACAATTCCTTGTAAAAAAAAAAAAAAAAAAAAGAAGAAGAAACAGACCCAAGTGTTTAAATCCAAAAGGCAAGCAGAAGAGACAGAGTTAATCTCTTGGGCCATTGTCATTCAGGAAGTTGTGGGTATGTAGAACCAACAATTGCTAAAGTAAAACAAGACCTGCCTGTAATCCAGTCATGGTAGCAGAATGTACACACGGCTCTGGTGCTCGGTTCATGAGAAAATCATACAGATCTCAAGCGCAGGATACAATGTTCTAGGAACACAAAATGCTTTTCACTAACCAATTAGCTCCTTCTACCTCACCTGTAAAATATTTTGGTAATGTAATAAAAGGAACACTACATATAGCTCCCAACTGTCCCTGATTTTGAGGGACTGTCCCTGATTTGTAGCAATGTCCCTCTGTCCCTCTTTCCTCCTCATTTGTCCCTCATTTTGGTCTGATCTATATAGTTGAATATAAAATAAAATAAAATTTATCTTTCAAAAAGTGTTTCCGAGTGCTAAAACTTTCACCCAAATTCTAAATTGTTGCATTTGTAAATTTTAAAAGCCAATATAAAGGAATAGTAATGGTAAAAAAAAAGTCCTTGTGGATTTAATGAACCTTTTTTTGGGGTTAATTCTTCTTTTAAGGGGGTGTGGCAGGAGGTGTGTCCCTTACCTACATACATTTGCTAGTAGGTGTCCCTCATTCCCATCTCAAAATGTTGGGAGGTATGACTACATAGTACAGAGAAAATGGCCATGTGTGCATGCAGAGAGATGTACAAGAAATGTACTCCATTCTCTTTACCTTCACCTTGTAAAACAATCCATACATTTTAAAGTACAAATGAAAGGTAAAACATTTGTGTATAGATATTAAAGAGGTGAGGGTGGAGAAATAGCAGCACACTGATCTTCCACAGTCAATGGCTGTGCGGGGGGGGGGGAGGGGGGTGTCTAGCACAGGAGAACCACGCTGTGTTCTCCTACTTAGTGTGGTCAGAGGAACTGACAGAACACTAGAGATTTCACGCAAAGGAAGCAATACAAAGAGAACAGGATACTTTTTCATACAGGTAGATGCTACAGCAGGCACATATAAGTAATATGAAATGCTGGGTTACTTATTTTTTAATAAAATAAGTGAACACATTACCTGCCAGAGCCAGACTTTCCTTTCTGATGGTTGTCAAAAGGCTTGATGTGTCTGGTAGTGGGGGAATTTTTTTATTATCAAATAAAATTCAGTTTGTGTGTAAGCTATGTTTTATTAAAATTGTAAAATTGGTGTGGCCTTGGAAATATATTGTACTGTTGGGACTTTGCGCATGAAATGAACATAAATTGGAATATTTTAACCAATGAAACCACCAAGCTACTCCATCACTCCCTTGTTATCTCTAGCGTCATCTATTGCAACTCCCTCTACACAGGCTATCCTACCTTCAGTCTATCATAAATGCTGCTGCCAGACTCATATTCCTTACCAACCATTCATTGTCCACCAACCCACTCTGCCAATTCCTCCTCTGGCTTCCAATCACCTAACAAATAAAACTCTAAATACTAACAACAACATACAAAGCCATCCACAGCTCAGCCCTAAGCTACATCACCACACTTTATTTAATGTATCACCCACACTGCAGTCTCCGCTCCCCCCAAGACCTCCTGCTCTCTAGCTCTCTTGTCTTCTCTTCGCATTGTTCATGTCCAGGACTTCTTCAGAGCCTCTCCTATTCTCTCAAACTCTCTACCCCAATCTGTCGGACTATCCTACTCTGTCCACCTATAGATAATCCCTAAAAACTCATCTGTTTAGGAAAGCCGATCCCACCTTCACTGTACTTTTACTTTCTTCATCAGGTCATCCCTCACAGTTATTACCTTTTGTACCACTGACTTCTTCCTTTTAGATTGTAAGCTCTCATGGGCAGGGCCCCCCTAACCCTCTTGTCTTGAATTGTATTGTAACTCTGTTTTCCCCCTTAATATGTTGTCTTACAAAGCACTGTGCTAGCTTCTGGAGCTATATAAATAATATGCCAGGTTGTATTTCTGGTTTAGGTTTATCCATGTCTGCTGGTCCATAGACAACTGGCCAGCTTTTATTGGATATCATCAAATAAATAGTCTACTACCCTCCCCATCTAAAAGACAATAATCCAAAGAACTTTTATTTTGTAAACTGCATACTGGTACAAAGATACAAGCGTTTATGTACCTGGACCCTGCAGGAAGACCCTAGCATGAAAATGCTAGTTGTCTGACTGCCCTGCTTGGCTGGCCTCATTGCTCATTGGCTTTAATACTTAGAAATACTGACAAGTTTACTGTTCAGGAGCTCCAAATGACTTAATTTACAGCATGCTTGTTCTAGGCTAGTGCCTCAGAAAGTAATAAAGCCAGAAGATCAGTATGACAGCCAAGGAACTGGCATTTGAGAAGGATATCAATGGCTACCAACATATTTCTCTCAGTACTGGTTTTATTAAGACAACTTATATAGAATATGTTGTTTGTACAAAATGTCACAGGTGCTAAGCCTGAAAGCATATTAACCCCTTACCGTATCTTTGCCACAAACAGCCATAGTCGCTTTTAGCTTTACAAAAAACAACTGTTCACAAATTTCTTTGTCACAGTAGGTCTTATTTTCTAGCAAGTGATAAGATGTATATATATGTAGCAGGCATGTTGTAATACAATTTCTCCTTTTGGCCACAAGATGGAGACAGAGAGATGCTGACTGGTCCTTCCAGAAAAACTGAGAGAGAGACCTAGAACACTGGAAAAAAAGGGCAGTTCCAGGAAGTGTTGAGGGGACAGAAGAGAGGGAAGTATTGAGGTAAAAGAGAGAGGGAGTGCTGACAAAAAACAGAAGAGAGGAGATTGCTTAAAAGAGAGGGAGATACCAAGGCTCAAAAAGTTCTTTGCTGGGACACAGTGACACTTGTGAGGAAAGGAGGAGTGTGCGAGGGGAAGGAGCTGAAGTGCCAGAGCGAGGAGAGAGACACACGCTGACACCAGGGACTGTGTGCCCCAACAGAGGAGGAGGGATATCCTGAAGCCAGGGAAAAAGAGCCAGTGAGGAGAATAAGGAGAGCGGTCTGAGGGAGAGAGAGTGTGGTGAAGTGACAGGTGTGACGAAAGCCGCTGAGACTGAGGAGAAAGAGAGAGAGACTCTGGCAGCATCAGAGGGGGAGAAAGCCAAGCTTTTCCAGAGACTACCAGGAGAGTGTTGCCTGGAGACGGAAGAGTGAGGACACCTGAGGGCAGCCAGGAGCATAGAGAGCCACGTGGGCCACTACTATTTAGTCCAGGGACCCTACTCAGCAGCCCAGCACCACTCAGCTCAGCAGAGATGACTCACGCCTTTCAGGGATCGAGATCGGGTCAGCCGCTGTCTGTTCACCTTGCGAGTTTCGCTACCAATCATCTCAGTCGGCCATCAGCAAGAGATCCAATGCCTTACAACATCGCTAGGAGTATCAGGAGTCTGAGCCAGCACCTGGGACTATTGTTGTGTCAACGAACAGAGGACTGGTGAGCGGGTGTAAACCCAACATCCCAACATCCTTCTTGACACCATACTGACACTGCATGCAGACACTAATTTCCCTTTTTGGTGTCACGGGATATAGATTACTGCCCTTTCTATACCGCAGTTGCTAAATATTGAAGGTTGCCTTTTCTAATGTATTAGTTATTTGTAGCAAGGTTTAGCAGTGTTGTAAGTTTCCATATGCTTTAAACTGTGCTAATATATTCAACTTGTTTATCACTACCAGGTGTGTGTCTATTTTTGGTGATAATCCACAGCCAGGATAACAGTATTTACCACATGCGTCCTTAAATGTGTTTGCAGTAATTTTATTTAACCAGGTGTGTCAGAGGGGCTGTGGTCATTCTTGGAATTGAGGCGGAGATCAGAGAATCCAAATTCACCAAGCTGCTCCTTTGGGGGAGGCGCTATATATATATATATATATATATATATATATATATATATATATATATTTATTATTATTACTAATAATTATTATTATTATATTTTTGTTTTGCTTAAAGCCAAACTCCACCTTTTGATATGCTTTACACAATTTGTGTCAGACTTACACGTACTTGACTGACAAACCCGGTATAGCAGGGGAGGCCTCCCGTACGTATCTGGTTCCCGGTCCCTGGTAGTGTAGACAGAAGGCACAGGAGCGAAGAGTGGTAAGAGAGCCTGACAGGTGACTTGTGGAGGTAAGGCCCAGGATCCTGATGCGTATGGTCTGGAAGTCCTAGAAAGTAAGGGTCTAGGCAGCTGGTGCAGAGCAGGAGCAAAGTGGGCTGGTCCGGTCACAGGCAGAGTTGGCAACAAACAGTAAGCGAGGTACAGAGGAGCAGGCAGGCTCAAAGTCCGGGTCACAGGCAGGGTTGGCAGCAGGCGGGCAGCGTGGTACAAAGGAGTAGGCAGAGTCGTAGTCAAGGAAAGCCGTGGTCAGGTGCAGGCGGATAACAAGAGGAGTCCAAGGGCAGGCCGGGGTCACTTAGGCGATCAAACAGGCAAACAGGAAGCAAACAGGAAGCAAACAGGAAACAGGAAGTCAGGAACTGGGAGCTGCAGATCGGACAGCACCGAGCAGAAGATTCCAGCAGACTAAATAGGGCGGCTGGCGCCAAGTGCCGTGCGCGCCCGCACAGCGGCGCGGACCGGCGCACACTGGAGTGCCCAATAGCCAATCTATTCAGAGAACTCCTCTGACAGTGCCCCCCTCCTAAAGGGCGGCCTCCGGACGCCCATCTGGACCAGTCTATCAGCGTGAGCATTCCAGAAGTCTCTTAAAAGTTCCTTAGCGTGCAGATTGCCTTCTGGTTCCCAGGAGTTATCTTCGGGTCCATACCCCCTCCATTTGATCAAATATTGGACTTGATCGTGTCTCTTCCTGCAGTCCAGGATTGCTTCCACCTCAAACTCTGTCTCGTTGTCCACAATTACAGGTTCAGGTGGGCCGGTATTACGACCCGAAAAGGAATTGGGAATAGCAGGTTTCAGCAAGGATACGTGGAAGACTGGGTGAACTTTTAGTGTATTGGGTAGATCCAGTTCATAGGTCACATCATTAATTTTCCTTTTGATTGGAAAGGGACCCATGAATTTGGGACCCAACTTCTTTGAGGGACAGGCCAACTTTAAGTTGAGGGTGGACAACCAAACCTGGTTGCCAGGTTCCAGAATTAGTTCTCCACGCTTCTTCCTATTGAACATCCTTTTATTATATTCTTGGGTTTTAGCCATGGTTTTGCGTAGTAATTTATTATTGGTGACAAAGAAGTCCATTGTTTCAGAAGCTGCAGGAATAGAGCACTCGGGTAAGGTTTCAGGCAGGAATGACGGGTGAAAGCCATAATTGGCGAAGAATGGTGTCTGTTTAATAGCTTAGTGCACAGAGTTGTTGTATGCGAACTCAGCAATAGGCAGAAGAGAGACCCAATCGTTCTGTGAGAAGGTGGAAAAGCATCGAAGGTATTGCTCCAGGGTTTGGTTAGTTCTCTCTGTCTGCCCGTTTGTCTGGGGGTGATAGGCAGATGAGAATGCCAACTCAATTTCAAGTGACCCACAGAGAGCCTTCCAGAACCTGGAAGTGAACTGCACACCTCTATCGGAGACTATACTTGATGGTATTCCATGTAATCTTACGATTTCTCTGACAAAAATTTTTGCAGTTTCCACGGCAGAAGGTGTACCTTTCATGGTTAAAAAATGAGCCATCTTAGACAGTCTATCTACAATGACAAAAATGGTGTAAAAACCCTCTGCCAGGGAGAGTTCTACGATGAAGTCCATCGCAATCATTTTCCAGGGTCTTTCTGGAACAGGTAGAGGTTTTAGTAGACCCCAAGCCTTTGTTCGACTATTCTTGCTCCGAGCACAGGTGGTGCAAGACTCCACATAACTTTTACAATACTTTACCAGTTGGGGCCACCAAAATGTACGTTGCACCAGCTCTGTCGTGTTCAGTATGCCAAAATGCCCCGCTAACTTATGATCATGGCAAAGTTCCAGTACTGCCACTCTTAGACTCTCTGGGACCAAGATCTTGTCTTTGTACCGGAACAACCCATTTTGCAAGCTTACGCCGACTTCCCTAGGTGGGGACAGATTCCTGGAGGCCTGTTTAATTTGGGATATGATATCCCCCTGTAGCAACAGAAAATTTCCAGCAGGAAGGATGGTGTCAGAAGGTAAAGGTTCCTTGGAATCCTGGAACATGCGGGATAATGCGTACGACTTAGTGTTCTTGGAGCCAGGTCTGTACGTGATGTGAAACTGGAACCTAGAGAAGAACAGAGCCCACCTTGCCTGCCGAGGTCTCAGTTTCTTGGCTGTTCTCAAGTATTCAAGGTTCTTATGGTTGGTATAGACCAAAATGGGATGTGCAGCACCCTCTAGGAGATAACGCCACTCTTCCAATGCGGCCTTAATAGCTAGAAGCTCTCTGTCTCCAACGTCGTAGTTCCTTTCCGCAGTGGAGAGTTTCCGAGAAAAAAAAGCCACTGGATAAAGCAGAGACTTGGCACCTTGCCGCTGAGAGAGTACTGCCCCCACTGCAACCTCTGAAGCGTCCACTTCAAGGATGAAAGGTAAGGCAGGGTTTGGATGCTTCAGGATGGAGGCGGAGATGAACAACTTTTTAAGTTTGTCAAAGGCAGATTGCACCTCGGTAGACCAACAGAAACGGTTCCCTTGCTTGGTTATTTCGGTAATTGGTGTAATAATTGCAGAGAAGCCTTTAATAAATTTGCGATAAAAGTTGGCGAAGCCAATGAAGCGTTGGACCCCTTTTTTATCGGAGGGAGCAGGCCAGTCGAGGATAGCTGCCACTTTTTGCGGATCCATTTTAATGCCGTCACTAGAAATGATTAGGCCGAGGAACTGGATGCATTGGCGTTCAAATTCGCACTTTTCTAATTTGGCATAAAGTTCATGCTGCCTGAGCCGGGTTAGTACATTTCGTACATGCCTGCGATGTTCGATGACTGAGGAGGATAAGATCTAAATATCATCTAGATATACTATAACGTATAAGTCCAGGAGGTCACGGAAAATATAATTAATGAAGTGCTGAAACATTGCAGGTGCGTTGCACAGACCAAAGGGCATAACAAGATATTCAAAGTGCCCGAACCGGGTACGGAAGGCAGTTTTCCATTCATCTCCCTCTCTGATGCAGATTAGGTTATAGGCCCCACAGAGATCGAGTTTAGTGAAGATTGTTGCTGAACCCAGTCTTTGGAAGAGTTCAGGTACCAGAGGTAAGGGATAGCGATTCTTGATAGTAGTTTTGTTTAACTCTCTATAGTCGATACAAGGCTGAAGGGAGTGGTCCTTCTTTTCCACAAAGAAAATGCCGGCCCCGGCCAGTGACGTGGAAGGATGGATGAATCCTCGCCTTAAGTTCTCGTCAATATAGGTCTTGAGAGTACCCAGCTCCTGCTCTGTTAACGGGAAAATTTGTCCAAAAGGAACTTCAGACCCAGGCAAAAGTTCTATCGGGCAATCATAAGGTCTGTGAGGAGGAAGGGTTTCCACCCCCTTTTTACTGAAGACATCAAGAAAATCCCGATACGGAGTGGGAAACGCTTGCTGCGATTCGGTGTCCACGTCCAGACACATGAGTTGAGAAGAATCAGTAGGAGTGCTGGGCAAACAGTATTGCTGACAATAGTGGGAGCAGAACTTAATTTCCCTGGACACCCAATCAATGCTAGGGTTATGGGCTTGTAGCCACGGCATTCCCAAAATAATTGGAAAAAGTGGAGAAGCATTCGCATCAAAACAAAGAAATTTTCGATGGTGAGTACCCATGATGGCCAACAGAGGAATAGTCTCTTGGGTGACGGGACCAGAGCTGAGAGTGGAACCATCAGCGAGATGGACCGCAAGTCCCTGTGATTTTGCTTGGAGAGGAATGCGATGGTTAGTGGCAAAGGTTAGGTCTATAAAACAGCTACTAGCTCCGGAGTCAATTATGACCGAGACTGTAAGATCCTGTCCTGGAAGCTGTAGAACAATGGGGAGAGCAAAATGATTAGCAGGATTACGCATGACAGGAGCACACTTAGTAGAGGCTGAAAAAGACTTACATATCTTGTTAGGGCAAGATCTCACGTAGTGACCTGACTCTCCGCAGTACATGCATAGGTTGTTGACCCGTCGACGCTGTCGCACTTCAGACGTGAGGGATGGTCGGAGAAGGCCAAGCTGCATTGGCTCAGGGGCATCAAGGACCGAAGTAGGTGGTACACGAAGGCTTGGGCCGACAGAGCTGGTGGCACTAGGGACCTTTGGGAGGACCCAGGTAGGACGGAACTGACTGGTGGTTCTTTCGGAGCGGCACTCTCTGAGGCGCCGGTCTATCTGAACGGACAGGTTGTTAAGGTCCTCTAATGTTTGTGGCACTCCAACCCGCGCCAACTCATCCTTAAGCGGATCGGAAACACCCATGCGAAATTGGTAACGCAGAGCCGCGTCGTTCCAATCCGTGTCTGAACTCCAACGCCTGAATTCCAGGACGTAATCTTCCGCGGGTCTACGCCCTTGTTGTAGAGCGTGCAAAGCGGACTCAGCAGTGGCTTTCAACTGGGGGTCCTCATACAATTGGGACATGGCAGCAAAGAATGCATCCAGATTGTCTAGAGATGCTGATTTCTGTTCCAGGAGACGGTTGGCCCAGGTCTGTGGTTCGCCGGATAGGAGAGAAATTACAAAACCCACCTTCGTTGCTTCCAAGGAGAAGGTTTGTGGTAACAGAGCAAAGTATAATTCGCAGGCATTGCGGAAGGATCGATATTTGCTACGATCACCGGAAAATCTGTCTGGTGTAGGAACCCTTGGCTCAGGAGGAAGCATGACCACGGAGGGAGGAGATGAGAGTCCGGTAGCAGAAGCAGCTAGAGGGCTAGCAGGTGAGGAGAGCACCTGGACTCTTTCTTCCAGCCTAGTGTAGCCTTCCTGAAGGCTCTTTACAGCTTGAGTGAGACCTGCCAGGTGTCTGCATAGCTCCTCCATGGGAGAGGATCCCTGCTCGGGCTCGGACGTGGCTGTCCGATACTGTCAGACTTAAACGTACCTGACTGACGAACCCGGTATAGCAGGGGAGGCCTCCCGTACAAATCTGGTTCCAGGCCCCTGGTAGTGTAAACAGAAGGCACAGGAGCGCAGAGTGGTAAGAGAGCCTGGCAGGTGACTTGCGGAGGTAAGGCCCAGGATCCTGATGCGTATGGTCTGGAAGTCCTAGAAAGTAAGGGTCTAGGCAGCTGGTGCAGAGCAGGAGCAAAGTGGGCTGGTCCGGTCACAGGCAGAGTTGGCAACAAACGGTAAGTGAGGTACAGAGGTGCAGGCAGGCTCAAAGTCCGGGTCACAGGCAGGGTTGGCAGAAGGCGGGCAGCGTGGTACAAAGGAGTAGGCAGAGTCGTAGTCAAGGAAAGCCGTGGTCAGGTGCAGGCGGATAACAAGAGGAGTCCAAGGGCAGGCCGGGGTCACTTAGGCGATCAAACAGGCAAACAGGAAGCAAACAGGAAGCAAACAGGAAACAGGAAGTCAGGAACTGGGAGCTGCAGATCGGACAGCACCGAGCAGAAGATTCCAGCAGACTAAATAGGGCGGCTGGCGCCAAGCGCCGTGCGCGCCCGCACAGCGGTGTGGACCGGCAGGAACTGGCGCACACTGGAGCGCCCAATAGCCAATCTATTCTGAGAACTCCTCTGACAGTTTGTTTGGGCCAGGGCCGGCGCTACCACTAGGCAAACTAGGCAGCCACCTAGGGAACAACTAGGGCTCTGCAGCCATGATCGCACAGCGAGGAAGAGGGGGAGATTTGCAGTCACTCAATCATCCTCCTATCCTCCTCTGTTCCTGAGATCTGCGTGGTGCCGGTGTGTAGGCAGTAGCCCTGTCAGCTCTTTGCCCGCCTCCCTGTGTGAGCTGTGACTTATAGCCTGTAGGAGACCCCATCTCCTGATCTTGGGACAGGTGATACTGACTGCCACTGCCTGACATGTGGAGGGAGCCATAAAAAGTGCCAGTGATTATAACCCCCAAGGTAAGAACCCCCCCTCTCCTGTCCACCTGGCTGCACCCCCCTCTCCTGTCCACCTGGCTCTGCCCTCCCCCCACCTGGCTGCATCCCCCTCTCCTGTCCACCTAGCTCCACCCCCCACACCTGGCTGCACACCCCCTCTCCTGTCCACCTGGCTCCATCCTCATCCCCACCTGGCTGCATCCCCCCTCCTGTCCACCTGGCTCGGTCTTCCCCTCCACCTGGTTGCACCCCCCTCTCTCCTGTCCACCTGGCTCCTTCCTCCATCTACCTGGCTGCATCCCCCCTCCACCTGGCTCACCCCCTCTCTCCTGTTCACCTGGCTCCACCCCCCCACCTGGCTGCACCCCCCCCTCTCCTCTCCACCTGGCCCCCCTCTCCTGTCCACCTGGCTGCAACCCCTCTCCTGTCCACCTGGCTGCAACCCCTCTCCTGTCCACCTGGCTGTACCCCCCTCTCCTGTCCACCTGGCTGCACCCCCCTCTCCTGTCCACCTTGCTCTGTCCTATCCTCACTTGGCTTCACCCCCCCTCTCCTGTCCACCTAGCTGCAGTCCCCCTCCACCTGGCTGCACCCCCCCTTTTCTGTCCACCTAGCTCCATCCCCCCACCTGGTTGCACCCCCCCTCTCCTGCCCACCTGGCTCCCCTCTCCTGTCCACCTGGCTGCACCCCACCTCTCCTGCCCACCTGGCTCCCCTCTCCTGTCCACCTGGCTCTGTCCTATCCTCACTTGGCTTCACCCCCCTTCTGTCCACCTAGCTGCAGCCCCCCTCCACCTGGCTGCACCCCCCCCTTTCCTGTCCACCTAGCTCCATCCCCCCACCTGGTTGCACCCCCCCTCTCCTGCCCACCTGGCTCCCCTCTCCTGTCCACCTGGCTGCACCCCACTCTCCTGTCCACCTTGCCCTGTCCTCCCCCACATGGCTGCACCCCCCATCTCCTGTCCACCTGGCTGCACCCCCCCTCCTGCCCACCTGGCTCCCCTCTCCTGTCCACCCGGCTGCACTCCACTCTCCTATCCACTTGGCTCTGCCCCCCCCCAACCGGCTGCACCCCCTCACCCGGCTGCACCCCCCCAACTCCTGTCCACCTGTCCACATCCGTCCGCTGAGCCTCCCTCCTAGCAAAGACTAGGAAGTGACGCGTATGACATTACTTACTGGACCGGCACTCCCATTCTACAGGAGCTGTGCTCAGGGAAGCAGCTGATAAAACACCATCTGCATTCCATCAGCTGTAGCAGAGTGCAGAGGAGAAATCCAAGGTCTAATAGACCCTGAATGTCTAATAACGAGTACCTGTCACCTATATGCTATCACATAGGGGGCTATTGGTCCCCTATGTAATGGCAATAAAAGTTATGTAAAAAAAAATAAAGAATAAAAATATAAAATATATAAGAAAATGTTTTAAACATTTAAAGAGACACAAAAAAAACAAAGCATTTTAGAGCCCCCCTTCCTACACACACACACACACACATACAAAAATGCATGTGATTGCCCTACACATGGTATGTATCACCGGGCACGCCGGAGTGAGAGCAATAATTCTAGTCCTGTAGGGGCTTTTAAAGTGTTGCCTATGAAAAAATATAGGGTACTGAAGTTTTTTGCTGTCTCATGGGTGCACACACGCAAAGCCCCTATAGGCCATCAGTTTAGTGTTATGCAGGAGTTCCGGTGCTAGAATCATTGAATGAATTTTGTTTTTGTTTTTTTGGGGGGGAGGGGGGGGCGCAAGTAGTTGGTCTTTCCTAGGGCGCAAAATAGTCTAGCATCGGCCTTGTATGTCCCTTACTAACATGTGAGGCTGCTGGATGTGCCATACAAACTGTATGTAGCTGTGGCTACCTACAGCATACCACACTGTGTTCTGGGTTCGAGCTGAGACTTCCTGTCTCATACCTGGAACACAGTACAGTCTATCACAGCGGCTCTCAGCCATTCAGAGAAAGATGTATTCTATCAATGAATGCAAAGCTTCCTCTGATTGGCTGAGTCAGAGAGGCGGGCTGATGTCACAACCTCTGGCTCTGCCAATCAGAGAAAGCAATACATCGCTTTCTCTGAGCGCCACTGTGATAGACTCTACTGTGTTCCAGGTATGAGACAGGAAGTCTTGGCACGAATCCGGAACACAGTGCGGTATGCTGTACGTAGCCACAACTACATACAGTTTATACTGCACATTCAGCAGCCTCACATGTTAGTGAGAGACATAGTTCATTTGGGCCAAGCTGGCTTGGCCCAAACTAACTATGTAAAGTATATTAAAAAATGGAGTTCAGCTTTACCTTCTGCAATGCCCGGAGTTTATGGGAGAGGCTTTCAATCATGTGGCACTGCGATTGGCTGTAGAGCACTGATCATGAGCTGTCACAGTTCTGGGAGTGCCGATGGATTGCGCCCCAAAAAAAGACAGCAACTCGTATGTGTGGTGGCTGGGTGTTAAGGCCTGCCTGCCCTTCCACCGCATATATGTGTACAGCTGCCTTAAAGGCTTTAACCCCTTAAAGCCGGCTCCCGCTGGCCCTTTAGGGGGTTTGGCATTTCAGGAGGAAAGGCTTGTAACCATGTGACCGCCGTGATTGGTTGTCACAGCAGGCATATGATCAGATAACGCCCAATCGTAAGAAGCGATCGGGAGCTTTTCGCGAGCCGCTGATCATTGTGCCGAGAGCACACAGGGCGCGCTCTCGGCACAGCTCTATTGGCGCTAATGCATGCAAATATGCGGCCCCACTGCGCCAAGGACCAGCCGATGAGAGGCTGTATATTTGCGTGCAGTCGGCGCCTAGGGGTTAATATTCCTTAAAGTCCAACTCCAGAATCTGTGGGTACGTTTTCTTAATTTGACTATAGATGGATCAAAATTCAGCAGGTTCAGTAGGGAAGGTTGGAAATCGTGTTTGATCAGCATATGCAGCCTTCTGGGTGCCATGCTGATCAGTATATTCTGACAGCGGAGTCCCTGCTGTCATAATACAATAGCCCACCCAGGAGGATTCCTTCATCCACCTCCATTGTGTGGATGGAGGAATCCGTTTAGTTTTTTTGATCAGTCGGGGCTTTTTGATCAAAAAAAATAATAATTTTATTAGGAAAAAAAATTTTATTAATTAACCAGAACTAGTAGAGTACTGAAAAGCAAAAATTCCCTAAAATGGCTAAACACATATCTTATGAAAATATTCATAAAGATTCTATTAAAATTATTAATTTTGTATTACTGTCAAATTATGATTTTTCACAATTAAAGTAAATTGAAGGTATGTATAAATGAATTTATTCCACTAATGTATTTATGTTCAGTATTTTAGGTAAAATGCTTTGCTTTGATGTGTATTGTATAAAGCTATAAGGATCACAGCTTCTTTCACTGCTTAGCTCAAGAAGGGAGGAACTGACTTGACTGTAGAGATGATTCATGTGTTATATATGTGAAATTGTGATCTACAAGTCATTTCCTACAGATCACATACCTGCAGGCCCAATAGTATAGTAATGATTAAAGTATTTAATTTGGTCTCATTTTAAAGGTACTGTTTAGGATTTCCATAGCTGTTATATTACAGTATGTTATTACATTAGGTCCTAATAGGGGTAGGCAACCTTATAGAGGTGGGGATCTACCTGAACAACATGGAAAAGGTCAAAGATCACCTGGCACAGTATCGCCTCCTCACACCTGATTTAAACCTCTAATTGCTGTACTAGCAAGTATCAATCACGTGCATTACACAGCAATCATAGGTTTAAATCAGGTGGTGAGGAGGCAACATATTGCCACCTCTCCACCTGTAAAACGCACTCGGATTGCTTTTCAGAGGAGCAGCCGTGCCTTCTGTACTTATGAATGAACCCTTAGTTTCATTCAGCAGCGGCACCCTTAGGGCTCCTTCACAAGTATAATTGGGGGGTGGTAAAACCCTGTGGTTGAGTTGCCATTTTACCACCTGCAATATCTATCCCCTTAAGCCGCTGAGGCAGCAGCCAAAGGTGTACACCCCCTGTTGCTTTTGGTGGATGCTACCGCCTGCCAAAAGCGACCCATTCAAGTAAATGGGGCTACTTTGCAAGTGCCCCACTACTGCATGCTTCTGTGGGGTCCTAAGGGTTAAAGCAGGTGGTAAGAAAGAAACACAACACTGCCTGCTTGAACTGCTTGTTTGCTGTATGGCACAAGGTTGCAGGGTGCTTGCAGAGCATCCTCATTTACTTGAATGGGTCATGCTTGGCGGATGCTACACCCACTAACTACAACAGGGCGTATAACTTCATGTGTACACCGCTGACCACTACAGCTAAAGGGGTAGTGGTCGGGGCAGGGGTGGTAAAAACACATCTTAGCTATGGGTTTTACCACCACCAAAACTGCAAATTTAAATGGAACCCTTACTGTTCTGAGCCCCCTATAACACTGCTTTCACATTGATGTGCTGCAGTTTACCTGCACCGCGGGTGCAGTGCAGTGCATCTGCAACTTTTCTGGGTTAGGTGCGCTTTTGCCATAGACTTCTATTATATCCAGCAGGTGTGGTGCACTTTCAGAAAGAGGCTAAGCGCAGCAAACCCACAGGAAAAATGCAGGTACACTGCGCTGCATCTGCTGTGTGGGTAAACTGCAGCACATCAGTGTGAAAATTGCCCTATACTATTATGCCCAGTGTATTGCTTCACACTGACCTGAAGATCTCTTCTTTCCTGTTGCTGGCACCACTCTGGAGTCCACTAGGTGGGATAAGAGATGGAGTGCAGTTGGTATCACTCCACACGGGACAGGAGCCAGCACTACAGAGGAGGCATCAGCTTATGTGGCTCTTGCTCCCTGCTACAGCTCCAACTGTACAAGTAGTCCCTCTGCATTGCACTCTGATGCTCTGGAATGGCAGGTCAGCAAGCCCAGACCGCGATCTACCAGTCACCTAGCCGCGATCTACCAGTCACCTAGCCGTGATCTACTGGTTGCTGACCCCCGCATTAGAAGAATTGTGAGTGTTCTCCTTACCCACTTTAAGACCAGGCTAAAAAATTAGAGAATAAAATGGCAGTCGTTGCAATATTTTATGTCACGCTGTATTTGCGCAGCGGTCTTTCAAACACAATTTTTTTGGGGAAAAAATACACTTTAATGAATTCAATTTTAATGAATAAAAAAAAAAACAGTAAAGTTAGCCCAATTTTTTTGTATAATATGAAAGATGATGTTACGCCGAGTAAATAGTTGCCTAACATGTCATGATTTAAAATTACGTCCGCTCGTGGAATGGCGACAAACTAAGGTACTTAAAAATCTCCATAAGTGATGCTTTTTTATAGGTTACCTGTTAAGGCCTCATGTCCATGGACGTTTTAAAAAATGAGCTGCAAAGCTAGTACTGACGCCAGGAAAAAAGTGGCATTAAAAACACGATTTTTTTCGCGTTTTGCATTGGAATCAATGCACGTTTAGCCGCGCTAGTTTTCAGCCGTGTTTCTCTGTTTCTATTCAAAATCAATGGTTCCTATGGGAGCCCATTGATTTGAATAGAAGTCGCACCAGAAGTTGGATCCAGATGATCTGACTTGCGGTGCGACTTGTGTGCTGAGAATCTTGAAGGGGAGCCCCACCAAAATTTTGCATTAGGTTCCCCCCAAGATCCATATCAGACCCTTATCTGAACACGCAGCCCGGCAGGTCAAGAAAGGGGGGGACGAGCGAGCGCACCCCCCCCCACTGGACCATAACAGGCCACATGCCCTCAACATGGGGGGTAGGTGCTTTGTGGCAGAGGGGGCCCCTGTGCCCCCCCACCCCAAAGCACCTTGTCCCCATGTTGATGAGGACAAGGGCCTCTTCCCGACAACTCTTGCCCGGTGGTTGTTGGGGTCTGTGGGTGGGGACGTATCGTAACAAGGGGCCCCCCAGATCATGGCCCCCCACCCTAGGTGAATGAGTATGGGGTACATACCGCTTTTACCGGCGTCTGGTGTTTTTACATCTCTAGCACTAGAGCATCAGAACGCACTGGTCCTGGGGTTTTTTTGGAGCTTAAAAACGCCTATGCCACTTACAGCTCAAAAACGCCATGGTGGGCATGAGGCCATAGGCTAACATGGAGAGGCGTTTTTAAGCTGCAAAAAACGCTCACAAAAGCGTCTGTAAAAACATTCATGGGCATGAGGGCTTATGCCCCGTACACACGGTTGGATTTTCCGACGGAAAATGTGTGATAGGACCTTGTTGTCGGAAATTCCGAGCGTGTGTAGGCTCCATCACACATTTTCCATCGGATTTTCCGACACACAAAGTTTGAGAGCAGGCTATAAAATTTTCCGACAACAAAATCCGTTGTCGGAATTTCCGATCGTGTGTACACAGACGCACAAAGTGCCACGCATGCTCAGAATAAATAAAGATATGAAAGCTATTGGCTACTGCCCCATTTAGAGTCCAGACATACGTGTTTTACATCACCGCGTTCAGAACGATCGGATTTTCCGACAACTTTGTGTGACCGTGTGTATGCAAGACAAGTTTGAGCCAACATCCGTCGGAAAAAATCCTAGGATTGTCGGAATGTCCGATCAATGTCCGACCGTGTGTACGGGGCATTAGAGTTACAGGGGAGATCTTGCGTTAAAATTGCGGCAATACCTCACATGTGTGGTTTGAACACCGTTTACATATGCGGGCGCGACTTACATATGCGCTTGCTTCTGCGCGTGAGCTCGCAGGGATGGAGCGCTTTAAATTATTATTTTTTTCCTATTTTTTTATTTCTACACTGTCCCTTTATTTTTATTTTTTTTATCACTTTTATTCCTATTACAAGGAATGTAAACATCCCTTGTAATAGAAATAAGCATGACAGGTCCCGCTGCCTGTAAAAGTGATCCCGCAGTGAATGCGCCGCTTGGACCACTTTTATCGGAAAGCCAGCCGCCTGCTGTAAATAAAGATACTGGGGTTATGGCAGCTAGCTGCTGCCATAACCCCGGTATTTAATGTCAAATTAATGACGTGTATTTATAGTTAGGCGGTTGGCAAGTGGTTTAAGCTGCCCATCTATAGATCAGTCTGGTCAATCAATCTAAATATTAGATCTACCAAACATAAGTTAAAAGGTAAATAGTGGCGCTACTATTTACCTTTTAACTTATGTTTGGCAGATCTGGTTTAATCATACTTTTCTCTTTGAAGTGGCTGCTCTATTCATATTGGTTTTCCCTGTGGCGCAGTGTTAAGATCTTAGGTAGCAGCTCATTGTGAGATCTGATTGTGTAATAATCTAAATATCAGGCTCCCCTTGTCCGCCCGCTGGGAGAACACAATAGCTCTACAGGAGGGATTGCCCTATTAACACTGAATGTGTTGATGGAGGATTTAAATGATTCTCTTTCCTGCAACTATGGGTTGCAGGAAAGAAAATCACACCTGACAAATGAGAAAGGAAACTGACCAACAGTATCTCAGTAGATGCATGACTTGCATATTTTTATACAGCGTTTTTGAGCTTTGGTGTTTTTTATTAGCAAATAGAGAAAACTATTATCTGTTGCATCATTTGTTGCTAGGTATTTCAGCTTTTCCATTAGCTTTTCTTTTTTTATTACTATTATTTATTTATTATTATTTTTCTTCATTAGGGTAAGGGGTTAGAGTTAGGATTAGAAATTGGGGTTAGGATTAGGGTTATTTATTTATTTTATTTTTTATTTGTTAGGGTACTACTACTACTACTACTACTACTACCCCCCCCTAAAAAACTAAACACCCTAACATTAAATAAATGTATTATTAAAAATTCTTTTTTGCTCGGGTTTGAGTGTTTATTTATGTATTATTACATATTATTAATGTATTTTATTTACTCATAATGATTTTTTAGTTATTTGTATATTTATTTTACATTTATTTGATTATATATTATTACTATTTTATTTGTAAAAGAAAATTCATTTGAGCAGAAAATCAAGCAAAAACGCACAACAAAACGCAGGAATGCGCACAAAAATGCGCAAGCGGCACATTTCCATTAATTTCTATGAGAATAAAAACGTGCCAAAAACGCTCAAGTCTGCCCGATTTGAGCTACAAAAAAAGCTCCAGAACTTTTTTGAGCTTCAGATGTTTGGCTTCAGGCGAATTGGAATGGAGATGTAAATTATCTCCATAGAGAATAATTGATATTTTCTCCTCCAGTGTTTTGGAGCTTCGAGCTGCAAGCTACAAAGGTGTGAATGGGGCGTTTAGGTGCCTGGTCATGCCAAGATTTCATCAGAGATCATCAGAGACTGAATAAATATTAGTATATTACCATAGCTCCCAACTGTCCCTGATTTCGAGGGACTGTCCCTGATTTGGAGCAATGTCCCTCTGTCCCTCTGTCCCTCTTTCCTCCTCATTTGTCCCTCATTTTGGTCTGATCTATATCCACTTAAGGACCGCCTAACGCCGATTTACGTCGGCAAGGCGGCACGGGCAGGCAAAATCACGTACATGTACGTGATTTGCCTCTCGCGGGTGGGGGGTCCGATCGGACCCCCCCCCGGTGCCCGAAGCGGTCCCGTTCTGTTCCCCGGCGATCCGAGATGAGGGGGAGGCCATCCGTTCGTGGCCCCCCCCTCGCGATCGCCGCCGGCCAATGGGAACACTCCTTTGCTGCTGTATGCCAAACAGCAGCAAAGGAAATGATGTCATCTCTCCTCGGCTCGGTATTTTCCGTTCCAGCGCCGAGGGGAGAAGACATCAATGTGAGTGCACAACACACACACACACAGTAGAACATGCCAGGCATACAAAACACCCCGATCCCCCCCCCGATCGCCCCCCGATCCCCCCCCAATCACCCCCCCCCCCCTGTCACAAACTGACACCAGCAGGTTTTTTTTTTTTTTTTTTTTTTTTTTTTCTGATTACTGCATAGTGTCAGTTTGTGACAGTTACAGTGTTGGGACAGTGAGTATCACCCCCCTTTAGGTCTAGGGTACCCCCCTAACCCCCCCTAATAAAGTTTTAACCCCTTGATCACCCCCTGTCACCAGTGTTGCTAAGCGATCATTTTTCTGATCGCTGTATTAGTGTCGCTGGTGACGCTAGTTAGTGAGGTAAATATTTAGGTTCGCCGTCAGCGTTTTATAGTGACAGGGACCCCCATATACTACCTAATAAATGTTTTAACCCCTTGATTGCCCCCTAGTTAACCCTTTCACCACTGATCACCGTATAACCGTTACGGGTGACGCAGGTTAGTTCGTTTATTTTTTATAGTGTCAGGGCACCCGCCGTTTATTACCTAATAAAGGTTTAGCCCCCTGATCGCCCGGCGGTGATATGCGTCGCCCCAGGCAGCGTCAGATTAGCGCCAGTACCGCTAACACCCACGCACGCAGCATGCGCCTCCCTTAGTGGTATAGTATCTGATCGGATCAATATCTGATCTGATCAGATCTATACTAGCGTCCCCAGCAGTTTAGGGTTCCCAAAAACACAGTGTTAGCGGGATCAGCCCAGATACCCGCTAGCACCTGCGTTTTGCCCCTCCGCCCAGCCCACCCAAGTGCAGTATCGATCGATCACTGTCACTTACAAAACACTAAACGCATAACTGCAGCGTTCACAGAGTCAGGCCTGATCCCTGCGATCGCTAACAGTTTTTTTGGTAGCATTTTGGTGAACTGGCAAGCAAGCACCAGGCAGCGTCAGGTTAGCGCCAGTACCGCTAACACCCACGCACGCACCGTACACCTCCCTTAGTGGTATAGTATCTGATTGGATCAATATCTGATCCGATCAGATCTATACTAGCGTCCCCAGCAGTTTAGGGTTCCCAAAAACGCAGTGTTAGCGGGATCAGCCCAGATACCTGCTAGCACCTGCGTTGTGCCCCTCCGCCCGGCCCAGCCCAGCCCACCCAAGTGCAGTATCGATCGATCACTGACACTTACAAGGCACTAAACGCATAACTGCAGCGTTCGCAGAGTCAGGCCTGATCCCTGCGATCGCTAACAGTTTTTTTGGTAGCATTTTGGTGAACTAGCAAGCACCGGCCCCAGGCAGCGTCAGGTTAGCGCCAGTACCACTAACACCCATGCACGCAGCATACGCCTCCTTTAGTGGTATAGTATCTGAACGGATCAATATCTGATCCGATCAGATCAGATCTATACTAGCGTCCCCAGCAGTTTAGGGTTCCCAAAAACGCAGTGTTAGCGGGATCAACCCAGATACCTGCTAGCACCTGCGTTTTGCCCCTCCGCCCGGCCCAGTCCAGCCCACCCAAGTGCAGTATCGATCGATCACTGTCACTTACAAAACACTAAACGCATAACTGCAGCGTTTGCAGAGTCAGGCCTGATCCCTGCGATCGCTAACAGTTTTTTTGGAAGCTTTTTATTGAACTGGCAAGCACCAGCGGCCTAGTACACCCCGGTCGTAGTCAAACCAGCACTGCAGTAACACTTGGTGACGTGGCGAGTCCCATAAGTGCAGTTCAAGCTGGTGAGGTGACAAGCACAAGTAGTGTCCCGCTGCCACCAAAAAGACAAACACAGGCCCGTCGTGCCCATAGTGCCCTTCCTGCTGCATTCGCCAATCCTAATTGGGAACCCACCACTTCTGCAGCGCCCGTACTTCCCCCATTCACATCCCCCAACGAAATGCAGTCGGCTGCATGAGAGGCATTTTTATGTGCTCCCGAGTACCCCTACCCAACGAACCCCCCCCAAAAAGATGTTGTGTCTGCAGCAAACGCGGATATAGGCGTGACACCCGCTATTATTGTCCCTTCTGTCCTGACAATCCTGGTCTTTGCATTGGTGAATGTTTTGAACGCTACCATACACTAGTTGAGTATTAGCGTAGGGTACAGCATTGCACAGACTAGGCACACTTTCACAGGGTCTCCCAAGATGCCATCGCATTTTGAGAGACCCGAACCTGGAACCGGTTACAGTTATAAAAGTTAGTTACAAAAAAAGTGTAAAAAAAAAAAATATATATATAAAATAAAAAAAAATAGTTGTCGTTTTATTGTTCTCTCTCTCTATTCTCTCTCTCTATTGTTCTGCTCTTTTTTTACTGTATTCTATTCTGCAGTGTTTTATTGTTATTGTTATTGTTATTGTTATTATGTTTTATCATGTTTGTTTTTCAGGTATGTAATTATTTATACTTTATTGTTTACTGTGCTTTATTGTTAACCATTTTTTTGTCTTCAGGTACGCCATTCACAACTTTGAGTGGTTATACCAGAATGATGCCTGCAGGTTTAGGTATCATCTTGGTATCATTCTTTTCAGCCAGCGGTCGGCTTTCATGTAAAAGCAATCCTAGCGGCTAATTAGCCTCTAGACTGCCTTTACAACCCGTGGGAGGGAATGCCCCCCCCCCCCCACCGTCTTCCGTGTTTTTCTCTGGCTCTCCTGTCTCAACAGGGAACCTGAGAATGCAGCCGGTGATTCAGCCAGCTGACCATAGAGCTGATCAGAGACAAGAGTGGCTCCAAACATCTCTATGGCCTAAGAAACCGGAAGCTACGAGCATTTTATGACTTAGATTTCGCCGGATGTAAATAGCGCCATTGGGAAATTGGGGAAGCATTTTATCACACCGATCTTGGTGTGGTCAGATGCTTTGAGGGCAGAGGAGAGATCTAGGGTCTAATAGACCCCAATTATTTCAAAAAAGAGTACCTGTCACTACCTATTGCTATCATAGGGGATATTTACATTCCCCGAGATAACAATAAAAATGATTTAAAAAAAAAAAAAATGAAAGGAACAGTTTAAAAATAAGATAAAAAAGCAAAAAAATAATAAAGAAAAAAAAAAAAAAAAAAAAAAGCACCCCTGTCGCCCCCTGCTCTTGCGCTAAGGCGAACGCAAGCGGCGGTCTGTCGTCAAACGTAAACAGCAATTGCACCATGCATGTGAGGTATCGCCGCGAAGGTCAGATCGAGGGCAGTAATTTTTGCAGTAGACCTCCTCTGTAGATCTAAAGTGGTAACCTGTAAAGGCTTTTAAAGGCTTTTAAAAATGTATTTATTTTGTTGCCACTGCACGTTTGTGCGCAATTGTAAAGCATGTCATGTTTGGTATCCATGTACTCGGTCTAAGATCATCTTTTTTATTTCATCAAACATTTGGGCAATATAGTGTGTTTTAGTGCATTAAAATTTAAAAAAGTGTGTTTTTTCCCCAAAAAATGCGTTTGAAAAATCGCTGCGCAAATACTGTGTGAAAAAAAAAAATGAAACACCCACCATTTTAATCTGTAGGGCATTTGCTTTAAAAAAATATATAATGTTTGGGGGTTCAAAGTAATTTTCTTGCAAAAAAAAAAAAACTTTTTCATGTAAAAAATAAGTGTCAGAAAGGGCTTTGTCTTCAAGTGGTTAGAAGAGTGGGTGATGTGTGACATAAGCTTCTAAATGTTGTGCATAAAATGCCAGGACAGTTCAAAACCCCCCCAAATGACCCCATTTTGGAAAGTAGACACCCCAAGCTATTTGCTGAGAGGCATGTCGAGTCCATGGAATATTTTATATTGCGACACAAGTTGCGGGAAAGAGACAAATTTTTTTTTTTTTTTTTTTTTTTTTGCACAAAGTTGTCACTAAATGATATATTGCTCAAACATGCCATGGGAATATGTGAAATTACACCCCAAAATACATTCTGCTGCTTCTCCTGAGTACGGGGATACCATATGTGTGAGACTTTTTGGGAGCCTAGCCGTGTACGGGACCCCGAAAACCAAGCACCGCCTTCAGGCTTTCTAAGGGGCGTGAATTTTTGATTTCACTCTTCACTGCCTATCACAGTTTCGGAGGCCATGGAATGCCCAGGTGGCACAAAACCCCCCCAAATGACCCCATTTTGGAAAGTAGACACCCCAAGCTATTTGCTGAGAGGTATAGTGAGTATTTTGCAGACCTCACTTTTTGTCACAAAGTTTTGAAATTTGAAAAAAGAAAAAAAAAAAAAGTTTTTTCTTGTCTTTCTTCATTTTCAAAAACAAATGAGAGCTGCAAAATACTCACCATGCCTCTCAGCAAATAGCTTGGGGTGTCTACTTTCCAAAATGGGGTCATTTGGGGGGGGTTTGTGCCACCTGGGCATTCCATGGCCTCCGAAACGGTGTTAGGCAGTGAAGAGTAAAATCAAAAATTCACGCCCTTAAAAACGCTGAAGGCGGTGATTGGTTTTCGGGGCCCCGTACGCGGCTAGGCTCCCAAAAAGTCCCACACATGTGGTATCCCCATACTCAGGAGAAGCAGCTAAATGTATTTTGGGGTGCAATTCCACATAGGCCCATGGCCTGTGTGAGCAATATATCATTTAGTGACAACTTTGTGCAAAAAAAAAAAAAAAAAAAAAAAAGTGTCACTTTCCCGCAACTTGTGTCAAAATATAAAATATTCCATGGACTCAATATGCCTCTCAGCAAATAGCTTGGGGTGTCTACTTTCCAAAATGGGGTCATTTGGGGGGGGGTTGTGCCACCTGGGCATTCCATGGCCTCCGAAACTGTGATAGGCAGTGAAGAGTGAAATCAAAAAGTTACACCCTTAGAAATCCTGAAGGCGGTGATTGGTTTTCGGGGTCCCATACGCGGCTAGGCTCCCAAAAAGTCCCACACATGTGGTATCCCCGTACTCAGGAGAAGTAGCTGAATATATTTTGGGGTGCAATTCCACATAGGCCCATGGCCTGTGTGAGCAATATATCATTTAGTGACAACTTTTTGTAAATATTTTTTTTTTTTTTTTTTTTTGTCATTATTCAATCACTTGGGACAAAAAAAATAAATATTCAATGGGTTCAACATGCCTATCAGCAATTTCCTTGGGGTGTCTACTTTCCAAAATGGGGTCATTTGGGGGGGTTTTGTACTGCCCTGCCATTTTAGCACCTCAAGAAATGACATAGGCAGTCATAAACTAAAAGCTGTGTAAATTCCAGAAAATGTACCCTAGTTTGTAGACGCTATAACTTTTGCGCAAACCAATAAATATACGCTTATTGACATTTTTTTTACCAAAGACATGTGGCCGAATACATTTTGGCCTAAATGTATGACTAAAATTGAGTTTATTGGATTTTTTTTATAACAAAAAGTAGAAAATATCATTTTTTTTCAAAATTTTCGGTCTTTTTCCGTTTATAGCGCAAAAAATAAAAACTGCAGAAGTGATCAAATACCATCAAAAGAAAGCTCTATTTGTGGGAAGAAAAGGACGCAAATTTCGTTTGGGTACAGCATTGCATAACCGCGCAATTAGCAGTTAAAGCGACGCAGTGCCAAATTGGAAAAAGACCTCTGGTCCTTAGGCAGCATAATGGTCCGGGGCTCAAGTGGATATAGTTGTATATAAAATGAACTTTTTATCTATCAAAAAGTGTTTTCCAGCGCTAAACCTTTCATCTGATTTCTAAATCGCTGCATCTGTAAATTCCAAAAGCCAATATAAAGGAATTGTACAATTCTCCTTTAAGGGGGTGTGGCAGGGGGTGCGTCCTATGCCTGCATACTTTTGCTGATAGGTGTCCTTCATTCCCATCTCAAAAAGTTGGGAGGTATGTATTACTCCATTCTGAAGAAAGCCCTTGTAGAAGACATAAGCACCAACAACCTTGGAGGAGGGTTAGAAAAGGCTCAAGAAATGTGAGGCTACAGTTCTAAACCTTGCTGAAATGAAACAAGAGCAATCACAATAGTAACGTTTACATGAGAAGTCAAAATAAAATCAGTTCTTTCTCAAAAAGTGAATAAGAGCAAAGCTTTTGGCACAAAAGGAAGGTTCTATCAAGGTAAGATGTTCCTGTGGGGTGACCATGCTTCAACAAGGTAGCAAACATTACTCAGCTAAAAATTGTACTAGGAAGGTCTTTCCTGGCTCCCAAATCACTTTTGGAGAAACATTACCTCCAATGTTTTGCATTAAATCCACTAGTCATCAAGCAAACCACATCTTCTTCCTGATCTTCATAATGCTTTGAGAATGGACAAAAATAACACAATGCTCAAGGTAGACAGGACATTAGCAACTAGGGCTTTTGGAATGCCAGGAATCCCCTTGAACAAGAAAATTAAATTACAAAAATACAGTACGTTAGATGCCCTTTATCCAACACAGACTGTTGATATTACAGGGTTTATTGTAACTACAAACATAGATACATTGGTAGATACACGGATAGGACACTGATGTAATCATAAAGCTTCAGCGATTTTCAGAATAAGTATGCAGCAGTTACAGAGCTGCTTCTTTTTGTCGACCGGGCACAACTCTAATGTTGAATTACAACATCTGCTTTGTGTGAAGACTCTTGTTTTTGTTTCCTCATGTTGTAAGTGCTCAAATTGAACAATGTAAATTCATCTAAATAACTTAACCACTAAGCTCATTATTTATGTTAACATGAGTCCCGCCTGGCAAAAACCTTTAAAGTGGTTGTAAACCCCCACTTACCTACAGACAGGGCCTTCTTTAATATTGATTGGATCCTGGGCAAAACTTTTCTTGCCCCCCCCCCATGCAGTTTTGCTCTCCACCTGCTCTGAGACATACAATAAATAGCAGCTAGACTCAAAATCAGTTTACTGAATCAGATCAGGCAGCTATTGCGATTGGTTGCCAGAGGTTACAGTGCATCATTACCGCGCACCGACTGGTTGCTAGAGGTTACAGCACACATTACGGCTCACTGATTAGTTGCTAGAGGTTACAGCACGTGATTTCTCTTTGTTGATTGGTTGCTAGAGATTACTGTGGATATGACTTCAGGGGGGCATGATATACATATCAATGCTGCCGCCCGCCGCTATTTACATATGAATGCTGATGCTATTTACATATGAATGCTGGTAATTTACATCTAAACACAGGGTCTGCAGGTGAGTCATCTGTACACAACAATAGGGCAGAGCTGGGCAGCATTAGTAGCAGCACTTCACACTGAGATATTGGGAGACAGCACAGGACTAAAACCTCAAGGGACGAGGGAATTTAAACCAGGATAGTTGGCAAGTATGAGGCAGCTGCTTTGGGCCCCACAACAATGACAGGGCCCAGGGCAGCTGCCCCTTTTGCCCTGCCTTAAAAACAGCCCTGCCTAGAGATAAGCCTATAACAAGGCTTACCTGTAAGTACCTTGAATATCTCCTAAACTTGTACAGTTTTGGAGATATTTAGTATATGCGCTGCTGCCAACGTCATTGGTCGCATGCGCATTAAAGAAACAGGCTGCTGTGCCATTTTTCAGGACTCATGCCGTGACCACCGTGCACATGCGCGGGAGTGACGTCAACGCGGCTCCGGCCAATTACAGCGCCGGAGCTGCGAACCCGGAAAGTAACTCCGGTGGAAGATGTCTGCACTGTACTCTGAGGGCCGACGCCGATCCAGGGCATGGTTCTAAGGTAAGTATTTCATAATGAGCTAGTATGCGATTGTTGAGTATCTGTATATTGTATTGTTAAGTACCTGTGTATTGTTGAGTATTAGTGTCAGGAAGCTAGTTGTTAGGTAATTTGGACAGGGTATATTTCCCAATCCTCATTAAATTAGTAGGTACGATGCCCAGCGGGTGTGGAGATGCGACTCGGTGTACATCTTGCGGCATGTATGTGTTCCTTGATCATCTGATTGAGGGCAAATACTGCTGTGCAAAATGTAAGCACATTGTTTCCCTGGAAGCCCAGGTTCTGAATCTAGGTAAGCAACTGTCAGCACTGAGAAGACCCTCCATACTAAAGGAGAGCCGGGAACATACCCGGCAGGTGCCAGCACAGAGGCGGGTGGAGACAAAGAGGTGCAGGCACTAGAAAAGAGTAGATAGGTGACAGTCAGGAAAGATAGAGGGGGAAGTGCCAGGGAGGCCGATCTTGGGCTGGAGTATGCCAATAAGTACGCCCCATTGAGTGACATTGGTGAAACCGGTCAGAGATCAGCACTGCTGGAGCTGAGGGACTCTCCTAGCTGCCGGGGGAAGAACTTCTCTAGTGAGAGTGGGGGGGAGGCGAAGGGAAAGGATACACAGATTCTGGTGGTAGGGGACTCAATTCTTTGAAGGACAGAGAGGGCAATCTGTGACAAAGACCTGAATCGCTGAACTGTATGCTGTCTACCGGGCTCTCTGGTTCGGCACATCACGGATCTGGTGGACAGATTACTGGGAGGGGCTGGGGAAGACCCGGCTGTCATGGTGCACGTTGGCACCAATGACAATGTCAGAGGCAGATGGAGTGTCCTAAAGAACGATTTTAGGGACTTAGGAGCTAAATTGAGGAAAATGCCTTCCAAGGTAGTATTCTCATGAATACTACCGGTACCTCGAGCCACACCAGAAAGGGAGATTAGGGAAGTAAACAAGTGGCTGAGAAACTGGTGTAGTAAGGAGGGGTTTGGGTTCCTGGAGAACTGGGCCGACTTATCAGTCGGTCACCAGTTCTATAGAAGGGTTGGACTGCACCTAAATGAGGAGGGTGCAGATCTGCTGGGAGTGAAGGTGGCCGAAAAGTTAGAAGGGTTTTTAAACTAGGCAACAGCGGGAGGGTCCAGAGGTAGAGATAGTCAGTGCAGAACATATTCCAGAGGGTACTATTGGGGGCATTAGTGGTAGGTTGACTAAAGCACATAAACCCGAGGTAAGTATAGTAACAAGTTCTATTTGCACTCTCGGGGAACACCCAATAAGAGGACAGTATGCGACCAGTCTAAACTACGTGGCATGTTCACCAATGCCAGGAGCCTGGCGGACAAGATGGGTGAACTAGAGATGCTGTTGAACGAGGAGGATTTAGATTTTGTGGGGATTTCAGAGACCTGGTTCAACAGCTCTCATGATTGGCTGGCAACCATTCAAGGGTATTCCCTTTATCTCAGGGATAGAGAGGGTAAAAAAGGGGGAGGGGTATGCCTATACATCAAGAATAATGTACAAGTGAATGTGAAAGATGACATCAATAAAGGAGCTAGGGAGGAGGTGGAATCCTTATGGGTAGAGCTCCAAAGAGATGAAGCTAAGGGGAAAATAATACTGGGAGTATGCTATAGGCCTCCTAACCTGAGGGAGGAGGGGGAGACTGACCTCCTATCACAATTTGGATTAGCAGCAAGGATGGGAAGTGTTATCCTTATGAGGGATTTTAATTATCCAGACATAGACTGGGCAGAGGGAACCACGCATTTGTCTAAGGCTCGCCAGTTCCTAAATGTCTTGCAGGACAATTTCATGGGTCAGATGGTAGACGCACCAACTAGAAACAAAGCGTTACTAGATCTACTGATTACCAACAATACAGACCTGATCACGGATGTGGAAATATTGGGCAATTTAGGAAACAGCAATCACAGGTCAATTAGCTTCTGTATAAATCACACAAATAGGAAACATAAGGGGAATACAAAGACACTGAATTTCAAAAGGGCCGACTTCCCTAAACTACGAACCTTGCTAGAAGATATAAATTGGGATAAAATCTTAGGAACAAAGAACACAGAACACAGAGGAGAGATGGGTTTGCTTTAAGTGCATATTAAATAAGGACATTAGCATATGCATCCCATTGGGAAATACATTTAAAAAGCGAACAAAAGTCCTGGATGGTTTAACTCCAATGTAAAAATGCATATAAAAGCAAAGGAGAAGGCCTTCAAAAAATACAAGGCTGTGGGATCATCAGCATTCAGACTTCAACAAAGAATGCAACAAGAAATGTAAGCGTGCAATTAGGGCGGCTAAGATAGAACACGAAAGACACATAGCGGAGGAGAGCAAAAAAAAAAAAGTACCATATTTATCGGCGTATAACACGCACTTTTCCCACGGGGGAAATCGTGGGTGCGTGTTATACGCCGAACTCTGCCATCTGTGAGGCCCGCCGACATTGAACGAGCCGAGCCGAGTGTACTGCGTACTTGGCTCCGCTCACAGTCACGCCCAGTCCCGCCTCCTAGCCTTTACGCCCCTCCATTGGACCGGTGTTGTGTCCATCATAGGAGCCGGGCCAAGGGGGCGTTACCGCGAGCGGAGCCGAGTACACGAGAGGAGCTGAAGATCATGGCGGCGGGGGGCGGCGGCTAAATTTAAAACAAAAACATGCTGCAGATGGAAACTGAAAGGCTGCAGATGGAAACTGTAAGGCTGCAGATGGAAACTGAAAGGCTGCAGATGGAAACTGTAAGGCTGCAGATGGACACTGGAAGGCTGCAGATGGAAACTGTAAGGCTGCAGTTAGAAACTGTAAGGCTGCAGATCGACAGTGGAAGGCTACAGATGGACAGTGGAAGGCTACAGATGGACACTGGGGAAGGCTGCAGGTGGACAGTGTGCAAGGCTGCATTGATGGGCATTTAAAATGTAAGTTTTTTTCCTTAACCACTTGCCGACCGCCTCATCCCTATATACGTGAGCAGAATGGCACGGGTAGGCAAAATCACGTACCTGATACGTGATGCCTTCCCGCGGGCGGGGGGTCCGATCGGACCCCCCCCCCCGGTGCCATAGGCGGTCGGCTCTTGTTCGTGGGCGATGAGAGGTCAGGGGGAGGCCATCCATTGATGGCCACCCCCTCCCGATCGCTCCCAGCGATTCAAATGCTTCCTCTCCCTCTGTAATGTAAACAGAGGGAGAGAAAGTGATGTCATCTCTCCTCGAGCCGGTCTTTTCGATCCGGCGCCAAGGAGAGAAGACATCCAAGTAAGTTGCACCAACACTACACTTCCAGTAGAACACGCAGGCACACTTTTCACCCCCCGATCACCCCCCGATCACCCCCCTGTACCCCCTGTCACACTGACACCAATAGCAGTTTTTTTTTTGCATTGGTGTCAGTTATAAGTGTTAGGGCAGTTAGGTTAGCCCCCTTTAGGTCCAGGGTACCCCCCTAACCCCCCCTAATAAAGGTTAACCCCGTGATCACCCCCTGTCACCCGTGTCGCTAAGCGATCGTTTTTCTGATCGCTGTATTAGTGACACAGGTGACGCTAGTTAGGGAGGTAAGTATATAGGTTCGCTGTCAGTGTTTTAGAGCGACAGGGACCCACATATACTACCTGCTAAAGGTTTTAACCCCCTGATTGCCCCCTAGTTAACCCTTTTACCAGCGATCACCGTATAACTGTTACGGGTGACTCTGGTTAGTTAGTTTATTTTTTTATAGTTTATTATAGTTTTAGGGCACCCGCCGTTTATTACCTTATAAAGGTTTAACCCCCTAATTGTCCGGCGGTGATATAAGTTACGTTTTTAGGGTCAGATAAGGTCTGCGTCGCCCCAGGCAGCGTCAGGTTAGCGCCAGTACCGCTAAAACCCACGCACGCAGCATACACCTCCCTTAGTGCTATAGTATCTGAGCGGATCGATATCTGATCCGATCAGATCTATACTCCCCAGCAGTTTAGGGTTCCCTGAAACGCAGTGTTAGCGGGATCAGCCCAGATACCTGCTAGCACCTGCGTTTTGCTCCTCGGCCCAGCCCAGCCCAGCCCACCCAAGTGCAGTATCGATCGATAACTGTCACTTACAAAACACTAAGCACACATAACTGCAGCGTTCGCAGAGTCAGGCCTGATCCCTGCGATCGCTAACAGTTTTTTGGTAGCGTTTTGAATCAGTCGCTAACAGTCAGGAGCTTTTTTGCCTGTGAGTCTCACTAGTGTACCCCTAAATTTAGAGCCCAAAATGGCAAATCGAAGGTACACTAGTGAAGAGGCCTACACGTTTCTGAGCATGACAGATAGTGAAGAGGAAGTCACTCATCTGTCAGATTCAGGCTCAGAATACGATCCTGTAGAGGACAGCGGCTCCATGACAGATAGCTCTGACGACGGAGTTGTGGTCCCTGCTAAGGTCAGGCGTACCAGACCCCGAACTTCTTCTGTCCTTGAAGTGCAAGAACCGCAGGGCTCTCGTATGGAGCAGAGAAGTACTAGTGCCGCTATTCCTTCTGGTGAACTGGCAAGCACCAGCGGCCTAGTACACCCTGGTCGTACATCCAGCACTGCAGTAACACTTGGTGACGTGGCGAGTCCCATAAGTGCAGTTCAAGCTGGCGAGGTGGCAAGCACAAGTAGTGTCCCGCTGCCACCAAGAAGACGAACACAGGCCCGTCGTGCCCATATTGCCCTTCCTGCTGCATTCGCCAATCCGAATTGGGTACCCACCACTTCTGCAGCACCCGTACTTCCCCCTTTCACTAGCCAACCCGGAATTCAGGTGGAAACAGATGACTTTATGTTACTGAATTTTTATTTGCTGTTTTTCACCGAAGATCTCTATAGATCTATTGTGGACCAAAGCAATTTATACGCTGGTCAACACATCGCCACTAATCCCCAGTCCTCCCTTGCCAGAGATTGGAAACCAATTACGGTTTCTGAATTTAAGATCTTTCTGGGCCTTTCCCTCCTCATGGGCTTGAATAAAAAGAGTGAGTTGCAGTCATATTGGTCCACTGACCCAATTTACCATTCGCCCTTGTTCTCTGCTTCCATGGCCAGGGCACGATACGAGCAGATTTTGCGGTTCATGCACTTCAACGACAATGAACTCTGTCGTCCTCGTGGAGACCCTGGATACGATCGGCTCTACAAAATTCGGCCCCTCGTAAACCACTTCAACCAACATTTTGCAGACTTGTTTACTCCCCATCAAGTTGTCTGCGTTGATGAGTCCCTGGTTAAGTTTTCTGGCCGCTTGTCATTCAAACAGTACCTTCCCAGCAAGCGTGCCAGATACGGGGTCAAGATGTATAAGCTCTGTGACAGGGCCACAGGCTATACATGTAGTTTTATGGTTTACGAGGGCAAAGATAGTCACGTAGAGCCGACAAACTGCCCTGACTACATAGGAAGTGCTGGCAAGATTGTGTGGGACTTGGTGTCACCCTTATTCGGAAAGGGGTACCACTTGTACGTGGACAATTATTACACGAGCGTGCCACTTTTTAGCCACCTTTTTGATCATCAGATTGGAGCATGTGGCACCGTGCAACCTAATCGCCGGGGCTTTCCCCAGCGGCTTGTAGATTCCCGTCTTAGGCTGGGGGAGAGAGCCTGCTTGCAGTGTAATAACTTGCTCGCTATGAAGTGGAGGGACAATAAGAATGTTTTCGTTCTTACCTCCCTTCATGCAGACACGACGGTCCAAATTCCTACGGCGACTGGTGTTGTGGAGAAACCCCTCTGTGTCCACGAATATAACCTTAATATGGGAGGGGTGGACCTCAACGACCAGTTGTTGGCGCCGTACCTAATTGCCCGTAAGGCCAGACGCTGGTACAAAAAAGTGTCTGTTTATTTATTTCAATTGGCTTTGCTGAACGCTCATGTGCTATACAGAGCTTCAGGACAGACTGGATCCTTCCTTAAATTCCAGGAAGAGATCGTCAGAGCCCTTCTGTTTCCAGACGGTGCTCCACCTCACCTTCCCCAACCAAATGCAGTAAGCCAGCTGCATGAGAGGCATTTTCTTTATGCCTTCCCGAGTACCCCTACCCAACGAACCCCCCAAAAAAGATGTCGTGTCTGCAGCAAGCGCGGATTTAAGCGTGACACCCGGTATTATTGTCCCCTCTGTCCTGGCAATCCTGGTCTTTGCATTGGTGAATGTTTTGAACGCTACCATACATTAGTGGAGTATTAGCGTAGGGTACAGCACTGCACAGACTAGGACACACTTTCACAGGGTCTCCCAAGATGCTGTCGCATTTTGAGAGACCCAAACCTGGTACCAGTTAAAAAAGTTAAAGTTACAAAAAAAAGTGTAAAAAAACAAAAAAAAGTAAAAAAAAAGAAAAAAACACAAAAAAAATATATAGAATAAAAAAACCAAAAATAGTTGTTGTTTTATTGTTCTCTCTCTATTCTCTCTCTATTGTTCTGCATTCTATACTGCAATGTTTTATTGTTATGTTTTTATCATGTTTGCTTTATAGGTATGCAATTTTTTTATACTTTGTTTTTTTATTGTTAACCACTTTTTTGTTTTCAGGTACGCCATTCAGCTGCAGAGCGGATTTATTTATCTTGACAGCATTAGCGTTTGCTCCCACGATACATAAAGCCGTGACTCCAGCGCTGTCGGAGGTGATTTCACCACCACAGTTACATACTTCAGCGTATATGCCGAAGCGTGGGGGCAGCAGTGGGTGGAGGAGCGATTTGCTCCTGCCTTTTGCGGGAGGATGCCCCCATGCTTCGGCATATATATATTTTAGGTAGGCACAGGTTGCGTTAAATGTTTTATTTTTTACTATGTTTTTTTTTGTATTTTAGTTTGCAGGTATGGTAAGTATTACTGTTATACTGTAATGTTACTTTGTTTTTTTGTTAACCATCATTTGCTTAGCAGGTACGCCATTCAGTTGCAGCACAGATTTATTTATCTTGACAGCAACAGCGTTTGCTCCCACGATACATAAAGCCGTGACTCCAGCGCTGTCGGAGGTGATTTCACCACCACAGTTACATACTTCAGCATATATGCCGAAGCGTGGGGGCAGAAGTGGGTGGAGGAGCGATTTGCTCCTGCCTTTTGCGGGAGGATGCCCCCATGCTTCGGCATATATATATTTTAGGTAGGCACAGGTTGCGTTAAATGTTTTATTTTTTACAATGGTTTTTTTTTTGTATTTTGCTTTGTAGGTATGGTAAGTATTACTGTTATACTGTAATGTTACTTTGTTTTTTGTTAACCATCATTTGCTTAGCAGGTACGCCATTCAGTTGCAGCACGGATTTATTTATCTTGACAGCAACAGCGTTTGCTCCCACGATACATAAAGCCGTGACTCCAGCGCTGTCGGAGGTGATTTCACCACCACAGTTACATACTTCAGCATATATGCCGAAGCGTGGGGGCAGCAGTGGGTGGAGGAGCGATTTGCTCCTGCCTTTTGCGGGAGGATGCCCCCATGCTTCGGCATATATATATGGTGCATGTATGCCCATCATTAGAAGTGGTTGGATGAAGGGAGGTATTCTAATGGTGGGCATACCCACCGATCAATATCTTTTTTTCGTTCAGCCCACAGGCTGCATGAAAAAAAAGTTTACAATGTATGCCCAACAAGGACCAGCAACGTACTGGTATGTTGCTGGACTTTGAGTGGTTATACCAGAATGATGCCTGCAGGTTTAGGTATCATCTTGGTATCATTCTTTTCAGCCAGCGGTCGGCTTTCATGTAAAAGCAATCCTAGCGGCTAATTAGCCTCTAGACTGCTTTTACAAGCAGTGGGAGGGAATGCCCCCCCCCCCCACCGTCTTCCATGTTTTTCTCTGGCTCTCCTGTCCCAACAGGGAACCTGAGAATGCAGCCGGTGATTCAGCCAGCTGACCATAGAGCTGATCAGAGACCAGAATTGCTCCAAACATCTCTATGGCCTAAGAAACTGGAAGCTACGAGCATTTCATGACTTAGATTTTGCCGGATGTAAACAGCGCCATTGGGAAATTGGAAAAGCATTTTATCACACCGATCTTGGTGTGGTCAGATGCTTTGAGGGCAGAGGAGAGATCTAGGGTCTAATAGACCCCAATTTTTTCTAAAAAGAGTACCTGTCACTACCTATTGCTATCATAGGGGATATTTACATTCCCTGAGATAACAATAAAAATGATTTAAAAAAAAATAAAAATGAAAGGAACAGTTTAAAAATAAGATAAAAAAGAAAAAAAAAATAAATAAAAAAAAAAAAAGCACCCCTGTCCCCCCCTGCTCTCGCACAAAGGCGAACGCAAGCGTCGGTCTGGCGTCAAATTTAAACAGCAATTGCACCATGCATGTGAGGTATCACCGCGAAGGTCAGATCGAGGGCAGTAATTTTAGCAGTAGACCTCCTCTGTAAATCTAAAGTGGTAACCTGTAAAGGCTTTTAAAGGCTTTTAAAAATGTATTTAGTTTGTCACCACTGCACGTTTGTGCGCAATTTTAAAGCATGTCATGTTTGGTATCCATGTACTCGGCCTAAGATCATCTTTTTTATTTCATCAAACATTTGGGCAATATAGTGTGTTTTAGTGTATTAAAATTTAAAAAAGTGTGTTTTTTCCCCAAAAAATGCGTTTGAAAAATCGCTGCGCAAATACTGTGTGAAAAAAAAAAAATGAAACACCCACCATTTTAATCTGTAGGGCATTTGCTTTAAAAAAATATATAATGTTTGGGGGTTCAAAGTAATTTTTTTGCAAAAAAAAATATTTTTTTCATGTACACAAAAAGGGCTTTGTCTTCAAGTGGTTAGAAGAGTGGGTGATGTGTGACATAAGCTTCTAAATGTTGTGCATAAAATACCAGGACAGTTCAAAACCCCCCCCAAATGACCCCATTTTGGAAAGTAGACACCCCAAGCTATTTGCTGAGAGGCATGTCGAGTCCATGGAATATTTTATATTGTGACACAAGTTGCGGGAAAAAGACAAATTTTTTTTTTTTTTGCACAAAGTTGTCACTAAATGATATATTGCTCAAACATGCCATGGGAATATGTGAAATTACACCCCAAAATACATTCTGTTGCTTCTCCTGAGTACGGGGATACCACATGTGTGAGACTTTTTGGGAGCCTAGCAGCGTACGGGACCCCGAAAACCAAGCACCGCCTTCAGGCATTCTAAGGGCGTAAATTTTTGATTTCACTCTTCACTGCCTATCACAGTTTCGGAGGCCATGGAATGCCCAGATGGCACAACCCCCCCAAATGACCCCATTTTGGAAAATAGACACCCAAAGCTATTTGCTGAGAGGTATAGTGAGTATTTTTGCAGACCTCACTTTTTGTCACAAACTTTTGAAAATTGAAAAAAGAAAAAAAAAATATGTTTTTCTTGTCTTTCTTAATTTTCAAAAACAAATGGGAGCTGCAAAATACTCACCATGCCTCTCAGCAAATAGCTTGGGGTGTCTACTTTCCAAAATGGGGTAATTTTGGGGGGTTTTGTGCTATCTTGGCATTTTATGGCCTTCGAAACTGTGATGGGTAGTGAGGAGTGAAATCAAAAATTTACGCCCTTAGAAATCCTGAAGGCGGTGATTGGATTTCGGGGCCCCGTATGAAGCTAGGCTCCCAAAAAGTGCCACTCATGTGGTATCCCCGTACTCAGGAGAAGCAGCAGAATGTATTTTGGGATGTAATTCCACATATGCCCATGGCATGTTTGAGCAATATATCATTTAGTGACAACTTTGTGCAAAAAAAAAAAAATTGTCACTTTCCCGCAACTGGTGTCAAAATATAAAATATTCCATGGACTCAACATGCCTCTCAGCAAATAGCTTGGGGTGTCTACTTTCCAAAATGGGGTCATTTGGGGGGGTTTGTGCCATCTGGGCATTTTATGGCCTTCAAAAATGTGATAGGTAGTGAGGAGTGAAATCACAACTTTACGCCCTTAGAAATCCTGAAGGCGGTGCTGGGTTTTCGGGCACCCGTATGCAGCTAGGCTCCCAAAAATCTCACACATGTGGTCTCCCTGTACTCAGGAGAATCAGCAGAATGTATTTTGGGGTGCAATTCCACATATGCCCATGGCCTGTGTGAGCAATATATCATTTAGTGACAACTTTGTGCAAAAAAAAAAAAATTGTCACTTTCCCGCAACTGGTGTCAAAAAATAAAATATTCCATGGACTCAACATGCCTCTCAGCAAATAGCTTGGGGTGTCTACTTTCCAAAATGGGGTCATTTGGGGGGGTTTTGTGCCATCTTGGCATTTTATGGCCTTCAAAACTGTGATAGGTAGTGAGGAGTGAAATCAAAAATTTATGCCCTTAGAAATCCTGAAGGCGGTGCTTGGTTTTTGGGGCCCCGTACGCGGCTAGGCTCCCAAAAAGTCCCACACATGTGGTATCCCCATACTCAGGAGAAGCAGCTAAATGTATTTTGGGGTGCAATTCCACATATGCCCATGGCCTGTATGAGCAATATATCATTTAGTGACAACTTTGTGCAAAAAAAAAAAAAAATTGTCACATTCCCGCAACTTGTGTCAAAAATAAAATATTCCATGGACTCAACATGCCTCTCAGCAAATAGCTTGGGGTGTCTACTTTCCAAAATGGGGTCATTTGGGGGGGTTTTGTGCCATCTTGGCATTTTATGGCCTTCAAAACTGTGATAGGTAGTGAGGAGTGAAATCAAAAATGTATGCCCTTAGAAATCCTGAAGGCGGTGCTTGGTTTTCTGGGCCCCGTACGCGGCTAGGCTCCCAAAAAGTCCCACACATGTGGTATCCCCGTACTCAGGAGAAGCAGCTGAATGTATTTTGGGGTACAATTCCACATATTCCCATGGCCTGTGTGAGCAATATATCATTTAGTGACAACTTTTTGTAAATTTTTTTTTTTTTTGTCATTATTCAATCACTTGGGACAAAAAAAATAAATATTCAATGGGTTCAACATGCCTCTCAGCAATTTCCTTGGGGTGTCTACTTTCCAAAATGGGGTCATTTGGGGGGGGGGGGGTTGTATTGCCCTGCCATTTTAGCACCTCAAGAAATGACATAGGCAGTCATAAACTAAAAGCTGTGTAAATTCCAGAAAATGTACCCTATTTTGTAGACGCTATAACTTTTGCGCAAACCAATAAATATACGCTTATTGACATTTTTTTACCAAAGACATGTGGCCGAATACATTTTGGCCTAAATCTATGACTAAAATTTAGTTTATTGGATTTTTTTTATAACAAAAAGTAGAAAATATCAGTTTTTTTCAAAATTTTCGGTCTTTTTCCGTTTATAGCGCAAAAAAAAAAATGGCAGAGGTGATCAAATACCATCAAAAGAAAGCTCTATTTGTGGGAAGAAAAGGATGCAAATTTTGTTTGGGTACAGCATTGCATGACCGCGCAATTAGCAGTTAAAGCGACGCAGTGCCAAATTGTAAAAAGTGCTCTGGTCAGGAAGGGGGTAAATCCTTCCGGGGCTGAAGTGGTTAAACTTCCCTCCTAAACTTGGGGTGCGTGTTATACGCCGGCGTGTGTTATACGCTGATAAATACGGTATATAAACAGTGAAAAAGGGAGGACAGACCATGTTGGCCCCATAAAGAATGAGGAAGGACATCTGGTTACAAAAGATAGGGAGATGGCAAAGGTATTGAATTTATTCTTCTCCTCAGTCTTCATGAGGGAATCGGGGGCTCCAGTAACCAAAACTGCAGTGTTTATCCTCATGACACATCAGAGGAAGCACCTTCATGACTAACAGAGGACAGAATTAGAAATAGACTTGGGAAACTTAACATTAATAAATCACCAGGACCAGATGGCTTGCACCCGGGGGTAACATAGGGAACTCAGTCAAGTAATTGCCAGAACATTGTTCCTAATTTTTACTGACAGTCTTCTGACTGGAATGGTAGCAGCTGATTGGAGAAAAGCCAATGTAGCACCAATATTTAAAAAAGGGCCAAAATACATCCCTGGGAATTACAGACCAGTTAGCCTAACATCAATAGCATGCAAGCTCTTGGAGGAGATGATAAGGAACTATATACAAGATTTTAGTAATGAAAACGGTATCCTTAGCAGTAATCAGCACGGATTCATGAAGAATCGTTCTTGCCAAACCAATCTTTTAACCTTCTATGAGGAGGGGAGCTGTCATCTAGATAAAGGAAGGCCCGTAGATGTGGTGTATCTGGATTTTGCAAAAGCATTTGACACAGTTCCCCATAAACATTTACTGTACAAAATAAGGTCCGTTGGCATGGATCATAGGGTGAGTACATGGATTGAAAACTGGCTACAAGGGCGAGTTCAGAGGGTGGTGATAAATGGGGAGTATTCGGAATGGTCAGGGGTGGGGAGTGGGGTCCCCCAGGGTTCTGTGTTGGGACCAATCCTGTTTAATTTGTTAATAAATGACTTGGAGGATGGGGTAAACAGTTTAATCTCTGTATTTGCAGACAATACTAAGCTAAGCAGGGCAATAACTTCTCTGCAGAATGGGGAAACCTTGCAAGAAGATCTGAACAAATTAATGGGGTGGGCAACTACCTGGCAAATGAGGTTTAATGTAGAAAAATGTAAAATAATGCATTTGGGTGGCAAAAATATGAATGTAATCTACTCACTAGGGGGTGAACCTCTGGGGGAATCTAGGATGGAAAAGGACCTGGGGGTCCTAGTAGATGATAGGTTCAGCAATGGCATGCAAAGCCAAGCTGCTGCTAACAAATCAAACAGAATATTGGCATGCATTAAAAAGGGGATTAACTCCAGAGATAAAACAATAATTCTCCCACTCTACAAGATTGTGGTCCGGCCTCACCTTAAGTATGCTGTCCAATTATGGGCACCAGTCCTCAGGAAGGATGTACTGGAAATGGAGCGAGTACAAAGAAGGGCAACAAAGCTAAAAAAGGGTCTAGAGGATATTAGTTATGAAGAAAGGTTGCGAGCACTGAACTTATTCTCTCTGGAGAAGAGACGCTTGAGTGGGGATCTGATTTCAATTTACAAATACCGTACTGGTGACCACACAATAGGGATAAAACTTTTTCGCGGAAGGGAGTTTAATAAGACATGTGGCCACTCATTAAAACTAGAAGAAAAGAGGTTTAACCTTAAACTGCGTAGAGGGTTCTTTACTGTAAGAGCAGCTAGGATGTGGAATTCCCTTCCACAAATGGTGGTTTCAGTGGGGGGACATTGATAGTTTCAAAAAACTATTAGATAAGCACCTAAACGACCACAACATACAGGGATATACAATGTAATACTGACATATAATCACACACATTGGTTGGATTTGATTGACTTTGGTTGGACTTGAGTGTCTTTTTTCAACCTCACCTACAATGTAACTACTATATAACTATATATGCCTTTGTCTTGCAGGGTTTGTTTTTTTTTTTTTGTTTTTTTTTTTTTTCTGAGGTTTACAACCTCTTTAATTACTTTTTATTTTCATTTTTTAGTTTTATTTGCTCCTGACACACAAAGAAACTGGAAAGTATGGAAAAATGTATTTTCCTATGTAAATAACGATTATTACTTCCTTGTCAAAAGAAGTTTATTGAGTATACAATGTTATAAAGATACATAAAGTAAGTTTACAAGGATCTATAAAGTAAGCTCATTGTTTTACAGTAGGGTTTATATAGGTAAATATCATGAAATTTCAAATATTAAACATTGGGTTCACGTAAACCTAAATTAAAGATATGTATCATTTCCTTAGATACTTTTGTAGGTATTTAAATGATTTATACCTACTATACATATTGTTTACAAGTAGAGTGTATATAGGTCAAATAAATTCTGATAATGAGCTTTAATCGTAAGGTGGAGAAAAGGAAAGAGAAAGAAGAAAAAGGGTTGAAAGGTAGAGGTATGGTCCACAAGGTTGTCCCGCTCGTCAGTTTATTATTCATTTTAGTTCTCTTTGAAGCCTTAGAATGGGTGTCTCTGTAAGTCATTTAATCTGTTACCATGGCAACAGGACAGGAGTCATTGAAGTTTGACAGGAACTGTTGTTTTATCCAAGGATGCCAAAGTTTTTCAAATTTTGGAATTTGATTTTGATCGATGGCTACCATCTTAGCATGGGACATTGTATTATTCATTCTGTGAATTGTTTCTGCTAGTACCAATGTAGGAGATTTCCATGCCTTGGCCACTGTTTGTTTTGCAGCCGTTATTAGTTGGATCATAAGTTTGAATTGAGAGAGTGTTAACCATTCCGGTTTTAGATTAAGTAAAGTTAAATATGGATCTGGTTGTATTATTTTTTTAAATATTTTAGATGCAATCACGAAGACTTCCTTCCAGAAGGTTTGGATTACTGGGCACGTCCACCATATGTGTAAATATGTGCCTATTTCTGGGCATCCTCGAAAACAAAGAGCTGAGGTATTAGGTGAATATTTTGCCACTCTAGCGGGTACAAGGTACCAGCGAGTTAGGACTTTATAATTTGTCTCCAGTGCTAAGATGTTGGGTGAAGATGACTTAGATGTGAGCCATATGTTAGACCAGTCTGTGTCTTCTAAAGTTCGTCCCAGGTCCTCCTCCCACCTCTGAACGTAAGAGGGTCTATTAAGATTTGGTACTCCATATAATTGATTATAAAGTGATGAAATTGTACCTTTAGCAAATGGATCTTTTGTACAGATTGATTCAAAAATGGATAATTGGGATAATGGTGTATCCCCCTTTAGGAATGGTGTATAGAAATTTTTGATTTGGAGATATCTAAATATCTCAGAGTTTGGTAGATCATATTTTTCTCTAAACGATGGGAATGAAAGGAATGATTTAGATGCTATGAAGTCATTTAGTGTCTGAATGCCTGATGTTGTCCAAGCTTTAAAAGAATTTGGGTAGATCCATGCTGGATAAAAGGCCGGATTTCTGATAAAAGAAAGGAGAGGATTGTGTGGAGATTGTAACTGATATTTGGTTTTTAGCTTATCCCAGAGAGATAAGAAGTGTTTAGTTATGGGATTATGAATTTTAAAGCGGTCTTTAGGATCAAGCCATAATAAATTTGATATTAATAGAGGGTCATTTTCTGAAGCCTCTATAAATACCCATAATGGGATTTCCTGTTTTGCATGGTATTTGGACAGACTGGCCAAATGTGCTGCTCTGTAGTAGTTAGTAAAATTAGAGTATCCCAGGCCTCCTTTATTTTTGGGAAGATGTAGTGTGTGTATAGGTATACGTGGTTTAGAAGAGCCCCATATAAACGAAGTTGCTCTTTTTTGTACTATTCTCAAAAAATAGGAAGGAATTGGAATAGGGAGGACTCTGAATAGATAAAGCAATTTGGGTAGAATAGACATTTTGATTGCATTAGTTTGAATTATTTTGGGATTTTAACCCTTTTAGAGTAAACAAATACATATTTTTTTCATATGCAACTGTTTAGATATGTTAACTCATAAAATTGAGGTTGTATTGCTTCAGATTAGAATAAACAAAAACATAATTCTAGGAACTAGTTAGGTAATAATATATTTGTTTTAAGAAAAGAAAGAAAAAAAAAAGCTTCCATTACTTCTGGATTATTGAACATATTTGTCCTAAAAAGTAATAAATCTATTGTTATTACCTGATAATATATAACTGAACAAGAATTTCCTTATTTCACTTATATATTCTAAGGCTATATGAATCAGAAGTAATAAGAAATATAACTGGAATGTAACATGATCCCACACAGTGTGTGACTATCAGAATGCAGTAACATTCAGTTATAAATACAGGTTTTTTATAGAGAACCATCTCTTAGTATAATAAATGAAGAGATATCAGGAATTAGGATGTCAGTCCATTGAATCTTCTTGGTCCATGGATGATGTGGCATAACGACCTCTTTTGTGAGAATGATGATTCCCATTTTGTTCTGGAATTTTCTGGGTGCTGCCTGAAGGTGAAGATGATGCCATTCTTCTGCGTGTGGGAGTGTTGCTGCTTGTGGGTTCTGTCGGATTTAATTTTAAAAGGGTTTGTTGTAGTTCATCTGCTGATCTGCTTCTGTAAATTGTACCTTGGTAGTTAAATCTGACTGAAAAGGGGAAGCCCCATTGATACATAATGTTGTGGCGTTGCAGTTCCATTAGTTGGGGTTTCATGGATCGTCTTTTAGTAATAGTAAGTTGGGATAGGTCAGCAAAAATTTGATAATTGTGTCCTTGAAAATTAAGTTCCTTTTTTTCTCTTGCAGCAATTAGTATTTGTTCTTTCGTTCTGTAATAATGAAATTTTGTGATTATATCACGTGGGGGTCCATCTTTCTTTTTGGCTGTGAGGGCTCTGTGTACTCTGTCCAGTTCTAAACGTTCAATAGGGATATCTGGCTTTAGTTCTTGTAATAGAGCAGTAATAGTAGATTGCAGGTCTGTCACAATTTCAGGTATTCCCCTTATGCGCAAGTTTGAACGTCTGGCTCTATTTTCGTAATCTTCGAGCTTAGTTTGAAGTATTAAATTCTCTTTTTTTAATTGTTCCAATTCTGTTATATTTTCTTGGGTTGTAATTTCAATTTCATCCATTTTTATTTCTAAGGCTGCGGTGCGGTTTCCCAGCTCTCTTATTTCTTTGGTTAGGCTGTTTGTTATTTGGTCTGAGGTTTGTTTTAAAGCCTTATGAAGCATCTTTTCAAATTGTAATAATATTACTGGGGATACTGAGGAGGCTTGTGGAGAAGTTTGTGAGAGGATTTGTTCTGTATCTGACTCAAATGGAGAGTCTTGCTGTGACATTTTCTGTCTGTGAGAGCGCCCTGATGCTGTATCTTGTGAGGTGACTGGAGCTGCTTCAGCTGCAGTGAGTGCCTGTGAGCTCTTTGTGAGGTGATTTTTATTTCTGCCACGGTTTCCTCCCAGTACCATATTTCCTGACCAAACTTTCACAGTTTGTTCCCTGGGGCAAAAAGGTTCAAATGGATACCTTTTGAGCCTGCAGGCTCCGCTTTGTCCTTCTCTTCTCTCCTCAGCGGTGTGGAGCTCTAACAATGCATGTCTGCTCCGCTAGGCTCCGCCTCCTGCCCCACGATTATTACTTCCAATCTTCAACAGAAAGCTGGAACAAAATAAAGTAGCCATTATGTAGCTAACTGTGAAAACATTTTTTGGGATTAAAATATTTGTTTTCAAGGGCAGAAGTATGACGTGCAATGTATACAACAGATTACTTTTGGAGTGTTAAGTGGGGTACACATTATAAGAAAATCAGGCGATTGATCATCCGATTTTCCTCATTATTTCACAGCAAGTCAGAACCGAGGAAGGAAATAATGTATGAAAATTCTCCCACGACAAAGTTTTTCTTTTGTTGTTTATTGTTTCTGATCATGCGCAGTCTTTCGTTTCTGAATTTTTCTCGTACAAAAACGGTACACATTAAACGAAAAACGTTTGTTTTGTTTACGTACAAGAAAAATTTTGGAGTTTGTCCCTTCGGAAATCTTCATTCAGAAGGTCAGAAGTGGCTATTAAAAGTTGTGTACACACTATCAGAAAATAATATGATCGTTACGCAGATGGAAATGTTCGCCCGATTTTCTTATAGGGTGTATGAGCCTTTACCCTTTTTTGAATGTTGAATGATCCACAAACTGGCGGGATTTCTAAGGCTACAGTCACGCTTGAACTGAGCTTTTTCAGGCATTTTTTTCAAGCTATTTTTTTTAGGCGTTTTTGAGTGTTTTTTGAGCAGATTTGCAAATACTATAAACATTTCTTCAGGTGTTTTTCATTTAGGCATATTTGCTGTGGCTAAAAGAGACCTGTGTAAGGTGTGGAGTGATACTAGAAAAGGGAAGGGGAGCTGCTGTTTGATCTGAAATGCTTGAAAAAACGCTCATTTTTGTGCAGGTGTTTTCCATTGAAGTCTAGGGAGACAAAAAATGCTCAAATCCGCCTGAAAAGTAGCTCATGTACTTTTTTTTAGCAAGAGATGTTTTACTACAGGCAACAAAACACTCAAATATGAACAGGGGCCACTGAAATGAATGGAATTTTGCTTGTTGATCGTTTCTAATGGGCCGTACACATGATAGGATTTTTCGACAACAAATGTTGGATGTGAACTTGTTGTCGGAAAGTCCGACCGTGTGTATGCTCCATAGAACATTTGTTGTCAGAATTTCCACCAACAAATGTTTGAGAGCAGGTTCTCAAAATTTTCCGAGCATATGTACACAATTCCGACGCACAAAAGTCCACACATGCTCGGAATCAAGCAGGAGAGCCGCACTGGCTATTGAACTTCATTTTTCTCGGCTCATCGTACGTGTTGTACGTCACTGCGCTCTTGACAATCAGAATTTCCGACAACATTTGTGTGACCATGTGTATACAAGACAAGTTTGAGCCAACATCCTTTGGAAAAAAATCAACGGTTTTGTTGTTGGAAAATCCTATCGTGTGTAAATAGGCTAAGTGTTGAGCTTCGACCTAAAAAATGCTCACGTGTGAACAGGGACTACATGTTCAAATTGGAGCACAGTATTAGCCTAATTATACCAGTTTAATTTATTCACTTTATCAATATATAATAATGTCAGGCTGTATATACAGCAATAAATATGCTTCTTTTTTTAATGTTTTGTTTTTTGCTAAGTGCTGCAGCAAGGGTTAAAAAAAACTTTGCTGGCAGCATTATCCGAGTTGGACTGCTTCCACACAAGCAGGAGCCCAGCTTTTTGACAGCACCCTGCACACTGCTCTAAATAATAGCTCTACTCAGGAAGTGAGAGGGATGTTGATTAGAGCAGTGTTCAGTGGGGCTCGATGGACTGCAGGAGGGCCTTGCCGCTGCTTCTCTGTGAAATCAGCTGTCTGATTCTCCTAGAGCTGCCAGCACAGGGTTTTGTAGTCCTTGCTGCAGGCCTGCAGCACTAAGCTGTAAAAAAGAGAGGCATATTTAATTATGTATATGCAATTTAACTACATTACAGTACATTAAAACCTTGGTTTGAGAGTAACTTGGTTTGAGAGCATTTTGCAAGACAAGCTAAATTTTTAAATATGTTTTGACTTGAATATACAAGAGATGTCTTGATATACAAGTAGCTTCATGTCACAAATGAGTGTAAAAGAGAAGAGATGCGCCTCTAAGTGTAGTAATATGGTTACATTTAAATAAATTACAACATTTAGCAACTCATGATATGAAAATGTTATAACATTTAAAATACATTTAGAATTCTGTAAAACATATGATGTGAAAGCATTATAACATTTTAAAAAAAGAATATATTCATCAAAATAGCATATACAAAATAAGTCACTACTGCAGATTCATAACTTAAAACATGATGTGTGATCTTCAAGCAATAGCAACCTTATTTTATGGATTGCTTGAAAAAAGGAAATTATGGCTGTGAGAACTTTTAATATATACCATGTTTAACCGAGCATGGTGGTTCATTCTGTCTTTTCAACCTTGGATTTGCTCATTCTGTACAAGGAATAGAATATTATAATTGAATCCTCACTGGCGAAAAAAAATGGTGTTTATCATGTCTAGACTTTGACCGCACGTTTGGTAGATTCTTTTTCATTCCAGGGGGTGTTGCCCTGATATTAGAGGGAAGTGGCAACTGTGGAATACTTTGCTCATATTGTTTGCCTAGATCTCTAGACTGTGCTGATTTTATCAGAACTCTACTATTAACTTCCACACATCCTGTGCTTATCTATGAAAAGTCGGGAGAAAAGAACTACAAAAAATGTTTCTGAATATGTATTACTTTGCAAGTACATCAGATGATAGCTTTTTCCTAGTGTGTGATTTGACAAAAGTGACTCTTAAGCCCCGTACATATGGTCCGAATATCGTCTGGTTCAATAGAAACCGGCCGACATTCGTCTTGTGTGTACGGCAGCTGGTCCAACAAAAGCTGGGATCTGTGATGTGCCCCAGATGTGCCTTCTGGGGCACATCACAGATCCCAGAAGGCTGTATGACCATTCACAAAGCGCAGTAAGGCTTGCACATGCACAGTGGCGAGCCAGCTGTGAAGCCGCAAGGAATCACAGCCGGCTTCCCTTAGTAAACATGCCTGAGCCAGGGACCTGGTGACCGGTGAAGAACTGACCTGGGTGAGGACAGCACTAAATTCTTGGACAGGTGAGTGTCCTTTCATTAATATGGGAGGGTCCTACGTGCTGCCGCCACTGCCGCCGCATCCTCGTGATAGGAGTGGCGGCCACCTCCACCTCTGTAATGCCGCATACACGCGATTGGAATTTTCATCAGAAAAACCTTGGATGGTTTTTCCGACGGAATTCCACTCAAGCTTGGCTTGCATACACACGGTCACACAAAAGTTCTGTGAACTTTCGATCGTCAAGAATGCGGTGATGTACAACACGTACGACGGCACTAAAAAAGGGAAGTTCCATACGAAGCGCACCACCCTTTGGGCTCCTTCTGCTAATCTCGTGTTTATCTCGTGTTAGTAGAAGTTTGGTGAGAGACGATTCGCACTTTTCAGCCTCGTGCTTTTCAGATCGTTACTGCTCTTCAGTTTGTGTTTGTGAGTTCGTATCTGTTCTTCAGTGCGTGTCGTCAGTTCGCATCTGGTTTTCAGTGCGTATTATTATATTACGTATTTGTTTTTCAGTGTGTTCTTGTCCGCTCGTTTCTGATTTTCAGCTCGCTCTTCTCAGGCCTTTCTGTTTTTCAGTCCTTTCTGTTAGTTCGTTCTGACCAGCCGACCGTTTTGAAGCCATGTTGCAGTTACGTACTTGTCGTAGAGTTCGTGCCTTCCAGTTTGCCGAGCGGTGGGACTTTCCCAACTGCGGAGGGGCAGTCGATGGGAAACATGTCCACATCGTACCACCACCCCATTCAGGGTCATACTATTTTAACTATAAGGGGTTTCATAGTATTGTGTTGTTGGCGGTGGTGTCTGCGACTTACGAGTTTTTATATGTGGACGTGGGGAAGAATGGCCGGATGTCGGATGGTGGAGTCTTTGCCCAGGCCGAGTTCTACCAACGTCTCCAGAGTGGTGGCTTGGGATTGCCACCTGCTGAAGAGAACGTGGAAGGACTCCCATTTGTGTTTGTCACAGATGAAGCATTTGGTCTGGGTGAACATCTGATGAGGCCATTCCCCCAGAGGACCCTCACCCCAGAGAAGAGGGTTTTTAATTACTGGCTGGCCAGAGCCAGAAGAGTGGTGGAGAATGCCTTTGGTATAATGGCCAGCCGGTTCTGCCTATTCCTTATGGCAATCAACATGGCGGAGTATAAACTGAATCACATAGTGCTAGCATGCTGTATTCTACATAATTATTTAAGGAGAAATGCTCCAAATTATGTGGCCTCAGTTGGGCCTGAGGCCGAAATTCAGGACATAAATCCAATGATGGCCCTGGAAGCTGGCCGTCCTGGCTTGCCCCCCCAAAGCGCCCGTGATGTGCGGCAAAAGTATCTGGACTATTTTACGGGTAGGGGGGCCATTGCTATGCCAGCAAATTTTTGATTCTTTTCTAAAATTAAAAATTATTTTGATTTGAAATCATCTTGAATTTGATTTACTGCTTGTGTTTCTTTTAGCTGTCTCCTCGGTTCTCCTAGTGCCAAGTGGATTTTGCTTTATTAAATAACCCCCATTGTCACTGTAAACACCAACTTAATACAAAAACTGGTATTGAGCATTGAAAGAAGAAGCCACACATTGTTGAGTTTAAAAACTTTTACTCCGTGCACATTCACATGTGCGTTGTAAAACATTTTTGCACCAAAAATACATCTTTGTTTAATTAAGTTTGACATTTTAGTTTTATATTTTGCTTTAACAGACATGTTTCAAACCATAACATACACAACTCTGGAACTTACAAAGTTCAATGTACAAAAAGTGAAGGCAATATGAGACAATGGCAAAACTGCAATATCAGAGTATGGCAAAACTGTGTTGATCTTGCCTTCATCTGATGGAGTGATGTCACCCCTGTAAAAGCCAAATTTTGAAGATGCATAAAAATTGGGATTCAAAATGGGGATTTCCTTCCTGATTCCATGCCTAATGTCAACATGTGCTAGCTCCCATCATGGGGGATCAAAGGATGTGTTTTGGGGGTGCAACCCCTTCCTCTCACCTACTTGAGTTGCAAGGATGGGGTTGCACCCACAAAACGCGTACATTGATATACCATGATGGCAGATAGCACATGTTGACACACTGTGTGCATCTTCAAAATTTGGCTTTTAAAATGTATTAAAACTTTAGGAAATTTCTCCAAAAACTTCTAAAATGGTGTAATTTTGTTGTTATTTAGATTCTCCCTAATACATCAAGCATGTTCTTCATTTTTATTCAACATCATTGGTTTTTTGCTTTATGATGTCTAAATCCCGACTACACACCATTATGCCTGCATTAGCATTTGTGCACTTGCACTTGTGAAATGAGGAGATTGTTCTTCCACAACATGCACATCACTTAAAATAAAAAAACACACCATGTATTATAAATATGCAGGCATACATCTATTAACTGAAGCTGTGGTCTCAGACACTCGCTTGTTGTGGTCACTGTTTCAACCATGTCATCCACCTCCACTTCCTCCACATTTGGGTGTTTCATTTTCTAATTGTGACGGGAGGGCCCGTGGAACTCAGAATACATCTTATGTCTAAGTCACCCTGTGCCATCCTGGCACAGGGTGAGTGAGAAAATATATCTTGGACTACTTAAAATGGGACAGTAATATTTGTCCACAATATCTCCCAGGATGTATGTAGAGACTATTATTGGTTTGGTTGATTCTGAACTCAACCTGTTAATTGAGTGAGCTGATCACATTAGCCTCCAGGACTGGCTAGGAGCCGAACTGTTGATGAATAGGCTAAGGAGGGGGGAGATTGTTGTTTGTATTGTTAATTGTAATTAGCTCCAGCTATTGTGTTTATACTACTGTGTGAAGCTCGGTACCCACAAGTCTGTCATCTGGTCTGGGTAAATTTTTTAGTTAATTAGCTCATGTTAATTATGTTAATTAGGTTACAGTTGTATTGTTAGAGGAGGTTCCAACGGCATATAAAGTCTTGTAATTTTGATTCTAAATAAAACAGTTCATGTTAGCAACAAGCAAGTGTTGCCTTGTTTTGTGCTCAGAGAGGTTGGAATATCTGATATCTGTATACAGACTGGGAGGAAGTGGTATATGACGGAAGCACTCAAGCGGAGTGTGGGACGTTCCGTGACACTAATGAAAAAAAATAAACTAAATTTTTTGCAGACTTTGCTTACGCCCCGAGTCTGAGTGATGTAAAAGATATATATGCTAAATTTCAAGAAGATTGGATAATATTTAGAGGTTGCACACTTTGATCTGTTTTGTAAAAGTAGGCAAAAAGTACTTTTTTTCAATGTTAATTACTTTTATTGGGAAAACTAGAAATCACAAACTTAAAACACTATTAAAACTATACACTAAGATTAATAGGTAATATGATAGGCAAAACATGTGTTATATTAATCAACTTTGAACGATGCAATCCCTTGTATTCTGTCATGTCGTGGATCCAAAACAATTCAAAGAACATATTTGTTTTATTAGTAACGAAATGGCTCAGGTCTTTTCCTTCAAAAACCATGTTTTTACCCTCTAATCGTTTCACTTCCTTTTTCTTTGCAGGTTTGGTTTCTAAATTTTTAGTCATATTTTCCTTAACAGCCTGAGTAATACATTCGTCCAAAAAAGCCAATCCTACGTTTGTTTCTGACAGATACCAAAGGTGTCTCTTAGCAACTGTGAGAGCACATTTTTTGACGTCTGCATCTGGATAAGTGCTCAAAAGCTGTAGCATATCCAAATCATTCTTTGGAGCCCATCGACTTACAATTGCCTCATGCCAAAAGTGAACATATATGAGGCTGACAAAATGTGCAACCCGTTTCATTCCTTCCATTTGTCGTTGAGGAATATTCAACTGTTTAGTGAAGAGGACAATTTTAAGTGCATATATTGCCTTTGCCGTTCACCTTGCTTGATGCAGTGCCCCTGGGATCCTGAAACTGAAGTTGTTTTTAGACCAACCTCCTAGGTACAGGAGCGAGAGTTGTAATAACTCTTTGTAGTCTTCTCTTGGATGACTTCCCTCTTTTAGGACATTTTGGATGTAGTTAACCATTTTCACTCGTTCTTCTAGAAAGCTTTGAACAGGACTTTCTTCATCCAGCATTGTTGATATGACTTCTTATCAAGTGGAGCCCACAGACTTTGCTTTGATAAAAGTGATCAATGTGTGCAACCCCTAAATATTATCCAATCTTCTTGAAATTTGGCATATATATCTTTTACATCACTGAGACTCGGGGCGTAAGCAAAGTCATATGAAAATCACATCTTTGGAAAAATGAAACACCCTACTCCACAAACTCAGGTTGTGGTGTGTTGAGTTCCCATTCTTTATGAGGTTGGGGGTTCCTGGTTGTAAGGGCTGGCTCAGCCCTTCCTTCTCTGAGCTGGCCGCTCAGCTGTCGGCTAATTGCCAGCTTCCATCTCTCTCCACACTTACCCAGCTGTTGTTGATTCTGCTCATCAGTCCTGCCTACTTAAAGCCGTCCAGCTCACTTGATCTCTGCCTTCACCTTTGTCAACATCACAGAGACTTTCTCCTGCGTTCCTGTTGAAGACTTGCTCGTCTGACGTTCCTTCTGGCTCCTGATCCTGCTTGCTGTCCTAGAACGTTTATCTCTGGCTCTCTGACATTTGCTTGGCTGATTACCCAATCCAGTTACTGAACTCTGGCTTGTTTTGACTACACTTACTCTGTTTACCTTATTATTATTATTATTAATAAACAAGTATGATTTAACTTTACTTCTGTCTCGGTCTGATTCATGGTTCCTGACACCGGTGTCCTCAGACATCCCGAGTCTTTTCTCCCCTATGAGAATTAAATGTATACTGAGCACTGAAATGAAAATTTGTATGTTCTGTAAATAATTGTATTCTATTTTGTATGTATTGCACACTGCCCTCACTGTGCACACAGCATTAATAATGTTTTCAGTACATGTTTACATTCTTTCGAGTCCAGATTAGAATTAGCCTGCCTATGTAACGCCCCTTGTTACCATAAATGTACAATTGTAATATTAATGTGATACCTACGTAATCATGTGTATAAAAACCTTAAATTGCGTCATAATAAAGCAGAACAGTTATTTGGAAAGTTATTTGGAAAGATGCTGAGCGTATCTTTTGTGTCTGTTCCCTACTGCAGTAGTTATTATTAATTTGGAACCACTAATCAATATGAGGATAGGAGTTGCCTATCATCAATTTAACCGAGTCAGCATGGCGAGCTTTGCCTTAGGAGGGGTTTCCAGGTGACCCTGAGTATCCGAAACGAGGAGCTTGAGACAATCCGGGAATTTCTGATAATCAGCCGGCTGAGGTAAGCCTTTTGCTTACATTTGAGTTATCAGATTTCCTTGATCGGTAAGGCATTTTTCGGGACAAAGGGTACCTATTTTACTCCCCTTAATCGAACTGTATTGATTGGTGGTTATATGTTATGTTGTCACTGTCTATTGTCCATCGGAGTGTTATAGATAAGAAAGGGAAGAATAGTGCTGTTTGCAGGTATATGTAGTACATCTGCTAGATAAAGTAGTTTAGAGGCAAGAGGGTATAGGCACACGTAGAGAAGACTGGCCAGTCATTATTGGCATTAAATTAAGTAAGGGAATGAAGGGTAAGAGACCCTCAAAAATGCCCAGCGCAAGAGGAGCGCTATATATGAACCGAAGGTGCGGTTCCGCCTATACTGAGCCCCTAGATTAATGGTTAAAGTGGACAGGGATCCACAATGGGTAACTGGGTTACCAAGGTCCACAGGGACTAAGAATCATGCAGAGTGAAGCTAGAGAAACTGCTATGTGAGCAGGATGGATCAAGCGTGACAATAACACTAGAAAGAAAGGGACATTTTCATGTTAAGTTGTGGGATGAATTTGGGGTCAGGCACTACAACTATTAGAGTCAGAAACAGAGAAATGAGAATTAAAACAGAATACTTTATATGTTGTCAGAGAGGGAAGATGGGATGAGCACTCTGGCTGCCCGTCTGATCATAGAAGCTAGATATAAAAGATATCTGAACAAAATAAGGAAAGCAGAATTTAGGCAGGGAAATATTAATGAGAGTTAAAAGAAAGTGAGGGATTGATATGCATGTGTTGTGTACAAATGGGAAAAATGTAAGCGATTTTAGAGAGATATTTGTGTATGTGTGTGCGAATGCTGGGACCTTTAGTTCTATTGCTAGTGTGTGTGTGTCATGTACGCAGATGTGACCCCTCCTTTGTGCTCTCCAGAAAGAAATGTGGCTGAGATGAGAGGTCAGTGATAAGCAGGAAGGACATCATGCCAATTCCAGTTTTTTAGACAAAACATTTATAACAAAATGTGCCAGGTTAACGAATCTAATGGTAAACAATGTGATCACAGTTGGCGGACGCGATGTGCGTTTGACGCCCGCACGGGGGAGGAGCCTAGCGCCGACTCCAGCGGGGGTGTAGAGACAGCGCGTCCCAGATGATGCCTCGCGGGGTGAGAGACCACGAGTTGCCTGGTAAAGTTCAATTTCCCAGCCGCTTCCTGATCTAGCCTATCCTTCCTGCCCCCCCCTGCCATAGCCGCAGCAGTGTGAAGTCTCCCTGGGCGCCCTCCGGATTGGGGGAGCCGCGGCCGTGAACGGAGCAACAGAGCCACTCTGACGGGCAGGAAAGAGGCGAATCAACAAGTCCCGGCTGGTGGACCGGAGGTGGGAAGCTGAAGTCTACCCACGGAGGTACGTCTTTGCCTGTAACTGAGCGGGAGGGAGCATCTGAGAAAAGCAAACATCAACCTGCATCAGCAGTACACCGACAGAAGAAGCAAGGTATGAGAAGCTATATGGATGTATATGTAACCTGCTAACAACTTGCGGTATACTGTGGACATTAGACTTTGGCCACCTGTCGGGAGATAGGAAAGTAGGAAGATATATGCTCTATATGCTCTCTGTCTATCTATGGACACTGATAGTTTCTATGCTTTGTAAAAGGTTGGCTGAAGCTAAAGATTACTCCTGTTTCCCTCTCCTCCCGTACAATGCTTTGAATGAACATATATGAATGAACATATACCTGTGGACAGGAACTAGATACGGCGAAAACAAACCGAGCCAGTAACATTAATGTCTGGTCAGGGTCTGAATCTTATTGACAAATAGGTGTACTGAGGGTGGCTCGCTGCGCCCTGTGGGATTGTATGATTTGTATATGAACTGCCTCCAGTATGGCCACATTCCTCCAGATTGGTTAATGGTGGTAAGCAAGGTGTCTCTCCTTTCTCAACCAGCGCCTGGCCGTATAACCAAAGACAGGGGACTTACAAGGGGAACGGGGGGCTGAGACCCCCCATCCATATCTGGTATAAACAACTAACTGGGCTGATAAGGAAGCTGATTGTATAGGTACACAACATTCAGGTGACCAACCCCCGGTGTGGCTTTTCAGTCTGGGGTAAAAAGGGGGATCGGGGAAGAGAGAAGCATCTGGTGGCACAGACCGTGACCTCCCTCTCCCCACTCAAATTAGAACGAGGGGTAAACCGCAGGTAGGAGGGGAAGTATGAGAGGCTGTTCAACGCGAACAACTGAACCCCAAAACACGAGGGAGAGCCTTAACACCAGCTCTATCCAAAAATATCTAAAAGAAGTAAGTGCAAAAAGCCCGGGAATGGAGGTGAAACAACCAGGGACAAAGGATAAGAAGAAAGAACAACAAAAACAAAAGGGGGGTCAGGGGGATAAAACCCGGGAAGAGTTGGACTTTGAGGGCGCGTCCGCTTGGAGCACCGCAGATGAACAAGGAATAATGGCTCTAGTACCAAGTAAAACAGACCTGACCGAATTGTTTACCAAATTAGAAAATGTGATTAAAGCTGAAATTTCAAATGTCCGAACAGATATGGGGCATCTTCTCCGCCGGGTGGAGGAAGTAGAGGAGGTCTCAGGGTTTCAAGCTAAAGAAATCTCAGACTTAAAAGATCAGGTCAGCAAAATGCGGAATGAAAATCGTACATTGGCGTTCAGATTGGAAGAACTAGAGAACCAAAGCCGGCGACAAAATTTACGCATTAGATTTATCCCGGAACAACAAAATGAGGACCTGGGGGAGAAGATGAAGAAAATCTTCAACCCTATAATGGGCAGGCGAGAAGATGAAGCCCTACGGATTGATAGGGTGCATAGAATAAGAAGGCCCCCCCATATTAAGCAAGATATCCCACGAGACGTGATCGTCAAATTTCATTTATATGAGGACAAAGAAAGAATTTGGAAGAACTTAAAGGGGGCGCCCCCAATAAGGTTTGAAGATAAAGATCTGCAGATATTCTCAGACGGGAACTCTCGCGCGGAGAAGACAGATGAGACCAATCCTAGATCAACTAAGGAGATCTAATCTTAAATATAGCTGGGGGGTTCCCAACATCCCTGATAGTTATAAAGGATGGAAGATCATGTAGGATGAGATACTTGGAAGAGACTCAGGACTGTAACTGCAACAGTCTGGGCATCCCCATCCCAGATATGTTATAATATGTTAAAAGCATAGAGGAGAGGAGGGTTTGGGGGTGGGATGGGAAGCGGAGGGGATTTTTCCCCCGGTCTTTTTTTTTTTTTTTTTCCATTCCCCTCCCCCCCCTCCCCTCCCTTGGGAGGAAAAGGTATAAATGCAAATGGTCTTAAGTTACGACAGGACAACGAGATGGGGATTATAGTGGGGAGGGTTACCTGTGGCCTCTCTCTCTAAGCATATAGGGTACGGGCGGGGGAGAGGAGTTTGGAAGGGGGGTGGATATCACTGGAGGTGGGACCACTGAGAAGGGGCGTGCAAAATTTATGCCTCCTGCTCCCTTTTCCCCTTTTGGGGGGGGAGGGCGCTGGATGCTGGCGCTGGAGCTACACCCCGGGGAAGGAGTCCCATAGATTGGAATGGGAGAAGTTCCAAGTCTGGGGGCTCGGGGTGATATTCTTGCCATTGGGAGGGGAGGGAGGGGGACGAGGGGGAGGGGGGGAGACGAGGGGGGGTACTGCAGGATGTGCTCGGAGGAGCATGGGGTACGGTAGAAGGCCTGGTTAATAGACATGCCAGAGCTTAGATTTATCTCCTATAATGTGAAAGGGTTAAATTCGCCCAGAAAAAGACATAAAATAATAAGGGAACTGGATCACCTGCGGGGTGACATCGTTTTCTTACAAGAGACACACCTGACCTTGGACACTAGAATTAGGCTATTCTCCTCTAAGATTCCTCAATGGTTTTATGGAGACTCTCTTGATAGGGGGTCGAAGGGAGTTGCTATAGGGCTCTCAAAGGCTTCGTACTTCTCATTAAGGGAGAGAGTAATAGACCCGACGGCCGTTACATTTTCTTAAAAGGCAATATGGGATCTAGGGTGATCACACTAGCGAACGTTTATTGTCCCAATAAAAAGCCTACGTTTTTTTTGGGACAAGTATTGAAAAAGTTGTCGGAATTTGGGGAGGGGGAAGTAGTTTTGGGAGGGGATTTAAATTTCTGCGTCGACCCGGACCTGGATGGTACGTCCCGTGCCCAGGGGATAGGGAAGGTGTCACTAGGGGCTATTAGGCGTAAGCTGTATCGTTGCCAGCTAATGGATGTGTGGAGACTGCAACATCCTAAAGAGAGAGACTACACCTTCTTCTCCCCTGTGCACGGGACCTACTCCAGACTAGATTATTTTTTTGTAGACCATAGTCTACTGGAATGGGTCGAGGAAACAAATATAGAAATAATGTCCCTCTCCGATCACTCCCCGATCATGATGCGGGTGAAGATCCCAGAAGTGCAGGGGCGACTTTTCTCGTGGAAATTGAACGAGGACCTGTTGAGGGATCCTAAGGTAGTAGAGCGACTCCACGAGGAGGTGGACTTTTTTTTTAAATCAAATGACACGGGGGATGTGTCATCATCCATACTATGGGAAACACACAAAGCTTACATCAGGGGTATCCTTATGTCAATAGGAGCAGGCTTGAAAAAAAAGAAGAGAGAAGAAAGAGGAAAGTTAATAGAGGAAATTTTTTCCTTGGAACAAGGACACAAAAAAACAAAGGGTCAGGACCAAGATGGTTATCACCTATTAGTCACCAAGAGGGAGGAGCTAAGGGACACGATGGAGCAGGAGGCCAAGAGAGCTATAAATGCTATAACCAGGAACAACCATTACTGGGCCAACAAGCCTAGCAAGCACCTGGCCAGATTAATTAGGAAAAAAAGAAGCAGAAACTTTGTTGAGAAAGTACTCAACAAAGGAGGGGAAGAGAGAGTGACTAGCGTTGCTATAGCAGATGAGTTTAAAAAGTTTTATGGTGACCTCTACTCGATTGGGCAGCAGGGGTCGGGGGATAGTGCCCGACTAGACAGGGGCAAGGAATTTTTAAAAGGGGCGGGATTAGTGGGCCTGTCTACCGAGGATAGGGACCTCTTGGATAAACCCATTGAGGAAGAGGAAATGCTAGCCGCCTTGAGGGACTCCCCGAAGGGAAAAAGTCCAGGTCCGGACGGTTTCACATCCATCTATTTATAGAAAATGAAACACATTTTGGTCCCCAGGCTGTGCCGGTACTGGAACGAACTTGTTGCCGGATGTGGAATGACAGCCGAGGCACTGACCGCCACGATCACCTTGATTCGGAAAGAAGGGAAAGATGCTAGGTTGTGTTCAAGCCACAGACCAATTTCTCTGCTGAATGCAGATGTCAAGTTATATGCAAAAGTGCTAGCGAATAGATTGAAAGAGAAAATTACAGCATTAGTGCATCCGGATCAGGCGGGTTTTGTTCCCAGTAGGCAGTGCAGGGACAATGGGGTGCGGGCGGTGCTACTGTCGGAATTCTGCAAACAAGGTGGGCCCCCAGCTCTATTCCTGTCAGTTGATGCTGAAAAAGCATTTAACAGGGTAGACTGGGGGTTCATGATAAACACTCTGGAAGCTATGGGGTTTGGTCAGAGGTTTATTTCTTGGGTTAGGGTTCTCTATAGCAGCCCGGCAGGGGTGGTGAGAGTCAATGGGGCCATATCAAAACCTTTTAGGATGTTCAATGGAACAAGGCAGGGCTGCCCTCTTTCCCCGCTCCTGTTTGTCTTGACACTTGAACCCCTGTTGTCAGCTATTCGTAACAGTCCCGATTGTAGGGGTGTAATGGTTGGAACAGAGGAACATAAACTAGCGGCTTTCGCCGATGACGTCCTGTTCTTCATTACAAACCCCAGAATAACCCTCCCCAATGTGCTCCAGATCATCAGAAAGTATGGAGATGTCTCAAATTTTAAAATAAAATCCAGGAAATCCGAAAGCTTAAATATTAATTTGGGTAAGCAAGAAGTAGAGCACCTAGCTGCAGTTTTCCCCTTCCCATGGAAAGGGGAGATTAAGTACTTGGGGATTAAACTAGCCAACACCTTCAATAAACTGTTTCAAAAAAACTTTATTCCCTTGTTAGATGATATTAGGCAAGAAGTGAGAAGATTACGTACCAGACCTCCCCCATGGTTTGGGCGAGTAAACGCGGTCAAAATGAGTCTAACGCCCAGAATTTTGTATAAATTCTAGATGTTGCCTATTCCTCTACCAATATATTACTTAACCACTTCAGCCCCGGAAGGTTTTACCCCCTTCCTGACCAGAGCACTTTTTACAATTCGGCACTGCGTCGCTTTAACTGCTAATTGCGCGGTCATGCAATGCTGTACCCAAACGAAATTTGCGTCCTTTTCTTCCCACAAATAGAGCTTTCTTTTGATAGTATTTGATCACCTCTGCCGTTTTTATTTTTTGCGCTATACACGGAAAAAGACCGAAAATTTTGAAAAAAAATGATATTTTCTACTTTTTGTTCTAAAAAAAATCCAATAAACTCAATTTTAGTCATACATTTAGGCCAAAATGTATTCGGCCACATGTCTTTGGTAAAAAAAATGTCAATAAGTGTATATTTATTGGTTTGCGCAAAAGTTATAGCGTCTACAAACTAGGGTACATTTTCTGGAATTTACACAGCCTTTAATTTATGACTGCCTATGTCGTTTCTTGAGGTGCTAAAATGGCAGGGCAGTACAAAACCCCCACAAATGACCCCATTTTGGAAAGTAGACACCCCAAGGAATTTGCTGAGAGGCATGTTGAGCCCATTGAATATTCATTTTTTTTTGTCCCAAGTGATTGAACAATGACAAAAAAAAAAAAAAAAAAAAAAAATTACAAAAAGTTGTCACTAAATGATATATTGCTCACACAGGCCATGGGCATATGTGGAATTGCACCCCAAAATACATTTAGCTGCTTCTCCTGAGTATGGAGATACCACACGTGTGGGACTTTTTGGGAGCCTAGCCGCGTACGGGGCCCCGAAAACCAATCACTGCCTTCAGGATTTCTAAGGGCGTACATTTTTGATTTTACTCCTCACTACCTATCACAGTTTTGAAGGCCATAAAATGCCCAGATGACATAAAACCCCCCCAAATGACCCCATTTTGGAAAGTAGACACCCCAAGCTATTTGCTTTGAGGCATGTTGAGTCCATGGAATGTTTTATATTTTGACACAAGTTGCGGGAAAGTGACAATTTTTTTTTTTTTTTTTTTTTTTTTTGCACAAAGTTGTCACTAAATGATATATTGCTCACACAGGCCATGGGCATATGTGGAATTGCACCCCAAAATACATTTAGCTGCTTCTCCTGAGTATGGGGATACCACATGTGTGGGACTTTTTGGGAGCCTAGCCGCGTACGGGGCCCCGAAAACCAAGCACTGCCTTCAGGATTTCTAAGGGCGTACATTTTTGATTTTACTCCTCACTGCCTATCACAGTTTCGGAGGCCATGGAATGCCCAGGTGGCACAAACCCCCCCCAAATGACCCCATTTTGGAAAGTAGACACCCCAAGCTATTTGCTGAGAGGCATGGTGAGTATTTTGCAGCTCTCATTTGTTTTTGAAAATAAAGAAAGACGAGAAAAAAAATTTTTTTTTTTTCTTTTTTCAATTTTCAAAACTTTGTGACAAAAAGTGAGGTCTGCAAAATACTCACTATACCTCTCATCAAATAGCTTGGGGTGTCTACTTTCCAAAATGGGGTCATTTGGGGGGGTTTGTGCCACCTGGGCATTCCATGGCCTCCGAAACTGTGATAGGCAGTGAAGAGTGAAATCAAAAATTTACGGCCTTAGAAAGCCTGAAGGCGGTGCTTGGTTTTCGGGGTCCCGTACGCGGCTAGGCTCCCAAAAAGTCTCACACATGTGGTATCCCCATACTCAGGAGAAGCAGCAGAATGTATTTTGGGGTGTAATTTCACATATTCCCATGGCATGTTTGAGCAATATATCATTTAGTGACAACTTTGCGCAAAAAAAAATAAAAAAAATAAAAAATTGTCTCTTTCCCGCAACTTGTGTCACAATATAAATTATTCCATGGACTCAACATGACTCTCAGCAAATAGCTTGGGGTGTCTACTTTCCAAAATGGGGTCATTTGGGGGGGTTTTGAACTGTCCTGGCATTTTATGCACAACATCTAGAAGCTTATGTCACACATCACCCACACTTCTAACCACTTGAAGACAAAGCCCTTTCTGACACTTATTGTTTACATAAAAAAATAATTTTTTTTTGCAAGAAAATTACTTTGAACCCCCAAACATTATATATTTTTTTTAAAGCAAATGCCCTACAGATTAAAATGGTGGGTGTTTCATTTTTTTTTTTCACACAGTATTTGCGCAGCGATTTTTCAAACGCATTTTTTGGGGAAAAAACACACTTTTTTACATTTTAATGCACTAAAACACACTATATTGCCCAAATGTTTGATGAAATAAAAAAGATGATCTTAGGCCGAGTACATGGATACCAAACATGACATGCTTTAAAATTGCGCACAAACGTGCAGTGGCGACAAACTAAATACATTTTTAAAAGCCTTTAAAAGCCTTTACAGGTTACCACTTTAGATTTACAGAGGAGGTCTACTGCTAAACTTACTGCCCTCGATCTGACCTTCGCGGCGATACCTCACATGCATGGTGCAATTGCTGTTTACATTTGACGCCAGACCGACGCTTGCGTTCGCCTTAGCGCGAGAGCAGGGGGGACAGGGGTGCTTTTTTTTTTTTTTTTTTTTTTTTTCTTTATTATTATTATTTTTTTATCTTATTTTTAAACTGTTCCTTTCATTTTTTTTTTTTTTAATCATTTTTATTGTTATCTCAGGGAATGTAAATATCCCCTATCATAGCAATAGGTAGTGACAGGTACTCTTTTTTGCAAAAATTGGGGTCTATTAGACCCTAGATTTCTCCTCTGCCCTCAAAGCATCTGACCACACCAAGATCGGTGTGATAAAATGCTTTCCCAATTTCCCAATGGCGCTGTTTACATCCGGCGAAATCTAAGTCATAAAATGCTCGTAGCTTCCGGTTTCTTAGGCCATAGAGATGTTTGGAGCCACTCTGGTCTCTGATCAGCTCTATGGTCAGCTGGCTGAATCACCGGCTGCATTTTCAGGTTCCCTGTTGAGACAGGAGAGCCAGAGAAAAACACGGAAGACGTTGGGGGGGAGGGGCATTCCCTCCCACTGCTTGTAAAAGCAGTCTAGAGGCTAATTAGCCGCTAGGATTGCTTTTACATGAAAGCCGACCGCTGGCTGAAAAGAATGATACCAAGATGATACCTAAACCTGCAGGCATCATTCTGGTATAACCACTCAAAGTCGTGAATGGCGTACCTGAAGACAAAAAAATGGTTAACAATAAAGCACAGTAAACGGTAAGGTATAAAAAATTGCATACCTGAAAAGCAAACATGATAAAACATAATAACAATAAAACATTGCAGAATAGAATACAGTAAAAAAAAACAGAACAATAGAGAGAGAATAGAGAGAGAGAGAGAGAGAACAATAAAACGACAACTATTTTTTTTTATTTTATATTTTTGTATGTGTTTTTTTTTTTTTTTTTTTTTTACACTTTTTTTTGTAACTAACTTTTATAACTGTAACCGGTTCCAGGTTCGGGTCTCTCAAAATGCAATGGCATCTTGGGAGACCCTGTGAAAGTGTGCCTAGTCTGTGCAATGCTGTACCCTACGCTAATACTCAACTAGTGAATGGTAGCGTTCAAAACATTCACCAATGCAAAAAACAGGATTGTCAGGACAGGAGGGACAATAATAGAGGGTGTCACGTCTATATCCGCGCTTGCTGCAGACACGACATCTTTTTTGGGGGTTCGTTGGGTAGGGGTACTCGGGAGGACATAAAGAAAATGCCTCTCATGCAGCCGACTGCATTTGGTTGGGGATGTGAATGGGGGAAGTACGGGCGCTGCAGAAGCGGTGGGTTCCCAATTAGGATTGGCGAATGCAGCAGGAAGGGCACTATGGGCACGACGGGCCTGTGTTTGTCTTCTTGGTGGCAGCGGGACACTATTTGTGCTTGCCACCTCACCAGCTTGAACTGCACTTATGGGACTCGCCACGTCACCAAGTGTTACTGCAGTGCTGGTTTGACTACGACCGGGGTGTACTAGGCCGCTGGTGCTTGCCAGTTCACCAAAACGCTACCAAAAAAACTGTTAGCGATCGCAGGGATCAGGCCTGACTCTGCGAACGCTGCAGTTATGCGTTTAGTGTTTTGTAAGTGTCAGTGATCGATCGATACTGCACTTGGGTGGGCTGGGCTGGGCCGGGCGGAGGGGCAAAACGCAGGTGCTAGCAGGTATCTGGGCTGATCCCGCTAACACTGCGTTTGTGGGAACCCTAAACTGCTGGGGACGCTAGTATAGATCTGATCGGATCAGATATTGATCCGATCAGATACTATACCACTAAGGGAGGCGTATGCTGCGTGCGTGGGTGTTAGCGGTACTGGCGCTAACCTGACACTGCTTGGGGCTGGTGCTTGCCAGTTCACCAAAACGCTACCAAAAAAACTGTTAGCGATCGCAGGGATCAGGCCTGACTCTGCGAACGCTGCAGTTATGCGTTTAGTGTTTTGTAAGTGACAGTGATCGATCGATACTGCACTTGGGTGGGCTGGGCTGGGCTGGGCCGGGCGGAGGGGCAAAACGCAGGTGCTAGCAGGTATCTGGGCTGATCCCGCTAACACTGCGTTTTTGGGAACCCTAAACTGCTGGGGACGCTAGTATAGATCTGATCGGATCAGATATTGATCCGTACAGATACTATACCACTAAGGGAGGCGTATGCTGCGTGCGTGGGTGTTAGCGGTACTGGCGCTAATCTGACGCTGCCTGGGGCGACGCATATCACCGCCGGGCGATCAGGGGGCTAAACTTTTATTCGGTAATAAACGGCGGGTGCCCTGACACTATAAAAAATAAACGAACTAACCAGCGTCACCCGTAACAGTTATACGGTGATCAGTGGTGAAAGGGTTAACTAGGGGGCAATCAAGGGGTTAAAACATTTATTAGGTAGTATATGGGGGTCCCTGTCGCTATAAAACGCTGACGGCGAACCTAAATATTTACCTCACTAACTAGCGTCACCAGCGACACTAATACAGCGATCAGAAAAATGATCGCTTAGTGACACTGGTGACGGGGGGTGATCAAGGGGTTAAAACTTTATTAGGGGGGGTTAGGGGGGTATCCTAGACCTAAAGGGGGCCTAACACTCACTGCCCTAACACTGTAACTGTCACAAACTGACACCATGCAGTAATCAGAAAAAAAAAAAAAAAAAAAATACTGCTAATGTCAGTTTGTGACAGGGGGGGGGGGTGATTGGGGGGGGATCGGGGGGCGATCGGGGGGGGATCGGGGGTGTAAGGTATGCCTGGCATGTTCTACTGTGTGTGTTTGTGTTGTGTGCACTTACATGTCTTCTCTCCTCAGCGCTGGACGGAAACTGCCAGACCGAGGAGAGATGACATCACATCCTCTGCCTGTGTGAAACTACACACAGGCAGAGGAGGATTCCCATTGGCTGGGAGCGATCGCGAGGGGGGGGCCACGATCGGATGGTCTCCCCCTCGCCTCCCGACTCTCCCAGTCAGATGCCGACCGCCGCTGGCACCGGGGGGGGGGTCCGATCGGGCCCCCCGCCCGCGGGAGGCAGATCACGTATATATACGTGATTCTGCCTGCCCGTGCCACTCTGCCGACGTATATCTACGTTAGGCGGTCGGCAAGTGGTTAAAAGCCCTTAGGAGTTTAATAAGCGAAGCTGTCTGGGGTGGCAAAAAACCACGTATCGCCCACACAATATTAAGTAGGGGGAAAAAAAAAGGCGGAATAGCACTACCAGATTTCAACAGATATTACATTTCAGTAGTGCTGTCACGGGTCACGGAATGGTGTAAAAAAGAAACGGATAAGCGTTGGGTTCACATTAAGCACTTGTTGAGTAACACTAATTTAGGACATTCACTCTGGAGCCCCCCAAAATTCAGAGCACTTAGCACGAACACATCTTTATTAACGTATAACACTTTTAAATATTGGGGCACGGTACACACTCAGTATAAATGGTCATACAACTCACCACTGATACACATGAAAAATAATTTTTTTTTTGAACCTGGGAGGAGGGAGGTGGGAGGGAATTGGCTGAAAGAAGACTCTATTCAATTAAAAAATTTCATAAATAAGGGGCAAATACGCACATTTTCGGAACTAAGTATGGAATCCGATTTATGGGTTATGAATGGGTGGAGGTATCTCCAGCTCTCCCACTTCATTGAGAGGCTACCGAAACCTCTCAGGAGTATGGAGGAGCTCAGACCGTTTGAACAGCTCTGCACGAAGGAGCAGGCAGGCGGGGTTATAACTCAAATATATAAGATCCTGGGAACAGAGCAGGAGCTGGAGGTGCCCCCATACATCAAAAGGTGGGAGCAGGAATTGGGGTCACAATGTAACAAAACTGTGATAGATAAAATTTTGAGGTTGGCCCATTATTTAGCAGTAGTTACCAGAAGAACGGAAAGTCACTATAAATGCCTGGCAAGATGGTATGCCACCCCAGACAGGATAAGCAAAATGGACAAGACGAAGTCAAACACTTGCTGGAGGGGGAACAATGGCCCATATTTGGTGGGAGTGTCCTACCATCAAAATATTCTGGAAAAAAATCCTGGGATTGATAAAGGACATTACGGGGAAGGAAATAGCAGAGGACCCGTGGGTCTGTCTTTTCCACGGGATCTCGGAGTCAGTAAAGAGCTATAAATCCTCTCTGGTCCCCATAATGTTAGATGTAGCTAAGAGACAGACCTCATCGAACTGGCTGAACACCTCGAGCCCCTGCACGCGTGACTGGCTGTTTAGCCTCAATGAGGTATAGAGTGTCGAGGGTATGGACAAAGGGGTAGCCGAACCTGAAGAGGAGGACCATTTAGGGAAATGGGCAGCTTGGATCAAGTTTAAAAGGACCTGGAGTTATCTAAAGGAGATTGTCAGCCTGGCATAATCTTTTTCTACATAGCGGAGAGATCAGGAAGGCAGGTGTCCTCTGTGAGCATTGTCCTGCAGGGTGGGGGAGGGAGGGGGGGTTGGGGTTAGGTGGGTGGGGGGGATAATCATTTCTCTTTTTATATATCAATGTGGATTTGTATTATGAAATATCCCCGTTGGGAAATGTATTGTTATGAAAAATGATAAATAAAGAATTTAAAAGCCCAAAAAAAAAAAAAAGATATAATATAATAAACAATGTGATCACAAATATTTTGAATCTGTTTTCCAAACATGGTAAAATGAAGGTTACATTTAACCGTGTATTACACAAATTGAATATCCTTTGATAGTGGAAACAGTGCATTTAAAAAAGGGAAATTAAGTAAAATTAAGTAATGAGTATTCATTTCTAATATGAGTTTAACAATTTTATTAATAATATAGATATATTGAAACTGGTTTAGACAACCTTTGGTTGGAAATGAAATTCAGGTTATTGGGGAAATTTGTAAAAATGGGATTAGTTTAGATTAAGATAACAATTTTGTAATTTTACATGTATTCAATAAGCCCTTATTGAGAGAAAAAAAGATTAAGATGAGGTTGTTATTTGGAATACAGCTGCCATAATATTTAACAAAGCCAAGATGGATGGGATACATAAGAAGTTTTTCTACAAAAATGACATTTTAAGATTTTTGATAATAACTTGATGTGCAGTCCAAGATATGAGAGTTATAATAAATAACATTTAAATATAACAGATCCATCACATCCAGTCCACACACCCTGTTAGGATAGATACCACCTGCAGCCAGTTGTTTTTTAGTTTTTGATGCTTTCTGGTCCATCATACAGATTGTTGGTCCTTTTGTTTTATTTATTTTTATTTTTGAAATCCAAAGCAGAATGTGTGGATTGTGAAATGATGTGCCCCTTTTCCTTGTAAGTGCCGTGGTATAAGCAGAAGAATATTTTGGATTTATGGGCATCGCTCCATGACCGCAGGGTATTATTATCATTTATTATAATATTGCCAGGAAAAAGTTGTCTTTTGAAGCATGAAACTGGAGTTCTTACACAAACAGCATGATAGAAAACAAGCCATTGTAATATATTTATGGAAGCTGGACCAAGTAATGAAGGGTTCATCCCGATATATCAGAGCTGTAGCTTTATGCAAAGGTGCTATTAGACAAAGTTAGACATTATTTTGGTCAAACATTTAATTTTTAATGGTCCAACATTCTGCACAGCAAATATTCAGCTAACTAAATGTTTGTACAATGAAAGGTTTAAAATATGAGTTTGTTTATGTATAAATCTAACAATGAAAAATGCGTACATTTGAATCCAGCCACCTTATTGCCTCTATTGGAGGAGGCTGGAGACAAAGGAAAACCATGTGTTACATTGATGGTATAGGAATCAGTTGCTGTGAGCCCAGTGCAGGACACACTCCCTGAAGACCCAGATATTTAATTTTTTATAGATTTGAGGATGCAGTTTATCACCCAGAAGGATACTCTGTATTCAAAGTCATTGGATCTTTTTTTCCCCAGCTCAAGAAGCAGAGCTCCATGTTTTAGCAAAGCCCGTGAGCTACAAAAAGAATGTATATTTATATAGATAGTCGAGATATCGAGAGCTTTTGGTTCCATTTGAAGGGCCAGAAGTTTGTTTTACTTCGGCAGGTAAACCAATCAAGCATACCAAGTTAATCTGATTGGCTGTTTTCAGCCTTCCAGGTTCTTGCTGAGGTAGCCATACTAATATTAAAACTCACACGTGGAAGCAGACCAGGTGACTAAGGATGCTGCATTTACAGCCCCGGACACTTGATGGGTCTGTGCAACTCACAGATTCCACCCTAGTTCTGGCCCAGTATAGCTGGGATTAATAATTCAACTTTAAGGACCCCAGAAGGAGAAGAACAAGTGGTCCACAGGGGGCAACTTCTTATGAAACAGGACTTTGGAAAAGGTGATCATTTATGTCTGACAGCCACTCTTTTCCCTCCAGCTTGACACATGGACCGTGTCACCAGTCACAAGCATTTATGGCTGCCTTAGTAAACGAGCATGGGATAGAGCCAGGGTTTACCACAGTTGTTTTTATAACATACCACTTCTCGTTTTACCTGTTACCAAAGGTGTTACCAAAAGCTGAACATCCCTTCCAGAGATTACAAAAATATATATCCAGATGCCCAAGTTAGGATCTTACAAGTATGCATTTTGTCTGTATTGACATCTTTTCTGGATGTCCAGTGGCAAATGCTACTGCAAAGGCCACAGTAAAAAGTGTTATCAGAAGTAGTTTGTAAATATAGAGTACAGAGAGTAACAGAGGAAATCATTTTTATAGGGGAGTCCTTACTAGAAGTTTTGAGGTTTTATTTTTACACCCCCTACTGTCTACAATGTAGCGGACAAAGTAGAGTAAGAAACTAGAAGACTTTTGCCTGAATGTTTTCTTATATTTTATCAAGCCCCTAAGGGAGATGTTGGACTTTCTCCCTATGGGATTTGGTTTGGGAGTGTGTTAATCACTTGCTTATATTTTGTCTCAGCAGCTGAAGTCCTCCATTCGGATTTCACAGAGAACGTTGCTGATCTTTTAAGGTTTTTTGACAAACTAATTTATGTGTTTTCTCCCCAATTCCACATCCTAAAAGTTTGGAAGGATCTAAAACTAAAGCCAGGTGACTTGTGGATTGTTAAAGTGGGAGTCCAGCGACCAATCTTTTTTTTTTTTTTTTTTTTAGGTCATTGAGACACTTTGCTAATCCCAAAATAATACTCACAGTTTGGGTGTAATATTTCCGCCTCTGTCTGTTTTCGTACTGAAGAATAACTTTAAAAATGTGATGCTGGCTGTTTCCATCTTGCTTGTGGGCATGTGAAGCCTACAAGCATTGATTTCCTGGATGCGGTGAATGCTGTTCATTCACAGCTTGTTCACAAACATGATCATTGTTCCCGCACTGAATCTTGGGAAGCCTGACACTAAGCTCCCAGGAGACAGTGCGGCGCCAGGGAAAGGCAATAAACACGCCTACTCCCATGGGAGGAGAGACAGGAAGTGCCAAAATAAACTACAATATAAAGGTATTTACAGCGATAAAAATTTTCGTGCAGCATTTGAACATCTATGCAATTAACTGAAGGGGTTAAGATTAAGTTAAAAATTTGAGTGGAACCCCGCTTTAAGAGACATTTATATATAAGGAAATGTTTGGAGACTCAATACAGCATCTATTTTATGTACAGTTTTTGCAAAACTTGAAGGAAAAGTCACCTGGATCCACACCAGACACTGCAAAAATAACTAAATTAAAGAAATCTCTGTTTGATTTGTTTTCATCTTGTAATCACAGTCTAGGGTACTTTTTGATTCAATTACTTTAATTGTAAGGGATATATATATTTGAAAAGTAGTTTAGCCATGTTGAAGTCATATTTGTCTTTTGTACGTCTTCCATTTTATGTAGAATTGTCTGTGTTTACATATGCTGATAAGTCAGCATGCCCACAATTCAGCTAGAAGGCCATTCTGGCCACAGGAGTGTACAGCCAGTACTCTATAAATATGTCTTATCAATCATTTGTTTTTCACAATGAAAAGTCATTTTGTAATGAAAAAGTTGCTCAGCTATTATTTTCTCCACAATGGAGTTTTTTTCCTTTTTGGCCAGGACTAACTCCACCTAAGCGTGTGGAGGTTCCAGGTTAAAGGTGATAGCAGGTATGGTTAGTGATCAAAATATTGAACAAAAGAGGGGAGACTGTAATGGAAATTTGTATGTTCTGTAAATAATTGTATTCTATTTTGTATGTATTGCACACTGCCCTCACTGTGCACACAGCATTAATAATGTTTTCAGTACATGTTTACATTCTTTCGAGTCCAGATTAGAATTAGCCTGCTTATGTAACGCCCCTTGTTACCATAAATGTACAATTGTAATATTAATGTGATACCTACGTAATCATGTGTATAAAAACCTTCAATTGCCTCATAATAAAGCAGAACAGTTATTTGGAAAGATGCTGAGCGTATCTTTTGTGTCTGTTCCCTACTGCAGTAGTTATTATTAATTTGGAACCACTAATCAATATGAGGATAGGAGTTGCCTATCATCAATTTAACCGAGTCAGCACACAGATATTTGAGGCCAGAAAAAGAAATATGAAACATTGCTTGGAAGTGTCGTACAATTGTTTGTTTTGGCAGTTCCAAGCTGCATACATGAATTTTTCCCTTACCAAAGCTGGAATAATTACATTTTTTGGACAATATTTACACATGAAGACACCCCTAGTATCCCCTGGAGCACCTGTGTGGGACACCCTAAAAAGTTTGTTCTGGTGTCCCACACTAGTGCTCCTGAGTCCAGATGTGTAAACAGCTGCTGAGTGTCCTCTCCTTACATTACACTGAATCAAGTTTGCATTTCATTCTAGTTACAAACACATCTAGACAACAATGTACTAAACTTATTTTAATACAAATAGGCATGACCAAATGTAGTTAACCCTGTATCTGCAAAAAACATTGTATTATTAGTGGGCGAACAAACAATGTTTACTACGGCTGATTACTGTGCCCACAAGCCTGAAAGTTGCCATTTAAAACTGTACAACAGTAAAGAAAAGCACATGGTGCAGTATGCAAGTAATAATAATAATAGGAACACAGGACAAATACTTACTTTTTAGAAGCGGTTTCTTGATCCTTCTGTACTGATCCTGCTCCCTCAATTTCAGGTCTGACCAGCGTTTCCTCAATTGCTCCTTGGATCGCCATACCCCAAAATTCCTGTGCAGACTTCTCACAACTTTAGACACGATCTTGGCCTTTCTCACAGTTGGGTTTAGGTAAGGTCCATACTTCCCTTCATAGTCGGCCCATTTCAAGATGTCCACCATCTCCACCATCTCTACAAAGGACATATTTGAGGCCTTATATCTCCTCCGGGATCGGGACGTTTCTGGCTCCAGGCTTTCCTCGTCGTTACTGGAATTACGCACCTGCTGTGTCTCCGCCATGTCCTCTCCCACTGCGCCGAAAGAGAAGGGGCGGGAATACTCTAGAAAGAACGTCAGGGGTGGGCGAAGCAGGCGGAGTTTCATGCATGCGCAGTTTATATAAAGCGCAACGCATGTGCATCGGACGTACGATCTGTGAGTGGAGGAAGTGCCGATCGTGAGACCGAAGGTAACGTTTTAACTTGGGGCATCAGTGGCCTATACTGATTCTAGATTGAGGCCTATATTGTGATAAGATTATGAGAGTTTAGCCTGACGTTAGTATTTTTCTCTTTTTTTTTGTCTTGCAGAAATAATTAATCTGTTCAAAAAGCCTGAGTTTATGAGCAAGTTTATTCATAGGTACAGGGAGCTGTCCAGTTTGTGGTAAGTCAGACATAATTTATATCATAACAGACCAGCTAGAAAGGCAGTGCTGGAGAAACTGCTGGAATTTGTGAAGACTTAGGTCCCCAACGCAGACAGCGATTTTTTGGACAGGAAAATTGGTAGCTTGAGGAGCACATATAAGAAGGAGTATAATGAGGTCCTGGCATCCCAGAGATCAGGAGCAGCAGTAGAGGACATGTATATACCCAGTCTGTGGTACTACAACAAAATGCGTTTTCTGGAAGACCAGACTGAAGTGAGCTCATCACTTTCCACACTTCCTTCCCCCCCCAGCTGAGGCTTCTGAGGACCAACCTGGGCCTTCCATCCAGGAAGCAGTGGAGGAGTCCAGCTTGAGGCAGGTATAGTATTTTTCTACATATTTCTTGTCCTAAAATTAATGATTTTAACTAGATGTTATTATTGATAAGAAATTAATGATTGAACAAAAAGTGTTTTACATATCAATAGCCAGTAGTGGCCAAAAATGATTGGGACAAGAACGAAAAATGCTGGGGTCAGAATGATAGTCTTTTCTATTTATTAACATTCAGTTTGCAACAGTCATGAGCTGAAAATTGTGTGTGATTGATTAAGCAAAAACTAAAACTATGTCTCTTTTTTATACACAGGAAAGCCTCAGCCAGGATGAGGGTCTGGAATGTGGCAGCCAGGAGGTGGCAGGGGGAAGTGGCAGCCAGGAGGTGGCTGGACCCAGTGGACTGACCCAATCCCAGGTCCCTCACCTCCGCCTTCCACCCAAAAGGCCCAGGAAGGGGAGGAACGTGCAGGAGGCAGCACTTGCCCTCATTCGGGATGCTCATACGACCCTGAAAGACCCCCCAAGCGTTCAAGAGGGCTATGGCTGTATAGTAACAGCAAAAATGCAGGAAATGGAGGAGGGCCAATGCCTCATCTGTGAGAACATCATTTTACAGACCCTAAATAAGGGGTTGAGTGGCCAACTGACAGAAAATACACACCTTTCTGAGTTTGTCCTTCCTCCTCCTCCACCTCCTCCTCCACCCCCTGCCACAACTCGACGAACAAAGCCTCTAGGGTGCAGGGTAGTGTGCAAGTAAGACAAGAGTGTAATGGCCTGGGTTCAGTCTGGTCTGACAGAAGATGCAGGCTGTGGTAGTACCACAGCCTGGGGACATATATGTGATCTGCTGCTGTTCCTGATCTATCGCAGTCCAGGACCAGATTATGCTCCCTATTGTATGGACTCCTCAGGCTACCAATTTTCTTTTTCAAATAGTTGATGTGTGCCCTGGGGTCCAAAGGCTTTGCAAACTTCTGCAGTTTCTCCAGCGTTGCCTTCCCTCTTTCTTTTGTTATGACCCAGAATAAATGTTAATTTTGTTTTCAGCAAATACTTGCCTATGTGTTTTTATTAAAAAAGGATAGTTAGTTTGTGAGTAGGCAGGTACATTTCAAAAATACAATGTCAAATTAACAAGGGACACCAACCTCCTTGAGGTTGGTGTCCCTTGTTAACATTAAATTAACAAGATAATAATGTCGTTGTGGTAACTTGATACAAAAAAAAAAAAAATTATGGAGATCACTAGAAAATAATTTTAAAATAATCAAAAAAAAGGAGATCTTGATTTAAATAAAAAAAAGAAAAAAATCACTATAAAAAATAATTCTAAACATTATTATGGAGATCTGGCTTTAAAAAATATCAGCAGCAAAACAACTTAATTCTTCTAGCATTAGAAAGAACAAAAGAATGCGCTGCATTAAAAGATCCAAAAATTGACAGTGTGACGAATCTCCATTACGCACGCTGGTCTTACCAGATCGAGTGCTTCCATCTCGTACTTGATTCTGAGCATGCATGGTTTTTTGCGTGTCGGAATTGCATACAGATGAACGGAATTTCCGATAGGAACTTTTTCCGAAGGAAAAATAGAGAACCTGCTCTCAATCTTTTGCTGGCGGAAATTCCACCAGCAAAAGTCCAATGGAGCATACGCACGGTCGGAATTTCCGACCAAAAGCTTACATCGGATTTTTGCTGGCAGAATTTCCAATCGCGTGTACGCGGAATTAGTTTTTCTGGCCAGTTTTGTTTTAATGCTGCAGTATTTGTACCTGTTTTACTATTAATAAAATACTACACTATATGAGCAACATTTGGGATCCTGCTGGTGAGCTTTTTTTGCACAGTGTATTACTCTCTGGAGACCACCATCTAATCGCTATACCTGAGCAGGATATCACTTCATTTCATAGCAACAGTTCAAGGCATATTGTTGTCTGCTATCTGGTGAGTGTTTGGATTGGTGAAGGTGTACAGCCTTGGCAGGCTATTTCCAAGCACGGTGGTTGAAGTTTGTTTATTTGATGCTTGACATTTTCTGATTTATGGAGAGTGGTTTGACACAGCACACCTATTATCGGAACAGTTTTGAGTACACAGAAGATTCCTAGTCACGTCATGGATTTTTCTATCTTTCGGGACTTTCATTCCATTTATTTTATATAACAGGATTTGTTTCTGTTCATCTATCACAGTGGAGAGCTGCACACCACTTTTTGTTTTATTGTCTTTTGGAGCTTGTATATTCACCTTTTTTGTGAGCTAGCTGCTAATTAACTATGAATATTTTAACTGATAGAGCTTGCTCCAAAAATGTGTACTTTTTATCTTTTGTTTATAACACAAACTGTTAAGTTACCATACCCAATCTGTGTAAACACTATATACGGAACATACAATTAACAAGCACATATGATGATGATCAATAAATAATAAAGTGACAATTAAAGTGCAAAAAAACTATTTTTGTGCAAAACAGTCCTCCGATGGCTCCCGCTGATGCAGGGTACCTCCAATGATGATTCACGAACTCCACAACCATTTAGGCAGGTATGTAACAAATGGAGACTTTTGAAAATGTCACACTTTGATGACGAAACGCATCAAGCTGACTCTCCCGTGCACCACGTATGGCCCAGAAATGGAACGCATGCCAAGTAACCAGCAGCATTCATTACTCTTAACATTATGGGGCTGTTTATAACAGTATAGTGGCATTTTTATTTTAATTTACGTTTATACATGTATTTTTTTAACCTGTAAAATACCTATATATAAGAAATAAATACCAAAAGGATTTTACCCTATGAGGAATCTTCTCCCCATTTGTTACATACCTGCCTAAATGATTGTGGAGTTCGTGAACTATCATTGGAGGTACCCTGCATCAGCGGGAGCCATCAGAGGACACCGTACTGGGACAGGTCCCCCATAAAAGACCTACAAGCTCAACAGACTTTACTTACTGTAAGGTAGGGGAGTCAACACCATCTGGTGAGTGCGGAGTGTTTATAATTTTTTTCACAAGGTGGATGCACTGTCATCATTTTGGGAAAGAGGCACGAAAAGACTGTTTTGCAAAATAATTAGTTTTTTTGCACTTTAATTGTCAATTTATTATTTATTGATTACCATGATATGTGCATGCTAATTGTATGTTCCGAAATTAATCAAGAGAACCCTACACAGGAGGTACTGTCGGTTGGGGGAGTGGTCACAAGATGGCACCAAGTAGCAGCGTGTAGCTGTGAGCTCCCGTGTGATACCCCGAGCGAATATGATAGGAGTTGCTAGAAAGCTGGAACTCCTTTAGTGAAGCCGGTCGATGCCCCTGTTTTTGGCAATTGTTTATTGCCTGACATCTACCTGATCCAGGTCTCAAGGTCCTTCTGCTGCCTGTTTCCCCTTGCTCTTGGTTGGTGAGAGGAGAAGAGAGGGACAGAGCCGTCGAGACGCCGGTCGGTCCCCCTGCCTGTGAGAGAAGTCAGGGGGCGGTTGTGCCTGTGAGCTCGTGAGCAGAGATCTGACTGGTTGCTGCACTGCATGTGAGAGAGGTGAGGGGCGGGAGTGTCTGTGAGCCCGTGAGCGGAGATCAGGCTGGTAGCTGAAGCCAGAGCTGGAGCCGGAGCCAGATATGTCCCGAGGGAACGCAGGCGGCAGTCAGCTCTCGGAAACCTCCCAGAAACCCTGAAGAACCTAAGACTGCTGAAGAATGAGTGAAGGAGTTCATAGGGGATTGAAGAGATGGTCAGAGTCGACCAGTGTCCCTGCAGTACAAGCGGGCCAGTTGATCCAGGAGGATCGAAGATCGGGTAGGATCTACTGGTTTATAAAAAAAGGGGAGCTTGTTTGTTTTAAGGCGGTAGAGGATAAGCTGGAAGACTTTGGTATGGAAGCAGAAGGGGGGTAACCTGAGGATATCCCTAACTTAAAGCTTTATCTGTTCATCAGTAAGGGGGCTGTCTGAAATAAGCTACTGAGGAGTTAATGAGGAAAGACTATCTCCAGCTTACAGTTTGCCCTGGTAGTAGAGATTTTTCTGTGGACTGTTTGTATTGCCCCCCCCAGAAGCTTAAAAGAGATATAACTTATATAATACATTGACTGCATATATTTGCTGGAGTCTGTCTTTATATCTGCCTAGCTACCTGCTGTCCAGTAATATAGCTTTCCAGCTAAATAACTTTATGCAATATGATTTTTGCACCTGAAAGTGCCTGAATAACAACTTAAAATAACACACATATTCACCTGTGTTCCTACTTGCATATCTACCTGCACCCCTACCTGCAAATTTAGCTGCACCTGCACACTTTACCTGTGAACTCAATTGAAATGTCTATATGAAGGTTTAACTAATCTGCAAATTCAAGTGTATATCAGTTCGTCTAAGCGTATAAACTGCCAGTTGCGCTATTTTCACACTCAGTTGTGACTGAAGGGGTTAAATACCCACTGGCCTGAATTATATATATATATTTTTTGTCTGCCTTTTTCTATTGCTTTTTTTTCTCCCTCTGATATATTTACTAGCATAAATCCTTGCATAAGGTGTTTTGCATATTTGTAGGAATTATCTTCATATTCATCTGCAGACCCCTTGGTACAATTTCTCTCTGTGTAACTGTCTGCGTAACTGAGCAATACGTTTATCTGTAAGACGGTGAACACGCAGAGGGAGTAATAATTTGGACGAAAGGAATAATTTTTTTTTTATAGTAATAATAAAAAGGAGTAAAAACCAATCAAGCAGATAGGGGGAATTACAATTCTATAAAAACATACATGGTGCAGGATAAAGGGGACCAAAGAATGGGACAAGTAGTTCGAGAACGCAGAAGAAATAACCTCTCCTCCAGAAGAGCAAACAAATAAAAATATTGGTTTGGAGGAGGAAGAAACCATGCAGAAAGACCAACAACAACAAAAAAAGGAAAAGAAATGGATAGCCTACAAACACTACCTATAAAGCAAGCTATGGCAGAGATGATGTCTCATTTAGAAGGCATGATTAAAGGAGAACTGAACGCTACTAGAATAGACATACAGAATGTACTACAAAGGGTGGAAGAATCCGAAGTTCATTAAGATGAACACAAAAAAGCGATTATGGATTTGCGGGAGAGGGCTGAGCTGGATTGGCTGGAAATGAGGAGTATTGCATACAGGCTTGAAGATCAAGAAAACCGAAACAGGTGGAATAACTTAAGGATTTGCGGACTTCTGGAGTTCGTGAAAAATAGTGATCTAGAAAATACGGTCTGTGAGGTGTTCAATAAAATATTGAAAAAAAAATATCATCTCCTATACGCTTTGAAAGAGTACACGGACGCTGTCCTCGGGACCCGGCGTTCACAGATATTCCTGGGGGCGCGTGGGAGCAGGATTCTGGAGTTATCGGAGCCACGCTGTAGCCATCATTCGGCTATTGGGTGGAGATATTAGATCTAATCAAGAAGATCAGTGGGAGTGAAATTGAGCTAGACCCTTGGCAATGCTTGTTCCATGCGAAGGGGGCTTCAAGGAAGAAATATAGAGCAGCAATCACCCCATTTTTATTAAATGCAGCGAAAGCATTAATCCCAAAAACAAAGAAAGTCAAAGAAAATACCGACGATAAAGGATTGGCTTTCATGCCGAATCTGACGGACAACAGATAAATCAAAGTGGTGAACCATTATGTATATACAAGGAAAGTGCAATGCCCATATATGGCAGAGCAGCCTCACACTTTAAAAAATCAATCCCAAATATACCTAACAGGCTAACAAGGGTGCAATGCAATCCCGGCAAAGCCCCCCTGGCGGTGGGAATTTTGATTGCATGTCGCGGCATGATTGGCATTAGGTGCGGCGGTACCTCTACCTGCTATATAATGACGTGAGGTGTACAAGATGGCTACGCCTCAGACGACGTCTAGTGACAAAACGCGTAAGGCGGGACACGTCAACGTCATTTCTGATTGCTTCCGGTCCTCTGGTTATGGTCTGTGGAACAAACGCAGCCCAGACCTAGGAACTTGTCCGCAAGCTTTTTACTAAATCGGGGCAATTGGAGCCCTATATTTTTATGCTTATGGAAAGTCCTCTTTTATATTCTTTTATTCATGTAAAATAATCATTTTATTGGATTTACACTATGGATGCCCGTTTCTGATTTTTATGTGGATACAGGGACATCAGGATTGGAGACCTTATTTACGACATGCTCTTTACCCCTGCAGGGGTGAAGGCTTCTGGTGCATATACCTAAGGGGGAGCACGAGAAGTCACCTTATCTGTTGCACAGAAGTCGAAATAAAGTTGTATCACTTGAAAACCAGCACAAGTCATTTTACTGGGAATATGGATATTTAATATTGAGAGACTCTCTTTTTTTATATATATTTTTTCACGCATGGACTGAGCATTCATCACACTCGTTTATGTATATTTACGTTTTTCATTTGCTGTGCTTGCATACAAGCTTTCTATTTGCCACACAGTTTTTTCACCTATGGACTGAATGTTCACCATTATTATTTATTTTTTTATATACATTTTTGTATTTGATTCATTTGCTCATTAGTGGTTCACTCTGTTACATATATTTTTTCCAACATAATCGTAGCACTTGCTATTAGCCATCAGTCATATGGTGGACACTTGCAATTCTTTGATGTGAAGAGAGTTTTTCATTTTCACTATTTTGGATACGATTTATTACACTACATAGAGACTCACCTTCACATATTTTTTATTGTCCCATACAGACCTTATACTGTTACACACCCATTTAAATTTATCACAATTAGGTGATACACATGCCTATTTCACATTCTTTTTAGCAGCGCCATTTTCCCCTTTTTGTGACTATTTGTTATTTGGGCACCACTTTGTGGCGTCTTTGTTTGGGGAGGCTGCAGCTACACTTATACCTAAGCGCGGAATTTTTTGTTTAATAAGATATGAACAGTAAATGTCAAAAATCTAATATAAAGATAAAAATAGTAAGCAAAATGTAACCACTTGCCTACAGGGCACTTAACCCACCTTCCTGCCCAGGCAAATTTTCAACTTTCAGTGCTGTGACAGTTTGAATGACAATTGTGCGGTCATGCTACACTGTAACCATGTGAAATGTTTTTCATTTTATTCACACAAAAAGAGCTTTCTTTTGGTGGAATTTAATCACTGCTGGGTTTTTCATATTAAAAAAAAAAAAAAAAAGGGAGAGCGTGGCCTGGACGGAGACCAAGATGGCAGCTTGAGCCTATAGCTGCTGCGACCTGGGGACCGATATTTGCCTTTTGGGGAGCCTAAACCACCTTACCATGAGCAGATCCCCTAGGAGCTCCTCTACCTCCCGCGCAGCTCCTGAGACCAGAACGCAGCTGAGCCGAAACATCCCGGAGCTGTTCCGGACCCAGCGCATGTCGGCACACGCGGCCTTACAGGCCCAAACACCGAGCTCGCCTAAAGCCACATCTGACTTACAGATGTCGGGAGACGAGACACCCACCCTTATATTGGCCTCCCAGCCCGCTTGACTTGGAGAAGAAGCCTCTGACATCAAAAGCAATGTCACGGCTGCAATTGCCGATCTCCGCTCAGACATCCAGGCAGTTGCTCATCGCATCAGTGATGTGGAGCAGACAACACAAACTTATGCTGCCGCCATTCATCAAGTGCAGGGCACTTATAATACACAGCTCACACACCTCCTCGATCTCCACAGACATGTGGAAGATCTCGACAATCGTGGACACAGGCACAATATCAGGGTGCGAGGGGTGCCTGAGGGTAATGACCCTGGACTTCTTCAACAAACAATTTGCAATATCTTTTATGATCTGATTGACTGCCCAGCAGATTCACCCATCGAGATGGAAAGAGTACACCGGGCTCTGCGCCCTCAACCCCGTGATAATGAACCACCCAGAAATGTGATATGTTGTATTGTGAATTTCCCCCTCAAGGAGGAAAACTTCCGAAAAGCACAAGAAAAGGGTCGGATTGTCCACAAGGGCGCTGAGGTTAAACTTTTTCAGGACTTATCCCAGAAAACTTTACAGAACAGAAGAGCCTTACGCCCCCTACTGGAAGCGCTACGATCACGGAACATACAGTACCGCTGTAAATTGCCATTTGGCCTGTCTGCCACCGCCAGGGGCCGCTCTGCTCTACTTTGTACGCCGGAAGACCTGCAGGCCTTCTGCAAACAACTCGATCTTCCACGCATTGACCTTCCGGATTGGTATGCCTTATACTTCCCGATGGAACCATGGCTCCCAGTCTCACTCAACCCGTCGCCGTAAGCCCAGAGGCAAAGATCCCGGAGACATAGGGCTGATCCGACCTCACCAAATGCCCACTCGTCTCGCCGAGACCTATACCAGCGCAGCCCCGGATCTCCATCATCCCCATCTGCGAGGAGGGACTGCATGGAGTCCTAAAAGACTACGCCTCCATCCTGTCATGTAACAGCCCTATACCCATAAGTGCTCCTCACCCCAGTTTTCCCCTCTTCTTATTTTTATTTTTACCTCTGTCATTTGTTTTCTGCCCCATCTTCCCTTTTTGCCCCCCCCTCTCTGCACGCTGGATTCGACAGGCCGTAACATCAGCCTTCATCATGGTTGGAACAGACAGGAACCTCGCATGGGACGCCCTCTATCACGCCAACCACCTCAACATCGCTCTGGCAACCTGAAGCCCCGGATTCCAACCGAGTGCCTACTTACAGCGATTAGCTTTCTTGCTGGACAATCCCCCTGTGAGAGGTAACTTACGCTGCTGCCTGTACACACTTTGATAGTTCACATCCTTAACTTTAGAATGGGCACAGCTGACTTTCCAAACCATACAGCTCAGAGAATACTTCATACACCGTGCCTTGATCCCTATGTTTCCCCGGAAACCAACACCCCTTCTCCTTCTCGAACCAGGATCCTGAGACGTTTCCCCAGCGCTGAACATATGCCCTCCCGGTGCAACAATGCCCTCTCTATGGTTTTCCTACTCATTGCAGGGAACTAGGGGGGGTAGTACCTGGATCCTGAGGCAGCGAGCATGGTAACAGGCAAGATCTGATCCAGAAACAGCTACATTTGGCTGTCATCTGGTCTTATACTGCATTTGCCTAACACCACAATGCCTTCAAGTGCCATAGTCAACCCTGCTATATCTGACTAAACGGCTATGATACTTCTGTTAGTGACTTGTACTCGATTATGAGTATATGGTAATGCCAATAACACAGGGACCTGTGGTGGGGCTCCCAATTCCTCCAGGCGTGCGTGGAGGCCCATCATGCACTGAGGGAATTGGCGTACCCCCTCGTTGGTGTGTGTAGGTGGGCCTCCGCGCACGCCCTTCAGAAGTTGCCTGGGGGCTCACGTACATTCCCCACGATGCATGTTTCCCCAAAAAATGGCAGGCATCAACTCATGCTAGAGCCTCCCTGTCATTGACTCCTGCACCCAGCTCCACCATAGTCCCTGAACTTAACCTACATTAGCATCCTGCCACCCCACAACACCTCAAATGGTCAACACGCCACTTATTCTCCCCTGACCACTTGTTCACCCAAGGTGGAATACCATTTCATGATGCGTCGGGGGGGAATGCACGTAAACACTCTTACAGCCTATTCTACCTACCAGATATATACCAGAATCTACATTGAGTACAGATATGTTGTATACTTTGCATTAGATACTGGGGAGTGGGGTGAATCGAGAGTCTGGGGTTGTCTCCTTTGCATGCTCGGAATGCTGCTGACCTGCCTTGCTTTTGTTGCCCCTCCAGGCATTAAGCTTTCTGTAGATAGCACACAGCTTGTTGCTCACACATCCTTCTGAAACGGTGTTAAACGACATTCTAGGCTTACACTCCCCTGACACTCCTGACCCTTGGGCCACAACACGTAAAATCCCCAAAATGGTAGACATGAACATGTCAATACAGCCCAGGCTTTAAGGTAAAGCGTACGGGACAGCTTATCTCAACAGGTGGCGGGAGATTGTTTTTTTTAAATTATTATTATTATTATTATTGTTGATGCTTTTTACCCCTTCTTCTCTCCCTCCCCCCTCCCCCTTCAGTTTTTCTTTCTCCCCTCCCCCTTCACCCCCCCGCATCCCCTCCTCCCCCCTCCCTCCCCTCCCCTTTTCCCTCCTCCCCTTTTCCCTCCTCCCCTTTTCCCTCCTCCCTTTCCCTCCACCCCTCCCTCCCCTCCCCCATCTTCTTCTATTCCCCCCTTCCTATTCCCCCCTCCCCTCCTCCCTTCCCCTCCCCCTCTCCTTTTTCTTCTCCTTTCTCCCCTCAAGAGAGGGAGCTGTGTGTTATGTTCCAATTTGACAGTATAACCATAAGCGTATATGGCCTCCAGGCATCGAGAAAGAGGTTTATCCATCTATCCCACCTATAGGCTGTTTATAAACTTATATTGCTACCAAACAATACGAAGGCACTATGTAGCTAAACCAAATGTTATTTTGTTGTTATTGTTTGCCTTTTTTGTGGTTAATATGTATCTACATAATGTTGTGGCTCCCCAATACCATACATTATATCTTTACGATTCACTGTCTACGGCCCCTAGTTCGCGGAAGCCCTGTGGTTTCCACTCCTACTTACATTCCAACTCAGTGGTGCTTTTGGACCCTTGCTGATGACCCAGCCCATTCTTCTATAGGTGGAATAGCCTGCCTATTCCCACCTCTGGTATACCCCTGTACCCAGTGATTTCCTCCCCTTCTCTCCCTGCTTTTTCTTGATATCCTTTCCTGCCTCCTCTTTCTCCCTCGCCCTGGGTCTCCCTTTCTTCCTCCTTGCCTCTCCTACACATACCCCCCTCCCCTTCCCCTCTTCCCTTAACTTTCGTATTCCCCTGGTGTGGGTCCACTCCCCCCCTTGATTCTCCCCTCTGCTAACTGAGTCCACCGTCCATTGAGTCCAACAATAGCCCTTCTGACTTATCATTCCCCCACTACCATGAGGGGAAGGTCAGCTCCTATCCCGTCATTGAAGTGTGTGTCGCTGAATGTGAAAGACTTCAACCTATCGGAAAAACAATCCCAAGTCCTGTCCTCCCCCTTTAAGCACAATGCACACTTCATTTTCCTTCAGGAAACGCATTTCCATTCTGATTCCATCCCTAAGTTGTCCAATCACATCTATTGTTCAGCATTCCATGCCACCAATCCAGAGTCCAAAACAAAGGTGTATCTATACTAATCTCCAAACATGCCAACTTCCACCAGTCTGACTCGCTTATTGACCCGGAAGGCAGATTCATCTTCATCAAGGGCATATACGCTTCAAAACCAATAACGCTTGCCAATATATACTGTCCTAATGAACATCATGTAACCTTTTTTAGGAAAATCTGCAACCATCTTTCTTCATTCCACTGAACCCTGTCCTGGACTCTTCCAGAATTTCTCTTGTAATATACCCTGAAACCTATTACCACACAACAAGCCCAGGATCTGGAGACCCCCCTCACTGAAGGGGAACTAGAGTTGGTAATCAAATACATGAAAACAGGCAAGAGCCCAGGGCCAGATGGCTTTACTCTTCAGTATTATAAATCATTTTTGGTCATTCTAACCCCTAAGCTTCTCTCCACTTCAACGTATTCTTTGACCCGCAAGTACTGCCGGGCGGAACGTTGGCAGCACATATAGCTGTTATACAGAAAGAGGGCAAAGACCCTGCCCAGGTCTCGAGTTACAGACCCATATCCTGGCCAATAGGCTATTCCCCCTTATACCTGACCTCATCTCCTTAGACCAGGTGGGTTTTGTCCCAGGCAGGGAAGCCAGAGGCAACACCATCTGCACATTGAATCTCCACCACTGGCTTACATCTTCTAAATCCCAAGCATTTTTCCTTTCCCTCGGCGCCGAGAAGGCATTCGACAGGGTGGCCTGGGACTACATGCGTGAAGTAATCTTAGCCATTGGCCTTGAGCCTCGCATGCTCCACCCACCGCTCCAGACACACCCGCCGCTCCAGGTGAGACCAGAAAGCCTAATGATCCAGCAGGTGCTCGCCTTGACAAAGCGCATGTGAAGTGTGCGAAACGCGTCTACCCAGCATTCTGATTCCTGTAGTTTTTGAGATGTCCAAATAAAAAAGGATTTTGATCTACAGTGGTGTGCCGCCATTTCTTTTAAATTCCCCACAACTACTACTCAGGGTTGTGGGGAAGAGGCCTTCGTCCCCATCAACATGGGGACATGGTGCTTTTTGGGTGGGGGGGCAGAGCCTAAGGGTCTGGTATGGATTTTTTTTTATTTTAGCATGGGGTTCCCCTTAAAAATCCATAAAAGACCCAAAGTGAAAAACTGTCTTATATTGAATACAGCAATTGATAAACATACAAAAAATATATACATTAAAGACCATTGTCCTAGATCATAGCATAAAAGTATACTACACAATGTGGCATAAAATACTGTCCTCCATGTTTATGTTATTTTCGAAGAGAGTGGTATAATATTAATAAACCAACTGAGCTAAAATCAAATAGGCCGTCTATATAAGACATAAGATGCATTCAGATATGCCTGACATGTTTCGTGGCTAAAAACCACTTCCTCAGGGGCGTGTGCATCTAAATAAATAGAGAAATATAAATAAGCCAGTATAATAAAGTGTAGACAAGAAAAATTAATAAAACAGTAATAAACTATCCCCACATATACTGACATACGAACGAAGCCTGGAACCTGCGAGACCCTGTCAGAGAGCTCACCTTGCTGGTCATGGGATTGGCCGCCTGGGGGCGTGCCTGTGAGCAAGCCGGCCTATTTAAGTTTGTCAGGCACTCTATTCAGTGCTGCCTGATCATCAGCTTCCTGTGCCATAGTTCCTGTTTCTTGTCTTGTCTTCCTGTTTACCTGATCTCCTGACGACCCGGATTGCCCTTGGATTCTCCTGTTTGCTGCCTGTACCTGACCTTGGCCTGTTTGACTCCGCTTCTGCCTGCTCCTATTGTACCTTGCTGCCAGTCTGTTGCCGAAACCTGCTTGTGTCCCGATCTGCCTGTCTTGCTCCTGCTCAGCACCTGTTACCAGTGTTACGGACTACTGACCTGTTGTCTGAAGATCATCTCTCATCCTGTACCTGGATCTCTTCAGCAGGCTCTCATACCATTCCGCACTCTCGTGCCTCCTGTCTTCTCTACCAGGGGCCGTGAGTCGGATAAGTAAGGGAGTCTACCCTCTGCCCAAGCGGACTCATCAGTCTGGTAAGTAAAAGTCTGACAGTATCAGGCAGCCATGACTGAGTCCGGGCAGGGGGCCTCCCCCATGGATGAACTATGTAGACACCTGGCAGAACTTACCCAGGCCATGAAAAGCCTTCAGGAAGGTTACTCAAGATTGGAGGAACAAGTCCAGGCCTTATCTTCCTCTTCCAACCCCCAGGGGGCGTCTTCTGCTGGATTCCAATCTGCACCCTCTGTAGTAATGCTTCCTCCAGAGCCCAGAGTACCCACTCCCGAGAAATTTGCCGGTGAACGCAGCAAGTATCGTGCCTTCCGCAATTCCTGCAAACTCTACTTTGCTCTGCAACCCCGCACGTTTTCACTGGAAGCGACCAAAGAGCGCTTTGTTATTTCCCTGCTGACAGGTGAGCCACAAACCTGGGCTCACCGCCTTCTGGAGCAAAAATCTGTCTCCCTAGATAGCCTAGACGATTTCTTCAGGGCCATGTCCCAATTATATGAAGATCCCCAACTGACAGCGACTGCTGAAGCTGCACTGCACTCTCTGCAACAGGGTCGCAGAGCGGCCGAAGATTATGCAGTCGACTTCAGACGTTGGAGCGCCGATACGGACTGGAACGACTCTGACCTGCATCATCAGTTCAGAATGGGGCTATCTGACCCACTCAAGGACGAGTTGGCTCGAGTGGGGGTACCTCAGTCTCTGAAAGACCTCATCGATCTCTCCATCCAGATTGACCGTCGCCTAAGAGAGCGTCGGTCAGAAAGGTCTACCAGCCACCTTCGTCCCACCTGGATGTTACCCAAGGTTCCCAGTCCGGTCAGTCAGTTTCCTCCGGCTTCATCTGTCTCGACTCCAGAACCCCCTGAACCCATGCAACTCGGTCTGCTCCGGCCTACGCTTACTCCAGAGGAAAAGATGCGCAGACGAACCCACAACCTGTGCCTATACTGCGGTGAATCCGGGCACTACATGAGAGCCTGCCCCAACAAGTTGCGTAAGTGTCGTTCTGCCTCTTCAATGTGTGCATCTGTGTTACCTAAACTTGGTTTTCATCTCGCTCTTTCCTTCACTCTGCAGCTTCCAGGAGGGAGTATTCCAGTGTCAGTAATTATTGATTCCGGCGCATGCAGCTGTTTTATCGATTTGACCTTTGCTGCCAACCATTGTATTCCGCTTCAACCTAAGGCTCAGGGGCTTGCTGTCCATCTAGCGGATGGATCCATCCTTAGTTCAGGCCCGGTCACTCAAGAGACCGTCCCCTTGCTGGCCACCATGGGTACCCACCATCAGGAGCTTCTGCGTCTGGATGCCATCTCTTCTCCTCTCTTCCCTATTATCCTAGGGATGCCCTGGCTGCAGGCCCACAATCCCAGTATCAACTGGGCCACAGGAGAAGTCAAATTTCTCTCTGAGTATTACCAACAGCATTGTTTACAGCAATCTTCTGACATGACCTCCCAACTCCTGTGCTTGGACTCAGATGCTGAACTACGTCCCTGAAGCTTATCTGGACTTCCTGGATGTATTTAGTAAAAAAGGAGCAGAAACCTTGCCCCCTCATAGGCCGTATGACTGTCCTATAGAACTGTTACCTGGTACTGAAGTTCCATTTGGGAGAATCTTCCTGTTAACTGAGCAGGAGTTAGACACATTAAAGACTTACATAGATGAAAACTTGGAAAAAGGATTCATTCGTCCTTCTACCTCCCCAGCCGGTGCCGGTGTCTTGCTGAGAATGTTCCCTCGGCGGATAAGTTCCCCCCCTGTACTGCGCAGGCGCAGTGCCTGCGCAGTACATACTACTCTCAGCCGCCGGAGATAGCCGAAGCTCAAATGCTTCAATCATCTTTACACGGCGCCTGCGCTCTGGGTCCAGGTTCCTTCCCCACCATCCAAGTGGACCTAGAGGGGGAATCTAAAAGTGCCGAGCGCAGCGAGGCCATGCCCGAAGCGTGGCGAGCGAAGCGAGCCCACGAGGGGCCCTCTTATAGGCGCCGTGTACAGCTGATTTTCAGCTGTTCTGCTTCGGCTATTTCTGCCGATACCTACTGCGCAGGCGCAGTAGAGGGGGGAACTTATACGCCGAGCGGAACTTTCTCGGTAGAACACCGGCATCTTCTTTGTCGAGAAGAAGGACCACTCGTTACGTCCCTGCATCGATTACCGGGAGTTGAATAAGATCACCATTAAGAATCGTTATCCCTTGCCTTTAGTACCTGAACTTTTTCAAAGATTAGGAACCGCAGTCATATTCACGAAACTAGATCTCCGTGGAGCTTATAACTTGATCCGTATCAGAAAAGGGGACGAATGGAAGACGGCCTTCCGAACTCGATTCAGGCACTTCGAGTACCTTGTCATGCCATTTGGATTATGTAACGCTCCCGCAACCTTCCAACATTTCGTCAATTATATTTTCCGTGATTACCTGGATCTGTATGTAATAGTATACCTTGACGACATCTTGATCTTCCCCTCTTCACTAACTGATCACCGTAGACATGTCTGCAATGTCCTAACCCGGCTTAGGCAACACGGCCTCTATGCAAAACTCGAGAAATGCGAGTTTGAACGTCAATGTATTCAGTTCTTGGGCCTAGTCATCTTAGTGGAGGGTATCAGGATGGACCCCCAAAAGGTGTCTGCTATTCTGGATTGGCCCGCTCCGATAGATAAAAAAGGGGTACAACGCTTTATTGGCTTTGCCAATTTTTACCGGAAGTTTATTAAAGGTTTTTCTGCAATCATCGCTCCAATCACCGAATTGACCAAACAGGGAACCCGATTCTCTTGGACTGACAAAGCCCAGTTGGCTTTCGAAAGACTCAAAAAGCTATTTACTTCAGCCACCATTTTGAAACACCCTAACCCTGTCCTACCATTTGTCTTGGAGGTCGACGCTTCGGAGATCGCAGTGGGAGCGGTGCTCTCTCAACGACAGGGCGCCAAGGCCCTCCTCTATCCAGTAGCGTTCTTTTCACGCAAACTTTGAATTTCGGAAAGAAATTATGATGTGGGGGATCGAGAACTTCTGGCCATCAAGGCGGCTCTGGAGGAATGGCGTTACCTATTGGAGGGTGCTGCACATCCTATTCTGGTCTACACCGACCACAAGAATCTGGAATACCTGAGAACAGCCAAAAGATTAAGACCTAGTCAGGCCAGATGGGCACTTTTTATCTCACGATTCCAGTTTCACATAACTTACAGGCCCGGTTCCAAGAATATAAAGTCAGATGCTCTTTCCCGCATGTTTTACGATTCAGAGAAGACCGTATCTCCCGATACGATTCTTCCTTCGGGGAACTTCCTGCTCCTCCAAGGGGACCTTGTTTCACGGATAAGACAGGCCTCAGTGGGAATGCTTCCATACCCCGAAACCGATTGGAGAGAGGGCCTGTTTTGGCGAAGAGACAAGATTGTGGTTCCCGAGAAGCTAAGGGTGACTGTGATGGAACTATGTCATGATCATAAGTTGGCCAGACATTTCGGTGTCCTGAAAACCACTGAGCTGGTACAGCGCACCTTCTGGTGGCCTCAATTAGCCTGTGACTGTAAACATTTTGTGGATTCATGCAACACTTGTGCTCGGAGTAAGAACACCAGGACAAAGGCCTGGGGATTATTAAAACCCTTACCTGTTCCAGAGAGGCCATGGAAGATGATATCAATAGACTTCATCGTGGAATTGCCCCCCCCCGAGGGTTTCTCTACTATTTTTGTTGTGGTAGACAGGCTGTCGAAGATGGCACATTTCCTCCCCATGAAGGGTACACCTTCGGCTATGGATACGGCAAAGATTTTTGTCAAAGAAGTGGTTAGATTACATGGAGTCCCAGCAAGCATTGTGTCCGATCGGGGTGTTCAATTCACTTCAAGGTTCTGGAAGGCCCTCTGTGGTTCCCTCGAAATTGAATTGGCCTTTTCATCCACCTATCATCCCCAGACGAACGGGCTAACTGAGAGAACCAACCAGACCTTGGAGCAATACCTCAGGTGCTTCTCTGCCTTCTCTCAGGATGACTGGGTTTCCTTATTACCCGTTGCAGAATTCTCCTATAACTCCTTGCACTCTGCCATCAATCAAACACCATTTTACGCTAATTACGGGTTCCATCCATCTTTTCTACCAATCTCAGTACCTGAATGCTCCGTTCCGGACATCTCAGAGACTATGAATTTCTTTTCCACCAACAATAAGATCCTACAAGAGACTATGGCCAAATCCCAGGATTACAATAAAAAAATGTTTGATAAGAAGAGGCGTGGAGAATTGATCTTGGAGCTCTGCAACCAAGTGTGGTTGTCCACAACTAACCTGAAAATGTCTTGTACCTCTAGGAAATTAGGCCCTAAGTTTATGGGTCCGTTCCAAGTGAAGAGGAAAATAAATGATGTGACCTATGAACTTGATTTGCCAGACTCTCTAAAAGTACACCCGATCTTCCATGTGACGCTGCTGAAACCTGCTACCTCTAATCCTATTGCTGGTCGCACTGTCGGCCCACCCAAACCTGTCATAATTGACAACGAAGAGGAATTCGAGGTAGAGGCAATCCTTGACTATAGGAAAAGGAGGAATGGAGTTCAGTATCTTATTAAATGGAAGGGGTATGGTCCGGAGGACAATTCCTGGGAACCAGAAAACAATTTACATGCCCCGGAACTTTTACAGACTTTCAGAAATGTTCATGTCTCCAAGTTGGCCTGGCTGGGCATCCAGGGGCTGCCCTTAGGGAGGGGGCACTGTCAGAGAGCTCACCTTGCTGGTCATGGGATTGGCCGCCTGGGGGCATGCCTGTGAGCAAGCCAGCCTATTTAAGTTTGTCAGGCACTCTGTTCAGTGCTGCCTGATCATCAGCTTCCTGTGCCATAGTTCCTGTTTCCTGTCTTGTCTTCCTGTTTACCTGATCTCCTGACGACCCAGATTGCCCTTGGATTCTCCTGTTTGCTGCCTGTACCTGACCTTGGCCTGTTTGACTCCGCTTCTGCCTGCTGCTATTGTACCTTGCTGCCAGTCTGTTGCCGAATCCTGCTTGTGTCCCGATCTGCCTGTCTTGCTCCTGCTCAGCACCTGTTACCAGTGTTACGGACTACTGACCTGTTGTCTGAAGATCATCTCTCATCCTGTACCTGGATCTCTTCAGCAGGCTCTCATACCATTCCGCACTCTCGTTCCTCCTGTCTTCTCTACCAGGGGCCGTGAGTCGGATAAGTAAGGGAGTCTACCCTCTGCCCAAGCGGACTCATCAGTCTGGTAAGTAAAAGTCTGACAGACCCAAAGCTGGAGGCTGCCTATTTTGTATACCGGGAACAGTGGTAGATTGGACCCACCAGGGAGTCAAGCACACACACACACACACATGGTCCCACATGGTTTGATGTGCAAGGGGGAATGAGATATTGGAAAAGACCCAAGTGGTAAATTGTTTGGGCTCCATTTCTGTGAAGTTCAAAAATCAACTATAAGTAAATACTCATAATAAAGAGCATACTACTTTCTAGAAAAGCAGGGGAAAGAAAAGGAATGGAGCCCAACCCCAAAAATACAGATTATATGGATAAAGGAAAATTACCCATTGCCAAAAAAGGGAACACCGAAATCCAATAGCTGATACAAGGTGTATGCTGCCATACGGACAGACTGACACCAAATGGAGATGTTATAGATGTGGTACTCTGATGTTTAGGCAGGGTTGCTCCTAAATTTACCTGCCAGGTGTAGTTACCTTGGCTCATTGTTAGGGATCAATTGATTTCACCCAAAGTCAAGAATTGCTGCACTTCTCTCTTCTGCTGCTAGTTGGCCGGGTACCTGGTGGCATTAGATAAGACAAGGGCAAAGCAAGGACAGATTCTGAGTATATGAGGAATCTCAAGCAAAGGGCAAGGGTTTTCTTGTATCCCTTGGCCTGCTGAGAGGACCTATATATTTGGGTGGAGTCAGGTGATTGGTGTTCTGTGCCACCTGGATGGCTGTCTGGGTGGATGTGTGTTGTACTGCCCGGGCTGCTAGGCCAGAGTTTGGGCCTATCCCTGGCACATCTGGCTGTTAGGCTGTCTGAGGGCCTATCCAGAAGCAAGAGAGCAGCATAGGGTTGGGATTGCGGCTTGCAGTCCAACCAGAAGTGATGGTTCTGCCAGCCAGAGAACCTGATGTGGTCGGAGGTAGAGGGAAAGTTATCGCCACTAAGGGACATCCACCTTATTACCAGGGACCACAGTAAGTAGCTGAAGCAAGTACCAGAGCAGTATTCTCACCAACCAGGGACGGTGAAGAATTGGGAAACTTCAGTAGGGGTCAAGCCAGGGACCCAGCCAGTAGAGGTGACACTTGCAGAGCAGCCTTGTGTGTTAAGCCAGGGACCGAGCAGGCAAGTGGGTTGAAGCTTGATAAGTATCTGGAGTGCCAAGCTAGGGACCCAGCAGAGAAGTGGGTTATGCCTGAGGAAGATACTACAGTGAAAATTGGAGGAACTCAAGGGATTCAGTGGCAGTGAATCATCTAGTCTAGTGAGAGAAAGACTGTGAGCTCAGTGGGTTTAAGAACTACAAGAAGTAATTGTAGTGGAAGTGAAGGAACCGTTACATTTTGTGTTAGAAACTGTTAAAGACTGTTGCCACAGCATTCTTACACATGCAGATGTGGTGTCTTGCTGGATGCCTTTCCCTGCATGGCTGTCTACCTGTAGAAATCTCGGAGTCTGCCAATTAACATTGCAACTATCTAAGTGTGTCCTGGCCCTAACTCTCTCTCCCAAAGTTCTGTTTAAGAGAAATAAAATCTCTTTGCATTCAAGAAGTGTCTGGCGCCCATGAATCTAACTTGCATTACACCCACTATACCTTACAACCCACTCTATATGGAAGGATGTCAGCAGTTCTTGGCTCTAAAGGTTCTCATTAGACTAGAGGAGGCCTGGGATCTTGCTACATATATTTTTATATTATTTTTTTTTATTCAGCTGTCAGCGTGGAAGCCTGCTGACAGCTGATGACTCATTGTTTGTGAAGGACGCGGCTTCCATGCCCGCTCCTTAAAGAGGAAGTAAAGTGCCATTTCCTTTCCTGACCTGCAAAAGTAAAGGCATAATGTGCTAGTATGCATGCGCGCAGGATCAGGGTACAGGATCATAGCACAGGGTTCTGAAGAAATGGCACGGGTGGCCGTTCCTTCAGAGCGCATGCGTAAATGACATAATTGACTGCATATACAGTAAATATCTCCTATATTGCGCACGTTTAGGAGATATTTACAATACCTAAAAGTAAGCCTTATTATAGGCTTACCTATAGGTACAAATAATACATGGAAGTTTACTTCCTCTTTAACCACTGTCAGCCCCAGATGGATTTACTCCCTTAATGACCAGGCCATTTTTTGCAATACGGCACTGCGTCGCTTTAACTGACAATTGCGCGGTCGTGCAATGTTGTAACCAAACAAAATTTATGTCCTTTTTTCCCACAAATAGAGCTTTCTTTTGGTGGTATTTGATGACCTCTGCTTTTATTTTGTTGAGCTAAAAACTAAAAAATACCAACAATTTTGAAAATAAACTTTTTTTTTTTTTTTTTTTTAATTTTTACTGTTTGCTATTATAAATATCCAAAACAAAAAAAAGAAAAAGAAAAAAAAGAAAAGAAAAAATAGAATTTCTTCATCAGTTTAGGCCACCACCGCACTGATCACCCCCGACTGTCCCCTTTGTCCTCTTCCAGCTTCTCAGGTCCTCCTCTGGCTCCCAGTATCCTCCTCCGGGTCTCCCCCCCCCAGTCCCAGATCAGTCAGGAGGAAGGGATCTGTAAATGTGTCATTTACTGGCTCCTTCCTCTTCTGAATGCACAGAGTCAGTGATTATTGACACTGTCCATTCATATCTGAGCATCGTAAACACTGTTTACGATGCTTCAGTTTATGAATGAACAGGAGCCTCTGTCTCTTGTCCATTCATCTTCAGTGCAGCTGAGGCTGCTGAGAAAGGAGCTGGGGAATCTGTGTCCTCAGTCCCTTTCCCTGTCTCAAAAGGGAGATGTTAGGGGTCTGTTTAGACCCCTGATATCTCACCAAAGCCACTCCCCACAGGGCTGATTAAAAAAAATTAAATAAATAAAGAATTGTAATAAATAAATATTTAAAGGTTAAATTGTAAAAATAATAAAAAAATAAAATAAAAAAAAACACTGAAACCATCCACTCCCCCCTCCCCCAAAAAAGAAAGCATTGTAAAAAATATATACATTGTAAAAAAAAACCTACTGACACAGTCCACGCCTCATCAGTGCCCATCAGTGCCACCTATCAGTGCCCATCAGTGGTATCGGTGCAACCCTAGTTTAGATCAAAGCATATTCATGTGTTAGAATGGCCTAGCCAAAGCTCAGACCTAAATCCAAATGAGAATCTGTGGCAAGACTTGAAAATTGCTGTTCACAGACGCTCTCCATCCAATCTGACAGAGCTTGAGCTATTTTGCAGCGAAGAATGGGCAGAAATGTCACTCTCTAGATGTGCAAAGCTGGTAGACAAATCCCCAAAAAGACTTGCAGCTGTAATTGCAGTGAAAGGCGGATCTACAAAGCATTGACTCAGGGGGCTGAATACAAATACCCCCTACACTTTTCACATATTTATTTGTCCTTCCACTTCACAATTTTGTGCCACTTTGTGTTGGTCTATCACATAAAATCCCAATAAAATACATTTACATTTTTGGCTGTAACATGACAAAATGTGGAAAATTTCAAGGGGTATGAATACTTTTTCAAGGCGCTGTATGTACTTTAATACTGATTGCTAACTCTTTGGGAAATAAACCCCTTTGCTGCCCCTTTTTTCTTAATAATGTTGGCTTATTTGTCTTTAATTTTATTTTGTGATTGTTTTAATGTCAGTGGTCACTGTTAGCTGTTTTTTCCTTTTATAAAAATATGGCTTTATTTTAGTGGGCAGTATTTTAGGGTATGCTTTTCTTTTGGGGCATATTATTTATTTATTTGTTTATTAATAGGGCATTTATTTTGGGCTTTGCTGTGTGTGTTTTTGTTTTTTGTTTTTTTAAGATGGCTTTTTTAAGATGGATTCCAGGAGTATTATTTTGGCATTTTCATCTATTTTGGGGATCTATTGGTTTTTATTGTTTGCTGACAGTACAAATGTTTTTTTTTTTTTTGTTTTTTGTTTGCCTATCTTAGGATAAGCTGCTTTTTTCTGCAAGACATCTTCAATAAGAAATGAGCTCTTGTTTCTGGGGTGATATTTTGGCGGTTTAATTTAAATTTTTTTTTTGTTTTCTTTTTTATTTTTACTGCTCTCTCTTTCCTGGCCACCAAGGTTGCATCTTTGGATAAAGGTCCAGTTGGAATTAATCAAGGGAACAGTTTTTTCCTTTTTTAAGTATTACACCTAAATTAAAATTAATCAGGTTGGGGTCTTCTGTATGTAATCCAAGTTAATTGTAACAGAAAAAAAAAATCACAGCCAAATATGTGCTGGCAGAGTACGCTGTCACTGAGAGTGTCATTGAAATGGATAAAAAGATATAATGATAAAAATAGTAAGACAAGTTTTAGGAATTAAACACTTTCAAACAATGATTCATAAAGTTAAGTAAAATAAATTGTTCACAAACTGTTTTTGTGAAGCCTGGTCCTTAGTTACAGTTGTGTTCAGCTCAAGGATCGTCAGGAAAAGAAATGACAATGTTGCCTTGTAATAAGGAAGAGCAAACAGGTGTGATTTAGTCAATGAACCAACCAGAAAAAGAATACGTCTGCCTAAAGAGTTCAAAAGAAGGGGGGGAATTATTGTACTGAAGTTAGAACCTGTTTAAGCCCAGGTTCATAATGAGCTGCAGGAATGAAGCCGTGCAAGTTCAGCTGAACTCCAGCAGGTCCGTTCGGGTTTCGGCCGCGATTTCAGAGACATCTATGCAGGTTTCTGCACAGATGTCAATGTAAATCGCAGCCCGAAATCGCAAAAAGTAGTACAGAACTTTTCGAAATCAGTACAGGGCCGCAGATGCGCTGGATGGGCTATTTAAGCTTATCGTAGGCTGGGTATTACACTTTGGAATATCTTGATAGTTTACAATGGGTATCAGATATGTGACCGGTGGTTTTTATTTTTCAGCAAACAGAGTGAGACTCTGTTTAATTTACATATACCATCGGTAGTTTATAAATAGAGTAAAGCTTAGGACCCGTTTTTTCCACAAGTAGAGAGAGATTTTATCTAGTAATATCTAATTTTCACACTCCTATAGCCTTTGGAATTTATTGTAGCATTGATTTACCTACTCTTAATTCCGCCCCTCGGGAACGATCCGGTGATATTATAGACACAGTGCATCTCATGTTATACCCTATACGGCCTAATGCCTATATAAGAAATTATATTTCCTGGGACAGTATAATTTATGATTAATATATAGATGCAAGTTTTCAGTTTTTCAGTTTTTTGAACTATTCTCAAATTCACTATTACTATTGAGGTTCTTTCTAAAGTAATTTTGCACAGTAATGGCAGTTAGTGTACCTGAAGTGGCTGTAAGATGTGAGGTCTGTGGTATCCACCTTTCAGCAAGAGGAGGGAGACTCCTGCAACTCGAGCTTTATAAATTTTGGAATCTTTATGACCGCTTGATTATCTCAGTGGATTAAGGTCCCTTTCTCTTTTTTTGTTTTATTCTTTTTTTGTTTTATTATTTGTCCTACCGTCTGTTCTATATGTTTTACACACTAGTAAAGCAACCTTTTTGTGGATCTTGACGTACAGACTTCATTGTTAGTGTTATATTAATACAAGATAACTGGGTATGATCAGCCATAATTTGCCTCCTTCGTTGATCGTAACTAATGGAAGGATTTTTCTAGTATTACCATAGGATGTCTTTGTCCATGTTTCAATTTATGTGTATATATATGAATGTACTCCTTTCACATATGTATGTCCTTTTGTCGTTGGGGAACTGGGGTTTTGTGATTTTCTACATGTGTGTCCTTTTAACCTGATAATTGTTATTGATTTAATTAATTAATTGTCTACCACCAGCTTTCTCATTGGTGGGTTTTTTATCCTTCTTATCTCTATATATTTGCAACTACATTTGCTCACACTTTAGCTATGAGTAAGCATCTTTGTATGTGAAACGCGTTAGCTATTGCTATCTTCTGTCTGCATTTGATGACTCTTGTTGGATTTTAATCCATGAAATAAAGATGATCGTTTCAGAGTGCAGCAGTCCGGGATTTTCTTGTTGACACTGGCCGCAGATGCGGCGTCACACCGATTAGGACGGTGCCATTGATGGCAATTGATGCCGCTTTGACATGTCAAAAGTTCCAGTGTGAACCAGGGCTAAAGGTCATTTACAAATATTATCTTGAGTTTACTTTAGACGTACCATTTATGATGTAACACTAATGCCCCGTACACACGGTCGGATTATCCGATGGACAATGTCCGATCGGAGCGTGTTGTCGGAAATTCCGACCGTGTGTGGGCGCCATCGGACATTTTCCATCGGATTTTCCGACACACAAAGTTGGAGAGCAGGAGATAAAATTTTCCGACAACAAAATCCGATCGCGTCAATTCCGACCGTGTGTGGCCTGTTCCGACGCACAAAGTGCCACGCATGCTCAGAAGAAATTCCGACACGGGACAGCTCGTTCTGGTAAACTTAGTGTTCGCAATGGATACAGCACTTTCGTCACGCTGCAATGTTAAAAATGGTTTAATACAGCGCACTCTCTTCTTCTTTATAATGTGACAAGAATTAAGTCGTTTTGCTGCTCATATTCACACACACTTCTCACAAAGTTTTATTTGTGTTTTTTTAGTGGGATTCCCTCAATATATTGTTATTAGTTGTCACATCTGACAGTTTTATTTTTTTTTTATTTTTTTTTTTTGGATCTTCAGCCTTTTTTTTTCTTTAATGTTTGGATTTTTTCCAAGGCTGATCTTTGCTCAATGTTATTTTTATTTTTACTCCAGAATTTTTTTGTGTGTGTTTTGTGTGTCAAGTTACTCCAACACCATTGATATCTTTTATTATTTAATCTCCAGGAGATTGTTTGGTGTTGGTGTCCCTCGTTCATTTCACATTGTATATTTGAAATATACCTGAATCCTCACAAACAAACTGTCATTTTTGAAGTAAAACACATAGGAGAGTATAATTCAAAACAAAAATCCTTTATTAAGGGATCAGAACCAAACAAAGAGGAAGGCAACACTGGATCAACAGGAGAAATTAGCGAAGCCTTGGACCCCCACGGCAGACATCAATTCTTCAACATCAAAATTGGTGGCCTGAGGAGTCCATATGTAAGGGAGGGCAGTCTGGTCCAGAAGTCCCAGAGATCCGGATAGCAGCAGATGACATGTGTGTCCCCAGGCTGTGGTACCACAAAAGGCTGCATCTTTTGGCCAACCAGACTGAACCCAGGGCAATCACTGTCTGGTCTTCCTTCCACGCTTCCTTCCGGGCTGTGGCTGTGCAGTTGGAGATGTGGCAGGAGGAGGAGTAGGACCTGGAGGAGGAGGAGGAGGAGGACTGGGAGGACCTGGAGGAGGACTGGGAGGACCTGGAGGAGAGGGAGGAGGAGGAGGAGGACCTGCAGGAGGAGGAGGAGGACCATCCCAAAGCTGTGTGTGAGGTGTAATTTGGCCCCTCATACCTTTCTCCAGAGCCTCTGATATGAGGGCCTCACACATGGCTTTTTGGCCCTCCTCCATCCTCTGAATTTTATATGCTATGAATGCAGCAATGTTCTCCTGCCTGGTGTGGGGTGCTCCCAGGACCTCTGTAGCCCTCCAAAAGAATGCTATAGCCACCTCCTCTAGGGTACTCGTCCTACTGCCACTTTCTGTTTTCAGGTGTGGTGGAGGGACCTTGATATCAGCCAGCTGGCTCGGCCCGGCCACCTCCTGGCTGAGACTTCCCTGTGTATGAAAAAGGGACATGGTTGTAATGTTTTGCATCATCAATCACAATCCTAAATTAGTACTCCCAACTAACATCTAGTTATCATCATTGATTGGACAAGCAGAAATATTTAGAGGAATGCTATACCTGGCTCAATCTGGGCTCCTCCACATGTGGCCTTGAAGGACCAGGTTGGGCGTCAGAAGCCTCAGCCAGGGGGGAAGGAAGCGTGGAAGGAAGACTGGAGAGTGATGACCTGGGTTCAGTCTGGCCTGCCAGAAAGTGCAGCCTGTCATAGTACAGCATCCTGGGGACATAGATTTCATCTGCTGCTCCGGATCTCTGTGAATCCAGGACTTTCTTGCGCTCCCTTAGATATGTGCTCCTCAGGCCACCAATGAAAATCTTTAAATAAGTGATGTCTGCCGTGGGGATCACCTGCTTCACAATTTCACACAATTGCTCCAGTGCTGCCTTCCTCTTTGCTTGGTTCTTGAAATGGGGGTGTTTAATCTCCCACAGACAGGGCAGCTCACTTAGCATATCTATGAATACTGACATGAAGTCATTATCTTTCATTAAGATATCCATGTTCACTGCAAGACACAACACAAGACAAAGCCTAATGTCAGACAAAACTCTCCTAATCTTGTTACAATATAGGCCTCAATCTAGAAGCAGTATAGGCACAAGTTTGGCTCTTACCTTCGTTCTTACGATCGGCGCGTCCAATGCTCCTTCCTCCGCTCACAGATCGTACGTAATACGCACGCGTGTTACGCTTTATACACACTGCGCATGCGTGTAACTCCGCCCACCCCTGACGTTCTTTCTAGTCTATTCCCCGCCCCTTTTCGTTCGGCGCAGTGGGTGAAGAGCACATGGCGGAGTTACAGCAGGTGCGTGCTAATTCGAACAACGAGGAGGAGGAGGAGGAAAGCCCGGATCCAGGCACGTCCCGATCCAGAAGGAGACGTTTTAAGGCCACAAATATGTCGTTTGGGGAGATGTTGGAGATGGTCGACATCATGAAGAAGTCCGACTATGACGGAAAATATGGGCCTTACCCCAACCCCAACATCAGAAAGGCCAAGATCATGGCGAAAGTGGTCAGGAGTCTTGAGCGGAATTTCGGGGTACGAAGGTCTAAAGATCAGCTCAGGAAGCAGTGGTCGGACCTGAAGTTGAGAGAGCCAGAGCAGTACCGAAAGATCCGGAGAGTGCTGCAAAAAAGTAAGTAGTTGTGCTGTGTTCCTATTCTTTCTGTCTTTATTCCGTTCGTTCTGCTCCATATGCTTTTAGTAATTGTAACGTTTCAAAAGGTCAACTTTAATGTTCATGGGCCCATTATTCGTTCGTATCAAACATTTTTCTTTCGGCCTCTAGAACACCATTGCATTTTCACACATTTTTGGGGGCCTACTTGGATGCCAAATATTTGTTTGTGTAGATGGGTTTGTTACTAGAATGAAATGCAAACTAGATTGTGTGTAAGGAGAGGACACTGAGCAGCTGTTTTCACATCTGGACACTGGAGCACTAGTGTGGGACCCCAGAACACCCTTTTTATTAGGGGGGCCACACAGGTGCTCCAGTGTATGCTATAGGGGGGCTACATCTGTGAAGCTTGTACCAAACAGGTAAAGTATTGCAGCTTGACAAAGAGCAATAAAAAATATACATCTTGGAACTCGACTAAAATAGATAATTGTACCCCACTTCCAAGCAATGTTTCCTATTTCTAGTTCTGCCATCAAATATCTGTGTGCTAATTATACCATTTTTGTTTTACATAGGGGAGAAAAGACTCGGACACCCCTCATCCCAGGAGACCAGAGACCCCCCCCCCTCTGGAAGAAGGGGAAATACCAACCCAAGAAGCTGAGCAGGAGGAAGAAGAAGACGTGGTGGAGATTGGCACCACAACAGGTGAGTGTCTGCGACCACAGGCTCAGGTAAAAGAGATGGATGGTGGCAGATTTTTGAGACCTTTTTTTTGTTCTTTATCTCTTTTTAGGTGACCGTGATCCAGAACGCTTTACATCTGAAAGTGCCCAGATACTCATCGGGGAGATCATGGGGTGTAATCTCCTTTTGCAAAACATCCAGCAACAAATCACTGATGTTATTAAAAAAAATAATAACATCATTGATGTTTTGGGGCGAATTTAAACCCCACAAAATCACCTGTTTTATGTTACTAAAATTTTTACAATGTTTAGAAAAGCCAAATTTGGAGGATGCACACAGTGTGCCAACATGTGCTATCTGCCATCACAGGAGATCAATGGACGCGTTTTGGGGGTGCAACCCCTTCCTCAATTATAAAGTCGCATTGAGGAAGGGCTTGCTCCCCCAAAACACGTCCCTTGATCCCCCCTGATGGCAGATAGCACATGTTGACATTCTGAACTTGGTGTGCATCTTCCAAATTTGGCTTTTCCAGGGGTGATTTCCCCCCATCTGAACGCTATATCAAACACAGTTCCTAAATACTGATGTCTGATATAGCCTTCAGGTTTTACCATATGTGAACTTTGTAAGTTCAAGTTTTTTGGCTTTCTTGTTGGTTTTACACAGGCCTGTTTTATCTGAAATGGATATTTCGATTTTTGATAATGCTACTGCAAACATTGTTATACAACAAACATGTTGGTTTGTTTTAAAAACCTTGCGGAAATGCACATGTGATTGTGCAGCTATAAAAAAGTGCCTTACTCAAGAATGTGTGGATTATTGTCTCAACACTACAACACTTTTGGGGTGATGTAATTGCTGTTTTATGCACAAATGGGGGTTATTTCCTAAGGGCAATTACACTTTGCACTACAAGTGCAGGTTCAGTGCAGTTGCAAGTGCACTTGTAGTGAAATGTGTTTTGGCATTTAGGAAGTACCAGCCAACACTATTTTTTATAAGGTTACCCAATCACGACATTTTCTGCACTCAAAACATTTCTGTCAGGGTCAGCTAAAACAAACACAAGCAGTAAATGTCCACCAAGAATTTCTTTTGTTTGTTTTTTATTTTACAAAGGTGTCACAGATTCTCTGGCATATTGATAGCCCCCCTACCCGCAAAGAACTCCAGGTAGCGTAACCGGACATCACGGGCATTCAGGGAGGGCAAGCCAGGACGGCCACTTTCAAGCGCCGTCAGTGTTGATGGATTTGGGATTCCGGCCTCAGGCCCAACTGAGCCAGCATAGTTGGCTGAATGTTTTCTTAAAAAATTATGGAGAACACAGCAGGCAAGTATTATATGGTTCAGTTTATACTCCGCCATATGGATGGGTGTCAGAAATAATCGGAACCGGCTGGCCAGGATTCCAAATGTGTTCTCCACCACTCTTCGGGCTCTGGCCAGCCGGTAATTAAAAACCCTCTGTTCCGGGGTGAGGGTCCTCATCGGGAATGGCCGCATCAGGTGGTCCCCCAGCGCAAATGCTTCATCAGCAACAAACACAAATGGGAGACCTTCAACATTGTCCTCTGGAGGTGGCAAGTCCAAGTTGCCATTCTGGAGACGCCTGTAGAACTACGTCTGGGGGATCACTCCACCATCGGACATCCGGCCATTCTTCCCCACGTCCACATACAAGAAGTCGTAATTAGCCGACACCACCGCCAACATCACTATACTATTAAACCCCTTGTAATTATAATAGTACGACCCCGAGTTGGGTGGTGGGACGATGTGGACGTGTTTCCCATCAATTGCCCCTCCGCAGTTAGGAAAGTCCCACCGCTGGGCAAAGTGGGAGGCCACAGTCTGCCATTCCTGTGGCGTGGAAGGAAACTGTTGAGGAAAAAACAATAAACATTACTATTTTTTCACAGAAACATGGCAAGCAGATTATACACAAACATTATGGGGCAACCTCCAGATAGCATTTAATAAGGGGAATTTAACAAGGCCAAAGTATAAGGTACACCTATCATATTCCCCCTCCCCCCCTCTCAAGGGCCATTTCTAACATTATGGGGGGGGGAACTCTTGGACAGGTAACCAAAAATTTGTGGACACCACAAAAAAAGCCTCTGGCACTCTGCCTGAATTTAAAGCTAAAATAACATTAACAAACATTTTAGGGGGTGTTTGGGGTAAAGCACTACTATGGAGCTGATAAAATACATTGTTAAGTGACTACATGAGGTGAATATAGGGCAGGAGACACCATGCTGGAGAGGTTATTGAAGGGCAAATATGTATGAAGGACATAAAATAATAATTACATAAAAATCCAGCATGCATGAGAACAAAGGGGACATTCACAGCATATTCCAATCATGGTAATTAGGGAATGAGGAAAGAAATACAAGATATTAGCAAACATTCAATACAATAAAATATGATATAAAAGGATAAAAATCTTACCTTCATATACTCCTTCTGCAGGTCCTGGATGATGACAGAACAGGTCTCTGGGATAATGATCCCCAGAGCCTGGGGGGAGATGCCTGTCGAGAACTTCAAGTCCTGCAGACTTCTCCCTGTGGCCAAATACCGCAAGGTAGCGACCAACCTCTGCTCCGGAGTGATGGCTTGCCTCATGCAGGTATCCTGCCTGCTGATATAGGGGGACAGCGAAGCCAACAAACGGTGAAACACGGGGTCCGTCATTCTGAAAAAGTTCCTGAAATCATCAGGATTATTCTCACAGATCTCACGGAGCAAAGGCATATGAGAGAACTGGTCACGCTGAAGCAACCAATTCTTGGTCCATGAACTCCTCCCCACCCTGTTCATGGACTGGACTTGTGTCAAGGTCAGGACCCCAACACCAAGCCCCCGCACAGCACGAAATCTACGAGGAGTACGCATACGAAACATGGCTAGAAAACGGTCGGCTGCTCAGAACGAAGTAACAGAACGCACTGAAGAACAGCAAGGCCTGTGAAGAGCGACCTGAAAAACAGCAACGAGCAGGCAAGATCACACAGAAAACTCTGATACGAACTGACTGCACGCACTGAAGAGCAGATACAAACCCATAAGCACAAACTGAACGTCAGAAAACGATCTGAAAGCCACGAGTCTGAAAAAGCGCGAATCGTCTCTCACCAAACTTTTACTAACACGAGATTAGCAAAAGGAGCCCAAAGGGTGCCGCGCTTGGTTCTGAACCGGCCTTTTCTAGTCTCGTCGTACGTGGTGTACGTCACCGCGTTGTTGGCGATCAGAAATTCTGACAACTTTGTGCGACCGTCACTTTACATCAATTACAAAAGTCCATAGACCAATAACAGCATGTAGAAAATGGTATCTCCAAACAGGGTATTCCCAGGAAACAGTAAGTACTCCAGAACAGAATATGTATGAAAACGGGATCCACATGTAATCAAAAATGGGCATCCACAATGTAAATCCAGTAAAAGGAATATTTATTTCTTTATCACGAAAAAGGACTTTACATTAGATAAAAACGGGGCTAGAACAACCTACCCCACAAAAAATGGCTGCAGTCAACCAGTTCCTGGGTTTGGACGGTGTGCGTTCCACAGACCAAAGCATAGAAACCGGAAGCTGCCGGAAATTGACGTTGGCGTGTACCAAGTCTCGCCTTATGTGTTTCACCACTGGACGTCGTCTGAGGTGTAGCCATCTTGGTACACTTCAAGTCAATATATAGCAAGTGGAGGAACCATCATGGCTGAAACCAATTACACTAAGTGGCAAGGCAAAAGCCTGTGGACAATGGACCGCTCAATAATATACAAAGGGCATGTTTTAACAAACACAAGCACAAAATAAAAAGAAAAGTTTGTAAAAAATAGTTTTAAAAAATTAATAAATAAATGGGCTTATATGAATGCATCAAGGCCCCCTTGCGGTCGGAAATAAAATTCACATGCCGCGGTAGTACATTGTGTTTACACAGATTGGTTATGGTGACTTTACAGTTTGTGTTATAAAAAAAAAATATTAAAAAGTACACTTTTTTGGAGCAAGCGCTATCAGTTAATATATTCACCATTATAGGCTTACCGGAGGGGATAGCACAGATAGCAGTGGCTCATTTGCACTATTAATTCAGATCCACACACCTAGGCACGAGTGCTTTTTTCTTTTGTACTGCTAATTAACTATACAGTGCTCACTTCGCATTGTTTTTTACCTTTTATTAACCACTTGCTGACTGCCCTATAGTTTTACTGCTACAGGGTGGCAGCTGTGCGCAGGATTACATCTATTTATACGTGATTCAGCACGTGTGTGCCGCCAGTAGGCTGCTTTTGCTGTGGTTCTTCAGTCTTTACTCTATCCAAAATGTAAAAAAAAGTTTTGCTTATAGTTCTACTTTATGCGTAACTTTAGGCAGATGTTAAAAATGCACCATTTGATCTAGTTACTACAGATATCTAAATTTTTTTTTATATGAACTACTACTGTATTGTACATTATTGTCAGTTTAAAGCCGGGTACACACGGGCCGAAAGTTGAGAGACATTTGCCGGATGAAAAAAAACTGTCTGACATTCGGCCGGTGTGTATGTCAGTCTGTCCGCCAGAAGCCAGCCGTTTGGCCGGCTTCTGTCGGACGTGCATGCTGGAAAACCAGCAGCTGACGGCCTCACAATCAGCGCACTCAGAGTGTGCTGGCAGGGGTGGAGCCTCCCCCCTGTCAAAACACAATAGCTCAGCGGGAAAGATCGCTATAATAACTTTGCAAAGTTAAATGAAAACTAATAGCGTGTACCAAGCTTAACACTGGAAGCTTACTGAAAGGAAAAGTGAGCAGAACAATAACTTAATCAGTGCACTGGCACTCCTTCATTGTCTAGACCAGGGGTCTACCAGTAGATCGCGGACAGGTGACTGGTAGATCGTGGTCTGGGCTTGTTGACCCGCCATTCCAGAGCATCAAACAGAGTGCAATGCAGAGGGACTACTTGTAAAGTTGGAGCTGTAGTAGAAAGCAAGGAATGCATAAGCTATGCCTCCTCTGTAGTGCTGGCTCCTGTCCCATGCAGAGTGATTCCAACTGCACTCCATCTTTTATGCTGTCTAGAGGTCTCCAGAGTAGTACCAGCAGCAAGAAAGTAGAGATCTTCAGATCAGTGTGAAGCAATACACTGGGCATAATAGTATAGGGTTGCTTTCACATTGATGTGCTATGGTTTACCCACACCGCAGGTGCCGTGGAGTGTACTTTCTTAATGCAGGAACTTTGGTGAGCTTTCAAAAAGTGAAGTTGTTTTGCTGCTGATATTCACACAGAGTTCTGACAAACTTATTTCTTTATTATTTCTCGTGATCTCCCGAATAATCTTTATTGTTTTTAAAGCCAGATCTCCATAATAATGTTTAGAATTATTTTTTATAGTCATCTTTTTTTTTTATTTTAACCAAGATCTTCTGTTTTTGGATTATTTTTAAATTAGTTTCTAGTGATCTCCATAATTTTTGTTTTGGTGTGTCAAGTTTCCACAATAACATTATTATCTTGTATTTTTATAAAGCTCAAGGAGGTTGGTGTTGGTGTCCCTTGTTAATTTGACATTGTATTTTAGAAATGTACCTGCCTACTCACAAACAAACTGTCCTATTTGAAGAAAAACACATAGGCAAGTTTTTTCTAAAAGATTTTATATTTAAAAAAAAAAAAAAAACATTTATTCTGGCTCTTAATAACAAAATAAAGAGGAAGGCAACGCTGGAGAAACTGCTTGAATTTGCGAAGCCTTTGGCCCCCAGGGCACACATCAACTGTTTGTAAATTAAAATTGGTAGCCTGAGAAGTCTATATAATAGGGAGCACAATCTGGTCCAGGACTCCCAGAGATCATGAACAGCAGTAGATGACATATATGTCCCCAGGCTGTGGTACTACAACAGCCTGCGTCTTCTGTCAGACCAGACTGAACCCAGGCCATCACTTTCTTTTCTTCCTTGCAGCCTTCCGTCCACGCTTCCCTGCAGCCTTCCTTGGAAGCTGTGGCTCTGGAGGTGGACTTGTGGCAGGAGGAGGAGGAGGAGGTAGATGTGTGAGTGCAACTAAGTGCATGTTATCACTCATTTGGCCCCTCAACCCCTTATGAATGGCCTCAAAAATAATTTTCTCACAGATGAGGCATTGGCCCTCCTCCATTTGCTGCAATTTGGCAGCTACATGGCAGCCATAGGTCTCTTTAGCATCGGGGGGCTTTTCTGGGCCGCATTAGCCTCTTTAATGAGGCCCGCTGCTGCCTCCTCCACGTTACTCCCCTTTCTGGCCCTTTTTGTTGGAAGGCAGAGGGGAGGCACCTGGGATTGGGTGTGGTTACTGGGCCTGGCCACCTCCTGGCTGACTTACCCCCACCTCCTCCTGTGTGCCACATTCCAGAGCCTCGTCCTGGGTGAGGTCTTCCTGTGTATGAAAAAGGGACATAGTTTTAGTTTTTGGTTCATCGATCACACACAATTTTCAGCTCATGACTGTTGCAAATTGAATGTTAACAAATAGAAAAGACTATCATTCTGAGCCCAGCATTTTTCATTCTTGTCACAATCATTTTTTGCCCCTACTGTCTATTGATATGTAAAACACTTTTTGTTAAATCATTAATTTCTTATCAATGATAACATCTAGTTAACAACACTACTTTTCGGACAATAAATACTGTATGTTAAAAAATACTATACCTGTCTCCAGCTGGGTTCTTCAACTTCTTCCAGGATGGAAGGCCCAGGTTGGTCCTCAGAAGCCTCAGCTGGGGTTGAGGGAAGGGTTGAGGGAAGGCTGGATGGAAGTGTAGAAAGTGATTCCCTGACTTCCATCTGGTCTTCCAGAAACCGCATCCTGTTGTAGTACCACAGACTGGGTACATACACATCCTCTGCTGCTGCTCCTGATCTCATGGAAGCATGGACCTTATTAAGCTCCTTCATATACGTGCTTCTCAAGCTACTAATTTTGTTATCCACAAACTCGATGTCTGCGTTGGGGACCTGCGTCTTCACAAATTGCAGCAGTTTCTCCAGCGATGGCTTCCTAGCTGGTTTATTGCAATGTAATGCGTTTTTAACCTCCCACAAATTACGCATATCCTTGTATTTGTCAATGAAATGGCTCATGAATTCCGAGTCTTTGAATTGTTTCATATTTGCTGCAAGACAAAATACAAGACAAAAACACTAATATCAAGCTAAACTCTCCTAATCTTAACCCAATATAGGCTTCAATCTCGAATCAGTATAGGCCACTGATGTCCCAAGTTAAAATGTTACCTTCGTTAGAACGCTTCCGGTCCTCCTTCCTACGCACACAGAACGTAGGTACGACACGCTTTATTAGCTTTATATACACTGTGCATGCTTGAAACTCCGCCCACGTCGCCTGCCCCTGACGTTCTTTCTAGAATATTCCCCGCCCCTTCTCTTTCGGCGCAGTGGGAGATGAACATAGCGGAGACACAGTAGGTGCGTAATAGCAGTAACGAGGAGGAAAGCCCGGAGCCAGAAACATCCCAATCCCGGAGGAGAAGATTTAAGGCCTCAAATATGGCCTTTGTAGAGATGGTGGAGATGGTGGACATCTTGAAGAGGGCCGACTATGAAGTGTGGACCGTACCTAAACCCAAATGTGAGAAAGGCCAAGATCATGACTAAAGTTGTGAAGAGTCTGCACAGGAATTTTGGGGTACGACAATCCAAGGAGCAATTGAGGAAACGCTGGTCAGACCTGAAATTGAGGGAGCAGGATCAGTACAGAAGAATCAAGAAAGTGCTTCTAAAAAGTAAGTAGTTGTCGTGTGTTCCGATTATTATTATTACTTGCATGCTGCTCCATGTGCTTTTCTTTACTTTTGTACAGTTTAAAATGGTAACTTTCAGGCTCGTGGGCACAGTAATCGTTCGCAGTAAACATTGTTCGTTCACCAACTAAATACGATGTTTTAGGCAGATACAGGGTTAACTACATTTGGTCATGCTAATTTGAATTAAAAGAAGTTTAGGACATTGTTGTCTAGATGTGTTTGTAACTAGAATGAATAGCAAACTTGATTCAGTGTAATGTAAGGAGAGGACACTCAGCAGCTGTTTACACATCTGGACTCAGGAGCACTAGTGTGGGAAACAAGAACAAACTTTTTAGGGTATCCCACACAGGTGCTCCAGTGGATACTATGGGTGTCTACATGTGTGAAACTGCTTTGTTAAGGGAATAAATAATGTCTTCAACTTGGAACTCTGCCCAAACAGACAAATGTACCCCACTTACAAGCAATGTTTCATATTAATATTTCTGGCCTTAAATATCTGTGAGAAAAGACTCGGGACATCTGAGGACTCCAGGAACCCCCCCCCCACCTCCTGAAGAAGGGGAACAGAGGACACCACAACCTCAGGATGTGGAGGAAGGAGAGGTGGTGGAAATTGTCACCACATCAGGTGAGTGTCTGACACCACACATTCAGGTAATAGATGTATGCCTGCATATTTATAATACATGGTGTGTATTTTTTCTTTTAGGTGATGTGCATGTTGTGGAAGAACAATCTACTCACTTTTACGACTGACAGTGCACAAAGGCTAATCCAGGACATAATGTTTTGTAGTCGGGATTTAGACCTTATAAAGGAAAAAAACAAGGAGATTGAACAAATGAAAAACATGATTGATGTATTAGGGAGAATCTAAATCCAAAAAAAATTACAACTTTTTTCTTTTTAACTGAAAATTTAAATAACCTTTTATACATTTTAAAAGCCAAATTTGGAAGATGCACATAGTGTGTCAACATGTGCTATCTGCCATCAGGGGATATCAATGTACGCGTTTTGTGGGTGCAACCCCTTCCTCGCAACTCTAGTAGGTGAGAGGAAGGGGTTGCACCCCCCAAAACACGTCCATTGATCCCCCACGATGGGAGATAGCACGTTGACATTAGGCATGGGATCAGGAGGGAAATCTCCATTTTGACTCCCAATTTGTGTGCATCTTCTAAATTTGGCTTTTACAGGGATGGCATCTCCCCATCTGATGAAGGCAAGATCAACACATTTTTAACACTATAATGTCTGATATTGCCTTCAGTTTTTCAATGTTGAACTTTGTAAGTTCCTGAGTTGTGTATGTTATGTTTTAAAACATGCCTGTTTATGTACCAAAAAATATTTTCAAGGTAAAAATTTATAAAACCAAGATTTTTTTTTTTTTTTTACCAAAAAAGGTTTTACAACGCACATGTGCATGTGCACGGAGTAAAAGGTTTTATACTCAACAATGTGTGGTTTCTTCTTTCAGTGCTCAATACCAAATTTTTTTAAGTTGGTGTTTACAGTGACAATGGGTGTTATTTATTAATGGAAAAACCACTTGGCACTACAAGTGCACCAGGAGAACCTAGGAGACAGATAAAAGAAACACAAACAGTAAATCAAATTCAAGATTTTATCATATCTTTTTTTTTATTATTTTGAAAATATTTAAAGCAATGGCCCCCTACCCGTAAAATATTCCACATATTTTTGACGCACTTCACGGGCGCTTTGGGGGGGCAAGCCAGGATGGCCAACCATCTTCTCCGGGGTGAGGGTCCTCTGGGGGAATGGCCTCATCATGTGATCACCCAGACCAAACGCTTCATCAGCAATAAAAACAAACATGAGTCCTTCCACGTTCTCTTCCGCAGGTGGCAATCCCAAGCCACCACTCTGGAGACGTGTGTAGAACTCAGTCTGGGCAAAGACTCCACCATCCGACATCTGGCCATTATTCCCCACGTCCACATAGAGAAACTCGTATGCTGCTAACTTCACCGCCATTAACACAATACTATGAAACCCCTTATAATTAAAATAGTATGACCCCGAATGGGGTGGTGGGATGATGTGGACATGCTTTCCATCAATTGCCCCTCCACAGTTGGGAAAGTCCCAACGGTCGGCAAAGTGGGACGCCACAGTCTGCCATTCCTGTTGCGTTGAAGGAAACTGTGGAGTCAAAACCTAAAAAACAAAGTTAGTATTTTTGCACATAACATTGCAAGCACACAAACATCCTTGGCCAACATCAGCATAAACATTTATTTTTGAGGAGTATTTAAAGACAAAAATATAAGGTCCACTTATCAGATTCCTCACCCCCTCTGTTGGCCCATTGTAAAAATTTTGGGGGGGTTATAATTGAGTTTGGGAGCCAAAAAAAAGCCTCTGGCACTCTGCCTTAATTTAAGGACAACAATAACATTTTAGGGGGTATTTAGGGTAAAGCACTACTATGGAGCTGACAAAATACATTGTTAAGTGACTAGGCTAGGTGTATATGGGCCCAGGATAGCATGCTGGGGAGGTTAGTGAAGGCAAATATGCATGAAGGACAAAAAAGGAGCATTAAAAGCTTACAGCATGCATGAGGACAAAGAGGACATTCACAGCATATTACAATCATGGCAATTAGGGAATGATGAAAGAAATACAAAACATTAGCATACATTAAATACATATAATGTGATGTTAAAGGAGAAAACTTACCCTAATATAGTCCTTCTGCAGGACATGTATGATGGCAGAATGGGTCTCTGGGATAATGATCCCCAGAGCCTGGGGGGAGATGCCTGTAGAGAACTTGAGGTCCTGTGTACTTCTCCACGTCGCCAAGTACCGCAATGTGGCGACTTGCCTCTGCTCCGGAGCGATGGCTTGCTACATGCAGGTGTCCTGCTTCCTAATCTAAGGGGACAGCAAAGCCAACAGATGGTGAAAAACGGGGTCCATCATCCAGAGAAAATTCCTAAAATCATCAGGATTATTCACCTGCATCTCACGCAGCAAAGGCATGTGAGAGAATTGGTCACGCTGGAGCAACCAATTCTTGGTCCATGAACTCCTCCCCACCCTGTTCATGGACTGGACCTGGGTCAAAGCAAGAACCCCAACACCAAGCACCCGCATAGCACGAACTCAACGGCAAGCACGTACCCGCAACATGGCTTCAAAATGGTCAGCTGGTCAGTACGAACTAATAGAACGCACTGAAAAACAACAAGGCCTGTGAAGAGCGAGCTGAAAATCAGAAACGAGCGGACAAGAACGCACTGAAAAACGGATACGAACTGACTACACGCACTGAAAACTAGATACAAACCCACAAGCACAAACTGAAGAGCAGTAACGGACTGAAAAACACAAAAGCTGAAAAGCACAAAAGCTGAAAAGCGCGAATTGTCTTCCACCTAACTTCTACTAACACAAGATAAACACGAGATTAGCAGAAGGAGCCCAAAGGGTGGCACACTGGCTATTGAACTTCCTTTTTCTAGTGCCGTTGTACGTCACCGCGTTCTTGACGGTCGGAATTTGGTGTGACCGTGTGTATGCAAGACAAGCTTGAGCAGAATCCCGTCGGAAAAGCATCATACCTTTTTCCGATCAAAATCCCGATCGTGTGTACGCGGCATAATGGTTCGTTTACATTTGTTTGGGGGGTGGTAAAACCCCATAGTTGGGGGTTTTTTCACATTTTTTTTATTTATTCAAAAAAGACAAGACCCACAGGGTCAACAAAATGAGGATACAGAAGCATATTATAATCTGAGATCGCAGATGGTGATACATATCACAACAGTTTGTAATAATACAGAAGTGGTGTGTTCATTGATAGGGATTAGATGCATCCCTAGGATTTAGTACGACAAAACAGTCTAGGTGAATAGATGCCCTAGGTATAGTCTATATCCCAGATCCTATGTCAATATTTCTGCATACGTGATAGTAAAATAAAGTGTTATTCCATGAATCTCGTCTCTTACAGTTTTCTTGTTACTAAAGAACAGTGAAAGCAGGTGGAGGTAGCTAGAAAGCAAGCAAAGTGAGACGGAAAGAGGGAGAGAAAATGAGTAGTGGGGGGGAAGAAAAGTAAGACGAGTAAAGGGTGCGAGACCAGAATAGACGGGGCAAGGACTGGTGAGACCCTGGTTGACTCAGAAGGGCCATAGTGCGTGGACTTGCAGACATGTCTGCGTTGTCAGGGGGCCAAAAGGGCAGCACCCTCTGGGGAGAGAATGAACAGATTCCATAGCGCCCACGTCTTGGAGTATTTTTCCTGTTGGTGTCGTGCGGTGAGAACCAGATCCTCCAGCTTGTTAATATCTTCCACCTTCCGGAGCCAACTGGCTATGTTCGGTGGGGATTGCTTCTTCCAGTTAAGTGGGATACATGATTTAGCGGCATTCAAAAGGTGACTTACAATGGATCTTTTGTAAAACTTAGCCGAGATGGTGGAGACATGTAGTAAGAGGAAGGCTGGGTAATCCGGGATAGTATATTTTGTGAATTTCTGAATGATTGTTCGGACTGTGGACCAAAAGTGGGATAGTTTCGGACAGGACCAAAATACGTGCAGTAGCATTCCCCTGTTCCCCTGACATCTCCAGCAGAGTGCGGATGTGTCTGGGTAGTATTTCTGTAGTACATGGTAGGTGAGATACCACCTGGTTAATAGCTTGTAGTTGGTCTCCTGTATTTTTGTGCAGATGGAGGATTTTAAAGTGAACATAAGGATGCGTTGAATTTGGGGGAAGGTGAATGTTCTGTTCAGATCTTTTTCCCATTTATCTATAAAAGGGAGGGTCAGCTGTTCTATCGGGGAGGCCAGGAGATTGTACGTCATGGAAAGAACCCGTGGAAGGGTACCGTCTGTTGAGCAGTGTTCCTTGAATGTCGTTAAAGGTTAGCCAAAGTGTTGTGGGTTTGGTATGGACATAAGGTAATATCATAGTTGGACGGTCGTCCAGAAAGGAAGCTTGAAAGGACCCGTGTCATTCCTCAGTGTCTCCAGAGAGGGCCACGAATCGTTTACCAAGAAGTGTTGTGCCCGGGTTTGGTTTGCCGCAGTGAGTGCTGCACTAACACGGGGATCTAGCCCGGGAGGGAACTGCGGATTTATATAATATAATAGGGAACAGCAGTGAATCGAGTGTGGACAGAGAATATTTAAGGCAAACTTGGGAGCCTACGCGGAGTGTCGCACCTAGTAGGGGATGCTTTTTCAGCGACGGCGGCAGGTGATCATAGCACCAGATGGCTCCCTTTAATGACAATTGTGTTTGGGCTTGTTCCAGATGTGTCCATAGCTTAGAATGGCGATGGCGGCACCAGTCTATGACTCTACCAAGATTAGTAGATTGGTAGTATTTCTTTACATCGGGGATTGCCAAGCCACCCCTGATTTTGGGAAAGGTCATAAGGTGGCGGGGTAGGTGAGGCTTCTTGTTTGCCCAGATGAATCTAGTGAACAGTGTATGCACCTGTCTAAAGTACTGAAGAGGGATCCGAATAGGAAGTGCCTGAAGCAAGTAGAGGAAGTTGGGCAAGATACACATCTTAATCAGGTTGCACCTACCGAACCACAAGTGAAGGCCCTTGTGCCAGGATTCCAACAGGGTTCTGGTTTTAGTTAGTAGTGGCAGAAGGTTTAGTGCAAAGGCACGGGACAGGTCGGCAGGTACAAAAGTGCCCAAGTATTTCAGAGCAGTACTTGTCCATTTAAAATTGAAATTAGAGCGAAGCAAAGACATGAGGACAGGTGGCAATTTCGCGCCCATGGCTTCCGATTTGCTGTAGTTTATCTTCAGGTTGGATATAGCTCCGTAGATTTCGAATTCTGGAAGAGGTTCGGGAGTGAGATGGAGAGATTCATTAAGGAGAAAAGTAAGTCATCTGCATATGCGGAGACTTTATGTTGGGTTTCCCTGATTGTGAGGCCTTGGATGTCTAGGTTCAGTCTGACTTTACAGAGGAACGGCTCTAGGGATAGGGCAAATAAAAGGGACGACAGTGGGCAGCCCTGTCTAGTACCATTCGCGATTGGGAAGGGGTCTGATAGGAGTCCGTTGGCCTTGATCTGCGCTGTAGGGGTTGAGTAGATTTGAGCAATCCACCTAATTATGGTATCCCCTAGTCCGACCTGTCTAAGAACTGCAAACATAAATTTCCAGTCGACACGATCGAACGCCTTCTCAGCATCGGTGCTAAGAAACACAGCGGGCGTGCGAGTCTGATTAGCGATGTGTATCAGATTCAGGACTTTAGTTGTACTGTCCCCAGCTTCCCTAGTGGGAATAAATCCCACTTGATCTAAGTGGACCAGGTCTTGGAGATGTCTGTTGAGGCAGGTCCCTAGGATCTTGGTGAACAACTTGAGATCCGTGTTTAGGAGGGAGATGGGTCTATAGCTGCTACATAGTGTCGGGTCTTTGCCTTCTTTCGGGATGACGGAGATATGCGCCCTTAGGGTATCACTGGGGAAGGCTGCCTCCGTGCCCAGATCATTGAAGAACTGTACCATACGAGCACTTATTATCGAGAGCAAGGTCTTATAGTATTGAAGGGTAAGGCCGTTGGGGCCCGGGGCCTTACCCGACTTGGTTGAGCTAAGAGCCTGTGCCAGCTCTTCCGGAGTTATTGGGGCGACTAGTTCATCTCTACTTTCCGATGATAGTGTAGGGATCTGAGCAGATGATATGTATTCATCTATCCGGGTTTGGGAACCCATTAGTTGCAGGTAAGTTATATAGGGACATGTAGAAATCCCGAAACGCGTTGGTAATTTGGGTAGGTAATCTAATCTTTGGGTCAGTCGGTGTTGTGATTTGACGGATGTATGTTAGTATTTTATTATCCCTAACTGTTCTGGCTAGAATTTTCCCACACTTGTCTCCAGATTCGTATGTCGTAAGGCGGCATTTTTGCAGTGCTGCCTTGGCCCTGTAGCAGAGGAGGTCGTTGATTTGGACCTGAAAGGGAGGTCAATTCAGTGTCTAAGGGGGGGTGGGGAAGCATTTATGTTGGGACTCGATGGTGTGAAGTTTGAAATGGAGCAGCTCCAGTTGTCTTTCCCTTTCCCTCTTGATCTGAGCGCCGTGTTTTATAAGGATACCTCTAATGACAAGTTTGTGAGCTTCCCACACTATTCCCGGGTTGCAGTCTGCTGTTTGTTTGGAAATAGAACCGCAGTTCCCTGGTTACCTCCTCTAGAACCTCCAGTATCTGTAGGAGGCTTTCATTTAGCCGCCAGAAGCGTGTCCTCTAGGAGGTGACGTCAGAGAGTGCATAAGTCAGCGAGATGGGGGCATGATTAGACCATGTCCTTTGTCCGATGGAGGAAGCACATACTGCATGAAGCTGGCTATGGGGTATAAGGAAGTAATCTATTCCCGTGTAGATTTTGCGGGGGGGGGTGGGGGGATAGAACGTATAGTCCCTTTTCCCTGAGTGTTGAAGGTGCCATACGTCCACCAGTTGGGTTCTGTGCAGAGCCTGTGCAATCCGCTTGTGAGAGCCCGTGGGGACAGAGGAAGAGCCTAAAGACGGGTCTACTGTGGGGGCCAGGGGGACATTAAGATCCCCTCTGAGAATCAGTTGGCCTTCTTGCAAGTCTGAAAGTTTGGCTAGAGTACGGCGGATAAAAGAATCCTGATGATCATTCGGGGCGTTTATAGTCGCTAGTGTCAATTGTACATCAATTGTACATCCCTCTCCATTTATCATGGAGCCTCGCAAGGTCCAGGGCAGTTTACTGGATAGAAGGATGGAGACTCCTCTAGATTTCGTTTTGTTAGTAGAAGGGGGTCGAATCTGTTTTTAAGGACGGGCAATTTATCTTCTATAAAATGAGTTTCTTGAATGAAGACTATGTCAACCCGCACCCACTTTAAATCATTCATGAGCATGTTCCGTTTTTCCGGCGTGTTCAGGCCTTTCGCGTTTAAGGAGTATATCTGTAAGCCGTCCATTGTCAACCAGGGTCGTAGGGGAAAAAGATATAGCAAGAAGAAACAGAAGAGGGAGAGGTGGGGGAAAAGTAGGAGAGAAGGAGGAAAGAAGGCCCCCGAGGTGTAGGGGAGTTAGAGAAAGGTCAGAGGTAGGATATGAGAATTAGGGTGAATAATTGTAGAGGGAAGAGCCAAGAGAATGTGAGAATAGAGCAGTAGTATAGGATATTAAGTAGAACAAATATAGAAGAGGCTGCCATGAGAGGAAGCAGCCTCCGTCTAAAACTAGTGCTAAAAGCAAAGCCTTGCAAAAGACGCTCTCCAGTCAGTAAACTGGGGATTGAACGTAAGCCTATTGGGAGGAGAGGTTGGACAGAGCTGGGAGAAGAGCCTCCGGCCCAATCCACCCCACCCAGCAATGGTATTTTTGAACATAACCGAACGGCATGAAATCAACATTTGCAACATAACATGTGGTCATGTAAGGCATGACTAAAGACCGAGCTTTGATCTAAAACTAATGCCGCGTACACACAGTCGGATTTTCCGACGGGAAATGTTGGATGTGAGCTTGTTGGCTGAAAGTCCGACCGTGTGTATGCTCCATCGAACATTTGTTGGCGGACTTTCCGCCAAAAAATTTTGGCTAGCGGGTTCTCAAATTTTCCGCCAACAAAACTTTGTTGTCGGACTTTCCGATCGTGTGTACAGAAGTCCATTGCACAAAAGTTCACGCATGCTCGGAATCAAGCAGAAGGAGCCCAAAGGGTGGCGCACTGGCTATTGAACTTCCTTTTTCTCGGCTCGTCGTACATCTTGTACGTGACCATGTTCCCACGTTCGTAATTGTTGGCCAACATTTGTGTGACCGTGTGTATGCAAGACAAGTTGGAGCCAACAACCTTCGAACAAAAATCCACGGTTTTGTTGTCGGAAGGTCTGATCGTGTGTACGAGGTGTATACGGGGGTGTCTCCAGCTGCAGGTGGGTCATGTCCTCTGCAAGTGCAGCACACCATCCCATCGTCACCTATCCTACCCCATCATAATCAGTTGTGTGTTCAGTCCAGCCCCGCTGCCCCGGGTTAGGGGCCAAGCGGGGTCCCCCCCCAAGGGGCCAGGAGCCATTAGGAAAGTCCCCGCTCTAGACCTCTTGTGTCAAGTCCCGCGTGCCCATTTCTTTCACGTATTACATATATCTAGCATTAGCTACAGTATATAATTACAGTTAAGCAAACAGTAAGGAATTTGGTTTTGCATGGGGAGAGACAATCATGGCACATTGCAAGCAGGAAGCAACATTGGCAGCATAGAAGGAGCATGTCTTGTAGTGCGGTGTTGATGGAGCCTGCAAGGTCAGGTACCCAGCTGCACGTATAGCCGCATCATGTCAGTGATGGCAGGGAATAAACATGTGCAAAATAGTACCTTTTGAAATTTCTTGCTTTCTTGGTTGCAGGGGGTCAGTAGGCAGTTCTGGTAGAGGGAACTTGTGTAGGGCAGTTCTCTGCAGGCAGCCCTGCACAGTACCAGGGTCTCCCCTCAGTATGGGGTGGCTATATAGTTGCACCGGCCTGGGGGTGTACCAGAACCATGGGTAGGAGCAGGGCAAAAGAAAAAAAAGAAAAAAGAGAAGAGGGGGGTCCCCGATGGGGTTCCACATCAGTTCTGGTGTAACTATCCAGCAGTGAGCCATCCTCCGGTCGGGTAAGCAGCAAGGGCAGAGGCAGTCAGGGGGTGAAGCATAGCATGGCGGTTGGCTTAGGACTCACGTGACCTTTCTATGGAAGGTGCCTGGGATCTTCTCCTGTTTCGCTGCGTGCCGGCTTGCGGCAGGCCCCGGTGCGTGAAGAGGCCCGATCGGCCGGTGGGACGTGGGAGGAATTGGAGCCAGTCCGGGACCTGGATGGGGTCTGATTCAAGGAAGGAGAAAAGAGTCGGCAGCTCCGCAGGCGTGTGGAGGGTAAAGGAGACCGCGTCCTTCCAGAAAGTGACCACCAGCGGGTAACCCCAGCGCTATGTACAGCCTAGCTGCTTTGCCAGCTCCAGCACCGGGAGTAGGAGGACCCTTGTCATGAAGATCCTGCCAGTAACCGGTGTCCCAGGTGCACGGGAACTCGGCCACGGGTCCCATTGCGCATGCGCGCGCGTTCACGGGTGCGGTCACGCACGGGCACCTGGTTCCAGTCCAGCTTCCAGTCTGCTATTGCCTGCTGTTGTTCCTGGTTCCAGCGTTCCAGGCTATCTTCTGCTGTGTTCCAGTCCAGCGTTCCAGGCTATTACCTACTGTTGTTCCTGGTTCCAGTCCAGCTTCCAGTCTGCTATTACCTGCTGTTGTTCCTGGTTCCAGTCCAGCTTCCAGTCTGCTATTACCCGCTGTTGTTCCTGGTTCCAGTCCAGCTTCCAGTCTGCTATTACCTGCTGTTGTTCCTGGTTCCAGTCCAGCTTCCAGTCTGCTATTACCTGCTGTTGTTCCTGGTTCCAGTCCAGCTTCCAGTCTGCTATTACCTGCTGTTGTTCCTGGTTCCAGTCCAGCTTCCAGTCGACTATTACCTGCTGTTGTTCCTGGTTCCAGTCCAGCGTTCCAGGCTATCTTCTGCTGTTGTTCCAGTCCAGCGTTCCAGGCTATTACCTGCTGTTGTTCCTGGTTCCAGTCCAGCTTCCAGTCGGCTATTACCTGCTGTTGTTCTTGGCTCCAGTCCTGCATTCCAGTCTCTGTCCTCAGTCTACTCTTCAGGTTCCTGACTCCAGAGGGTGCCACCACTACTGGACTTTCAGCAACTGTTGATCCTGCCAGGCACCCATACCACTCTTCACTCCTGGCCCTCTGTCTCCATTCCAGGGGAACGGGAGTGGGAGCTGTAAGGGAGGTCTTTTCCTGCACTTCAGGCTCACAACCTACCAGGTACGTGACAACCCTTCTTCGCATTTTCGCCCTAGAGAGGTCTGGCAGGAGTTTAATCCTGGCTCCATCGTGGTCTACATCTCCGTGTTCCCAGGCCCTGCGTAGGATGTCCTCCTTCTGCTTGTAGCGGTGGAGTCTGCATACCACATCCCACAGTCTGTCTGACGACCTTGGGCCCGGCGCTCTGTGGACTCTGTCGAGCTCGAGCTGCATGGGAGGGACCTCCAAGACTCTGCGGAAGATTTCAGCAACTGTCTCCCCAGGTGTTCGGCCTCCGTGGTCTCTGGGACACCATGGAGCCGCAGGTTGTTGCGGTGACTCCAGTCCTCGATATCTTCCATGTGGAGCTGTAGTGCGATGGCCGTGGCACGATGGGTGTCTCGGGATTGCTCCAGGGCCGATACTCGATGCCAGAGTAGAGATAGACGCTTCTCTTATGATCACCCTGTCTGAGAGCGTGTTCATGTCGTCTCTCACTTCCTGGATGTCTCTGCGGTAAGTTTCTTCCAGTCAGAGGATCAGGGCCTCAATGTCCATTCTGGTGGGGATAGCTTGTAGTAGCGACCGAATGTCCTGGTCGAATTGGCTTGCACCTTGCAGTTGCAGTCAAAAGGCTGCCGGTGTCTCTGGGAAACAGTCTGAAGTATTAGAGGGGCTGGGAGACGGTGACTGCAAGTCTGGGGCTTAGGCCCCCTGGGGAGAGCCGCGTGGAGCCGCCACTTCAGTGCCCGGGGAGAGTCCCTGAATCTGTGAAAAATTGTGTTGTATATCGCCTTTAGACGTGCTTGAGCGGGTCATCCATGTTGAGGCTCTCAGTCTATGTCATTTTGCCGATAGCATGCCAATGGAATCAGGTTGATTGGAAGGGCAGGGTAAGGCTAGGAGCTCTCAAAATGTGTAACTTCACTCGGCCATGTCCAGGCCACACCCCCCCCATAGTTGGGTTTTTATCACCTTGCCCCAATCGCATCCCTTTTAGCTGCAGTGGCCAGGGGTGTACACATGCCACAGCAGGTGTTATACCCCCTCTCATGGTTGGTGTAGCACCTGCCAAGCAGGACCCTTTCAAGTGAATGAGGCCTCTCTGCAAGTGCCCTGCAACCTTGAGCAGTACAACAAACAAGGGGTTAAAGCAGACAGTGACCTGCTTTAGCCCCTTGTACCCAGCAGAATCATGCAGTTGCGGGGAACTTGCAGAAGGCCCCAGTTTACTTGAATGGGTCGTGATTGGCAAACGGTAGCGCCCACCAAAGGCAACAGGAGGTTTAATTACTGCTGAGACATATGTGTACATCTTTTGGCTGCTGCCTCAGCAGCTAAAGAAGGTAAGGATTGGAGGTGGTAAAACCACGACTCAACTACAGCATTTTACCACCACCCACCTTTACATGTAAATGAGCCCTAAGGGTGCCGCTGCCAGATGCAACTAAGGGCTCATTCTTCTGAAAGCGATCCGCGTGTGTGACAGGTGGTGAGGAGGTGTTGTATTACCTGCTCACCACCAGATTTAAACCCATGATTGCCAAACCTACCGATTGTGACACTGTAGTATGGCAATTAGATTTTTAAATCAGGTGTGTGGAGGCGACACTGTGCCAGGTGATCATTGACTTCTCCCATGTTGTTCAGGTAGACATCCCCCTCTTTAAGGTTGCCTACCCCCGGTCTAGCAAAGGGCTAGGGATAGGTCAGTGACCCAGCTGCATTGCTCAACTGCAGTGAAAAAAGGGGGTCAATCGTTTGGCTGTGCAGAGTGGCAGGTGCACCTGCATAACAGTTACAGCAGAACAGAAGTGCAATTGGAGACAATATATATATATATATATATATATATATATATATATATATAAAATAATACCAGCTGTGTATTTATCTGTCTTCTTGGAGTTCAGATTTAAATTCACTGGGAGAGACATCACTGTTTTCACAATCCTAGTAGATACAGGTAGGTCTCCTATCTGTAACCACAGGTAAAGGGAATCTTTCACAAATCTTCTTTTTGCAGTTGCTCTTCTCTGGCTTACAGGCTACATACAGTTACAGGGCAGTGACCTGACTTGTAAAGAAGGTTTATGGGAATGTGTGAGAATAAAATTAGGAAACTTTCCACTACCAACTTGTTTTTAAAGGTGCACACTCTTGGGTCATCATAATAATCCTGAAACAAGAAGACAGTATGGAAGATTTGTTTTTTGCTTTTTTTTTAGACTTCACTGGGTACATACTTGTCCTAGGGGAGTGACGTACCTGGTGGGATGGTAGGATACGGTTAATAACCTTAAAGCATTTACTATCTATCACTTTATGTTCTCTTTAATTGGTTTAGTTTTCCTGTCCTGGGACTAGCATGCAGGCTGTCAGAGAATAGCAGCTGTCATCACTGCTTTTCATGTTCCAGTTATGGATGGACACCAGAGAGTCATTCATAATTTCAGAGTCCAAAAAAAAGCAGTGTAGCAATAACTAGGTTCCCCCTCCTCACCTTCTAAGGGCTGGTTTGCTTCCACTTCATTTAATTTAGTTACTCCAACAATCCTTACCGAAGGAACCAAAATAAGTTATACAGTCAAGAGGGGAACTGTAGGGATCTCTGCTGGATTTTTACTTATCTTGCATTGTTACTTAGATACATAGTTAAATAGTAGGTGAGGTTGAAAAAAGACACAAGTGGGAGCGTGGCTTAGCAATGGAAGCGTGAGGACGCTCACCTCGGAGCTCTGCACGGGGAAGCCCTGAGAACGGCCCGTCGGACTGTCAGAGAGAGCTGGGACTTCATGCCAGGGGACCCTAAGCATCCGCTGGACGTGGGGGTGCAGCGGGGTCCCGAAATAACACATTATTTCCTCCGGCAACACAGCGCTTCTTCCCCCATCCCATCAGCCAAGATGGTGCCGCCACGAGTCCCCCCGGCGAGCGCCGCCGCTCATCACAAAAAAAACACTCAGGCGGGAGCTACTGCGAGCGGCGAACAGCCCGCTCAGGCTGACAGATCGCCCTCTCCCATATTATCCCCTGCAATTCCGAACTCGGACCCACAGCCCAGTTCTGATCATACAAGGGGGACAGGCTGCAATGCGGAGGGCTCTATTCGGGACATTATGGCAGGTCTGCCCACCAGGCAGGACCTACAGGAAATGGCGGCATCCATAGTGAATGGATACAGTGGAGGAGATGGTCACTGTCCTAGAATCCTCCACCTCCACCACCGATGCCCGCATCACCTCCCTTGAGACGGAGCAGCGTGCCTTCCGCCGTCATCTTGTGGAAGTTCAACTGAAGCTAGACGACGAGGAAAACAGGAGTAGGCGAAACAACCTATCCCTGAAGCTTCCATGTGGCCAGATCTTCGCGTCGCTGTAATGACCATTCTGAACCAGATCTTGGGAAAACCGCCGGCCTCGGAGTTGGAACTGGACAGGGTCCACCGCATACCAGGGCCCAGAGCACCCTCCACAGCGTCACAGGATCCTACGGTAGCGGACCCTCCGCGAGACGTCCTGTGTAGGGTACATTTCTTCACCATAAAGGAGGAGATCCTGCGCCTGGCCTGGGAGAGGGGCCCAATTGACTTTGATGGCGCGCTGATCCGGATTTACCCTGACATCTCCAGGCAAACGAGAGCCATGCGAGGGCTCATGTGAACTCTCCTTGAAGTGATCCATGAAGCTGAAGCTACCTCCCGCTGGGTCACCCTTTTCACTTAATTGTGCGGAGGCGGGGTGCCGAGTTTCACCTCCACTCACCGGACCAACTCCCGGACCTGTTCAGTTTCATCGACAAGTCTGCTGTGAATGTCCCCAATTGGTTTGACTACCTGCTATCCCAGGAGGTGCTCGGCCTACCCTTGCCCAGGCCAAAACAAGTCCGCCAACCCCGCTCACGTGCCGCTAGCCGGGAGATTGTCAGACCTCATCCGATGTCCTCCGAGACCTGATTCTTCTCTTCATCCCGGGGACTGGTAAGACATGATAGTTCTGCTGCTGGCCTTTTGTTGGGCTATCCCATTAGTTTCCCAGGTTCCCAAAGTATCTGGATCCCATCTACTCTGATCTGCTGGAACTGCCTTGACGGGTACTCCCACCTGCCCCTGCTGCTCATAATATGCAGCATATCACACGGACTACTGCTTCATGGGGGGCCCTCTTAACAAGATTTGGGGGAACATGTTTGTTCATTATATGTATATAAGACTATTGCATAAGACATTAGGCCTTAATTGACATTGTGCTGCCCTGCTCTGTGCTCCGCTCCCCCCCTGCATGCCTGCCCATAGGTGGCCGGTGGGGGGGACGGGCGTATTTGATGGGGGCCTGCGGGCAGGTGGCAGGCTCTAATACTCTCGGCCTTTCTCTACTATTGGTGACTCCTGGCCATATTGAACCTCCACTACCAGCTGGGCGCCTTGGGGGCCCTGTTTCCTGTTTAATGTTTATGATTTAAGTTTTACAAATTAACTTCAAGACCGTTGATCCTCCCTTAATTACCCCAGCATACTGAAGCAGCTGTTTTCTGATTCAGATGAGGAGACTGTGGCCTGTCTGATGACTCTCGTTAACCTACAGTAGGTGTAAGTGGTGTCTAAGTTGCATACATCTGTCCCTCCCACTATGTTATGTTATTCTCTGTTTCCATTTCAGCCTCCTAACAGATATATGTGTTGATCCTCGGTCCTGGTGCTCCGGGTCATGCTGCAGAATATCTAGGTATGTCCTATTTCCTACCATTGGCCGTGAGCCTGGGATCTCCCCTGATTTACCTGCGTCCCCCCGTGGCACCACCACCGTATGGTCGCAGTAGATAGTGTTTAGCTCTATTGCTCCAGTTACCGTTTACTGATAATTATGGTCGATGATATGTTATGTTGGCTCATACGCTTCTCATAATGTGGTTCTCTGTGGTCTCACCCCATGCGTCTCCATTAGTATCGTTTATTTTATCTAATGCCTTATTGCTGCTCGATTCTGAGCAGGTATTAGCGCTCCATCCACCCTCCATGAGGGCGGACCCCTGCGTGGACACCTTGAGTGCCTAACAGGGGTCCACAGTTTATCTACGACAGAAACCGTTCACTCCCCCTCTTTCCCTCCCATCCCCATTCTCCCTATTTTCCCGTCCCACCCTCCCTCTCCTTTCTTTTACCTCCCACCTTCCCTCTCCTTTCTTTTCCCTCCCACCCTCTCTCTTCTTCCCTTCCCCTCCCCCCTCCCTCTCTATAACTCTCCTCTTTTGCTTGTTCCTCCTCCCTCCACTGCAGTCCTCCTTCGCCTCTTTCTTATTCTTGCTTCCTTTTGCTGCCGCCCTCTGGCTAGGGGGAATCCCTTGGCTGGGACCTTCCCGCGCATCCATTGGTGATCATCTCCATGCCAGACGACATAATGGGTCTTCTCAAGATCACCTCCCTCAATGTGCGTGGCCTGAATACACCGGAAAAGCGCTCGCAGCTTCTAGCTGACCTGCGCAGGGGCAAAACTCAAGTAGCATTCCTACAGGAAACGCACTTCCGTGCTGATAGCACACCTAAACTGACCAATGGGACTTTTCCGCTGGCCTATCACAGCGTCTCCCCAATCTCTAAATCGAAGGGGGTAAGCATCCTACTGGCCAAATCGGTACCATGGGTGTTTAAGGCACAGTGGGCAGATGTGCAGGGCTGGTTTCTCCTCTTAAAGGGGAGGGTGTCTGATGTGCGGGTCACCTTCGCTAATGTTCACTTCCCTAACGTAGACCATGCACAATTCCTGCGGAGACTCCTTCCTGAGCTCCTGGAATTCTCAGAGGGGGTGCTTGTTGTTGGCGGGGATCTTAATTTTGCTATGGATCCATCCCTTGACGTCTTACGCCTGAAGGCGGATCTTCACGCCTGAAACGCCTGAAGGTGGATCTTCACACCCTGCGTTTAGTGGACCCCTGACGGCTGCTTCATATGCAGGACTGGGACTATACTTTTTTCTCCCAGGTGCACCACACCTATTCATGGTTAGATTATCTGCTGTTGTTGCATAAAGACCTCACCAGAGTGGTGTCTACCTCCATCGATGTCATATCTTTCTCAGACCATGCGCCAGTCCACATGACACTTCAACTGGGACCAGTGACTCAGTCCCCCCCCCATCCTGGAGACTGAATGAAGCCCTGCTCCAGTTGAAGGAAACCCGCTCCGAGATACTTAACACCCTACGGGAGTATTCTTCCATCAGTGGGGAGTCCGTTACCAACCCTCTGGTGGTTTGGGAGACCCACAAGGCGGTTGTCAGGGGCACGCTAATAAAATTGGGAGCCCGCCTTAAGCAGGATAGAACCCGACGCACGGAAGAACTTCTCACCTTGATACGCAACCTGGAGTGTTCGCACAAGGCGAGTCTTGCACGTGCAACCTTTGAGGACCTCCTCAAAGCTCGTGAGGAACTCCATACGCTTCTATTTCACAAAACGAAGCAGAAATTGGCTTGGGCGCGCCGTACCATGTACGAATTCTTGAATAAACCCGGGTCGCTGCTGGCTAAGGCCCTGCGAGGCCCACGTACGAAAACCTATATCTCTCATATCCTGGCCCCCACTGGACAAAAGCTGAACACCTCATCAGATATAGCAAAAGAGTTCCGTTCTTTCTATGAAGGTCTCTATAACCTAGACAGACCCCCCTCTGCTGGCCCCCAGCGGAAGGTAGTCATACCCCTCAGTCGTACGTAGCTGCCTCAGGCATGTCATCACTCCCCAGTGCTGTACGGGAGGAGCTGGAGGAACCCATCACAGCAGCAGAGTTGGGAGCGCCTTTAGCCACCTCGAAACCAAGAAAGGCCCCTGGCCCTGACGGCCTGACTCTGACGTATTATAAAACCTTCTTTGACACACTGTCGCAACCCCTAGTCTCGGCCCTCAATACCATCACGGAGGGTAACTCCTTCCCCGTAGACACTTTAAGGGCATATATTTCCCTCATCCCAAAAGAGGGGAAAGACCCGCTGCGGTGTGGGAGTTATCGCCCGATTGCACTTTTGAATACGGACTTAAAACTCTTTGCCAAAATCTTGGCCAACAGACTACTCCCTCATATATCCAGTCTCATCCATAGAGATTAGACGGGCTTTGTATCGTTGCGGGAGCCACGGGACAATACCATCCGAGTGGTGAATCTGATTCACGTGGCCAGGACTTCTAAACGGGCTCTTTTCCTGTCTACCAACGCGGAGAAGGCCTTCGACCGCGTAAATTGGTCCTCTATACAGGCCACTTTAGAGCACATAGGCCTTCGATCATCTATGTTGAGGTGTATACTGTCCCTTTATACACACCCCACTGCAGCGGTCAAAGTTAATGAGACAAGGTCTGACTTCTTTAACATCCGCAATGGCACACGGCAGGGCTGCCCCCTGTCCCCTTTGATTTTTATATTATCATTGGAGCCCCTCCTGTGCAGAATAAGGGCGGACGCGGACATCCCTTGCTATCCAAAACTCTCAGGGTCCCATAAGGTGGCCGCATTTGCGGACGATTTAATCTTCTTTCTAACGGAACCACTCACTTCCCTCCCTAACCTGCTCCAATCCCTTCAGGAATATAGTACTCTTTCTCTTTTTCAAATCAATCTAACCAAATCCTCCATCCTTAATATAACAGTGGGCAGAGACATTGTTCAACGTTTATGGTCTTTCCGCTGAGATGGGCGACCAACCTCATCCGATACTTGGGAGTTGACATCACCCCTGACCCTGCCGATTTATACTTGGCAAACTTTGCCCCACTGCTTCTTCGCCTCAAGACGCACCTCCTACACTGGAACTCTCTCTCGCTGATGTGGTTTGGTCGTTGCAATGCCCTTAAAATGACCCTATTGCCAAGGGTTCTGTACCTGATGCAGGCACTACCTACCCGTTTACCCCTAGCATTTTTCAAACAAATTGACTCTATGTTTCGTGCATTCATCTGGTCCCATCGCAAACCACGCATTAGACTTCAACTCCTTTACCTAGTGAAAAACAGGGGTGGGGTTGGCCTCCCGGACATGAAAGCCTATTACAGGGCGGTCCACCTTACCAGGCTAGTGGATTGGTACTGACACGTCGAAGCAAAGCTCTGGGTAGCCATGGAACTGGAGGACTCCGGAGACACGGCCAAGAGTTGGCCCTGGATCATCACACCCCTGCCAAGGGACCTCGCGGAGCACCCTACACTAGGCAGCACTTTATCAGTGGCTAGAGATGCCTTTCAGCATTCCTCGGTGTCCCCACTGCCCTCCCCCATGGTGCCAGTTCTGGGCAATGCGGAATTTGCACCTCGCCTGCAGAGCCCCCATCTTAAACGACTGGCAACGGGCACTCGGCTTCGCCTGTGTGACTTCTTGGGGCCTAACGGCCAGCTTTTCTCGGAAGCTGGGGCGTGAGCGACAGGCCCTCCTCTGGATCTCTGGAGCGGCCTACAGCTATGCAACTTTCTGTGCAGCTGCTTATGGAAACCGGGCATTTCCCGTCAACTCACTGAATTAGAGCTTATCTGTCATCGCGGGGTACCAGTGCGGCACTGTCTCTCGCTTATCTACTCCTCTCTGACCCAACCAGCGGAAGGGTCTATTCTCCCGTTTCTTTCCAAGTGGGAGACGGAACTTGGAACTCAATTTACTGACATCCAGAGGAAGAAGATTCTCCACTTTACTCAGAAATCCTCTATAGCCACCAGAGTCCAAGAGACCTGCTATAAAATAATGACTCGCTGGTATAGAGTGCCCACCACTCTACACCATTTTCGTATCTAACCTCTGTTGGCGTTGTGGCACTGCAGAGGGAATGATGTTACATGTTTTTTTGGGCATGTCCCAAACTCGCCCCATTCTGGCACGAGGTGGTCCGCACAATTAGACACATAACCAATGTCTCTCTGGAGGGGAACCCTGCGGCCTGTCTGCTTCACCTGTCGGACCGACCCATCAAGAAATACAAGACCTCCCTCACCATTCAGTTACTGAATGCCACCAAGGCCTGTATCCCCCTCTGTTGGAGATCGGAGAACCCGCCAGCAAAGTCCTTGTGGTTTGCTAAAGTGAACGAACTGAGAGACATGGAGGATCTCACTGCCACCCTGCACAATAGAGAGGAGACCTTCCGGGAGACCTGGAGACCCTGGCAACATTTTATATACACAGACGCCTATCTCCAAGAAATGGCACAGACTAACTGACCCAATGGGCCGGTCCCGCCCCCTAGACAGAGGGCATTACATTACACTGCGTTACCTTATTCTATTTTACTCCATTCCTTCTTCATCTTCTGTTTCTAGTTTTCGCCACTCAACCTCCTCCCACCTCCACCCTCGCTCTACCCCCCTCTTTCCTGGTCCCTATCCCTCTCTCACTTTTGGGGTTATCTGTTTCTTTATAACTCTCTCCCACTCATGGGTTATCTGATCAGATATGGTGAAAATCTTAAGGTGCATTATATTTCCACATGTCTCATGTTTGGGCCTACCAGTTTTTCGGGTCCCTTAGCTCCCTAAACATTTACAAAATTTATATAATGTTGTTGTGTTACATAACTTGATTTGTGCTATCACCAGCTCCAGGTCAAGCAAATAGTTGTCTGGGTGCCTACATGGCCCCATACACTGTTAGTATTGTTACACCGGGGTCCTCCCTCATGTGCCTTACACACGGTGCAAAGTCAGATAATTTGATTTGTTGACCTCGCCTTGTAATCTTGTCTGAATCTTTTACCTGACTTTTGCTATGTACCTATGCTGGAAATGTTAATTGTTATACACACTTTCTATGAAAAAATAAAGAATTACAAAAAAAAAAGACACAAGTCCATCAAGTTCAACATATGTGTGTGATTATATGTCAGTATTACATTGTATATCCCCGTATGTTGTGGTCGTTCAGGTGCTTATCTAATAGTTTTTTGAAACTATCAATGCCCCCCCCCCGCTGAGACCACCGCCTGTGGAAGGGAATTTCATATCCTGGCCGCTCTTACAGTAAAGAACCCTCTACATAGTTTATGGTTAAACCTCTTTTCTTCTAATTTTAATGAGTGGCCAGTTGTCTTGTTAAACTCCCTCCCACGAAAAAGTTTTATCCCTATTGTAGGGTCACCAGTGCGGTATTTGTAAATTGAAATCATATCCCCTCTCAAGCGTTTCCTCTCCAGAGAGAATAAGTTCAGTGCTCGCAACCTTTCTTCATAACTAATATCCTCCAGATCCTTTTATTAGCTTTGTTGCCCTTCTTTGTGCTCGCTCCATTTCCAGTACATCCTTCCTGAGGACTGGTGCCCAGAACTGGACAGCATACTCTAGGTGCGGCCGGACCAGAGTCTTGTAGAGTGAGAGAATTATTGATTTATCCCTGGAGTTAATCCCTTTTTTAACGCATGCCAATATTCTGTTTGCTTTGTTAGCCGCAGCTTGGCATTGCATGCCATTGCTGAGGCTATCATCTACAAGGACCCCCAGGTCATTTTCCACCCTAGATTCCCCCAGAGGTTCTCCCCCTAGTGTATAGATTGCATTCATATTTTTGCCACCCAAATGCATTATTTTACATTTTTCTACATCAAACCTCATTTGCCATGTAGTAGCCCACCCCATTCATTTGTTCAGCTCTTCTTGCAAGGTTTCCACATCCTGCGGAGAAGTTATTACCCTGCTTAGCTTAGTATCATATGCAAATACAGAGATTGAACTTATCCAGGTCGTTTATGAATAAATTAAATAGGATTGGTTCCAGCACAGAACCCTGTGGGACCCCACTACCCACCCCTGACCATTCCGAGTACTCCCCATTTATCACCACCCTCTGAACTCGCCCTTGTAGCCAGGTTTCAATCCATGTACTCACCCTATGGTCCATGCCAACGGACCTTATTTTGTACAGTAAACATTTATGGGGAACTGTGTCAAATGCTTTTGCAAAATCCAGATACACCACATCTATGGGCCTTCCTTTATCTAAATGGCAACTCACTTCCTCATAGAAGATTAATAGATTGGTTTGGCAAGAACGATTCTTCATGAATCCATGCTGATTACTGCTAATGATACAGTTTCCATTACTAAAATCTCGTATATAGTCCCTTATCATCCCCTCCAAGAGCTTGCATACTGTTGATGTTAGGCTAACTGGTCTATAATTCATGTATGTATTTTGGGCCCGTTTTAAATATTGGTGCTACATTGGCTTTTCTTCAATCCGCTGGTACCATTCCAGTCAGTAGACTGTCAGTAAAAATTAGGAACAATGGTCTGGCAATTACTTGACTGAGTTCCCTAAGTACCCTTGGGTGCAAGCCATCCAGTCCCGGTGATTTATTAATGTTAAGTTTCCCAAGTCTGATTCTAAATCTGTCCTTTGTTAGCCATGAAGGTGATTCCTGTGACGTGTCATGAGAATAAGCACTGCAGGTTACTAAAGCCCTCCTATTCTCTCGTGAAGACTGAGGAGAAGAATAAATTCACCATTTCCCCATACTTTGTAACCAGATGTCCTTCCTCATTCTTTATGGGGCCAATATGGTCTGTTCTCCCTTTTTTACTGTTAACATAAAGAATTTCTTGGGATTTTTTTTTGCTTTCCCCTGCTTCCTGTTCTATCTTAGCCACCCTAATTGCACCCTTACATATCTTATTGCATTCTTTATAAAGTCTGATTGCTGATGATGATCCCTTAACCTTGTATTTTTTGAAGGCCTTCTCCTTTGCTTTTATATGCATTTTTACTTTGGAGTTAAACCATCCAGAACATTTGTTCACTCTTTTAAATTTATTACCCAATGGGATGCACTGGCTAATGCCCTTATTTAATATGCTCTTAAAACAAACCCATCTCTCCTCCGTGTTTTTTGTTCCTAAGATTTAATCCCAATTTATATCTTCTAGCAAGGTTTGTCGTTTAGGGAAGTTGGCTCTTTTGAAATTCAGTGTCTTTGTATTTCCCTTATGTTTCCTATTTGTGTGATATATACTGTGGAAAATATAGCAATGATAAATTCTTTAGAAAAGGGAAAATGCAACTCCACAGTGAGAGAAGATTGGGGAAGGACTGGGAATTCCAGCATGGAAATCTCTTTACTGGAATCTACTCAGTGGTTCAACCTAGAACTGTCACCAAATAATGATGTATCTATTTTTAATAACAATAAATAACCTTTAGGCCTTGTATACACTTACAATGACCTCCAAAGAGCGATCCCTGGTCGATCGGTCTTCAAACAAGGCAGGCATTATGCAACCTTCTTACTGCTTGTTTTTACCCTTAAAAACATGTCCCCCACCCCCTGTCAGGCTCAGCTGTGTGCATTAAGAAAAAAACAGCATGGGGTCCCCCCAAAATCCATACCAGGCCCTTTGTGTCTGGCATAAATTGTAAGTAAAACTCCATGCCAAAATGTAAAAAAAAATTGGTGTGGGGTCCCCCTCAAAATCCATACCAGACCCTTATCCGAGCAAGTAGCCTGGTAGGCCAGGAAAGGGGGGGTGAGAGAGCGCACCCCCTCCTGAACCATACCAGGCCGCTTGCCCTAAACATGGAGAGGGTGCACCCCAAAGCACCTTGTGAGCCTCTTCCCGACAACCCTGGCCGGTGGTTGTCGGGGTCTGTGGTCGGGGGACTTATTGGAATCTGGAAGCCCCCTTTAACAAGGGGGCCCCCAGATCCCGCCCCCCCATATGTGAATTGGTATCAGGTACATTGTACCCCTACCCATTCACCAAAAAAGTGTCAAAAAGTAAAAAAACACAAGAGACCGTATTTGACATTTCCTTTATTAAAAAAAAAAAAGTCCAGCGATGTCCATCCATCTTCAATCACGCCTCCCGACGAACCCAAAAAATAGAAAAAATTTAAAAAGCTCAGCTTCGATAGGAGGCCTCCCAGCGACTGCTGTCTTTTGGCTTTGCCAGCTGTTATATAGGCAAGGGTGGGGCCACCCGGTGACATAACCGAGTGATCATGTGATGTCAGAGGGGTGGAGTCATCCTCTTATGTCAGCAGGTGGTCACGCCCTTGCCTATATAAGAGCTGTCAAAGCAAAAAGACAGAAGTCGCTGGGAGGCCTCCTATCGAAGCTGAGCTTTTTTAATTTTTTCTATTTTTTGGGTCTGTTGGGTGGCGTGATTGAAGATGGATGGACATCGCTGGACACTTTTTTTTTAATAAAGGAATTGTCAAAAACTGTCTGTTCTGGTTTTTGCTTTGACACTTTTTTTGGTGAATGTACCCAATAACCATTCACATAGGGGTGGGAGCTGGGATCTAGCAGGCCCCTTTGTTAAAGGGGGCTTCCAGATTCCGAAAAGCCCCCCACCGGCAGACCCCGACAACCACAGCCCAGGGTTGTTGGGAAGAGGCTCTTGTCCCCATCAACATGAACACAAGGTACTTTGGAGTGGGGGGCGCCCACCCCCCCCGTTGAGGGCGTGTGGCCTGGTATAGTTCAGGAGGGGGGCGCTTGCTTGCCCCCCCCATCCTGACCTCCAGGCTGCATGTTCAGATAAGGGTCTGGTATGGATTTTGGGGGGGACGCCACGCCAATTTTATTTTAAATTTTGCCATGGAGTTCCCTTTAATATCCATACCAGATCCAAAGGGCCTGGTATGGACTGGGGGGGTGGGACTCTACGCCTTTTTTTCATTGATTTTTTTATCTATATTGCCGGGAGCTGGCAATACATTACAGCCGTGAGCAAGTTTCAATGACAATTTTTCCTTCAGAAATGTCATTATTGCTGCAGCATGTTCTACACATACATGTACGCACAGATGCACCACTTTACAGGCAGACTAAGGGGACCCCCAGGCACGATATTTAAAGGAATATTTCATTTTTATAGTTTCACTTTAGGCATTATTAAAATCACTGCGCTTGAAAAAAACAATTGTTTTAAAAACTTTTTTTTGCATTGATACATGTCCTCTGGGGCAGTAACCGAGTTCCCATACATTTTTTGGGGCAATACCTTGCATATAAGCCTTTAAAATTAGCACTTTGGATTTTTCATGTTCGTGTCCCATAGACTTTAATAGGGTTCGCATGTTCGCTAGAACTTTTTGCCTGTCTGGTGTTCGACCCATCCCCTAAAAGAAGAAGAATCAGCACAAGGGATAAAAGTATAAAAAGTGTTCCTGGTGCTGATTCTTTTTTTAGAAGAAATCTCCTCCGTTATACCCCCCCAGCATCTCCTAAAAGAAGAAGAATCAGCACAAGGAATAAACATTAATAATTCTAAGTTATGCCCATTGTGCAGATTTTTATGTTATTGATGTTAGCTAATCTTAGGCTTTAGCTCTTTAACATTCACTGTAAACTGAAAAATCAAGTTTGGGGGGACTGATTCTTTAGACACTGGTGACAAGCCTAATTTGGGCTTTGAGCGTTACAGAGAAAAGACAGACGACTTGGACATAGTACAACACATGCTGGTTTTTAATTAAAATAAAATAAAAACTGGTTAATTATACAAAAACCCTAAATACCAGTGTGTACACTGTACACAATCAAATGACTTACAAGAATGAAGTTACATATATACACATACAACTGAGAATCTTATTTTTAGGGCTCTTTAAACAGTCTTGGGCCGTGAATGGCATTGCTAAAAAAAGCAGGGGGCGGGGGGGGGGGGGTGACAATTGTATGTTACAATGCCACTGGTACTAAAGCTTTTGAATTAGTTGCCATGCAAGACACTAAAGAATACTAAGCAGGCAAAAGAAAAGCAATTTTATTTGTAAGTAACAATTTCTTCTTGGGAGGCACTGAGTTCACTCCTCAGCCGCCATCTTGCACAGGTACTCCTTGTCAATTTTAAAGAGGCGCCAACCTTCTTCAGTGGACAGATCTGATGCTCCACGTCTCTTATAGAACCTGATTGATGGCTCATTCCATTCGGCCACCAGGAAGTGCATGCTGCTACAACGGCACTTTACAGCAATCTAGGCAAAAAAAATGACATCATGTCAAGGTTGTGTACACCTAGAAGAAATATGGCTCAACGTAACTATACGTTATTTGGTTTCGTATACAATTACAGTTTACAAAATAGTAATTTGTGTTGCTTCAATTGTACTAGCACAAAGAAAATCAGATTTAAGTGACAACAGGATTCTGCTCCTAAAGTGCATGTAATTTTATTTAGTTTAGGCTAATTAATAGTTAAGACCCCTGCCAGTTTTTTTCTCAAACGTGTCCCTTTCCCACCCTACCCAAAAAAAAAAAAGTTTTATCTTTACATACAATACATTTTAGTACAGTACATTACAGCACAGGGGCTTCTCTGATTACTAACTATACAGTATACTAGTGGTCCCCAAACTGCGGCCCCTTGCTTGCTTTTATCCAGGCCCTTGAGGCAATATTTTATCCACTGATACCAACAATGGGGCATTATTCCCCCCCCCCCTGCTGATAACAATGAAGGGGCACAAATCTGCCCGCTGACACCAACGATGGGGCACAATTTCTCCCAATGACACCAATGATGGAGCACAATTTCTCTCAATGACACCAACAATGGGACACAATTCCTCTCAATAAAACCAATGATGGGGCACAGTTTATCCCAATGACACCAACAATGGGGCCCAATGACACCAACGATGGGGACACAATTACTCCCAATGACACCAATGAAGGGGTGCAATTCCTCCCACTAACACAAATGATGGGGTACAATTCCTCCCACTGACACCAAAGATGGGGCATTGTTTTTTTCCCCACAGACATCAGGAGCTTTTCTACTTCCAATGGCCACAGTTTAGCCCTCCTAAAGTCTAAAGGACAGTAAACTGGCCCTTTGTTTAGAAAGTTTGGAGACCTCTGCAGTATACTATCCCAGCTTATACAGAAGTAATGTAAGGAAACTGTCATAACATATTAGCTGGGTGGAAACACCTTAAATAGGCTCAAAAAAAAAAAAAAATATTTCATATATTCTGGTTACAATATGGGGCCATTTCAGATACAAAAAGGTTTATCTGAGTACATTAGGAATTCAAGACAACAGTGGAACTAGTATCTATATTTTTAATGGCATTTGGGCTAGACAAAAACTAATATTAATGTACTGCAAGTGGAAGACTGTCAGAGTGGGCTGTAGACTAGTTTATATAAATAAAATTTAGGTTTTGGCCATTTTTTAAATGTTTTCTAGTGTAAAATGCAACTGATTATAGTATACCAATGCAAAAACAGATCATTCCCTATGTAAACCTGCCACTAAATTGCCATTTTGGGATTTTAATTACACTCACCTGACTCAAATGCTTGAATATATCTGACCCGATGCCTGATCCTGTGAAAAAAAAATTGAAATCAATGTAGTTTGCCATTTGGATCAAAAATAAGGTTAGACCATAAAAGCAAAGGTTCCAAGATTAGCATTTGAAAATACCCAATACATACCTCTGAATTCATTCATGACAAAAAAGTCTTCCAAATACAGAAGCTTTCCTATCCATGGGTCATATGTGAAGTAGTACATAGCAAACCCAACAATGGTGTATCCTGTGAAGAGAGAAGACTTTTAGCAGGGATCTTAAATACAGCAAGAAAAAAAAAAACATTAGCAGCTGTTTAATTATATCACCATCATTTTGTCATATACACATGTATTTGATGTATAATGCAATCAAGACACCTGACATCATCTCATTTTAACTCCAAAATATTCAGATATTTTATGTGGTAAAACTACCACAAAACAGCAACAAGACAAAAAAAAATTATACAAGTTAAGGAGCAATTTCCTTTTACACGGCAGTTCAGAAAAGTTGTCCATACGCTAACTCCTTGAAAATGATTCCATACAAAAATAGACAAAAAAGTTATTTTAGTTATTGAGCATTAAATCCCAAACTGCAAAGACAGAATATAGAGGACAGAGGCAAATCCATACAGTTGACCTAAAAGAAATATTGGTAAAATTTGAGCCCAAATGCCAGGGAGACAAAACGTCTACACACCAAGGAAATATATTGTAGAGTTGGGTTGGCCATGGCCACCTCTAGATCAGCTTTAGTATTACAGTTGGGAACCGGTTGCTCTCTAAAATAGACACAAATGGTAAAGGAACGAATCTCTTATGGGTGGCATGGGTTTCTGATCTACCGTGTTTGTTGGTTATGGTTGAATGGAAGTCCCTGGTGGCCTTACCTCGTTTCATGCTCATCTATGTTATTGTGTAACGGATCTTTTAGTTACCTCCCCGCCCACCCATGTACACGGAAGGGCCATCCATGTACATGGCGAAGCTAGAGACTGTAACCTGAAGATTGGGGACAAATTAAAAAGAAAATGTGATTTAACAAATATTGCATCTGCTTACATACAGGGTCAATACAAGAATTGCCGCAAGGCTAGAAATGGATCATTGATGAATAAAAAACACAAAAGAACATCTTATTACCATCAATAGTCTGGTTCTCTTTTGGTACTTCAGCAACAAGACAGTGGTAGAAAGGATGTTCTCCAAAGCCATCTTCTAAAAGATCTTTAGATTAGAAGGAAAGAAAAAAAAAATATATAATTTATAACAAATAGTCCACAATTAATATCTCCTTTATTCTGTTCTTTGATCCAGCCAGCAAGTATCTATATTACCATAATACTAAATAATAAAGTGCTCAGTTATACAAGCAGTACTGTGCTTTCCCTTTTTTTATATGCTTTACTTATCTAGGCAGTAAGTAGCCTGTCCATAATTCATTTTCTCTCTGTCTGTTCCATTTTATTTATCTAGGCAATAAATGGCCTGTCCATAATTCTCTTTTTTCTTGGTCTTTTCTGTTTTATTTATCTAGGCAACACTGTAAAAGCTCATAAGACAAGCCTGGCAAGCTGCCTATTTGTAAATGCAAAACAAGTCAGCCATTTTGTTCTAAAAATAGGAAGTTTAGTGTACAGCAACCGTCATAAAAACAGGTGCCTTAAAACAATACATGAAAAAAATAAAAAGGTAAACATTTTAATAAACACATAAAAGCAACAAAAATCTTAGCTGTATACCTTTCTCAGTTAACACTACTTGGTTTTCCATTTCTTCATATTTAGCCAATTCCTAAACAAAGAAAAAAAAAGAAAATAAACATAAAACAATAATTAATAAAGCCGCAAAGCTAGAAGGTTGTTAAATCATGAAAAAAAAAAAAAGCCAAGTCACCAAGTACTAATCACCCCCTCCTTTAATATAACACATCTATACGTAAGCACTAACGAGTCTAACAAAGAGTATAAAGGTCAGTAAAGCTCCATCCAGCACATAAAGGGTGGCATTGTCTCCAGCCCACGTATGACTTGGCACAGGAAGAAAGGGGGGATGGACAGCGTGGCATAGACATTAGGGATCTTTGTTAACGTTAGGGAGGGAGAGGAAGAAAATGATTTCTCTACATTCCACGGGAAACAAGTGCATGGTTATACAAGGCAGATGGTATACTCAAGAGTATTTAGGCATCAAACGCCCGGATGTGAAACGTTTTTAGACCATAAGCTCGAGCAGGGTCTTTCTAACCGTCTTGTATTGATTTATATTGTAACTGTACTGTCTCCCTTTATATCGTAACTGTTGGCGCTAGATAAATCCTGAATAATAATAATAATAAATATCCAATTCTATCACTTGAAAATTCAATTTAAAAAAACTAAAAAAAAAAGCCAAAATATCCCATCCTATCATTTCTCTGTAAGCGCTGTGTATTCCACCAATGGCAATGAAGGATATTCACCTTTATAAGTCGCAAAATGTCTTTACAGTCTCCGGGCACAGCTGATCGTATGGTATAATTGGCCATTTTCGTTTCTTGCTCTTTTTTCCTTTTCTGACTAGACCTCTGAATGTGAAGAGTAGTAGAAGGTGTTTCTTCATTCGCTTCCCAGGGGCTTCCGCTCCTTAGTCAGTCTGGGACCCTGACTCGGCAGAGACTCCACAAACACGCCACTGTGCTCAGCCAACTTCGATGACGAAGTGTCCAAGAGCTGCAACTTTCCCTATTTATGGATGCTCATTTACCTTAACCACACCCCTCCCTACCTTCTTTAACCAATGGAAGAAAGGCATGACATAACTCCTTAACAGAAAGTCTTCTTCCCCTCCCTTCTAACGTCAGAGATTCCTGGAAATTGTGTGACTCACCATATAGGCACCAGCGCCACCTTGTGTCCACTATTCCACTATACACTAAAGAATTGATCTTAAAAAGTAATGTTTCTTTTTAAATACAAAAGTGCTACATTTTGGGGAAAAAATAATCATTTGCAACGTAAGATCTTAAAATATTAATCCTTTCCTAAAAAAACATTTACTGCGCTTTCATGGTTGGAGTAAGGTTGACCATACACTATACAATCTGATTGTACAATTTCCTTTAGATCTACCATAAACTGGATGTGCATAAATTCAAACCAGAAAAAATACTGCGCTATCCCAAGATCTGATCAATAAAGATAAATGTGTATATTGTGAAAAAAAGGTTGATTAGTGCTGCTGCAACCATAAATGTGAGAAACATCCACTTATTATACACTGTATACAAAAAAGGCTGTGCTGCCATTGGTGAGTGAGTGCAAAAGTAAATCACTTAGATAACTGCAGCTAGTGCACCCATATGTAATGAATAAACAGTGAAAATTGAAATTAAGATATTGAAAAAAATTCCAACATGAATCCCATAAAATAAACATACTGAGCATGAGAGGTCAGATTCAGAACTGGATGGAGTAAGCAAAATCCATAAAAAAAAGTTCCTTGATGGAAAAGTCTTTCAAAAGAGGAATACACCAGTCATCCAAACGATGTGAGATATGCAATATTGTCACCCTGTGGAGCGTGATGACAGGAAAGTTCCTCCACCTCAAAACCAACTGCCCCTTACCAGATCGAGTGATCTCTTGTTAGGGAGATCGTGTGAGCATGTGGCTGTGTCCCCCAGCCACAGGGTCTCTGCTGAGAACGAATCTCAAAGGGTCACCTCTCAGGGGGTCCTCTAGAAGGTGCATGAATGCTCAGTCCCCATGGATCTGGCAGGCTGATACACAGACCAGACTACAAGTGACCATTGGAACGCATATTACACAGGCATAGTCCACTTTTGTCATCAGCAGGAAACCCAACCCGAGAAATGGCATACAGCCATTGCTGGAGTACATTCACATGTAGACAGGAAGGTGCGGCAAAGAGGCTGCAGAAAATCAGCAGCAAATATGTAAAAAAAAAAAAGTTGAAAACAAGTATTTAATGAGAAAAACCTGGCAATACTTTATGATGCAAAGTGCTGCAGCATATATATCATAAATATCACCCATTTAGGGCTTGTATGCAGCTCGATGTTGCTCTGGACCAATAAACAAATGTTTCTTACACACTGTACAAGCTTATGTGCCCATGTAAATGAACCCCTATTAGGGTCTACTGTAACTTTTTTTTCTTTTACTCTCTGGAAAATGCTTTGTAGTGGGGCTATCAATTCCCCTCCCCAGGCTGGCAAAACACAATTGGCTGTAGCCGCATGTAAACAAAATCTAACAGGTTGGTTGTACCCAAGTCGATCGATGGATCAACTTGGATACAATCTGCCTGCCCGTCCGGTCCCTCCAGCTGAATTGTGATCCATGTATGGCCAGCTTTAGTTTTTCCCAGCTGGATTCTGCAAGTATTTATGTCATCTACATAATAAAGAATCTGTTCAGGGAGTATGATACTAAACCATCATCTGGCTTTGTGATGGCAATTATATGAAACTGTAAATTCTGGTTGGGGAAGATATCCTTGGTTGGTGGGGAGACAATCAAGACAGATTTTCTAACCTATTAAAAAAATAAAACTAAAGGCAAAACTTTTTGGATTTGGAGTGGTGTGTGTATGTGGGGGGGGGGGTGGTTAGAACCCCATTTTTTTTGCTATGTCCCCTTTAGGCAGAATCACCCTCTCCAATTATCATGATCACAAAGGCCACAGAGAATTAAAATGAGGGTAAAGCTAAAATTCTAAGTTGGCATCAGAACAGGAATAGAAGGAAAATAGTTGGGGGATGAGTTTCTAGGGCCTCATTCACACAGCCAAAACGGCTGTGGTTTGGCAAGAACACAAAGCGATTACCTGCAGTTAAGGACCGATGATTGCACGCTTGCGTCCAGGGATGATCATTCAACCCTAACCACAAATTGCTCCCTGCTCACCTGCACTTACATCTGAAAGATATACTTTAATTATTCCTGCAGGCAGTGGGTGGCCGCTGGCATAGGGCTCCTCCACAGACATGAGACCAAAAGCGACTGGATTAGACAACAGTTATTTCCTGACTATGGTGGGGTTGCCACCTCATCCCTTTAAACCTGAACACATATGAATTACACAGGTTCTGAGGCTAATTTAATGCCGATAGTGCACCAAGTGAGTTTAATTACCACCTTAATCAGCCACAGAACTTGTGTAATCAATATGTGTTCGGGTTTAAAGGGATGAGGTGGCAACCCTAGTCTATGGCTACCTGCACTTTGGTTAATACAAAGCACATCTATGGCCTCGTACACATGGCACAAAAACCAGAAGGGGCCCAAAGGGTGGCGCTTGAGAAATGAACTTCCTCTTTATACTCTCATAGTACATCACTACATTTGTGTTTGTCAAACAACAATTTACAGATAGTATGCTAGACAAAATCCTGCACATGCCCTTTTGACAAAAATCAGATGCTCAGTCATCCAACAATCAGACCGTATGTATGCGGCTTTACTCTAGGTGAGCTCAGTTAAGCTGGCTATAGATGATTCAGCTTTTCAAAGCCAGCTGATCAAAAAAAAAAAAAAACAGTCGTTTTGCCCTATCTACACACTCGAGATAGATGCGGGAATCTTCCCTGCTAGGCTATTGTATCCTGACATCAGGACTTCTCTTAGAGTTGCCACCTCATCCCTTTAAAGCCAAACATATATTAATTACACAGGATCTGTGGCTGATTTAGGTGGTAATTAAACTCACTTGGTGCCTTATCTGCATTAAATTAGCCTCAGAACCTGTGTAATTCATATGTGTTTGGGTTTAAAGGGATGAGGTGGCAACCCTAACTTCTCTGCTACCAGAATACACTGATTGATCAGCCCTGCAACCGATTGGCTGCATACGCTGGTGGAACGCAAATTTTCCAACAGTCCCGTTTGAGAGAAGTTGATCACTAGGTGGACTCCTCTCGAAAGGGAATGCCCACAGATGGATAAAAATCATATCCTTTTGACATTTCGATCCATCTATGACTAGCATTAGAAAGTCTTTTTTTATGGTAATAGTAAACAAAACCCTAAATCCTGTTAGGACTAAAAGGCCAGGGATACAATTACTTTGTATATGTAAAGAAGGAGAAGAGGAAACAGTTGCTGGTCTCAGTTTACAAGTTATTACTACAATAAAAGCCCACAACAAAGGTCTGGGTGGAGTTCTTTGTTCTCCAAACTAATGCAAATAGCATACACCTCTGCCAGGTGGAAATTTATTTTAGCGAATATTCGAATGGCTCCAGAGGAAGGTTTAAAGAGCAATGCTGGCCATACACTTTACGAAAAATCGGCCAAACCCATTTTCAAAAAACGAACATTCATCCGTGAGCGCAAACGATAGTACCATCATGCAATGACCAATAAATCGTTCAGTGGACATAAATGAATGCATTTTTTGTTCGTTTTTTACATATACCTAGTGCAGACAGTTCGGACGGGAAACACATTAACCTTTCAGTTTATCGTTCGTTCGGCAGAAAATTTCCAAACTTGTCCTTTGTTTTTTCGGCTCAAAAACATCCCAACGATTATCGATTTTGTGCCCATTAACTGGCCAAAAAACGAACGAACTGTGTAAATGACCAATTTTCGGACGATTTTTTGGATAGTGTATGGCCAGCCTTATGCTGTTCAATTTTCTTGTACAAATTTCCTTTAGATTTACCCGAAAACCATATAATATGAGGTCAAAACTAAACAACACTTTCAATTGTATCCAATTAGGCAGGCCCTTGCACTACATAGTTGAAGGTAAATCTAAAGAAAATTATACAGAAAATTGTATAATGTATGGCCAGCCTAAAGAGCACAAATGTTATATTTCAGGAGTGCAACCCCCCTTCTTCACACAATTTCAGTGTACAAATGAACACACTTATGCCCCGTACACACGATCGGACATTGATTGGACATTCCGACAACAAAATCCATGGATTTTTTCCGACGGATGTTGGCTTAAACTTGTTTTGCGTACACATGGTCACACAAAGTTGTCGGAATTTCCGATCGCCAAGAACGCGGTGATGTACACCACGTACAACAAGACTAGAAAAGGCCAGTTCAGAGCCAAGCGCGGGACCCTTTGGGCTCCTTTTGCTAATCTCGTGTTAGTAAAAGTTTGGTGAGAGACGATTCGTGCTTTTTCAGACTCATGGTTTTCAGATCGTTTTCTGCTGTTCAGTTTGTGCTTGTGGGTTTGTATCTGCTCTTCAGTGCGTGCAGCGAGTACCATTGTCATTGTGTTCTTGTTCATTCGTTACTGTTTTTCAGGTCGCTCTTCACAGGCCTTGCTGTTCTTCAGTGCGTTCTGTTACTTCATTCTGAGCAGCCGACCGTTTTCTAGCCATGTTGCGTATACGTACTCCTCGTAGAGTTCGTGCTGTGCGGGGGCTTGGTGTTGGGGTCCTAACCTTGACACAAGTCCAGTCCATGAACAGGGTGGGGAGGAGTTCATGGACCAAGAATTGGTTGCTTCAGCGTGACCAGTTCTGTCATATGCCTTTGCTCCGTGAGATCCGTGAGAATAATCCTGATGATTTCAGGAACTTTCTCCGGATGACGGACCCCGTATTTCACCGTTTGTTGGCTTTGCTGACCCCCTATATCAGCAGGCAGGATACCTGCATGAGGCAAGCCATCACTCCGGAGCAGAGGCTCGTCGCCACCCTGCGGTACTTGGCGATGGGGAGAAGCCTGCAGGACTTGAAGTTCTCGACAGGCATCTCCTCCCAGGCTCTGGGGATCATTATCCCAGAGACCTGTTCTGCCATCATACAGGTCCTGCAGAAGAAGTATATTAAGGTAAGATTTTTATCCTTTAATATCACATTTTATTGTATTTAATGTTTGTTAATATATTGTATTTCTTTCCTCATTCCCTAATTACCATGATTGGAATATGCTGTGAATGTCCCCTTTGTCCTCATGCATGCTGGATTTTTATGTAATTATTTTTGTTGTCCTTCATACATATTTGCCATCACTTACCTTCCCAGCATGCTCTGATGGCCCTATATTCACCTCATCTAGTCACTTAACAATGTATTTTATCAGCTCCATAGTAGTGCTTTACCCCAAACACCCCCTAAAATGTTTTGAAATGTGATTGGTGCTTAAAATTCAGGCAGAGTGCCAGAGGCTTTTTTTGGGGGTCCCCAAATCATTTGGAACCCTCCCTCCCCCCAACTGCTAAGTTAGCTGATACCAATCCTCTATCTATCCTCAATCATCTATCTGCTGATCTTGTCAAACCCATTGTCACGTACCTTATCGGAGTCTGAAGTGACGAGGTCGGCCTCCCTTGTATGAGTGGGAACAGAAGGACCCCAAGGAAAGGAGGAACACGAGTGCCTGCAGAAGTAACCCAGGAAGCTTGAGGCAGATGATGCGACTTTAGGTATGCAGGAAGTCGCAGCTGATCGCAGGAGCCGAGATGCAGCAACTTGACAGGCAGCTTGGAGCCAAACAGGAGACAAGAGTGGAGTCACAGGAATAGCCGGGTTCGGAAGCAGGCGGACAGCAAGGTACCAAATCATCAGGCAGGAGCAGAGTCAAATAGGAAGCCGAAATCAGGAACCAGTAAATCAGGATGAGGGAGAGTCCAGAAGCAAGGTCAGGGGAGCCAAGGGTTCAGCAACGGATATCAAGCAGGCAAGCAAACACAGGATACAGGTACAGGAACAGCTGAAGATCAGTCAGCATCTGTTACAGTCAGTGTGTCCTTTAAATAGGCCGTCTGGCACCAAAGGGCCGCGGGGACGCGCTCCCACGGGCGTGCACATTCCTTTGCGCACGCGCATTGGCGCGTCTGCGATCCGAAGAGTCCTTTTCGAACATATGCGTGCGCGAAGAGTCCTTTACGAACGTATGCGCGCACGAGTGAACCCGGAACGCAACAGTTCTCTTACATTGCCCCCTCCTTACGGGCAGCCTCCGGATGCCCCTCAGGGGCTTCTTCTCTGGATGGTGCTGAAAAAATGCTCGTACCTTTTGCAGGGCATGTACGTTAGAAGCTGGTTCCCAAGAATTGTCTTCAGGGCCATAGCCCTTCTATTTAATCAGAAACTGTATTAGGCCATTCCTGGTTCTACAGTCGAGAACGGCTTCTACCTCAAACTCTTCACTGCCCTCAACGAGCAGTGGAGGAGGGTTTTCTGGATCCCGGTTAGGAAAGGGATTGGGTACTGATGTTTTCAACAAAGAAATATGAAAAACAGGGTGAATTTTGAGATTCTTTGGTAGGATAAGTTCAAAGGCCACAGAGTTGATCCTCTTTACAGCAAAGGGCCCCAGGTATTTTGGACCAAGTTTCTTGGAGGGACACTTAAGTTTCAAATTAGCAGTGGATAGCCAAACCTTGTCTCCTGGTTTCAGATTCAAGTTACCCCTCCTTTTCCTGTCAAAAAATCTTTTGTTATTAGCCTGAGCCTTAGAGATGGTGTCCTGAAGCACTTTATTGTTGGAGATGAACCAACTCAGTCTGTCTTGGACAGCAGGCACAGCAGAATCCACGGGTAATTCAGGCAAAAAGGAAGGGTGGTATCCATAATTGGCGAAAAAGGGTGTTTGCTTGGTAGCAGAGTGGATGGAATTGTTGTATGCAAATTCCGCTAGCGGAAGCAGAGGTGACCAATCGTCCTGTGAAAAAGAGGAGAAGCAACGCAAATATTGCTCCAACGTCTGGTTGGTACTCTCCGTCTGTCCATTAGTTTGAGGATGGTAAGCAGAGGACAGACGGAGCTCGATGTTCAAGGCTTCACAGAGAGATCTCCAGAATCTGGACGTGAACTGTACCCCTCGATCAGAAGTGATATTGTCAGGGATACCATATAGCCTCACTATCTCTCGGATGAACATGGAAGCAGTCTCAGTGGCAGACGGGGTTCCTTGCACGGGAAAAAAGTGTGCCATCTTAGTCAGGCGATCAACCACGACAAATATGGTGGTAAAGTCTTCAGACATGGGGAGTTCAACAATGAAATCCATGGATATCATGCTCCACGGTTTCTTAGGCACAGGAAGACATTCTAATAGGCCCCAAGTCTTGGCTCGGTCAGTCTTATTGTGTTGACAAGTCACACAGGATTTAACGTATCTTTTACAGTCTTGAATCAAGTCTGGCCACCAGAAAGAATGGGAAATTAGGTTGATACTCTTGTGAATCCCAAAATGGCCTGCCAAAGGATGATCGCTTCAGGACAGAAACCCTAAACTGCTCCGGGACAAAGACCTGTTCCTTATGGTAATAAAGCCCGTCCTTTAGTTGAAGAGATAAGTCTTGGGAAGGGGGATGCTCCAACAACTCAGCTCTTATTTGGGACGTCAGGTTGGTTTGGAGAAGAAGAAAGTTTTTAGCCAGTAAAATGGTGTCTGCTTCGGAAGGATAAACAGGATCATGGAAAATGCGCGACAGCGCGTCTAGTTTCCCATTCTTAGAACCAGGACGGAAAGTTATGTGGAATGTGAAGCGGGAGAAGAACAATGCCCATCTTGCCTGCCGAGGTCTAAGTCTTTTAGCTGTTCTCAAATACTCGAGATTCTTATGGTCGGTGAAAATGAGTATAGGGTGCAAGGCTCCTTCTAACAGGTAGCGCTACTCCTCGAGGGCAGCTTTAATGGCCAACAGTTCCCGGTCCCCTACATCATAATTCTTCTCAGAGGGATTCAATTTCTTGGAGAAGAATGCCACAGGATGGAGTAGAGATTTGGGACCCTGTCGCTGTGATAATATGGCTCCCACTGCGATCTCAGAGGTGTCCACCTCCAGAATATAGGGCAAGGAAGGGTCAGGATGCTTTAAGATGGGAGCTGAGGTGAACAAGGCTTTCAACTGCTCAAAAAATGTTTGTGCTTCAGTACTCCACCGGAAGGGAACATGCTGTTTGGTCAAAAGGGTGATAGCAGAGATAATACCAGAAAAGTTCCTAATAAATTTCCTATAGAAATTAGCGAATCCCACAAACCTTTGTACTGCCTTTCGGTCTGTAGGAGCTGGCCATTCCAAGACTGCAGCGACTTTCTGGGGATCCATGGAGATCCCATCATCGGAGATGACAAGTCCCAGAAATTGTATTGTCTGTTTTTCAAAATCGCACTTTTCAGCCTTGGCGTAGAGATGGTGTTCACAAAGTTTACTCAAAACCTTCTTCACATGGGTACGGTGGACCTCGATTGAGTCAGAAAAGATAAGAATATCATCGAGATAGACAATGATAAACAGGTCAAGGAAGTCCCGAAAAACATCATTTACCAGATGCTGAAAGGTGGCTGGGGCGTTGCAGAGACCGAAGGGCATAACTAAGTATTCAAAGTGCCCAAAGCGTGACCTGAAGGCAGTCTTCCATTCATCCCCCTTTCTGATTCGCACCAAATTGTAGGCACCTCTCAGATCTAGCTTGGAAAAGACTCGTGCTCCACGCAGTCTCTGAAATAACTCGGGAATTAAGGGAAGTGGGTACCGGTTTTTGATAGTTATTTTGTTAAGATCACGATAGTCAATACATGGCCTCAGGGAGTGATCTTTTTTCTCCACAAAAAAGATACCAGCTCCTGCTGGAGAGGAAGAGGCCCGAATAAAACCTTTTTCTAGACTTTCATCAATATATTTGCGGAAGGCCTCTAGTTCAGGTTCCGAGAGAGGGTAAATTCGGCCGAAGGGAATCTCTGCCCCTGGTAGAAGTTCAATGGGACAAAAAAAAAAAAAAAACCTTATACTTTGGCCTTGTTAAATTCCCCTTACTAAATGCTATCTGGAGGTTGGCCCAGAATGTTTGTGTCTAATCAGCTTGCCATGTTTCTGTGAAAAAATAGTAATGTTTATTGTTTTTTCCTCAACAGTTTCCTTCCACGCCACAGGAATGGCAGACTGTGGCCTCCCACTTTGCCCAGCGGTGGAACTTTCCTAACTGCGGAGGGGTAATTGATGGGAAACACGTCCACATCGTCCCACCACCCAACTCGGGGTCGTACTATTATAATTACAAGGGGTTTAATAGTATAGTGATGTTGGCGGTGGTGTCGGCTAATTACGAGTTCCTGTATGTGGACGTGGGGAAGAATGGCCGGATGTCCGATGGTGGAGTCATCGCCCAGACGGAGTTCTACAGGCGTCTCCAGAATGGCAGCTTGGACTTGCCAGCTCCAGAGGACAATGTGGAAGGACTCCCATTCGTGTTCGTTGCTGATGAAGTGTTTGCGCTGGGGGACCACCTGATGCGGCCATTCAGGTCTGGTATGGATTTTAAGGGGAACCCCGCGCCAAAAAAAAAAAAAAAAAAAAACGGCGTGGGGTCCCCCCAAAAATCCATACCAGACCCTTATCCGAGCACGCAACCTGGCAGGCCGCAGGAAAAGAGGGGGGGACGAGAGTGCGGCCCCCCCTCCCTCCTGAACCGTACCAGGCCACATGCCCTCAACATTGGGAGGGTGCTTTGGGGTAGCCCCCCAAAACACCTTGTCCCCATGTTGATGAGGACAAGGGCCTCATCCCCACAACCCTGGCCGGTGGTTGTGGGGGTCTGCGGGCGGGGGGCTTATCGGAATCTGGAAGCCCCTTTTAACAAGGTGACCCCCAGATCCCGGCCCCCCCCTGTGTGAAATGGTAAGGGGGTACATAAGTACCCCTACCATTTCACGAAAAAAGTGTCAAAAATGTTAAAAATGACAAGAGACAGTTTTTGACAATTCCTTTATTTAAATGCTTCTTCTATCTTCCTTCATCTTCTGGTTCTTCTGGCTCTTCTGGCTCTTCTGGCTCTTCTGGTTCTTCCTCCGGCGTTCTCGTCCAGCATCTCCTCCGCGGCGTCTTCTATCTTCTTCTCCTCGAGCCGCTCCGCACCCATGGCATGGGGGGAGGCTCCCGCTCTTCTCTTCTTCTCTTCTTCTTTTCTTCTCTTCTTCTCTTCTTCATTTTCTTCTCCGGGCCGCTCCGCAATCCATGCTGGCATGGAGGGAGGCTCCCGCTGTGTGACGGCGCTCCTCGTCTGACAGTTCTTAAATAACGGGGGGGGGGGCCACCCGGTGACCCCGCCCCCCTCTGACGCACGGTGACTTGACGGGACTTCCCTGTGACATCACAGGGAATGCCACAGGGAAGTCCCGTCAAGTCACCGTGCGTCAGAGGGGGGCGGGGTCACCGGGTGGCCCCCCCCCCCCCGTTATTTAAGAACTGTCAGACGAGGAGCGCCGTCACACAGCGGGAGCCTCCCTCCATGCCAGCATGGATTGCGGAGCGGCCCGGAGAAGAAAATGAAGAAGAGAAGAAGAGAAGAAGAGAAGAAGAGAAGAGCGGGAGCCTCCCCCCCATGCCATGGGTGCGGAGCGGCCCGAGGAGAAGAAGACAGAAGATGCCGCGGAGGAGATGCTGGACGAGAACGCCGGAGGAAGAACCAGAAGAACCAGAAGAGCCAGAAGAACCAGAAGATGAAGGAAGATAGAAGAAAGAAGAAGCATTTAAATAAAGGAATTGTCAAAAACTGTCTCTTGTCATTTTTAACATTTTTGACACTTTTTTCGTGAAATGGTAGGGGTACTTATGTACCCCCTTACCATTTCACACAGGGGGGGGCCGGGATCTGGGGGTCACCTTGTTAAAGGGGGCTTCCAGATTCCGATAAGCCCCCCGCCCGCAGACCCCCACAACCACCGGCCAGGGTTGTGGGGATGAGGCCCTTGTCCTCATCAACATGGGGACAAGGTGTTTTGGGGGGCTACCCCAAAGCACCCTCCCAATGTTGAGGGCATGTGGCCTGGTACGGTTCAGGAGGGAGGGGGGGGCCGCACTCTCGTCCCCCCCTCTTTTCCTGCGGCCTGCCAGGTTGCGTGCTCGGATAAGGGTCTGGTATGGATTTTTGGGGGGACCCCACGCCGTTTTTTTTTTTTTTTTTTGGCGCGGGGTTCCCCTTAAAATCCATACCAGACCTGAAGGGTCTGGTATGGAATTTAGGGGGAACCCCACGTCATTTTTTTTTTTAAATTTTGGCCGGGGTTCCCCTTAATATCCATACCAGACCTGAAGGGCCTGGTATGGAATTTAGGAGGACTCCCACGTCATTTTTTTTTTTTAATTTTGGTTCGGAGTTTCCCTTTGGGGAATTCCCATGCCGTTTTTATCAATGAACTTCTATGTGTATTGTCGGCAATGCAATAGCCGCGGGTAGTTTTAAATGAGTTTTTTCCTTCAAAATGTCATTTTGCTGTCAGACTGTTCTAAACACAGGAAACATGCGCCCCTTTACAGGCATACTATAGACACCCCCCAGGTACGAAATTTAAAGGGATATTACACTTTTATTGTTTGACTTTAAGCATTATTAAAATCACTGCTCCTGAAAAAACGGCCATTTTTAAAACTTTTTTTTGCATTGATCCATGTCCCCTGGGGCAGGACCCAGGTCCCCAAACACTTTTTATGACAATAACTTGCATATAAGCCTTTAAAATTAGCACTTTTGATTATTCATGTTCGTGTCCCATAGACTTTAACGGTGTTCGCATGTTCGAACGAACTTTTTTCCTGTTCGCATGTTCTGGTGCGAACCGAACAGGGGGGTGTTCGGCTCATCCCTAATGTCCGGTTACGCTACCTGGAGTTCTTTGCGGGTAGGGGGGCTATCAATATGCCAGACAATATGTGAAGCCTTTTTATAATAAAAAAAAAAAAAAAAAAGAAATTCTTGGTGGACATTTACTGCTTGTGTTTGTTATAGGTGACCCTGACAGAAATGTGTTGAGTCCAGAAAATGTTGTGATTGTGTAACCTTATTATACAAAGCACTGTTGGCTGTTATTTCCTAAATGCATTTCACTACAAGTGCACTTGCAACTGCACGGAACCTGCACTTGTAGTGCAAAGAGGATTTGCCCTTAGGAAATAACCCCCATTTTCTCAGAAAACAACAAATTACATCACCCCAAAAGTGTTGTATTGTAGTGTTGACACAATAATCCACACATTCTTGAGCAAGCAACTTTTTTATACCTGCACAATCACATGTGCATTTACCAAAGGTTTTTAAAACAAACCAACATGTTTGTTGTATAACAATTTTTGCAGTAGCATTATCAAAAATAGAAATGTCCATTTCAGATAAAACAGGCCTGGTTAAAACCAACAAGAAAGACAAAAAACTTGAACTTACAAAGTTCACATTAGGTAAAACCTGAAGGCAATATCAGACATCAGTATTTAGGAACTGGGTTTGATATAGCATTCAGATGGGGGGGAAATCACCCCTGGAAAAGCCAAATTTGGAAGATGCACACCAATTTACGAATGTCAACATGTGCTATCTGCCATCAGGGGGGATCAAGGGATGTGTTTTGGGGGAGCAAGCCCTTCCTCAACGCGACTTTATAATTGAGGAAGGGGTTGCACCCCCAAAACACGTCCATTGATCTCCCGTGATGGCAGATAGCACATGTTGACACACTGTGTGCATCCTCCAAATTTGGCTTTTCAAAACATTTCCAAACAATTTAAAAGATTGGACCACAATACAAAAAGTGATTTTGTGGGGTTTTACATTCGCCCCAAAACATCAATGATGTTATTATTTTTCTTAATAACATCATTGATTTTTTGCTGGATGTTTTGCAGTTCGGCATTATACCCCATGATCTCCCCGATCAGGATCTGGGCACTTTCTGATGTGAAACGTTCTGGATCCACAACATCACGATCACCTAAAAAGAGAGAAAGAAAAAAAAAACAGGTCTCAAAAATCTGCCACCATCCATCTCTTTTACCTGAGCCTGTGGTCGCAGACACTCACCTGTTGTGGTGCCAATCTCCACCACGTCTTCCTCTTCCTCCTGCTCCGCTTGGTTTTGGGGTATTTCACCTTCTTCCAGAGGTGGGGGGTCTCTGGTCTCCTCGGATGAGGGGTGTCCTCTGAGTCTTTTCTCCCCTATGTAAAACAAAAATGGTATAATTAACACACAGATATTTGATGGCAGAACTAGAAATAGGAAACATTGCTTGGAAGTGGGGAACAATTGTCTATTTTAGCCAAGTTCCAAGATGTATTTTTTTTATTGCCCTTTGTCAAGCTGCAATACTTTACCTGTTTAGTACAAGCTTCACAGATGGAGCCCCCCTATAGTATACACTGGAGCACCTGTGTGGCCCCCTAATCAAAATGGTGTTCTTGTGTCCCACACTAGTGCTCAAGTGTCCAGATGTGAAAACAGCTGCTCAGTGTCCTCTCCTTACACACCATCTAGTTTGCATTTCATTCTAGTAGGTCCGACCACCGCTTCCTGAGCTGATCTTTCGATCTTCGTACCCCGAAATTCTTGTGAAGGCTTTTGACCACTTTCGCCATGATCTTTGCCTTTCTGATGTTGGGGTTGGGGTAAGGCCCATACTTTCCGTCATAGTCAGACTTCTTCATGATGTCGACCATCTCCAACATCTCCCCAAAGGACATATTTGTGGCCTTAAAACGTCTCCTTCTGGATCGGGACGTGTCCGGATCCGGGCTTTCCTCCTCCTCGCTGCTATAATTAGCACACACCTGCTCTAACTCCGCCATGTGCTCTTCACCCACTGCGCCGAACGAAAAGGGGCGGGGAATAGACTAGAAAGAACGTCAGGGGCGGGCGGAGTTACACGCATGCGCAGTGTGTATAAAGCGTAACACGCGTGCGTATTACGTACGATCTGTGAGCGGAGGAAGGAGCATTGGACGCGCCGATCGTAAGAACGAAGGTAAGAGACAAACTTGTGCCTATACTGCTTCTACATTGAAGCCTATATTGTAACAAGATTAGGAAAGTTTTGTCTGACATTAGGCTTTGTCTTGTGTTGTGTCTTGCAGTGAACATGGATATCTTACTGAAAGATAATGACTTCATGTCAGTATTCATAGATATCTTAAGGGAGCTGCCCTGTCTGTGGGAGATTAACCACCCCCATTTCAAGAACCAAACAAAGAGGAAGGCAGCACTGGTGCAATTGTGTGAAATTTTGAAGCAGGTGATCCCCAATGCAGACATCACCTATTTAAAGATATTAATTGGTGGCCTGAGGAGCACATATCTGAGGGAGCGCAAGAAAGTCCTGGATTCCCAGAGATCTGGAGCTGCAGGTGACATCTATGTCCCCAGGATGTTGTACTACGACAGGCTGCATTTTCTGGCAGGCCAGACTGAACCCAGGCCATCCCTCTCCAGTCTTCCTTCCACGCTTCCTTCCCCCCTGGCTGAGGCTTCTGACACCCAACCTGGGCCTTCCAGGCCACATGTGGAGGAGCCCAGATTGAGCCAGGTATAGCATTCCTCTAAATATTTCTGCTTGTCCAATCAATGATGTTAACTAGATGTTAGTTGGGAGTACTAATTTAGGATTGTGATTGATGAAGCAAAACATTACAACCATGTCCCTTTTTCATACACAGGGATGTCTCAGCCAGGAGGTGGCCGGGCCGAGCCGGCTGGCTGATCTGCAGGTCCCTCCACCCCCCCTGGAAAGAGAAAGTGGCAGTAGGAGGAGTGCCCTAGAGGAGGCTACCGGAGGACTCTTTTGGAGGGCTACAGAGGTCCTGGGAGCACGACAGACCGTGGAGGAGGACATTGCTGCCGTCATTGCCTATAAAATGCAGAGGATGGAGGAGGGCCAACAAGTCTTGTGTGAGGCGCTCATATTGAAGGCTCTTAACAAAGGTATGATGGGCCAAATGACAGCTCAGACACACCTTTGCGATGGTCCTCCTCCTCCTCCTGCAGGTCCTCCTCCTCGTCCTCCCTCTCCTCCAGGTCCTCCCAGTCCTCCTCCAGGTCCTACTCCTCCTCCTGCCACATCTCCAACTGCACAGCCACAGCCGGGAATGAAGCGTGAAAGGAAGACCAGAAAGTGAGGACCCTGGATCCAGTCTGGTCAGCCAAAAAATGCAGCCTCTTGTGGTACCACAGCCTGGGGACACACATGTCATCTGCTGCTACCTGGATCTCTGCGAATTCTGGACCAGACTGCCCTCCCTTACATATGGACTCCTCAGGCCACCAATTTTGATGTTCAAGAATTGATGTCTGCCGTGGGGGTCCCAGGCTTCGCTAATTTCTCCTGTTGATCCAGTGTTGCCTCCCTCTTTGTTTGGTTCTGAGCCCTTAATAAAGGATTTTTGTTTTGAATTATACTCTCCTAAGTGTTTTACTTCAAAAAGGACAGTTGGTTTGTGAGGATTCAGGTACATTTTAAATATACAATGTGAAATGAACAAGGGACACCAACACCAAACAATATCCTGGAGATTAAATAATAAAAGATATCAATGGTGTTGGGGTAACTTGACACACAAAACACACACAAAAATATTCTGTATTAAAAATAAAAATAACATTTAACAAAGATCAGCCTTTGAAAAAATACAAACATTAAAAAAAAAAAAAAGGCTTAAAATCCCAAAAATAATTAAATAAAAAAAACAAAATACTGTCAGATGTGACAACTAATAACAATATATTCAGGGAATCCCAATAAAAAAACAAAAATAAAACTTTGTGAGAAGTGTGTGTGAATATGAGCAGCAAAACGACTTAATTCTTGTCACATTATAAAGAAGAAGAGAGTGCGCTTTATTAAACCATTTTTAACATTGCAGCGTGACGAAAGTGCTGTATCCATTGCGAACGCTAAGTTTACCAGAACGAGCTGTTCCGTCTTGGAATTTCTTCTGAGCATGCGTTGCACTTTGTGCGTCGGAACAGGCCACACACGGTCGGAATTGACGCGATCAGATTTTGTTGTCGGAAAATTTTATCTCCTGCTGTCCAACTTTGTGTGTCGGAAAATCCGATGGAAAATGTCCGATGGAGCCCACACATGGTCGGAATTTCCGACAACACGCTCCGATCGGAAATTTTCAATCGGAAAATCTGACCGTGTGTACGGGGCATAATAGGTAGAGCCGATCTGATAAAGATGATATGGATGCCACAATTATCATGTAGCAGGGTCCCAGGTCCCCAGAGGCTTAATGGTGACCTCAAGGGTTAGGGAAAGCTGACATTCTTCCTTGTAGAGTGGGTTACCAGGCATGGTGGGTGTGATGCAACAAGAAATGATGGGCACCAGTCACTTTTCGATGCGAACAAGAGATTTATTGTCTCTTAACAGAATTGTGGGAGAGGGGTTTAGGGCCAGGACACCCTTAAGTAGATGCAATGATAATTGGCAGACTCTGAGATTCTGGGATGTGCTGGATAAACAAGTTTGAGCCATGGAGGCCCCACCTCGCAACTTACAGGACCTGAAGGGTCTGCTATTGATGGCTTGGTGCCATATATCACAGAATACCTTCAGAGGTCAAGTGAAGTCCATGCCCCGGGTTATGGTGGGTGGTCATAATGTTCAGTCAGTGTATAGGCCCGTACACACGATCTGACTTTTTGACAACAAACATGCAAATTAACTGTTTTGGAGCAACATCCGACCGTGTGTTCGCTCCATCGGACAAACTTTTTCTGTTTCCATCGGACTTTTGTTGGCTGTGCGAACGGACAAACTTTCCGGCAACAAAAGTTCGATGGAGCAAAGTCCGATCGTGTGTACACAAAAGCATCAGACTTTTGTACAAACTACAGTACGCGGCCGCGAGAATGTTTCCAGCGCGAACCCATCGCGCTGGTTCTCGGCGACAGGGTACTGTACAGCTCGCGCTGGCTGCGGCGAGCGCGAGAGGGAATTCCCCTCTGGGGGCATACCAGGCCCTTAGGTCTGGTATGGATTCTAAGGGGAACCCCCTATGCCAAAAAAACAGCGTGGGGGTCCCCCCCAAAATCCATACCAGACCCTTATCCGAGCACGCAGCCCTGGCCGGTCAGGAAAGGGGGTGGGGACGAGCGAGCGCCCCCCCCCCGAACCGTGTCAGGCCGCATGCCCTCAACATGGGGGATGGGTGCTTTGGGGAAGGGGGGCTTGCTCCTATGACCACACCCCCTTATGACCTCACAGTCCCAGCATGCCATGGGACTGTGATGTCATAGGGGCGGGGTCACCGCCTATATAAGTCATAGCAGAGCGCACAGACAGCATTACAGCCGGAGAGAGCGTTGTGTCAACATCTCTGGAAGAGGAGAGGGAAGAAGACAATCCAGATGTACGGGCTCCTCCACTAGCAAAAGAGCGGCAAAATAGCAGAAGATAGCGGAGGAGCCGGCAGAAGGAAGAAGGCACCGAAGAAGAACCAGAGAACACGGAGACGACACCGGAGAGAGGGAGAAGACGCCGGAGAGACCCCCGAAGTCAGAAGAAGACCCCCAAAGTCGGAAGAAGACCCCGGAGCTGCCTAATAAATTAATTTTAAAACCTGTGTAGTGTGTTTTATTTATTGACACATTGTTCCCTAGGTGAATGGGTAGGGGTACCATGTATGGCCTGGTGCGGCTCAGGGGGGGGGGGGGGGGCGCTCGCTCGTCCCCACCCCCTTTCCTGACCGGCCTGGTGCGGCTCAGGAGGGGGGGGGGGGGCGCTCGCTCGTCCCCACCCCCTTTCCTGACCGGCCGGGCTGCGTGCTCGGATAAGGGTCTGGTATGGATTTGGGGGGGACCCCCACGCCGTTTTTTCTGCGTAGGGGGTTCCCCTTAAAATCCATACCAGACCTAAGGGCCCGGTATGCCCTTGGAGGGGAACCCATGCCGTTTTTTTATTTAAAATTTGGCGTGGAGTTCCCCCTCAAGATTCATACCAAACACAGTGCCTGGCATTGGCGGGGATCCAAGTCGGATCCCCACACCAGTGTGAACCCAGCTCGCAAGGTGTCAATCTCGCCAATAAAAGTGGCGAGATTGACTCAATATCAGACAACAATACAGAAGTTGACCAAAGGGTGGTGGTAAAGAGCTGAAAAACCACGTGATTTGGTGAAAGTTGGCTGTAAAAGTCCTGTCCTGTATGCAAGACAAACTTCTGGCCAACTCCCTTTGTACAAAAATCCTAGGGAAAGTTTGTACAAAGTCCTATTGTGTGTATGGGGCTTATGAGTCCTTCTAATGTAGACATTTACATTTGGGACTTCTCAAACACATAATAGGCGGCTATTTGTCTCCACCAGTAGAAATGAGTTCTTCCAGTGAGCAGTGATGAGCTCAGACAGGTTCGGACAAAGGTCTTAGCTATCCTACCAGGAAGCCATCACTGTGGACAGCCAATCATATGCGGCATAGGCATTACCTGCACTGCAGCTGCGCGTATACAAGGGGCGTGACTGCGGGGCGGGGAAGACCTCTGCCACTTATGATTAGCTGTCTGCCTTGACAGCTTCCTGGCGAATAGCTCAGGCATGTTCAAACATGGCTCCAAACCTACCTGAGCTATCCTGCCAAAAGCTGTCAAAGTCAACAGCTAATCATAGGTGGTGGAGGTATTCCCCGCTCCACAGCTTCATGTATATACACACCTCTTGCATACCTGTGGCTGAGGAGTAGGTAATGTCTCTGCAACCTATGACTGACTGTCAACTTTGACAGCTTCTGGCTGGGATAACTCGAATACGCCTGAACTCATCCCTACTAAAGATATAAAATAAATAGGCTATGAAATTAACATTTCTCCTCACAGAAGGCAGAGGCTGTGGCTCCTGGATTCGGGCTCATTCACAGTGCTCAACTCCGTACACTGTGTTTACTTTTTTGTCCTAATGCTGAGCTGTGTGCAGGCAGCCTATAGAAGTGAATGGACATGCATCGGCTGTATGGACTCACCTGCACAGCTGAGTTTGACAGGTACACAGGGACAGGTGCATTGACCCGGCACAGAGGCTGTGTATCTAGGACCATGAACCCATATCTGCTTACCTGTAAAACTCGGCTAGATCCACTTCTAACCCACTTCTGCCTACATGTCATACTTCGCCATGTGATTGTGTCTGTGCAGCTGCTGTGTGTGCATCCATTTCTATGGGCTCTCCGGGGTGGATGCACACGCATCTGACAGTGGCTCTGCATGGAGGGCGGGTCTTTTCACCTGTCTGAATGAGCCTTGTCAGTGAATAGGGACACGAGAGACTATTGAAAGTCTGCGGTTGCTGTCAGTAACATTATTGGGAGTGAGGTAGCGGTGATACGCTGGACAGGTGGAGAACAAAGGCTTTGCATGTCCCTCCTAAATGCATCAGAGACCGTGGTGATGTACAGTAACATCAAGAGAGTTTATTAAAGTGGAGTTCCACCCACTTTTACAACTCTTCAGCATCCCTCACTAAACTGTGCACTGTAAACGAATAGGATATATATATATTTTTTTTTCTCAGCACCTACTGTATATCTGCTGTATTCATTTTTCACTTCCTCCTTCCCGGCCGTGGCCCATCGCATCATTTCCTGTTTGCAATGCCTTCTGGGAAGGGGCGGCAACTTCCTCTGACACTGCCGTTGCTATGGAAACCTGACCTGAAACCTATTACACTGCTTGTGATGCACTGAGCATGTGCGAGATCTGCAAGAATGAGAGCCAGGAAGAAATACAGTCTGGCTTCATATGCTCATACTTAAGATGGCCACAGCCTGTTGTAAGTTTATAAAATAACAAACTACTGCTATAAACTAACAAAACAGACCTTAGTTTACAGACTAACTTTACTAGAATACATTAAGCTTGTGTATTATATGGGTATTTTTATTTAAAAAGTATAATTTTGGCCGGAACACCACTTTAAAGACCAGTCGTGTTCAAGTAAAGGTACCCCATGTGTAGGAGAGTGAGCTGTATTAAGTGCCTAGCACAGCCCAGAAGAACCTACCCCGGGGTAGGCCTCTCATGTGACCCTTGCTTGGCACCCAATGAGGAGGGAAACATGGAGGGCGGGACTCCCACCACATGACCCCTACCCTACACTCGCACAACCAGATTTGACAGGGATGGGTGCATGGCCCCTGATACACCGGCTCTGTGTCAGGTCAATGCACCTGTCAACCTCAGCTGTGTATGTAAGTCCCAATTCACTGCCTGCAGGCTGCTCAGTGCTAGGACAGAAAACAAAATGAAAGGTTCCTCAAACTGTATGGGGCTAAGCTCCCATGTAAATGAACCCTTATGGAAAAGTATCGGCTTGTGTAAACACTAGGGTTGCACCAATACCGTTTTTTTAACGGTGAGTACAAGCACTGATACTTGTGCTCAAGTACTCACTGATGCCGATACCTTTGCGGTGCGATTTGAACCCATACAAAATAATTGTGCTCAAATCGCACTGCAAAGAATCGCATGTGGTTTGAACAGGTATGTGGGGCAATTCCTGTCTGAATCGCATGCAATTTCCCACACTGTTCCTGTGTGAACCCAGGCTGAAGTCACTATGACAAACCTGAGTTCACATAGGAAGGGGGGGGACTGCATGTGATTCGCACAGGAATCGCACCTCATTCCTGTTCAAATGGCATGCGATTCATTGCAGTACAATTTGAGCCCATTCATTTTGTATGTCTCTGGTGGGTGAGAGGAATCATGGGAGATTTATGTCATGCAGCCACAATATAAGCAGAGTGTAGACTGTAGAGAATAGGGTGACTGCATTGCAGAGGGAAATATCATGACTAGACAAATGTGGGGACACTTTTAGCATAAAAACGTTGTATTAGTCAGTGACAGGTTATAAATACACGTCTCTATCACAGCAATTTCAGAGCAATATAGATTCTGAATACATATACTGCAACTTGATATCTGTTACAAGTTCATGATTTCATTTGTATTGTTCAGCATATTATTTTGCAGGCACTCTATTATCCTTAGACGCTCTTCTCCGTCACCTCTATGGTATTGGAGGACCGGAGTTGATTGGCAGTGAACGAGTTGATGGGCGGGGAGAGTGCGGATTGGCCGCTGGCTGTTCTGGAGAAGAGGCATCGGTCAGTGGAGTTTGTCCTGAGCCCAGCGATCAACATGCTGCTGTCACTCAGGTAGATGGCGTGTGAGGTGCAGAGCTCAGGCTCGGCTTGTCTATCAGTATCCCATCAATGTATGATAATAGCGGGCTATGGTCTGGTGTAGGACAGGCGAGGTTTGGGAGAGGTGGGTGTGGTGATTGGACAGGACAGCGTGTGTGTGTGGGAGGAGCTTCCATGTTCTGTGGAATGTGACAGTACAGAGGGTAGCTGTCTGAGATCACTGTACAAGTCCTCACCCCATCTACTATAATATACTATAGGACTATAGGGTAATCTGGATCTATCTCCCAATAGGGTACAGGGGGAGAGGAAACTCATATGATTGGATGATGTAGAAAACGGTCACGCTGCTGAATTTAAAGGGCCAATTCACCATTATATACCATCGTGAAGCTTAAGATGGAAAACTCAGAGGACGGTGCTAAGAGAGGCCTATCTGTTACTGTACACCTTCACCATCACAGGACTACTTCATGTTGTAAAGCGCTGTGCAGGCTGTTGGTGATATGTAAATCCTGTATAATAATACTGCAGTAGGGGAGAGAAAGTACATGTGAGGGGGTTGAATTCAGCATGAGAAGTATCAGCAGCAACATCCTTAGAAATGTCCCTGGGAGTTTTCCAGTCAGACTTCATGAGATATGTAAAGGGACTGCACCTATAGCAAGGGTATTATTCACCTTTGGTCAAAGATGCACAGTCGGTGTTATTATCTACAGACAGCCCTTATCAATAGGCTGTTTTGTGGTAAAGGTGACCCTTTAAAGCTGAACTCCAGGAGATAGTAAAGCTTCCTTTGCAGTGGGGCTCCCATGTCAGGATGAGGGAGTGGCCAAGCGGGCACCTGCCCTGGGGGCTTAGCCCCTCCACACCGACAGGAGTGATTAACTTCTGTCACAAGGAGCCAGCAGCTGGCTTCTGCTAGAGGAGAGGATTCAGCTTTTTCCCTCCTCTGGCCTATAGGGGGAGATAGAGAGCCTGCACTGAGTCAGAGAACTTAGCTCAGTCTCAGCACGGTTCTGCTGAGGTTTGAGGATAGATTTAATTGCCCTTCTTCGTCTCACCCCCTGTCATGTGACATGTCACATGATTGGAGAGGGGGGAAGAAGCCTGTAGGGGGAGATAGAAAGCCTGCACTAAGACTGAGATCTTGGCTCAGTCTCTGCACGGCTCTGCTGAGATGTGAGGGCAGATTGCCCTTCCTCCTCTCACCCCTTGCCATGTGACTTGTCACATAACTGGGAAGGGGGGAGAAGAAGCTGCCTGTGTGTTAACTGTCAGTACAAAAAAGGGGGGGAGGGGGAATGGGCAACTAAGCCTTAGACCTTCCCTCTCCTCCTTTTCTATTTTAGAGCCCCCACTCTCCTCAGACCCCCCCCTCTTCTTCTCAGACACCCCCACTCTCCTCAGGGCCCCCCTCTTCTCAGACACCCCCACTCCCCTCAGACCCCCCAGCACTGCCACACTCCTCAGGGCCCCCCACTTCTCAGACACCCCCACTCCCCTCAGACCCTCCCAACACCCCCACTCTCAGGGCCCCTTCTCTCCTCAGGGCCCCCCTCTCCCCCAACACCCCCACTCTCTTCAGGGCCCCCCTCTCCTCCTCAGACCCCCCAACACCCCCACTCAGGGCCCCCTCTCCTTCTCAGACCCCCCCAACACACCACTCTCCTCAGGGCTCCCCTCTCCTTCTCAGACCTCCCCAACACCCCCACACTCCCCAGGACCCCCCTCTCCTCAAACATCCCCACACTCCTCAGACCCCCCCACACCCTCACTCAGGGCCCCCTCTCTTTCTCAGACCCCCCAACACCCCCACTCAGGGCCCCCTCTCCTTCTCAGACCCCTCAACACCCCCATTCTCCTCAGAGCCCCCTCTCCTTCTCAAACACCCCCACACTCCTCAGGGCCCCCTCTCCTTCTCAGACCCCCCCAACACCCCCACACTCCTCAGGGCCCCCCTCTCCTTCTCAGACCCCCCCAACACCCCCACACTCCTCAGAGCCCCCCTCTCCTTCTCAGACCACCCCCAACACCCCCACACTGCTCAGAGCCCCCTTCTCCTTCTCAGACCCCCCCAACACCCCCACACTCCTCAGGACCCCCCTCTCCTTCTCAGACCCCCCAACACCCCCACACTCAGGGCCCCCCTCTCCTTCTCAAACATCCCCACACTCCTCAGGGTCCCTCTCCCTCTCAGACCCCCCAACACCCCCACACTCCTCAGGGTCCCTCTCCCTCTCAGACCCCCCAACACCCCCACACTCCTCAGGGTCCCTCTCCCTCTCAGACCCCCCAACACCCCCACACTCCTCAGGGCCCCCCTCTCCTTCTCAGACCTCCCACACCACTGATATAGGGACATTCTTCCTTCCAGTGACACCACTGACACAGGGACATTCTTCCTTCCAGTGACACCACTGACACAGGGACATTCTTCCTTCCAGTGACACCACTGACACAGGGACATTCTTCCTTCCAGTGACACCACTGACACAGGGACATTCTTCCTTCCAGTGACACCACTGACACAGGGACATTCTTCCTTCCAGTGACACCACTGACACAGGGACATTCTTCCTTCCAGTGACACCACTGACACAGGGACATTCTTCCTTCCAGTGACACCACTGACACAGGGACATTCTTCCTTCCAGTGACACCACTGACACAGGGACATTCTTCCTTCCAGTGACACCACTGACACAGGGACATTCTTCCTTCCAGTGACACCACTGACACAGGGACATTCTTCCTTCCAGTGACACCACTGACACAGGGACATTTTTCCTTCCAGTGACACCACTGACACAGGGACGTTTTTTTTTTTCACTACTGTAAGCCGCTTATTTGTGCAGTGATTTTTTACTCTTTAGGTTTCTGCATGGCAGCACTGTGCCGCTCTTGGCTCCGCCCCCTCCACTTGGGAGGACGCAGTTTGACATCTTCGCCCTGGGCGCTGGATAATCTTGTTCCGGCACTGGAGGGTCCCATTGTTTGTCTGAACGTAGCCACCCTCTCTTGCTTGCTCCTGAGATGGACTGGATTATGGGATTTTTAGTGTGTTTAGAGCAGTGCAAATGACTACAAAGAACGTGCACTGCTCATTCCAAACAAATGGAAGTGAGGTGGAAAAGGAGAGGTTCCTCAGTTCACAGAGGATATTACAAGAAGGCAAACAAAAAAAAACACACTTAAAAACTATTTCATGAAAAAAAAAAAAGATTACAGGGCTATTAAAGCAGAGCTAAACCTCTGAATAACCAGCCTCCCCCAAGCCTCTTTCATGTTGCCATCTTGAGAACTCCAGCGCTGGCATATATGTGCCACTGGTGTCTTCCAGTTATCTAGGACCCCTTCTCTTTCTTCGTGACAACAGAGGGAAGGGAGTAGTGGTGCCAGGAGAAAGGGGAGCGAGTACCCTCTGGTGGTCAGAGCATTGCAATGCAGGTTGTGCTGCCTCGCTCTGCCCGTCGCTAACCCTTGCCGCGCAGCCCGGCTCCCACCTTTGCGTGGGAGTTGGGGTCCCCTGATGGAAAGGATAAGAACCTTTGGTTCCAGTTTAATGCCTAGACTAACTTTAATCACTTGAGTACCAGTCTGTATATACCCCTTGTTACCAGTAGGAGTGAGCTCAGGCATGCTCACACTATTATCCACATCCACATGTGTGAGTGCAGCAGGAAGCTGTTACTTGTACAGGACAATCATCTGTGGCTTTGGGGCATCGGCAGACAATGCTCCGGCTGTAGATGATTGCTCCATACAGGTGACAGCTTCCTGGTGGGCTTACACGTGAGTTTGAATTCTCGTCTGAACACGCCCAATCTCATCACCGATTACTGGGTAAGGCTACTTTCACATTGCTCTGTATGAAAAACACATTAAAAATGCATAATCGTCTTTGCAGCATTTTTGCCGTATTTTTCCCACTTTGCCTTAAATTCAATGCAATACATAAGACATTTTGATGCATTTTCCCCATATTACTTCCTACTATTCTAATGCAATTTTCTTGCGATTTCCAGTGTCACTTTAGACGTTTTCAAGCTGGGGTTCACAGAATTGTTTGACACGGGAGATCACAGAAATCACATTATATTCTGACTTCAGTGCGATTTCAGTCCCATAGACTTCTATGTTATCTCATAGAATTCGCAACAGCATAGATGAGAAGCATTCCTATAGCTTAGATTTTATTTTTATTTTTTTCTCAACCCCCACCTCTCCTCCCTGGTCAGCTGCCTAAAGGCTAGGTTCACACTGAAGCGGCTTTGATTCTTCCTTTGATCAATCAACCCTTCCTTCGATTGATTAATCTTTCTGTCGATTGATCCCTTCTTCTGTCGATCGATTCTTCTATTGTTTGATTGATTTATCCTTTCTTCGATTGATCAGATCTTTGAAGGAGGGATCGAACGGTCGTAGTAAGGACTGATCTATCGAAGGAAGGATTGATAGATGGAAGAGTCGTTTGATCAAAGGAAAGAGGCCTCGATCGATAGAATGATGGATGGAAGGGCGGTTAATTGAAGGAAGGGTCGATCGATTGAAGTCTCCAAAATCGCAGCCGTATTAAAATCGATGGATGAAGGATGACCAGGCAGGAGGAGTTAAGGTTAAAAAAACACTGAATCAATCAAAGTCACATAGGAATGTTTCTTATCTATGCTTCTGTGAGATAACATCTAAGTTCACCAGGAAGGAGCCTTTTCCAAAATCGCACTGTGCTGAGTTGATTAGAAGGGCACCATTGAATATAATGTGATTTTTTTTTTTTTTTTTTTTTTTTCCCTTGTCATGCGATTCCCACAGGTGTGTTGGATTTTTTGCATTGACACACTCTGCTGCCTCTTTAAAAATCAATCCGCTATGCTCGATTTTCAGTGGACAGTAGAGTGGCGGCACCCAGGAGGTGATACTGCTGCCTCCTAAATGCTAGGGGTTATTTTTGTGTTTTTTTTTTTTGTTTTTTTTTTTGTTTTTTTTTAAACATGCCACAGCCACGAACCAAGCTTTGGCTTGGGGTTGCAGCATCATTATTATTATTATTATACAGGATTTATATAGTGCCAACAGTTTGCACAGCATTTAGAAATGTAGGGGGGGGGGGGCAATACAGTAGGAATAGGAGGATGGCTCCAGTCACTTAACTGTGTCATGTTTGGCAGGTTCTGCCTGCCAAACACAACAGGTGGTATCATTTTTACCACCAACGTGGCCACTGGCCATGTCCATTTGAAGCTCAGCAATCAGAGGGTGGTAAAACCAACCCCTGATTACCCCCCAACCACCTGTGTAAACATTGCCTAACATTACCGTTGGCCTTGTCAACTTGCAGGGCAGTGGTAAGGGGTGGTAAATCCGTGGCTCAATTGCCTATTTTTACTGCTCCCTGGCAACCTGTGAAAATGAGGCCTATTTCCTCATGCCACCCTACGAAGGTCTTCTCACCTTACTTGATGGCACTTTGGTTCCCCAGCATTTAAAGAGGGCCTACAGTCTCCCCAACAAAAATTAAAAGTCAGCAGCTACAAAAACTGTAGCTGCTGACTTTTTTAAAATAAGGACATTTACTTGCCCCTGGATCCAGCACTGTCCTCACCCAGGCCGATCCTTCAAATGGCTTTGGGTACAGGCACCAGCATCTTCACTAAGGGAATCTGGCAGTGAAGCCTTCCAACGGCACAATGGGCGAGCCGCGCTACACTTTGTGTTTGCTGCCACTGTTTTCTGGGACTTGTAATGTGTCCCAGAAGGCTGCAGGGGAAGGATGGGGGCCAAACTTCCTCTCAGATCTCCGTGGCCATCTGACCGGAAGTGGGGGATTGTCAAAATCAGGTACCCGCTCCACCCCCCCCCCCCCCCCAAAAAAAAAAATTTTTTAAAAAGTGCCAAATGTAAAGGAGGAGGATGGGGGTAAAGTTCTGCTTTTAAGTAAAAAAAAAAAAATAATAATAATAAAAAAAAAAAAAATTTTTTGCTTTTTATTCTTTGTCCTCCCTCTTTACAGACCTGGTATAACATGTCAGATATCACGGCTTCTCAGCAGATCGTTGATGACAACGAGTACAGGACACTCTAATGGGAAACTGCCAGATATGAGTGAAGGTAAGATTGACAAATATAATTTAACTGAATCCAATTTTTCAAAGCTGTTTGTTTTTTCATAACTTTAGACCATCATGGGTCAGTCCTGCCAGATACAATATATGACTTTAGACGAGGGTTGGGCAACCTCTGCTCTCCAGCTATGGTGAAACTACAAATCCCATCATTCCTCTGCCTCAGGAAGTCACAACAACTGGAGTACTGAGGTTGCCTACACTTGCTTTAAAGAATGCTTGTTTGTTTTCTGGCATTGACAGTTTTTGGCACAAGGCTTTTGCCACCGAAGATCAAGTAAAATCGGCAAGTTGCCTAAAGTGTCAGAAAGCACTTAATCATCCTTGGCATTTAAGCCCGCACCCTAAAATCTGAACACCATGCATCTATATACAGCTATGACATTGTAGGCCCAGGAGTCCCTAGGTATCCTGTTAAGCAAAGGATGGATCCCATGAAGCCGCACATCAATGCAGACCCAATGGTATTGGAATAAGTAACAGTCTCAGCCGGGGCTCCCGCCAGGCCACGCCGCTAACACATTTTACTCTGCCCCTCAAAGCTTAATCATGATTAAGCTCAGAGTAAAACGAGTTAGAGGCCTAGCCTGGCCGAGCCTAGGCTGAGCCTGGCATTCATTCCAAAACCAATGGGTCTGCATTGATGTGCGGTTTCATGGGATCCATCCTTTGCTTAACAGTTGTTTGGAGCCGAGCTCCTTCCTTGGCCTGCACTCAGTGATGGAGACGGGATTGCTTTCCCTTGCAACCTGAGCGGCACATATTTTCCGTTACCGTTTCTCTAGGTATCCTCCTGTACCAGAAAGTGCACTGCTATATTTCAGGAGGAGTTCCAGACAAAAGGAACGTTTCTCAAGGTATTGCTTAAAGCAAAACTAAACTCCCAATATACTCGCCTCCACCTTCTAGCTCCAGCCTTCTCTCGCCGGCTGCTGTCATCTTCTTCACAGGTGCAAGGTGATCAGTGGGGAAGGTGGGATCACTGGCACATCCCGAGTGTGGCGCACATGCATGTTCAGTGTGCCTTCAGTAGAAGACTGAGCGTGCAGGTAAGTGTTTGTTATTGCAGAAGAGATATAGCCTGTCTTTTCTGCAGTTTTCTTTAGGGGCTAATTCACGCCAGCTGCTGTTATAACACGCAGTGGCTGGTGTGTGGCGCAGTCCGGCCAGATCAGCGCAGTACTGATCAGTCAATGTTAGCACATTGTACTGTTCATTTTTTAATTTATTTTTCTTAATCGAGCTTTATTGAAATGTCACACAGACATTTTGTAAATTTCACTTAGATGCTGCGCAGTGCAAGCCAGTGCATTGGTTCACAGTGTGCTGCTCTGTAAAAAGGTACCGCACTCCGCCTTGCACACCATTGCAATGCATTTCGTCTTGTCATGCAGTGGGATTTTGCTGGAATAGATGCCCAACTCAGTCCCTCTGAATCTGGTGTGTATATACCCTAACTTAGTTCAGTTTTAAGAAGATGTAATATTTCTATATTTTTCCAATAGTATATCAAATCTTCACTTTTTACTTTAGCTCCACTATAGTGGGAACAGGAAATAATGTATCCCTAGCTCATGAGTAAGGGGATATGTGACAAATGCATTTGAACTGAAAATACATTTTTCAAAACTTTCATATTCGAAAAGCCATAATGAACACATTCTTCTCTATGCTGTACTGATGCAAAATTTTGACTTGTTTTTTTTTTCCCTTTATTTTCACCTGGTGATCCAGCCAGTAAGTCTGTTATTTTTCAACTTCCTTTAACAGACCAAGCTGTCCAACAAAAGTGGCAGATAGAGGGCTGAGAAAAAAACATTCGATGTTAACCGATTGTCGACCAGCCGCTGTCATTATACTGTGGCAGGTTGGCTCATTCCCGCAAATCGCAGTAGGTGTACGTCGATTCGTGAACTCAATTTTGTGGGGGTGCGCGCACTCCCATTGGCCAGTGGGGGAGCCAATCAGGCAGATCTCCATTCTGACAGGGGAGATCACACAGATCCTGTGTTTCTGCTAAGCAGGAAGACGGATCTGTGCGTTTCCCCAGTCACACAGTCCCCCATACGGTTAGAAAACACTAACTGGGAACACATTGAACCCTGTAATCGCCCCTGATGCTAACCCCTTCTCTGCCAGTGTCATTAGTGCAATAACAGTGCATATTTTTAGCACTGATTACTGTAATAATGTCACTGGTTCAAAAAGTGTCAAAAACGTCAGTTAGGTGTCCGATCTATCTGCCACAATGTCGCAGTCCCGCTAAAACTCACTGATCAATGCCATTACTTGTAAAATATTTTTTTAAAAATGCTATAAATCTATCCCCTATTTTGTGGACGCGATAACTTTTGTGCAAACCAACCAATATACGCTTATTGCGATTATTTTTTTTTTTTTCACCAAAAATATGTAGCAGAATACATATTGGCCTAAACTGATGAATACATTTAGTTTTTTTTCCTTTGGAAGTGTTTTATAGCAGAGAAAAAAAAAATTATCATTATTTTTTTTTCAAAATTGTCGCTCTTTTTTAGTTTATAGCGAGAATTATAAAAAACGCAGAGGTCATCAAATACCGCCAAAAGAAAGCTCTATTTGTGGGAAAAAAGGACATCAATTTTGTTTGGGTACAATGTCGCACAACAGCGCAATTGTCACTTAAAGCGATGCAGTGCCGAATCACAAAAAATGGCCTGGTCAGGAAGTGGGTTAGTCCTTCCGGGGCTGAAGTGGTTAATTACAGTGGTCAACTTCTGTAAAACCTTTATCTCTAAGGGAGAAAAACAACTTTTGCTGTAACTGCTTATAAAGTATTATCTGGTATTCAGTTTTAATTTTAATCCCTTTCATCAAAATCTGCTAGTACATCTAACACTATCCTTTCTGCAGACTGACAATCATGCTGCCCCAAGGTGTCTCTGTTGTGCCTCTATAGAGTGGGGACACCCTAAACCAGGAAGTGTATTAGTGGCCAGATCACCAGGAGAAAATAAAGGATACAAATCCCTCTTGAAACTGTCACATTACAATGGCAACCAGGGACCTATTTTTTGCAAAGAAGTCAGCAATGGCAGCCTCCAAACCACCTTCCTATAGGTTTCCTTTAATTCAAATTTGTCATTTTGATAAAGATATCCATAAAAAAACAAAACATAAAGTCCTGTAGTACTTTCTGTTATCTTCCCAAGTCCCTGTGGAGTCGTAGATTTGGGAGCAGTCAACATGCACTAGCAAACTCTTCCTAACCTCCCCTGTATCTCTAACCAGTAGAAAAGTGGATGCAGCCCCTAATTCCAAACTAGAAAGCCACTTAGCCCTGGTTCACATTGGAGTGATTTGACATGTCAAATCGCATTCAAAATCGGTGGCAATTGCCATCAATGGAACTGTCCAAATCTGTGTGACGCTGCATTTGTGGCGCCGCATCGATTCCCAAAAGTCGTTTCTGTACTACTTTTGGCAACTTTGGGGTGCGATTTCCATAGCCATCTGTGCAACAATCCACACAGATGTCTCTGAAATCGCCCCCGAACTTGGGACTGACATGCAGGAATGAAATTGTGCGAGTTCCGCTGAACTCACACGATTTCATTCCCGCTGTCAGTGTGAACCTGGGCTTAATCGGGTTCAAAGCATTTGGCTTGCGGTTGCAGCACATTGACTTGAATGGTTAAAGTGGAAGTCCAGTCAAAAATGAAAAATTTTCTATTAATTATATGTAAAATAACTTTATCTTTTGACATTATTCATTTTCTGTATAACTGATTGTGAAGCTTAGAAAGTCTAATCAAAGCCAGACAATCAGCTTCTTCCTGCTGTTCAAGGACAACCTTTCTTCCTTCTGAATTCTGCATGGAGGCCTCTCACGTCCTGAAAACGTTGTCCTTTCTCTTCTACACATGCCTACTGTTCATTCTAACCACCCCTGTCTTGCCCAGCCCCGCGCCCCCCCCCCCATCCCTCCTAGCCTTTTTAGACAGACATGCCTAGACCTGCCCAGCCCCACCCCCATCCCTCCTCCTCAGATCTCTTCCTGTCTTCATTGCCTTGTTTTGGATAGTTTCTTCTGAGAGGGGGGGAGGGCAGGCTTTGGAAATGTGTTCTGTTTGTTAGAAACTGTAATATACATTGCAATGCAACATGCTCCAGGTTTTCTACAGTGTACAACCACATTGTTGTTTCTGCATGGCACTGTGATGGGCACTGTATGCATGGTGTGGCACACGCACAGCTGAGGGAGCTACATGTGAGTAATGTGTTTAAGGCTACGTTTCCACTAGTGTGACTTTGGACACATAAAGTTGCATGACAAGTCACAGCCCATTGATTTCAAAGGCAAACGTTCCCATCTATGTGTTTTTGAAAAGGTGCCTGCACTACTTTTATGCAACTTTTGATGTGACTTTGATCCAGAGTGTAAAGTTGTATCAAAGCTAGACTCAAAGCCGCACTCTAAATCACACAGCTTTGGAGTCACACTAGTGGAAACATAGCCTAAGGCTAGAGTGCAACTTTTAGTGCAGCTTTGATCCAACTTTACGCTCTCTGGATCAAAGTCGCATCAAAGCATTGCAGCTACCTTTTCAAAGTGACATGGATGGGCACGGGTGCCATTGAAATCAATGGGCTGTGACTTGACATGCGACTTTGTGTCCAACGTCGTATGACAATTCATACTAGTGGAAACGGAGCCTTAGTCTATGTTTCCACTATTGCAACCCCAAAGTTGCACGATTTTAGAGTGCGACTTTTAGTGCGGCTTTGATCCAACTTTACGCTCTCTGAATCAAAGTCTCATCAAAGCATTGCAGGTACCTTTTCAAAGTCGCTGATTTTCAAAGTTGCATAGATGGGAACGGGTACCATTAAAATCAATGGGCTGTGACTTGTCATGCGACTTTGTGTCCAAACAGAACAAAAGATAACTTTGACGTAGTAGTGGGCTTAGCACTATATGGCCATATGGTGCGACTAAATCCCCATATTTTCTGAATATGTTCAGGTGTTTTAAATTGCCTTGCAGGTGGTAAATGTCATTTTTGTATGTGTGCGCTGTAATCTTTTGTTCTGTCTGTATGGTCTTATGGCTGTACCATCTTTCATGCATTTTTTAAGGTGTCTACCCCAAATCTTTGTGTCCAAAATCGCATAAGTTGCACTAGTGGAAACCAAGCCCTAATGTGGTTGCCTGCACTATGATCATTGTAGACTGTGAGCCGAGACCCCAGAGCACTGACAGCCCCCACCCCCCTTTGTGTCCAGCTCCCTTCTCCTGTGCACAGCTATACTGTATATGTGCACTGCAACGCCCACCCCCCTATTCCCCCCTCCCCCACCCCTTGTGAATGGGGCTTTTTATTTCTTCATTGTCTCATAAATTAGGACGTACAATGAGAGAACACTGGGCAGGAACCTATGATCGGCTCCTCCCATCCTGTATACAGCCACTGGCTACACAGGAACAATGTCCCTCCCAGGAAGTGATGTCACGAGCTTTCAGTAACCATTCCCACTGGCTGCCTTTAGTCTTGGAAGGAAGTAGAATTGAAGTCATGTGACGCCACTGAATACTGCAAAATAAAGGTAGAAAAACTGAGATTCTTTCATTTTGAGACAAAAGGCTGAACTTGGCTCACATTAATGATTGCAGGGTAAGAATTTAAGTGTTGGGGTGGACTTCCACTTTAAGTATGAGGGGCTTTGCTAAATGTTAAATTTGCAGCTCAACTGCCTGTTTTTACCATCCCCGGCCTCCCATGTGAAAGAGGATTTATGTTCCTTTGCTGTTCTATTGGATAACTTTATCCAGGTGACATGTGTACCTTAGACATGACGTATAAAGCGTCACTATATCTGAAAAACAAAGTTGCAAATGATGGGTACTTCGTCACAGTCATCTCATGTAATTTCACGAGGCAGATGGCTTGATTAGCAAAGTAAATTTAGCGTGTGTAATGTGTGCGGCATCCATTACTAGTGGCATGTGAAGACTCCATCTTTTTACTGGGAGGCTGGGGGACCATTTTATACTATTCACAAGACCACCAATACATAGGTGTGTACTTGCAGGTATTCACATTTTATTTTGCCTCAGTTGTACCTTGCTTGTGTAAATATTTGTTTTCCCTTGTAGGATGCATACCTGTCCATGTGAATAATGGTGTGTGGTAACTTAAAGCATTTTTATCGCACTCACTTTGCTTTAAGCCTCTAATCTCCTGCGCATTTTGCTGTGGCTGTGGATTATGGAAGCACTTAACTCTTTTTTAAAGTGCTTGTCAAGCACACTTTAATGTATTAATAAATAAACCTAATGAATCATGGTTGATTGTGCACATTATCCTAAATTTATACAATTCTTTTTATATGTAAATGAGAAAACAAAATAAAAAATCATGTTACCTTTTGTGGTTTCTAATAAATTTTTATTGCAAATTCCTTTGAAATTATTTTATGCATTGATCATGTGTTGGTCATGAAGTTCATGAAGTTGTTACCCATCCATGTATTTGGTTTTGTTGCCCTGGGTAATTTCAGGACTGAATCAGGTTTCCTGCCTGAGCTCCATTTGAAAAGGGGGAAAAAAAACTGAAAATCATACTTATCTGGCAGGGTAGTGGCCATGATAACGAAAGTGATACTCCGTGTGGGACATTCGTTGCACGCCAGGTATACTGACCCTTTTGATCTCCCTCAGCTGCATAATTTGTAATAGCGGGGGACTGTGTTTACACTTTCAAAAAAAGAAAAGAAACTGAAAGTCCTTTTGAGAAGTCTATCTGTCAGAGCATGTATACATGTATTTGCGTTACCATTCACAGAGACAGAATCAAATATGCATTGTACAATGCTTTGTTTGATTTGTTTCTATGCACAGATAAACCAGCTGGTTTGTGTTCTAAATGAATAGTGTGATTGACTGTGACTTAGTTTACAATGTACAATAAAACGTGCAAACATTCCAGGAATTCAGCCACTTTGTGAACAGTGAAGGCGCACTATGAGTTAAGTCTATGGAGGAGCATTACATCTCCTGAACATATTTCTATTAATTTATATCCGATAGATTTGTGGCTCTACCAGAGGATACGAGACACTTAGGGCTGTGAGTGAGGAGAGAGAAGCACACAAAGCAGCTATGCCTGTGCCTCCCCTCTGCTGCCCATTCACAGAAGCCTTTGCATTTTGTGAACGAGTTCACATAATACAAAGGCTTCTGTGATTGGGCAGGATGGGTTAAGGGCAGGCATAGTAGTTTCAGCGACTCTGTTGAAGGTGCTGAGAACTGAAGGATCAGCATCAGGCTTGTGCAACTACAGCGAATGTGGTCTTCTGGGAGTACTATAAACCTGTCAGACATTAATAATAGAGATGAGATCTGAATTCGTGGAATTTCACTTTAATTGTAATCGTATATAGAATTTTATCATGTATAGAAATGTAACAAGCTTGCCCTACTTACTACAACATATTAATTTAGATCAAATTTTTGGGGATATGCCTGCACTAAAAAATGAACTTTTAGAAAAATCCAGCCAGCAAAATGCATTGTTGCATGCACCATCAATCCACTCGCGCATGCATGGATATGTTTCTCTTTTTTTTTTTGTTTTTATCTTAACTTGGTTTCGTTGGCTTTTACTGTGCTTGGTATTAATGTTATGTTTAGTTAGTTTTTCTATCACATAGACAAAAGTAAGAATAAGGCCTCTTTCACACAGCTATTCCAATCAGGTCTCCTGGTCAGTTTGTTGGGTGGACCTGATCAGAAGGTTCATTCATCCCTATGAACAGGCTGGTGTAAATGGATTTGTGTCGGTTTACACTCGCCTACCACCAGGTCCAGTCAGGTCCCCTAAAAAAAGGAAGGGGATCCATACTCTTCCGTTTAGGCAGATTGGATTGGAAGGTAGTCGTGAGTAAACAGACAGCAGAGTTCATATACTCCTGGCTGGCCAAAAGAACAGAGCGCCCTTAGAAAGTAAGCAGACACGGAGTCATTCACCTGCTCTGCATGTTTTAGCTGATCCCCTGTTGATCGTATTGGAATCTGCGCCGTGTGAAATTGATTGTATTTCTCATAAGATCTTTGCCCCCCATTGAACAGGCTGTGTAGTTTTATAGAGCTGGGAATAGTTATAGATGGAGCAAATTGCAGTGTACAAGCAGATCTCTGTAAGCATAGAGAGTAAATGCTTAAACCACTACAACAGTGATTTTGAAGGCTATACCCAAGGGTGGACAAATCCATATGAAATTTGGAGACTGTCCAATCCGGAAGACAGTAGGATTTTTTTTGTAGCTCAATTGACAACTGGAGAAAACCTCAAAGTTTGGTGCAGCTGTTATTTTTAAGGACCATTGGCTACCTGGTACCTGGGATTTGTTCAGTCCTGGCGTCACCATCATGTAGGTGGCAAAATGTTTGCCGTAAATAATTTTCAAAGGGTAAGAAGCGTTAAAAATGAATTCCTTGATTCATTATATTTTTATGCCTGTTCCATGGTGAGTGGTGCTTGATGCACTGGTATTTGAGCTGTAAATAAGTAAAATGTCTGAATTACTTTGGCCTTCCCCTTTACACCAATATGCTGACGAATGCTCCAGTCACCATGAGTTTGATCTATGACTACTGCTTTTACAAGGTATAAAGGCTATAGCAATCTGTAGTCACTATGGGGATTTGGGGAGATTTCAGAGGTCAGTTCAAAATGTGCCCTAAACAGCAGATCAGACGCTGTGGCGAATGTTACTTATGCGGTACACACCTTCCCACTCCCTGATCTCAGCTTTCAGGAGCCGTCAATGTTAAGGACCACTTTTTTTTTTTTTTTTTTGTGATTTGTATTATTTATATTTAGCTTTTTGAAATGCAGTCTTCTTCTTCTTCTTCTTCCTTTTTTTTTTTTTTTTTTTTTTTACTAGTTCTAAATAAATTAGAATAGGCTATATGGTGGCAGTTTTCAATGGCTGTGTCTCCTCTTCGGTCTGTTTCAATTGTCCTGTCTGCCTCTCTACCCGGTTCTTCACTGTATAGTAATGATGACTGTTGGGTTCTCTTTCAGTGCGTGATAAACTTAGGGAAATAGTTGGAGTCTCTACAAACTGGCGGTAAGGTGCTTTTCCATAGTATTCCAAGATAGCAGGTGCAAATTTGCCAACCCTTGAAAATATTGTATAAAATCTCCTGTATTTTGATAGAGATCATGTGCAAGCCATGGAGGAAAGAAAGGCTCTACAGTCTTTACTGGCTAAAAGGCAAGAGGACCTCCCGTCACGTAGAATGAAAGACAGCTACACTGAGGTCATGCTGCCACTTGGTAGCCAGCCAGAACTACGAGAAAAATACCTTAATGTTTACAACAATGTACGGTAAGAACCTCTGCCGCCCATCTGCTTTTACAATGTCAGTTTTTTGTGGCCAAAATTTTAACACTCAGAAAAACTTTTTTTTTCTCCCTTATATGGAAGTCTGATACATTTATGTGTGGTGTATGCGTTTATTTTTATAAGGTTGTAATTATTACATTTTTTGTTATAGGTTTGGTAGAATTCTTGAGGATCTTGACAGCTTGGGAGGTACAATATTCCGCTATATCAACCTATATGGCATTTGTGTTTGACAGAAGGAAAAACACAGTATGAAGTTGTTTCACAGATGGGTTTAGACTTGAAAAATTAAAGATATGGCCATTGTGTCAAGTATGCTTTGTTAAAACTGGGATATTTAAAAGGATGGCACATACATTGGCTTTTACGTGCCAGGACAGGCAACTTTTTGGCAGACCAATTAGAAAGTTGGTCCAGGTAAGTTGATCCGTTAAAGCTGATCTCCTCCAGCTTTAGTTTCACTTTTAACTACTGAATTGGCTGAGGTGGGTGGATGTCACAATCTCCACATCAGCCAATCACAGGAAGCTTTGTATTTAGAGACTACAAAGCTACCCATGAATGACTGGGCACTGCTTAGGCCAACTCAAAATTGTTTCGGGAGTGGGATGAGAAGTTCACATTCCACAGCTGGAACATAGTGCTGTATACTGTATGTAGCTGAGGCTACATACAGTTTATACAGTGCTTCCAGCAGGCGCACTTGTTAGTATACAGTTCCTTTGACCTGAAGCAATGGATACACACTCCTACTCACTCTGAAGGCAATACCCTTGACCTCGTTTTCTCCCACTTCTCTACTCTGCTACCGAGGACCTCTATGATAAAATCTGACCCCTATCCTGCACCAACCTAGCCACTTCTGTCTACAACACTTCACTACTAGCCTCACTGGACTCACTGGCCCCCTCACGACACACAGAATCAGGCCCCGACCCCTTTAACCTTGGCAAACAGATGATACTAGAAGTCTAAAAAAACATAGTCGCGCTCATGAGCGCCTATGGTGTAAGACTAAGTCTCAGAAAGACTTCAACCAATATAAATCTGCCCTCCAAAAATAAAATTTTAGTCTCCTCACTCCCAAGCAGACCTATTTTATCGCTCTCATTAACAACTTATCATCCCGTCCCCGTCAACTCTTCTACCTTCAACTCTCTACTTCGTCCTCCACCCACCCACTAACTCACTCACTGCCCAGGAGATCGCCAATCACTTCAAACAGAAGATTGATACAATTCGCAAGGAGATCTCTACTGTTCAGATACCCTCCACACTTTACACCTCATGCACTCAGGTACAATCATTACTTCCCCACCACTACAGACGAGGTTGCTAAACTACTTGCTAACGTCCATCTTAGCACCTGCCCTCTGGATCCCGTTCCCTCGCAAATGCTATGTTCACCCTCTGACTCTATTCTTCGCTCTCTAACCCACATCTTCAATCTCTCTCTCTCTTTGGCATCTTCCCCAACTCCCTAAAACATGCATTTGTCAGCCCCATACTTAAAAAGCCTTCACTGGACCCATCCATTTTTAACAACCTACGCCCCATCTCCTTGCTCCCCTTTTTATCCAAACTCCTTGAACGTCTGGTCTACAACTGACTGAGCTGCCACCTTGCTGATAAAAGCCTACTTGATCCCCTTCAGTCTGGATTTTGTCCCCAACAGGTAACATAAACTGCTCTCCTAAAACTAACAAACAATCTACTAACAGCCAAAACCAATGGACACTACTCTGTACTCCTGCTCTTGGATCTCTCTGCTGCCTTTGATGCGGTTGACCACCCCCTCCTCCTCAAAAAACTCCATGCCTTTGGTCTTCGTGACTGATTCTTCTCATACTTATCCAACCGCACCTTTAGCGTTACTAACAATTCTACTTCCTCCTCTCCTCTTCCCTTCTCTGTTGGGGTCCCCCAAGGTTCTGTTCTTGGACCTCTCCTATTTTTTCAATCTACACCTCCTCCCTGGGTCAGCTGATAGCCTCCCATGGCTTCCAATACCACCTCTACGCTGACGATACCCAAATATATTTATCTACCCCTCAGCTCACTCCCTCCATCGCCTCACTTATCACTAATTTACAAACCGATATATCAGTCTAGATGTCACACCACTTCCTCAAACTCAATCTATCCAAAACTGAACTCATCATTTTTTTCTCCCCCATGTGCACCTTCCCCTTCCCCTGATCTCTCTGTCAAAATTGATGGCACAACTATAAGCCCATCCCCGCTTGCCAAGGACCTAGGTGCTTCCGCTCACCCAACAAATTAAATTCAAAATGCTAACAAATTCTTACAAAGCCATCCACAACTTAGGCCCCAGCTACATCACTAGCCTAGTCTCTAAATACCAACCTATTCATTCTCTTCGTTCCTCTCAAGACCTCCTGCTCTCTAGCTCCCTCGTCACCTCCTCCCATGCTCGCCTCCAGGACTTCTCCGGAGCCTCTCCAATCCTATAGAATGCCTTAACCCAATCTGTCCCAAAATTATCTCCTACTCTATTAGCTTTTAGACGATCCTTAAAAACACTTCTCTTCACAGAAGCCAATCCTACACACACCTAACAACTATATTTTCATTTTCTCCATCACCTCATCTCCCACAGTTATTTACCTTTTGTTCTACTTGACCCTCCCTTCTAAGGAGCAGGGCCCTCTGATTCCTCCTGTATTGATTTGTATTGTAACTGTACTGTCTTGCCCCCATGTTGTAAAGCGCCGCATTAGCACTTCTGTCTAGCAGCACTAGGATTGTTGGTTCGAATCCCAGCCATGGCACTACCTGTCTGGAATTTGTATGTTCTCCCTGTGCCTTTTATGGGTTTCTTCCCACACTCCAAAGACATGCTAGTAGGGTAATTGGCCCCTGCCTAGGTTGGCCCTAGTATGTATGAATGTGAGTTAGGGACCTTAGATTGTAAGCTCCTTGAGGGCGGGGACTGATGTGAACGTACAATTTATATGTAAAGTGCGTAAAACTGACGGCGCTATAGAAGGACCTGTAATAAGTTTTAAAAAAATTAAATAAATCAGTTTGTTTGGGTCATGAACAATGGAACTCATTAAAGTGAAAGCAAAGCTGGAGATCAGCTTTAACTTCAGGAAGAATAGTCTGATTAACTTAGTCATATGCCTTGCCTTACTATAGCTGCAAGCATCATCCTCCATGTGCACAGTTTATTATCTCTCCACCGCTGAAGACCACTGTAATGGTACTAATTCCTCTGATGGGTGAATATAGGAACAATGCCTCCTTGCTTGCTTCCTTTGTCTCCTATTCTCCCCCAGCCAGTGGATTGGAGAATTAAAAGCCTTAACATATTGATGAGGTCATACCTCTGCTTACCACTTCTGTAAGCTTGTTCAACTGTCTCTCTCTTTGCTGTGCAGGGGATTACAAGACAGGTTTCAGGTTTAAGTGCTAGCTGTCAGTAAAAATACAATTTTTAAAAAAAATATTTTTTTAACACAAAGCTGGCACATAAATATCACTTTTAGAACATTGTCTGGAGTTTTGATTTAATCACTCTAATCTCCCAGATGTCCTAAACTGTATAATATAGAGGTCACCATACAAATTGCTGCTCCATCCAGTGAGATGGGCCCATAGAAAGTTGCATGGACATTCTTGATATTTGGATGATCATAGTTCTAGCTATGCTAATTAAAGCTGTGGAACAGGGTTGGGTAAGTTTTGCCACGAACACCACCTAAATGACAATGCCCTTTAATAGGTGTTGCTTTGCTGGCCAAAATGCTGCTGAACTTCACAGTATAGCGCAGTTGTAGAGTGACCGTACGCTGGCTTAGCAAGTGACAATGTGTGAAGCCATACAAAAAAAAAATTCTCTGTTTCCTTTTTTCCCAGCCCTGGCAAGTTGTCACCAGCTACATGAGTGCTAGTGTGACATGCCCCTCACACACTTAAATGTATCCGGCCTCCTGCAACCTCTGCAAATAGTGTTCAACTTTTTTTTAAAGCCACTGTGGTTTTTAAGAATGTTAAAGGGTTACTAAAGGCTATTTTTTTTTTTTTATTTAAAAAAAAAGTTTATTCTTTCCTGCTCTGTGCAATGGTATTGCACAGAGCGGCCCCAAACCTCCTCTTCTGGGGTTCCCCAGTGGCGCTGTCTGCTCCTCCTCTTCAGTGTCTGCCCCCATAGCAAGCGCTTGCTATAGGGGCAGACATGAGGGCTTGCTACTGAGCTGGGCTTTGTGTGTTTTATAGACACACAGCCTGGCCGTTGCCCCCCGATCCCTCCTTACTGGATTTGATTGACAGCAGCAGGAGCCTATGGCTCCCGCTGCTGCCTCCATGTCCAGTGAGGAGAGAGAGCAAAGTGTTGAATCGAGATCAGGCTCAGGTATGTAATTTTAGGGGGGGATTTAAAGTGTTACCAAACCCACAACCGTAAAATCAGTCTGTATATGCAGTAAAGCATTCTTGTTATACACCATGTGGAACCTAAGGGTTTAATCCTCTGCATTGTGTTTTAAAAAAAAAAAAAAAAAAAAAAGCTTTTTTTATTCTGCCTTCTCTGATCTCCTTCTTCCACTGTCCCTAATCTATCTGCTAATAGGACAGAGCCTTGGGGGCAAGCTGCACATGCTTAGTTTGGTGTGTATTGCTAAAGAGTTTTTTTTTTCTTGGGAGAGATGTGATCATCACAGGGCCAATCAGCACTGTCCAGACAGGGTTAGGGGTCTTGCTACCTCATAGGACAATCAGGGGAGAATAAAAACTTCTTCTACAAGCTTTAACCAGACACTGATAGAAGTCACAAGACTGCTATATACTGCTGATGAGAAAAGGTATTTAACAGTTTATATTTACTAAAATAATTGCATTTCCATGTTCTGTTTACTGTGGGAGACCAGATATAGTGAATGCAGGGGCCTAGGTTTAATTACACGTTAAGGTTTTTTTATAATACAGAGAATGCATTACAACTACTTAATTTTTGATTAGAATTTGTTTTCTTTCTCGAACATCACGGGACACAGAGCCTCAGGTGATTGGACACTGGTCACACCCTAATCAGGAAGTTCAACCCCCTATATAATCCCTCCCCTTGCAGGGATACCTCAGTTTTTACGCCAGTGTCTTAGGTGATGGACATGTAAAGATGTCCTGTGCTGAAGCTACAAAGGGAATATCCTGATATCCTATACTGGGGCAGGCCAGGCGAACCGGATCCATTCCAAGGTGTCTTTTCATGGCCGAATTGGATGGTACCCGGGCCTCGTGTCCAAAGAAACGAGGTTTTACCTGTAACGCTTCTCTTTTTTTTAGAGAGCTGGACCCCGCAGATCAGAAAATGGCTTTAAACCTCCTAATTTCTGGCTGGGTGCTTTACAGGGCCAGAACTGTGGATCCCCCCTATTCGTAGGGGGCCCCAGTCTCTGACGGTTTTTTCAAATGGAGCCCACCGTGAGAGGCGAAGATTGGGTCTGTACAACAGAACCCTGCGGCTGGATAAGGTAAGGGAGATTCCACAGAATTTTTTAATTCTAGTAGGTTTCTCCTTTAGGCCCCTTTCACACTGGGGCGGTTTGCAGGCGCTATTGCGCTAATAATAGCGCCTGCAAACCGACCCGAAAGTGCCGCTGCTTTCATTCCAGTGTGAAAGCCCCGAGGGCTTTCACACTGGAGCGATGCGCTGGCAGGACGGTAAAAAAAGTCCTGCTAGCAGCATCTTCGGAGCAGTGAAGGAGCGGAGTGTATACCGCTTCTTCACCGCTCCTGCCCATTGAAATCAATGGGACAGCGCGGCTATACCACCGGCAAAGCGCCTCTGCAGAGGTGCTTTGCGGTGGTTTTTAACCATTTCTCGGCCGCTAGGGGGGGTAAAACCGCACGATAGCGGCTGCATACCGACGGTAAAGCGCCGCTTACAATAGCGGCGCTTTACCGCCGCCTGCCCCAGTGTGAAAGGTTCCTTAAGGTAAATGCATGCTATGCCTATTGTGACCACTGGGGGCTGCCAAGAGCACATACCTTTTCATGCTGATGTCTGTCTCAAGTGTTCAATGCTTACAAGCTCCTCCGACTGGCTCCAGGTAAGATGGGATGTGGGGCTCTCCTCAGGGATATCCCCCCCCCCCCCCAGACTAAGGGGAGGCCGCAGGTGATCTGTAAGGCGGTTAGACACCGCATTTTCACCGCCGTCGCGGCCGCCGCCGCCATTACACAGGCAGGCCCGTCATTACCAGCCTCTATCCCTCTTCCCCCTCCCCCAGCCTCCTCCATGTTTGATTCAGAGGGGTCGGCTAGAGCGGGAAGCCCTCGTTTTTCAAAAAACTAATGGGGGGGGGGCGCGGTTGAGGGGGGGGGGGGGGCGGAGCGTCAGCACAGTGTGCTCAGACGCCCACAGGACCAGCTGCAGGCTATTAAAGGCACTAATTACAGGTGCACTAAGCCTTTCTGGAGGGACACAGAGCTGACGGTCGCATGTAAGGTGGGACACAGGCATTCTCCTATGCAGCATTTACTGAGGGAACACCAGACTGGGCATTGGGTAGCCAGACTACATCGCTCCGCAGTCAGTGTTAATTTTTTGATACCTCCACCTTGTTGCTTTGCACTATGGGTAGAAGAGGTTTAAACACCCCAAGAACCAGAGACACTAGGGATTCTCGTTCAGGTTCTGAGGGCCCCCTGTCTGCTACATCCTCCCCCCCCGAAGGGCCAGGGACGGCTGGACAGGGAGAGCCGTTGGGGTCAGGGGCTATACCTGCTTCCCGCACCTCAGCCCCTGTATACATTACACAGGAGGTTTTTTCCTCAACCATTAATGGTTTAGAGGAAAGATTAATGGCCGTGATTACATCTTCACTCTGTGGAAGAAAACGTACTAGGCCTTCCTCTGTTTCCCAAGACCCTCAAGCAGAGGAGCTCTGGGATAAAGGAGATGAATCCCTTTCAGAGGATCAGGATGGGACAGATAATTCCTCTTCGGAGGAATCAGGTGGAGAGGGACCCTCTGCGACTTCCCAAGAGGAGAAAGTCTTAGTGCGGATCCTTAAAGGATTGGTCCGCTCCACATTTAAATTGCCCGTACCTGGAAAAAAAAAAACCTCTTCTGCTTTGGGGTCACTGAAACCTTTCCAAGCAGCACATGCTTTTCCTGTTCATAAATTACTTGAAAAGCTCCTTTATTCTGAGTGGGAGCACCCAGATAAGCGATTTCTTCCGCCGAAAAAGTTTTCAACACTTTATCCTATGGAAGCAAAATTTATTAAGATGTGGGGAATGCCGGCAATTGATGCGGCCATTTCCTCTGTAAATAGTAGTCTGACTTGTCCTATAGACAACGCTCAGATGCTCAGGGATCCTGTGGATAAAAAGATGGAATCCTTATTAAAGGATGTTTTTTTCCTTAGCAGGATCAGTGGCCCAACCTGCAGTAGCAGCGATTGGAGTCTGTCAATACTTAAGAGACCATGTTAAGCAGGTCATCAAAGTATTACCTGAACAACAGGCCCAGGGGTTTGCTAACCTTCCAGCGGCCTTATGTTATGTTGTTGACGCCATCAGAGATTCTATCATGCAAACCTCTCGTCTTTCGCTTGGGTTTGTGCATATGCGTAGAATCTTATGGTTGAAAAATTGGTCAGCCGAAGCACCATGTAAAAAGCTGCTGGCTGGGTTTCCTTTTCGTGGTGCAAGGTTGTTTGGAGAAGACTTGGATAACTATATCAAGAGAATCTCCTGTGGGAAAAGTACTCTCTTACTTGTTAAGAAGAAGAGTAAACGTCCCTCTTTCAAACACACTCATTCCCCAGCGCCAGGGGCTTCAGCCTCCAGGCAGTCACGACGGCCACCTCCATCTGGGGCTAGAAACAAGAGTCAACCCCAGGGACAAAAGAAGTCCTGGGGGAAGAAGTCTTCTAGACAAGACACTAAGGCCTCTTCATAAAAGGGAAACCCCGCTCGCTCGAGTGAGGGGAAGACTGCTACAGTTCTCAAAGCTCTGGCAGGAGGACTTCCAGGACAGATGGGTAATCTCCACGGTAACCTTAGGGTACAAGCTGGAGTTCCAAGAATCTCCCTCTCCTCGTTTCCTCAGATCAAGTGTTCCCAGAGACCCAGAGAAGAACCAGTCGCTCCTTCTAGCGTTAGGGCGACTTGTCGCAAGAGGTCATCAGGGTGGTTCCCACAAAGGATCAAGGATTGGGTTTCTATCCCAACCTTTCTACGGTGCAAAAACCAAATGGGGATGTCGGAACCCATTCTGGATTTAAGACCTCTGAATCGATTCTTAAGGATTCAGTCCTTCCGCATGGAATCAATTCAGACAGTAGTCTCCATCCTGCAGGGAGGGGAATTATTGGCATCGATTGACATAAGAGATGCATATCTACATGTGCCCATTTTTCCTGCTCATCAGAAGTTTCTGTGCTTTGAAGTAGGAGGGCGCCATTTCCAGTTTGTGGCTCTGCCCTTTGGGATAGCCACTGCACCTCGAGTGTTCACAAAGATTGTGGCTCCTCCTCTGGCCAGATTAAGGGCTCAGGGTATGACTGTCATAGCATACCTAGACGACCTGCTCTTGATAGACCGGTCGGTAGCTTCCTTGAACGGGAACTTGAGGACCACGGTCAAGTATCTGGAACATCTAGGTTGGATCCTCAACCCAGGAAAATCTTTCCTAAAACCAGTAAGAAGACTGGAGTATTTAGGTCTGATCATAGCTACAAGCCAGGAGAAAGTGTTTCTTCCTCAGGCAAAGATATCTGCTTTAAGGGAGCTGATTCTGACAGTCAGGACCAAGAAGGGGCCTTCTGTCCGCCTTTGTATGAGGCTGCTAGGAAAGATGGGGTCTTCATTCGAAGCAGTTTCCTATGCTCAGTTCCATTCAAGACTACTGCAACACAGTATTCTGTTGGCCTGGAACAAGAAGGTTCAGGCATTAGACTTTCCGATGCACCTGTCGCATGCGGTGCGTCAGAGCCTCAATTGGTGGCTCATACCCGAAAACCTGCAGAAGGGGAAATCCTTTCTACCGGTTACCTGAACGGTGGTAACAACAGATGCCAGTCTGTCAGGTTGGGAAGCAGTTCTGGAACAGTCTGCGATCCAGGGGCTATGGTCCAAGACCGAAAGGACCCTAACCATCAACATTCTGGAGATCCGTGCGGTATATCTAGCCCTAAAAGCCTGGACTATCAGGCTACAGGGTTGGCCGGTCAGGATCCAGTCCGACAATGCCACAGCAGTGGCTTATGTCAATCATCAGGGAGGCACCCGGAGCCGAGCTGCTCCAAAGGAGGTGAACCAGATCTTAGCCTGGGCAGAGATGCAGGTGCCATGCATATCGGCAGTTTTTCATTCCAGGGATAGAGAACTGGCAGGCGGACTATCTAAGACGCCAGCAGTTACTCCCAGGGGAATGGTCTCTGCATCCCGACGTCTTTTGGGCCATATGCCAAAGATGGGGGGGTCCCAGATGTAGATCTCTTTGCATCCCGATTCAACAAAAAGATAGACAGACAGATTTGTGGCAAGGACGAGGGATCCTCTTGCATACGGGACGGATGCGTTGGTGATTCTGTGGCATCGGTTCTCACTGATGTATGCATTCCCGCCTATTCTGCTACTGCCACGACTCCTTTGCAGGATCAGGCTGGAAAGGAAGTCGGTACTTCTGGTGGCCCCCGCTTGGCCCAGAAGGACTTGGTATGCAGAAATAGTAAGGATGACGGTGGGTTCCCCGTGGACCCTACCGGTACGCCCAGACCTGTTATCTCAAGGTCCAGTGTTCCATCCTGCCCTACAAACGCTAAATTTGACGGTTTGGCTATTGAGACCCACGTTCTGAAGAGTCGTGGACTTTCAGGTCCTGTGGTATCTACCTTGATCAATGCAAGGAAGCCAGCTTCCAGAATGATTTATCAGAGAATCTGGAAAGCTTATATATCCTGGTGTGAATCCAGGGGTTGGCATCCCAGAAAATATGTGATTGGTAGAATTCTTGATTTTCTACACTTGGGATTAGAGATGAAGCTGGCCTTGAGTACCATCAAGGGCCAGGTCTCGGCCTTATCAGTATTATTTCAACGGCCACTTGCTTCGCATTCTTTGGTCCAAAACTTTATGCAGGGGGTGATGCAGCTTAATCCTCCGGTTAAGGCGCCCCTAAACCCCTGGGATTTGAACTTTGTTCTGTCTGTGTTACATAAACAGCTTTTTGAACCAATATGTCAGATTCCTTTTGTCTTGCTGACAAGGAAGTTAATTTTTCTGGTAGCCATCTCTTCTGCTAGAAGAGTATCAGAATTAGCAGCTCTTTCCTGTAAAGAGCCTTATTTGATTGTTCACAAGGATAGAGTGGTACTGCGCCCTCATCCTAGTTTTTTACCGAAGGTGGTTTCAGATTTTCATCTAAACCAAGACATTGTTCTACCTTCCTTTTTTTTCCAGATCCCTGTTCTACGGAAGAAAGGTCACTACATTCGTTGGATGTAGTAAGAGCAGTTAAGGCCTATCTGGAAGCAATTGCTCAGATTCGCAAAAACAGATGTTTTGTTTGTGCTGCCAGAAGGTCCCAGTAGAGGACAAGCAGCATCAAAAGCTACCATTTCTAAATGGATTTGACAATTGATCATTCAAGCTTACGGTTTGAAACAGAAGATTACTCCGTTTCAGATCAGGGCACATTCCACAAGGGCTATTGGTGCTTCTTGGGCAGTGCATCACTGGGCCTCTATGGCTCAAATCTGCAAGACCGCAACCTGGTCTTCAGTTCATACATTCACCAGATTTTATCAGGTGGATGTGAGAAGGCATGAGGATATCGCCTTTGGGTGTAGTGTGCTGCAGGCAGCGGTACAGGGTCCTCAGGTCTGATTGCACCCTACTTGGTTGTGGTTCCCCTCCCCTCAACTAGCATTGCTCTGGGACATCCCATCAGTAATTACTGAGGCTCTGTGTCCCGTGATGTTCGAGAAAGAAAATAGGATTTTTTAAAACAGCTTACCTGTAAAATCCTTTTCTTTCGATGGACATCACGGGACACAGAGGTCCCGCCCCTCTTCTAATACACTATATTGCTTGGCTACAAAACTGAGGTATCCCTGCAAGGGGAGGGATTATATAGGGGGTTGAACTTCCTGATTAGGCTGTGACCAGTGTCCAATCATCTAGTGATACCTATATAACCCATCAGTAATTACTGAGGCTCTGTGTCCCGTGATGTCCATCGAAAGAAAAGGATTTTACAGGTAAGCTGTTTTAAAAAATCCTATTATGTCACAAACCTATTGGAGAGAGTTCCCATATGTTGTTGTGTTTTTTTTTTTTTTTTTTTTTTTTTTTTTTTTTTCTTTTTGTTTTTTTTTCTTTAACTTTAATCTGTTTTTCATACATTCTGCCTTCCGCAGCAAACTGATTGTCATGGAATATTTCTATAGTTTTTCAAAACCAAGTTGAAAGTACTTCAAAGGTTCATTTACGTTTAACATTCAATTTTGAATGAGTGTATTTTCCCAAACAAATACCACATACACTGCTAGAAATCAGTTTGTTTGAGAAAATGATTCCTTCCTGCTCTTTTGAATTTTCTCATCAATGTGGTAGAAAATAAACCATGATATGACCCCACTGACCATTAGTAAAACATTCCTAAAACTACAAATGAAATTGTACTAGTGTATGGCCAGCTTAACACTGTTGGAAGTCCTAACAATATTTGGAAGTTATTGCAGTATATACTGATTTTTGCTTTTCTGTACCAGTTCTCATCTGCTACACCCACACCAAGTCTGAATCGCGTAACACATCTCCTCTTTCAATAGTCACTGCCTTAGTGGACAAGATTGGTGAGTGTTAAAACATACCTGGGATGAAAAATTCCAGATTTGGTACCAGTTCTGTTTTTTACTGTAACTCTATGATAGTTCATTCACAGTAAATCTTTGAAGTCAAGTAATTCATATCCACTGATATTCTTTGTATGGATGGTGGTGTGCATCATCTGTTGGGGTTGCTCCGATTATCCTTTTTTTTTTTTTTTTTTTTTATCCTGCGAGTATGAGTACCGATATTTTTAGTCAAGTACTCGCCGATGCCGATACCTTTTGCAATCTAATTTGAGCCCATACAAAATGAATGCACCTGATTCTTGTTCAAATCGCATGCAATTTTTTTTTTTTTTTTCTGCAGTGTGATTTGAGCTCATTCATTCATACCGCAAAGGTTTCAATTTCAGGTATTGGAACATTTGCATGTGTACGAGAACACGTGCAAATGCTTAGTATGGGCACCGATACTGGTATCAGTATAGTATAGGTGCAACCCTATCTATCTATTATGGTACAATTTTTTTTTTTTTTTTTTCGTGTAAATGTTTTATTAGGTATTAAAACAGACAAAAACATTATGGTACAATTTAGAGGAACAGTTCATACCAATGACCCAGCTGACATGGCAAAAACTCATGCTAGCCAACGTGCAATAGTTTTTTGGTAGATATGTGTTTGTTTTGTTTTTTGCCTTGGCATACACTTTAAAGTGTATAAAAAGCTGAAATGTTTTCTGTTCGTTTTGGATAGAGTAAGGAATGATTGGCCAGCTTTACTGATGTCCAGTCAGAGAGATTGCCTTTCAGTTCTTGTCCCGCAGACACAGCAGAAAGGAAGAGGAGATATTTCTAAAGCAAGAGTGGCCATGCACATATAGATTTATTTTTATGTTCAGTCTGTGGGCTGACTGTTTCACCAATCCATGCTATACAGCACAGATGTACGAATCTCCCACTGCAGCTAGTTTGTATTTTGACAGCTGGCCCTGCTGGCTGTCAAAAGATCCCAAACATCAGATGTATCTGGTTGTATCTGTCAGAATACAATGACACAGCAGGGAGGATTCCTTGCATGTGTGGATGGGGTAACCCATTCGTTTTTTGGGTTTTTTTTTGATCAGCCCTCTGGTTGATTAAAGAAAAAAAATCAAGGCATCTATGTCCAGCCTTAAATTTTTCAATTGGGCCAGGTAAGGAGTGGGAAGAAAGCAACACCCACTAATTGAAGTTCAACGCGGAACCAGCCAAAACTTGAAGTGTGTGACCAAGTTGTCTTCACCATTGAAAGATTTCCCCTCACCTGTTCTGCTGGCAACTCAAAAATGTTAGATTTCCTTTCAACCAATGCTAAAAAGGTTCCAATCTTTCCACATTCTATCTAAAACAAAAAGATTTTGCCATAAAAAAACACTTTATGCTGGTCACAAAAGTCAACTTTTATAATCTTCTTTAGATTTGCCAACAACTTGCATGACCAAATTCAGTCTTTTTTTTTCATGGCACTGAACGCTTTTATTTTGAATTCTTAATTTTTTTATATATAGATTTATAATTAATGCTTTACTATATTACACTGTGTTTATTATATATTTCAGATCTACGTAAGCAGATAATTTCTCCTGACTGTGACATTAAGCTGACAGGCCATGTGTCATGGGTTGGGAAAACTTCAATGGAAGTCAAAATGCATATGTTACAGGTATGTATTATGTAATGCCTGTATCTGACTTTACTGTGTTTTTTCTCCATCATAAATAAAATTGACATTGGTTGCTCTTTATTTATTTAAATGTGTTTTTACTAGAAGATTTTGTATCTGAAAGAAATAACATTACTCAGAAAAAAGCCTGCATAATATTCCACTTGTCTAGCCAAGTGACTTATTATATAGTTACATCCAAGAAGATATTACAGGGAATTTACGATAAGAAAAAAACACGGGCTACCATTTCTGACCTTTTATATGAAAAGAATGTAGCAAGGGAAGTCAGTAATCTGATATTAAAAGCTGTGACACATGGGCCGAATATTGGCTGGTATCAGCCCGTTCAACAGAAACGGACTGACATTCTGCCAATTTGTACAGCAGCCTGTTCGACAGAAGCTGGCCTAACGTCCCGGCTCTGTCGAACGGGAATGCTGGAAGGCCAGCAGCTGATCGGCATCCGATCAGAGCTTGCAGGCAATGGCTGCGAGCCCTGACTAGTGTGTTCTGGCAGGGGGCAGTTCCACTCTCAGAACCCAATAGCTCAGCGGGGAGATCGATGTATTAAAATTGCATAATTAGTACAATGAGTGCCTCAGAACTACCTGTGTGTACCAGGGTTTATGCTTGTTGTGAATCAGTGACTTAGAAAATTGAAGCAAGTGGATCAGCATAATAGATAGGCAAGTAGATTTTTCAAAAGCAGATCAGCAGTAGCAGCCCACATTTTTCTTTCAGGACAGGTTCACTTTAAGTTGGCAAAATATACTGGTCTCCAAACTGGGTGCATGATTATGCCAGTAACCTGAAATAATTAATCAATGGGGAAGTCAAAACTGGACAGCGTATTGCATTTTGGGGGCCTTACCTTTTAAACATTTATCCCTCAAAATGGCTTTTAATTGCATAATTTTTAGTTATATATTTTTTTTTGGAAGGCGGCACCCACATCCCAGGTCTATTTCCACAGTCCTGATACCAGCTGGGCTGCTATTCTTAGGCTAAGTTCACACTGGCATTGAAAACAGGCATTTGAGGGGGTGTTTTTAATGCTCCTCCCTATGCAAATGATACTATGGATAGTAAACAGCAGTGGCGGCCTGTCCATCAGAGATGCACGAGCGCCGCCCCCCCCAATCCATGCGTTCATGCAGGGCGCCGGACGCATGGATTCCAATGTGGGTGTTTTGTTTTGCTTGTGTGTGTTTTTTTTTTTTTTTTTTGAAGCACGTGATTAGAGCCAGAGCAGAGGCTCTAATAGGCTTTGAAAAAGGGTGGGCTCAGGGCGGAGAGCACTGCGCTCCGAGCTCACCCAGTTGTGTGATAATAGCAAATGAATATTCCTTATTGTCACACTGATCCTCCTCCCGGGCCAATCAGGAAGTGGGTCCTGAGACCCGTCACCCGATTGGCTGAAAGGACATGCGATCCTATTGGAAACCTAGGAGGAGACCTACGTCAGAAGCCGCCGTGATGCAGAGGTGGAGGAGACGCGATAGAAGCCGTTGCCCGTAAGAGCTCTGCCCGCCCACGTCCTAGATGGAGTAAGTGTGGGGCTGGAAGAGGTTACTAAAGCATGAAAGTTCTCAGGACGACCGAATACAAATGTGGAAGTATTGTATTGTATTTGTATTGCATTTTTGGACGAAAACTGTACGATCTGTTATCGTACGAGAAAAAATTTTTTGTTTGTTCCTTCGGATAATGTTGAACAAAAGCTGTGTGCTAATGATCAGATTATCATATGATTGCTTCGAAAGCGGTATTTTTTTACGACTTTCTGATCGTTTGTACAGGCCTTAATGGAATATGCACAGGAAACATTCACCATGACAAGCCACAGCTCAAATATTTCCTGTAATGTCACTTCCCCTTAAAAAAAAAATTTAAAAAAAATTGGCATTTCTGTAGCAGTTTTAACGCGCCTTAACACGCATCAAACATGTCAAAACTGTGCATAGGGAATTTGGAGAGCATTTTTAACCCGTCATTAGCGCGTGTAAAACGCCAGTTTAACGCCCATACTAAAGTGCATTAATGCCATTCTAATGCCTAAACTAAAGCGCATTAATGCTACAGTAGCGTTTTGTTAAAGGTTAGAAATTTAGTGAAGTGTGAACAAGCCCTTATAGAGATGCATGGTAATTGGGAATCATACATGTGGCTTTGAACTTGCAGCACTGACTAAATATGTGTCTACCCAGGAAAATGTAAATGGTCACTGCAGGCTGCTTGTGCATCACTAAAGTAAATTGAGCTAGTGGTGACAGCAGTTGTCACATGAGCTAAGGACGTAGACAGTGGGCACTTCTGTTTGTCAGTGCCCCTTTTAACAGACGTGGATAATAGTTTAGCATTAAAGTGATACTTAAGTCTTTTTTTTTTTTTTTATTTCCTTCTTTAAAAATAACAAACTTACTTGCTCCGTGCGGTGGTTTTGCATAGAGCATCCCAGATCCTCCTCTTTTCGGGTCCCTCTTCAGCACTCCTGGCCCCTCCCTCCTATCGGGTGCACCCACAGCAAGCATCTGGCTATGGGGGCACCCGAGCCGCGCAGCAGCTCCCTGTGTCCATTCAGACACAGAGCCGTGGCTAGGCCCCCTCGCTCTGTTTATTGGCTCAAAGACTTTGTTTGACAGCAGTGGGAGCCAATGGCGCTCCGCTGTTGTCTCAGCCAGTGAGGGAGAATCCTGGGCAGCCGAGTCTCTCCTGCAGCTTTGCTGGATGGTGATGGGGCTCACGTAAGTATTAGGGGGGCTTCTGTACACAGAAGGTTTTTTTTATCTTAATGCATAGAATGCATTAAGATGAGATAAAAAAAATCTTTTGACTTTACAATCAGTTTAATTAGCCATAAAGCAGATTACTTGGCAAATAACTCCATAACATAGATCATCTTTGTGTTTTTGATGGTTACAGCTTCATGACGGTGTTTACAGTCCTGTGTTGGATGCAACATTTGTTATGGTGGCCCGGGATCCAGAAAACAGGAGGTAAATAGGTGCTGAATATAAATGGTACCATTTTCTACAGCTTACTTGTATCTAAGAATGTGTATTGGGATAGCCTATTGTTATAATAAGTAGAGATAACAATAACACAGCACATAGAGTTTTGAGAATAAATGGGTAAACTATTCCAGGTATGGGGAGAGTCCACTAGATAATTACTATGAGATGAATGGTCCAACGTTTCAGATATAGTGTAGTGATGATAATGTTGTTAAAGGTTGGGTTACCTGGGGAATGGACCACCATCAGCCGCCTTGGAGATGTGTTATTGTTATCTCTCTTCTGGTTTAACTTTGACTCTGTTGATCTGCGCTTAGCTTGGGACGTTTATTGAATTGCTGGCATATGACTGCGTGCTGTGTTCTTTTGTAATATGGGTCCAGAGTGAGTGTAATAGCGCTGGACCTTTTAGGGGTTCTTGTTATAAAAATGTAACTTCTCATGACTTGTTAATGTCCTTAGGCCAGCATTTGTTAATCCTTTAGTTCCTAATGGAGAAGAAGAGGAAAATCTTTTCAAGCAAGGGGAATGTAAGTGTTCATCTAACTCACCCTTTCACAACTTTAACATGCAGGTACCTCTGGAATAACTTTCCTGTCCCAGGGAACCCCTAATTAAATATGCTATATCTACTATCGATCTAGCTTACAGCACCATAGTGTGGTGGTCATTGGAAAGAATTCTCCTTACATTTGTGCTTGTTGGGGATTGCTAAAAAAGATCATTGTTGTCAGTTACTTATCTAAGAGGCAGACATTGCTCAGGAAATGCCTAGCAATCTCTGGAGGAACCTTATATTTCTATAGAATCTCGGTTGAGAAAAGCTGATCTAACCTGATGGTTAAAACCATGTTTGTGAACAAATTAATTACATTTGTGCATTATTCTAATGGCTTTATATGACATAAAGAAGAAGAGTGGGAGGTGGTGTGACCCTCACTGTTTTTATACTAGGCAGTTGCCCAAAGTAACCTTCTAGTCATCTTCCAATTGCCATTCTTGTTGCATAGTAATAAAATGAAAACTAGAAAACATTTTTGAGGCAATCCTGTCTAGATATATCTTTTAACAACGCAGTTATGAGTTATTTTACTGAAGCGTAGTATAGATTTGTGAGACAAGAATCCACTAGTTCTTAGGAGTGATGGCCCACCCCACCTATCCTGTCTACTCTGTACAAAAAAAATCTGTATACTTGCCCTATTTTAGTCTACACCTTTACAGCTCCAGCTCCCCTGTGTTAGTGAGCAGCTGTTACAGGGGAGATGAGTGCTGACAACAGCTATAGCTATGGGGGCCTATGGGTTGAGTCACAGATCCCAGAATACCCACCTGTTGTGGAGCGCTCCATGACATAGGACAGCTGGACCTACTGAATCACATGACCAGTTTGGATAAAAAAAAAGGCAAATATACAGATCTTTCTTTACACAGTGCAGGTAGGAGGAGGCGGAGGGAATGTTTTTAAGAATACTGTAGTTGGTGTTAGACTTGCATTTCACTTTAACTTCTAGACTAAGATGATGATGGCCAAACATATATTCAAGTTTAAGGTGTTTGTTAAGCTTTTTTTTTTTTTAAAACTGCCAGCTGCTCTATTAGAGGCTGGCATACCACACTGTGTAAATCCTTTCCAAAAATGAGCATTCTAAATAGCTATTTAGAGCCGTCTTCAGGCCAGTCACGTGACTCCCAGCCGTTTTTCAGCTCCGATACATGGCTACTGCAGGAGGGACCGTAATCTCCCTCTGACGTCAGCCGGGGAAATCATGTGGCAATTCGGCTCCTCCTGCAGAAGCCCTGTCTCGAAGCTGTAAAGCAGCTGTGAGTCACGTGACTGGCCTGAAGACAGCTCTAAATAGCATATTTATCTGTGTATAACATGCGCCGGCATATAACATGCACCCCAATTTAAGAGGGAAGTTTCAAGGAAAAAAAAAACTTTGGTTTATTTAAAAAAAAAAAAAAAAAAATTTGAAGCAAAATAATGGTCAGTAAGAATCAATGCAGCCTGATTAGTGCCCATCTGCAGCTTCATTGCAGCCTGTTCTGTGCCCATCTGCAGCCTGTTCTGTGCCCATCTCCCCTATCAGTGCAGCTCACCATCTCTCATAGGAAATCACCGAGCCGTCATCTGTTTCCTTGGCTCTCAGTCGGCAGTCACATACACAGTCCCGCCTCCGCCATTGGACCAGCTCCTGTGATAGACAGAACAATGGTCCAATGCTGGTGGCGGAGGCGGGAACGTGGGAGCCGAGTGGAGAGGAGATGACAGCACTCGTCCCCCTCCTTCCCCTCCGAGGTACGCTGTTGGCGTATAACACGCACACGTGATTTTCCCTCTATTTTCAGGGGGAAAAAGTGCGTGTTATACGCCAATAAATACGGTGGCTATTCAGCCTCTAATAGGCTGGCAGTGACAATTTTTAGGTTTTTTTTATTTTCAATAATAGCGGAGGGGGGGAGCGGAGACAGAGAGGGTGCTGACAGGCAGGAAGGAGGGGGTGGGGGGGAGAGAGGAAAGCAGAGAGGACAGCTACATATGACGGAGGGACGCACTTTGACCTCGGTGGTCAGGGCTGAGCAGCCTTGGTTATCGTGGTCAATTTAGAGAGGGGGATACAGGAAGTGGCAGGTTCAGGGAGGTACAGTTTAGAGGGGGGCAGATTACACAGCACAAGCACTGCTTTAAAGGACCAGGATCTGTATTTTTTTTTTTTTTTTTTTTTTTTGTGTTAACAGACACTTTAAGGCCACTGGGGGTCATTATAAAAACCTAGTGCAAAACAGAAATCTCTAGTGTATCATGTCTCTAACTAATGCTTTTTATCCTCTTATGATAGTGAATAAGTCAAGGCGAGTTGCATTCAGTACTGCATCTCTTCTGAAAATGGCTCCAGAAGCAGAAGAAAGGAAAATTGTGCATGACATGTTTCTGAACACACTAGATACAAAGTATGTGCATAGGGGTAAATACAAGTCCTTTGTATATGGATGGGGCAAGTATCTTTTTGGATTTTTTTCACAAATGTCGTCTTCTAATGTCATTCTATAGCACAGTGAGCTTCAGAAGTCGTGTATTGCCTCACAACTCGGTGTGGATGGAAGATGCTAAACTGAAGGGCTTGGAGATCTGTCACCCACAGGTATTATCTTTTTATCTTACATACTAATATATTTTTGCACTGGCATAAATGAAAAGGAATTGTTCTCCACTGCCACATGTAGTAGCAGTTCTGACCTTTCTTCTGAGCTGAAGAAAGTCAATGATGTTTGCATGCTTTAGGAGTCCAGAAGCAGATTTCATTCAAATTTTGGGGATATGTGGTCTTACTTCCCTGCTGAAGTGATTCTCTAATCTTATATTGAAAGTGAAAATACCTCATCATATAATTGCCAGTTATAGATTTTCATATAATTTAGAAACCTTGTGGAAATCTCTGCATTTAGCTTGTTGAAAACTTGAACTATTTTGTGTTTATAAGAAAGTGATCCAAATGTCACTTCTCATGAAATTACACTGTTAAATGTTTTATGCAGAATTAAGTTACAAAAATAAACATTAACAACAACTTTAACAATATTAAAATAAATCATATCAGTGCCCATCAGTGAGTGCAGCCTTATCAGTGCCCATCAATGCAGCCTTATCAGTACAGCATATCGGTGCCCCATCATTGCTGCCTCATCAGTGCCCCATCATTGCTGCCTCATCAGTGCCCCATCATTGCTGCCTCATCAGTGCGAATTAGTGCAGCCTTATTAGTGGCCATCAGTGCAGCCTTATCAGTGGCCATCATTGCTGCCTCATCAGTGGCCATCATTGCTGTCTCATCAGTGCCAATAAGTGCCAACCCATCAGTGCAGCTTATCACTACATGGGGAACACAGGGAGGAATTGGAAGGAGAGCCGGCCGGATCACACAGAGGGAGAGAATCTCCCACTTTGATATAGCTTAGATCTGAAACGCCAACCCCTATCAAAGTCCCGCCTCCTAGACCTATGATAGACAGCACACTGATTCAATTTCCCAGCATTGGACCAGTGTGCTGTCTATCAAAGGAGGCAGGACTTTGTTTGACAGCGGCTGGCTCTGCCTGAGTTGATTAGCCAGGAAACTGTTAGCCCAATCTTCTCCTGCTTCAAACTCACCCTCAGCTTATTTCCACTCGCCAAATGCGAGCAGGCGATTGAAAATTTTGAGGGCTGGTATAATATATTCAAACATATAGTACAACTACACAAAAAAAAAAAACTAACTGCGTGTGGACTTTCAGCCAGTTTTTTGTAAGGTTGAATAAAAGATGCAGGATAAAATATTATTAGTCTTTTCCAGCGGGAAATGTGTTTATGTATAACATCAAAATACTTTTTTAATTTGATGTTTTACAGTCTAGAAATTTATTGGATGAAATTTATTGGATAATTATCTTAATTTTCATTGAATCAGAAATAATGCAGTCCTATACAAAATTACAAATGGATGCATCATCATCAATATGCTTCAGCTGATTGCAAAAATCATGTGCCAGCATTAGTATTGCTTCACAAACCTATGATTTTAAAATGGAATATACTTATTTTTCTATACATTGAGATATACTGCAGTTGGTGAACTATGTAAAAAACATTACCTGTGTTAATTTTGGAGTTGGGAGGTGGACCCATCCACAATGTGTAGCTGTCATGTCTAGATCTGCTTTGCTGTAAATGTTCTAAAATATTTCTCAGTTCTGTGTGAGCTCAATGTTTGTTTTTTTCCAACTTAAGCAAAGGAACATCTTCAACAGGATATTTGGTGGTTTTCTAATGAGAAAGGCCTATGAACTGGGATGGGCTACTGCATGTTCCTATGGGTAAGTGATCTTTCCTTTTATCGTTAAAATATTTTTTACTCCTTTTTCATGATGAATATTTCAGGATTTGTTTTTATATACATGTATAAGATTCTTTCAGCTGTGTACTACTACATGTCTTTTTCAAAACAGTGGGTAATGCATACCCTAAAGTATTTTCAGTGTGTCTTAGTATATGTATGTATGTATATAGAATATAAAAAAAATATTGCCACACTTTTCTCTTCTAGTGGATCTAGACCTTATGTTGTAGCCGTTGATGACATCATGTTCCAAAGGCCTGTGGAATTAGGTTCATTATTATTCTTATCCTCTCAGGTAGGGTTTTACACTTTAATGGTTAAAGCTGTATTAATTTAGTGGTCACTGTACACATATTTTGTTTTAAAATCCTCCATGGGGCTGATCATAGCGTTATAGGCCTTCCTTTTATGCAACCAAGTTATTCTACACTGCCGGTTGTGGCCTCCTAAATTTACTGTGAATATATTTACATCCACAACCAAAAAAATTCCCAAATGAACAGAGAGCCCATTTGGGGAGTTTTTGGTTGTGGGTTTACATGGCTTCATTGGGGGTATAGCACCTCAGTTTGATGAGAGATGAATGGTGGTCATTAGAGATGGCATATTATCTACAACAAGGTAGTAATTGTAGCACTACCGATATAGACAGATTGGCTGTAACAGAGCTGTAGATTGGATACTAAGCAGATACTACAGATAGAACTAATCATACAATTATCTGAGCTGAGCTGTAGAACTGTTTAAAGATATTTATTTTAAACAGCTTATAGGCATCAGTCAGGTTATCTATCGTATTGACAGGTAGGGTATTAAAGTAGCCTCCTGCAGATAGGCATTTTTCCGCAAAGCCAGCAGATCAGGTAGTTCTATGCAGCCAGAGAGATCCTGTTCAGATTAGAAGCAGGGAAGACATTTGCAATATTAAAGACCCATGGTTAGACAGTGACCACCATGGTAATCTATCATCATTCATTTTTTGAGGTGACCCCCTTAAATAAAAACACAATACATTCTTTTTCAATATTATATATATATATATATATATATATATATATATATATATATATATATATATATAAGCACGCTTCTATAACGATTACTTTGTCCAGTTACATTACCTTAATTAATCTGGGCACGTGTTCTGTTTTCACTGTAGGTGTGCTATACAGAGAACAACTATATTCAGATCCGAGTCCACAGTGAAGTTTCGGATCCCATCACTAGGGAACATCACACAACTAACATCTTTCACTTTACATTTATGGCAGAAGAGGAAGTGCCTCGCATTGTACCAAAGACATATGGAGGTGAGTGGACCTCAATCCAGTATTCTTTTTATTTCATTGAGAATTTTCAATAAGTAAACATAATGCATTTGATGTACTAAAGGAGCAAAGGCTGTTCACTTAGCAGAGTAAATCTTTACTTTGAAAAGTGGATGTTCAGTTTGAAAAGTGAATAATGGTAAATATGAGGGACTAGTGTTCACTTGAAATACTCAAAAGAAAAAAATATTTACATTTTTGTTAGCTCATCATCGGTTAATTTAAAATGGATACAGGTTTGTTTTTTTTTTTTTGTTTTTTTTTTTTTACTAAGCTCAGTGAAAACTCAATTTGCAAAGTGAACACTCTATAATATATTAGTAAAGCAGATTGAGCTCCAGCTTTTAGTGAAATTTAAATAGATTGTTTAGACCAAGTTACTCCAAATGAACTATTTACTTCATCAGCAGATGCAGCGGCTAGGAGCACTGTATAAAACTGTATATAGCCTCATCTACATACAGTATACAGTGCTGTGTTCTGGCAGTAGAACAACACCTTTCTGTCCCACTCCCGGAACAAAATCAAGTCTGGGTTAGGGGTGCTCTGCCTTTTACAGGGAGTTTTGTATTCTATCAATGAATACAAAGCTTCCTCTGATTGGCTGAAGAGGAGAGGTGGGCTGATGTTGTCACAGTCTCAGACTCAGTCAATTTAGAGGAAGCTTTGTATAGAACACAAAGCTCCTTATGAAAGGCTGAGCAGCGCTCAGCCCAACTCTCTTTTGTACCAGAAGTGGGACAGGAAGGCCTTCTCCCACTGCCAAAAAACAGTGCTGAATACTGTATGTAGCTGAGGCTACATACAGTTTATACAGCGTTGAGAGGCGCTGCATCTGTTAGTGAAGGAATTTGTTTGGACCAGCTTGGTCCAAACAAACAACATGGCGATCAGCTTTAAGTTTCAAAGTTTTCTGAAATTATTTTTTGAATAAACTTTTATATGTTTGTGTTGTATGTCTATAATTGTATTTTATTTGCAAATCTGTGTATTGATTACTGTCTGTATGTCGGCAATCGGCATTATTGCTGATGATCTGCTTATGTGAATTGATTCTGGTGTATTTATTCAAAACCTTTAACCGGAGGTAAACCCATAATGACCTGTAAACCCATAATGACAGTAAGATATCTGTAAACCCGATTAAGATCCTAGGCTGCTGCCTTTCTGATATTGATGGAGGAATTGCTCATCAGAAGATCAAATCCTGGATATGTAGTCAGGAGCTCCTAGTGAAAAAACATTTTGTTTGAAAATACATTTAAAATATTTATTGACTAAAAACAATCAACTATAGCCAACGCATTTCAAGGGGATGGATCCCCTCTTTATCATGACTAGCTTGTAAAGGACAGTAAGAATATAATAAATAATGCCATTTTGGATACATAGTAATTAAATAAAAGAAGTTCATCTGACCCTGTTTGCATGTGATGGCTATCTGTCATACTGTGCAATCGGCATTCTTAATGAAGATCTTAGATTAAATCAATTACAGGACATTACACATGAATTTGTTTTTACTCAGGTTACAGTAAGCCGGCCAAAGATGGATCGAATCTCGGGCGGTTCAGCAGGGACCAGGCAAGATTCAATCCATCTATAGGCAGGCTGATTGTATCGACTTTGGCACAACCAGCATGTCGAATTTTTAGCAGTAATTGCTGTGTTCTTCAGGCAGGGATGGCTCCCTGCACGCCCCATACCCCCCCCCCCGTGGGTGAACACAATAGCTTTGTGGGAGGCATTCCTCCATCACAGTCATGTTGACTCAAGCAATGTTTTTGTTTTGTGCTGCAACCTGTGGTTGCTGAAAAGAAAATCTCATAATCTATGGCTTGCTTTACCATGAGTGCCCTCACTCCCCCTTCCAGCTCTAGACTTTCAAGTACTCTACAGTATGTTGTATTTTGGAGGCACAGAGTAAACATTTTAACAAGAAGTAAAAGAAAAATTCTCAAAACGTTGTTTATATGAATTACAGGTTTGCCTTAAGTGATTCATTTAGTTAAAGTGGACCTTCACTCTCTTTTTCTAGCTTATATAGTATTGCTTCCTCTTGTCTCCTTTCACACGGTTGCAAGCTTTTTTTTTTAAATACCTGTATTTAATGAACAACCAGGAGCTTCCATCTTTTTCAACTAGGCAAGAATGACATAGCCCCAGCTGCCAGTAGCCTCCTGGGATGCCACATCATTCATCTCAGGAGGCTTCAGGGCAATCTATAACAGATTTGCATGCTATAGGCATATCATAGGGGGTCAGCTGCAAGAACCCAGATAAGACAGCAACCCCCTGGAGACATACAAGATGAAGGTGGGTGCGTGGGACGGGAACCTGTGGGGGGGGAACAAAGCTGGTTTCCCTAGGCTAGTAAGTATGTTTTTGCAGCATAGGAAAGACAAGATGTAAGTGACACATACTGTATTTTTGTGGGAGGACAATGCAGTTCCTCTTTTTAAACTGCCAACGTTGTTTAATGTAACACTGACTTAATGTTTTTTCTTTTTATATAGAGTCAATGCTTTACTTAGATGGGAAGCGTCATTTTGATGCAGTAGTACAAACCAAAAATGGCCAGAACGTGTGATCAAGAATTGTTCTTCAACTGACAACATTACCAACAATGTTTGGTATTCATTGTTACATTAAGACTGTTCCCAAAGACAAGAAGTGGAGATGATGTAAAAGGACACTAAGCACTTTGAAAAAAGAGCTGAAATGTATTTCTGCCGCAACGCCTTCCATTTTATTATGCACTCTTTTTATAATCACGCACATTTTGATTATGGGTAATATGAGTCCTTTGGAGTTTTAGGAAAGCATGTTCTGATGTTGCTTGTAAATACAGCAATCCAAGGTTTTACTGTATCCTTATTTTTTTGCATTTGGTTGTGTGTGTATATATCTCAACTGCCGCATTATGTTTTTTTGTTCCACACCTAAATGGTCATTCATGATGCTTAGCTGGATAAGCATATATTTATTACAGCAAAGAGCAAGTAGCCATAGAAACAAGTCAAAATACTATATACAGTAAAACCTTGAGGCTTGAGAGTAACTTGGTTTTGAGCATTTTGCAAGACAAGCAACATTTGTTTTTTATAAATTTTGACTTGATATACAAAGCGATGTCTTGATATACAAGTAGCGTCATGTCACAACTGAGTATAAAAGAGAAGAGAGGCGCCTCTAAGTGTAGCAATATAGATACATTTAATGAAGGTACAATATTTAGAAACTCACATGGTTGATGATTAAAACAGGCACATCTAAGTATCACATATGTCCACATATACCGTCCTTCTCACTGCCATTGACGTCGTCCCTTCCACGCTACGCTTCACAAGCAGTTCAAGCCTCGCTTTCAGATCGCTCTACTGCAGAGTAGTCTTCCTGGTCACGATTGCAGAATGACAGCGGTGAGAGCCGGCGGTGTGGGGGATGGTCTATGTGGACAGCTTTACCCCGGGTGCCTACATACTTAGATGTACCTCTTTTAAATCATCAACCATGTGATTTGCTAAATGTTGTACCTTCATTAAATGTAACCATATTGCTACACTTAGAGGCGCCTCTTTTCTTCTCTTTTATACTCTATAGCTCCTGCTGCATTTTGCTTCTAATCCCCTTGTGAAGGCTGCCATTTGTGGATGGACATTTTATGGTTACATTGCTATAATTCTTTTTATATGGACTATAAACTGAAGGACCTATGACTAAATGGTTGTGGAACTAATTATTTGAGTTTCCATTATTTCTTATGGGGGAAATTGGCAGATTTAAATATACTAACAAACTGAAGCCAAACTCTAGCTAATACTTTATAAGCAGTTATAGCAGTTTTTTTTTCTTTTTGGGATAAAAGTTTTACATAAAAGCTGATCATTGTAAGCAACCCTGCTAGTGTTAAGTGGTTTGTGTCATCTGTGTAACTGCTGCATAGCTTGTTCGTTTGAAAAACAACAGACTTACTAGCTAGATCACTAGATGAAGAAAGCAAGTCTAAAAAGAAAATGTAATGCGGCCATCACATCTAAGAAATGGTAAGCTGCAATATAATAAATGTTTGCTTTTGGGTTTATTACCACTTTAATTACAAAGCATCATGTGTCACTACTGTAGACTTAAAGTAGAATTCCAGACTAAACTCAACTAGTCTTAAAAATGTCCCCTCCCCCCTCCTAACACCTATGCTGACAAACCTGTGAAAGATAGATAGATAGATAGATAGATATATAGATATATATACCGTATTTATTGGCGTATAACACGCACTTTTTTTCCCCTTAAAATCAGGGGAAAGTCGCAGGTGCGTGTTATACGCCGATCCCCTGCGATCCCGAGCTGTCACAATTTTAAAATCGCCGACCGCGATTTGAAAATGGCGCCGCCGGCGCCGAAATACACCGAGCCGGTCCTCGGCTCTTTCCGGCGGCTCCCGTTTACTTTCGGCTCCACTCGTAGTCCCGAGCGGAGCTATCCGAACCTACTCGGCTAGGTTCGGATAGCTCCGCTCGGGACTACGAGTGGAGCCGAAAGTGAACGAGAGCCGCCGGAAAGAGCCGAGGACCGGCTCGGTGTATTTCGGCGCCGGCGGCGCCATTTTCAAATCGCGGTCGACGATTTTAAAGCTCAGGACAGAGGATCGAAGGCTGCACTGGGGAAGGCTGCACTGACATGGCTGCACTAACAAGGCTGCACTGGGGAAGGCTGCACTGACATGGCTGCACTGATGGGCATTTAAATGTAAGTTTTTTTTTCCTTCAACTTCCCTCCTAAAAGTTTTTTTTTCTTTAAAATTCCCTCCTAAATTGGGGTGCGTGTTATACGCCGGTGCGTGTTATACGCCGATTAAATACGGTATATATTTACCCACTCTGGTGCTTTAACCATATCCCGCCGTGTGTGTGTGTGAGAGAGATATGTGGGTGCTCTGATGCGAGCAGCAGCATGATTGGTGGACACAGCAGATCAGTGTTCAGTACTAGGCTGCTGTGATTGGCCCAGGTACCATGTGATCGCTGTGATTGGTCATGTTAACACAACTGTCATAAATGGCTTTCATTCATGACAGCTTTCTTACTATTGTGATCTGTGGGATCGGTAACAGTGTTCACATGATACAGGACCAATCGCAGCTGCCCTGTACCATGTGATAGCTGTAGCCAGTCATAATAGTAAACAATGAGTCATGAATGAAAGCCATTTATGACCGTTAAAACGATTGTTTTTGCAGTGATCATCACTGTACAAGCGGGTTAAAAAAAAAATCCAGATCACCTACCCAGAGAAGTACAGTATCATTATGGTGACACTGCACTACTCTGACAGTATGTAGAAAAAAAATATATATAATATAAACACTATGCACTTTGCAAAGTGGAGTTGCTCCAAAGCTTAGCAAATGAGGTAAAACTTCACTTTGCAAAGAATACCCAATCACATGCAAGGGGGAAAAAAAACACCACAATATTCTTGCTTGCACATGGTTGGTTGATAGAAGTCAGCAGAGATTCTGCTCATTCACTAAGCTCTGGAGTAACTGCTTTTGCAAAGTTCAACTGCACTTTGCAACATGCACAGTCTACTTGCCTTTAGCAAATTAACCGCACTGTGTCACCATAAGGTCTTGTTCAAATAAACGGTGCTGTCTGAAGAGCCATCCATGTTCAGATCGCTCTTGAGAGCGCTTTTAATAGGCAGTGAGGAGGCATTGTATTGCCTCCTCACCACTTGCTTTAACCCCTTGGACCCCGTACACACGCAACTCTATTCACTTTAATAGGTCATGATCAACGGGCATACAGGGGGTATACGTCCTTCCACAGCTGCGAAGAAAAGCATTGCAGCCACAGCAAGTGTACACCCCCAGCCACTGCCTCTGTAGCTAAAGGGGGTAGTAAAACAATGGATCAATAGGGTCTATAACTTTCCACATATCTCCTCTTTGCTGGAAAGCCTGAGATCGACAAAAAAAATCGATCTTGTGCTTTTCAGAAACAAAACAGCAGTTGTTTAAGTCTGCCAGGCCTGGAAGTGACGTCGCTTCCGTCCTCCGAGGGTCATAGAGATAGCCGGGGATCATCTGGACCATATGGCCCCTCCCGCCTGTAAAAGGAATCAAGTGGCTAAAAAGCCGTGATGATGGGTTTTACATGTGAGGGAATAGCTGGCTGAAAAAAAAAACCCCCGTTAGACTTACTGGTAATGGTATTTCCATGAATCTTCCAGGAAAGCTACTTGAGAGATGATTGGCTCCGCCTTCTACAAGAAACACAAACCAGACACAATTTAAAAGGCCCCTCCCTCTTCTGTGATCCTCAGTTGTATGAAGATCAAAAAAATGTCCACCAAAAGTGAACTCGGAAGAGGAATATTAGAAACTCGCTAACACACCACCACCAGGTTAAATTAAGGGGACCAGTGAATAAAGAATAGGGTGGGAAGATAGACGCTGTCCTGGAAGATTCATGGAAATATCGTTACCAGTAAGGCTAACGGTGGTTTTCCCCCTTCATCTTCCAGGACAGCTACTTGAGAAGATAAGCAAGATTCTATACCTTAGGAAGGGACAACAGTCTGAAGCACTTTCCTTCCAAAGGAGAGGTCCTGGCTGGAGAGCATCTGGACTCTATAATGCTTGTTGAATGCATGAGAGGAGGACCAGACAACAGCTTTGGAAATATCTTCCCCTGATGCACCTGCTCTTTCTGCCCAAGATGCAGCTAGAGATCTAGTAGAGTGAGCCCTAACTCTGGTAGGAGGGGATTGCCCTGAAGATCTGTAGGCTTCACAAATAGCTTCTCTAATCCATCTGGCAATGGAACCCCTGGATGCCTTGGAACCCTTTTTGGAGCCACTAAAAGAAATCAGTAGTTGGGAAGCTTTTCTAAACTCACTAAACTAAGAAACTAAATCTTTCCTCCTCTGAATTCCTGGGGGAGGAACAGAAGCTAGGAATAACTACCTCCTGGGATCTGTGAAACTCAGACGAAACTTTGGGTAAATACAAAGGGTCAGGCCTAATTACTACCTTGTCATCTAAAATTCTTAGGAAAGGATCTTTACAAGAGAGATTCTAAATCGGAAATCCTTCTCTCTGAAGTTATGGCCAAAAGAAAAGCCATCTTTAAAGTAACTCATTTCAAAGAGGCGTCATGAAGTGGCTCAAAAGGGGCTCTGCTAAGGGCATTCAACACAAATGACAAGTCCCAGGGGGAACCTGCTTAATGACTCTAGGTGTACGTCTAGCCCTAGCTGAGAGGAATCTTTTTTAATCAACGGCTCCTCCACTGGTCTTTTTTCCATGATTAGAGACATAGCAGCAACTTGAACCCTAAGAGTGCTGACAGCAAGCCCCTTTTCCACCCCCTTCTGTAAAAAATCCAGAACACGGGATAGAAAACAAGTCCGCTCCAGCACTTTTTTGCCAGGCTACAAAGGTCTTCCAAACTTTACCATAAATCTTCCTTGTGACTAATTTATTGCTGTCTAGAATAGTCTCAATAACTCTAACTCAACATCCTTTTAATTGTAGGATACGCCACTCAGCCTCAAAGTTGTTAAACGGTAAATCTGAGGGCTTGGATGAAGCACTGGTCCATGGCGGAGAAGGTCCCTTCTCTCTGGCAGAGGCCAGGGGGACTCTATTGAAAGTGCTCTCAGTACGGAGAACCAACTCCTCCTGGGCCACCACAGAGTAATCAGAATTACCTCTGCTTGTTCCTGCACAATTTTGCGGACTACCAGAGGCAATAGCGGAAACGGAGGAAAGGCGTAGGCTAGGGAAAAATTCCACTGGAGAGAGAGCACATCTGTCCCTAGGGACTCCGTTTCTCTCTCCAGGGAAAAGTAAGCTGGAAGCTTCCTGTTGTGGGTGGATGCAAACAGATCCACTTTGGGCATCCCCCACCTTACAACTAAATCCTGGAAGGTTTTCTGGTTCAGCTCATAACTGCTGGAGCTGATACTCACTCTGCTCAGATAATCTGCCAGAACATTTGTCATCCCACTGATGTGGACTGCCCTGATTGAGGAAACATTGTATTCCGCCCCGGAAAGTGTCTCCTGACTTAATACTAACAGACTGTTAGGGGGGTACTCGTTCCATTTGTTGAGGTAAGCCGCTGTCGTGGAAATGACCGAAAAAATCAACAGGTCCCTCGCACGAACCCTTGTTTTCGAAGCGACTAAAGCCTTTCCTACCGCTAACTGCTCCCTGAAGTTTGAAGACTGAGCTGCCTCCTCTGGCCGCCAGGCTCCCTGAGCCTGCTAGTCTTCTGTAAGAGCGCCCCAACCCACAGGCTGGCATCTGTGGTGATCTTTATTGGGGAATACTGGGCCCAAGCCTTCTCTACCTGCAGATGTTCCGGCCACTCCCATCAGGACAGATGAGGGAATCGTCTCCTGGAAGATGTATGACCTGATCCAAAGAGGCTTTTCTGCGATCCCAATAACCCAGAAGAAATGCCTGAAGGGATCTGGAATGCAATTGGGCCCAGGGCACTCCCGGGATTGCTGCAGTCATCAAGCTCAACAGCTGCATTATCTGACAAAGGGAGGCCTGGGGAAGGCACCTGAAACTTTGCACAGAGAAAAGGATCTTCGAGACCTCCTCTGGTAGACTCAGTCGCCCCAAAGATTTTTCTATCAGATAGCCCAAAAAGTGACGGCTCTGGGAGGGAACCAGAGCAGACTTCTGGAGATTGACTTTCCAACCCAATCTTTGAAAGGTCTGCAGAACTACTTGTAGATCCTGACCAAGGTTCTCTTTCTCTCGGCCAAAGATCAAAAAGTCATCCAAGTCCGGGAAGATTGAGATCTTTTGTAAATGAAAAAAGGCCATGATCTTCGTAAAGATTCTCGGGGCTGCCGAAAGACCAAAAGGAAGAGCCCTGAACTGCAAATGACATGGGCCATTTTCCGTGAGGATCGCAAACATCAAGAATCTCTGATGATCCTGGCATATTGGTACATGAAGGTAAGCTTCTTGAAGATCCAGGGTTACCATGAATACTTATGGCAACAACAGATTTCTGAGTGAGTAAATGCTTTCCATCTGGAAACGCCTGTAAATTATCAATCTAAGCCTCCTAAACAGATTCTTAACCATCCAAACTCCTCCAGATGCCTTTTTTACCAGGAAAACATTAGAATAAAACCCTTCTGATCCTCCGGAACAGAGGATAAGAAACCCCTTCTGATTCCCAAAGGGAAATCGGATCTAACATGCCCTGCTGTCTCTCTTGGTCTCTGGGCAGCCGAGAGAGAAAAAAACCTCTGGGGAGGAGAGACCTGTAACCCTCTTCTATGATCTTGAGGATAAAAGGATATTTTGTGATCTCTGCCCATTCCTTGACGAAACTGGTTAGCCTTCCCCCTACCCCTGACCTGGCGTCACTGAGAGTTCTTGGTCGGGGCTGAAGGAGCAAAGAGCGCCCCTTTAGCTTTGTCTTTGCTAAATGTCCACTCTTTCTTGGCCTGCTGACCACCTGTCTTGAAATTAGGTTTGTTCCGAAAGCTACGAAAGGGCCTCTTACTTTGGGGCTTAGCCTTCTGAGATGGAAAACGCTTACTCTTTTCTAAAGAACGAGCTAGTACTTCCTCTACAGCCGAACCAAATAAAAGATGCCTTCAAAGGGAATACCACAAAGCTTATTTTTGGAGGTCAGATCCCGCTCCCAGGACCATGTCCTTAAGCGACTGGTGTACAGGAAAACACTTAGGCTTACGCCCCTCCCCTGAAGACCCCTGTACATTCTATCCTGAACCGATTTGAGTCTGCTGTGGCGACTCAATCTGCTCAGAAGTATAAACTGCTTACAACAGTTCCTCAATATCTTCGATTGGGCATAGATATCTGGCTGTGTTAACAGTCTCCTCAATTTCTGACGTGGCCTTCTCGTCAGAGACTGACCGTGAACTCACGGTCTCTAACACTAAGGGAGGTAGAGACCTCGCCAAGACCGAAGGGACCTGGGACACTGTCACGGCTGTTGAAGTGGAAGGTCCTAACCCTGCTAATCTATTATTAAAGGACTGGAAGGAAGAAACCACTTCTTTCATGGAAACCATTAATTCCTTTAGAGTAGAAACAGAATCAGCCCCTGCCACTGAAGAAATACAAGTATAACACAATAGTTTTCTACAGCTATCAGGAAGCTTAGAGCTGCAGTTCCCACATTTTCTGTTAAAAGGCTTGTCAACCTAGGAGAAAAAAATCAAAATAAGAAAGGCATATAAACTGACACTTTCTCTATAAATCCACCCCTGGACCTATTAGTTTTAAATTAACTCTAGGAAAGGTACTAACCTTGGGGGGTAGTACTGGACCCCGATGCAGCCTCTGAGTCAGTTTAAGTGGGTGCTCCATCCGCAGGGGTGTCCTCCAGTCTCCATAACGAGGAGGACTTGAGCCAGGCAGGAAAGCAATCTGTAGCTGCTGAACACTGTCTGCTTGTAGTGCTGCAATCTTAGCAGCACATCCTCAGCAGCGTAACATACCGAGTCGGTCCTTTAAATGAAAGAGACTCAGGGACCGGAAGTGCGTCATGCAACTACCGGTTCCAGCGCCATCTTGCCGTGTCACCGGAAGTGCGTCATCCGACACCATCTCGGTACACCCCAAAGGAGAAATACACGAGGAAGCGCTCCTCTACTACCCCAGGTAATCAGATGCCGGACAACCACGCTGAGTGGTGGCAGTTGCAAATGTCTCCACAAAAGCAAGTAACCACAAAAGAGGGGGCCCTTTTCAGACTGCAAAAGCAGTAAATACTGCAGACATGGCCATAACCAGTCTGAGTATTACTGAAAAAAGGGGGTCCGCTAACCACAGTCACCAGACCTAAAGAAAAAACAAACATAACGGTGCGTACCGGAAACACAAAACAACTGAGGGTCAGAGGAGAGGGAGGGGCCTTTTAAATTGTGTCTGGTTTGTGTTTTCTGTAGAAGGCGGAGTCAATCATCTCTCAAGTAGCTGTCCTGGAAGATGAAGGGGGAAAAGATGTTTCTGCAGGCATCATTCAGATATCTCCACTCAAACTCCAGGATGGCGTAAGACGTGGTTAATTTCATTTTCCAAAAAATTGTGACAAAAAAAATTATAACTTCTAAAAATGTGTCATGACTCTTACTAAATACTTTGGACTGTCTACTTTCCAAAAAGGGGTGTCATTTGGGGAGGAGGGGGGTGTATTTGTACTGTCCTGGCATATTAGGGCCTTACTAAATGAGACCGGAATTCAGTACATCAGGCTTGTTCCATTTATTTATATGCCAGCCTGCCCAAGAAATACCCAGTATGTCCAGGTATGGTAGAACACCTGACGCTCCCACGGTTATCCCACAATGCAGCATAAGGTTCATAAATGACACTGGGTTAAAAAAAAAAAGCGCAATTGATCTGCCATTGAAAAATGAACTGCTGTACATAAGAGGCTAAAGCTTTACTCCAGCTATAAACACTCCCATTACATATATTCCTCATTAGCCTCAAAGGATTTAAATCCAGTTTGTGTGCACCAAATGACTTTGCAAACCCAAATATTACTTTGTATATACACTCCTTAAAGCCTATGTGTGCACGGGCTAATATGGAGGGGCTTTTAGAGGCAGGGAAAAAACGCCTGACACCCCTAGAAGCAGCTGTAAAAAGGTCCAGTTTTATAAACTGTATATAGCATCAGCTTAATACAGTATACAGCGCTGTGTTCTGGCAGCAGGACAGGGACTTTCTGACCAGCTTACTGAACAAAATCGAATCCGGCTGAATGCTGCTCTGCCATTCACAGGTAGCTTTGTATTTTCTAAATGAATATGAGGGCTCGTTCACACCATACGTGCCTGAAAACTGATGGGAAAACCGTGCAGATTTAATTTGCAGAGACATCAGTTTACCTCAGTTGTCATGCACATCAGTTATGTCCCCTATTCACGTCAGTTTTTTTCCCAGGAAAAAAACTGCATACATGTTGCAGATACCTGCAAAAAAAAAATCCACACAGTGTGGTGTGAACAGGGTACATAAATAACCATTGTTTTTGTTTTGTTTGTTTTTTGACCCCTTGCAGAACGTGTGCAGAAAAACTGATGTCTCTGTACCATGGTGTGAACGAGAGGTGGGCAGATGATGTCGCAATCTCTGCCTCAGCCAATCATAGGAAGCCTTATATTTATTCATGGAATACGTTTGCTGTGAAAAGCTGAGAAGCGCTAAGCTGGACTTGAAATTTTTCTGGGACTGGTATGGGAGGTCTCTGTCAGAACGCCGCCGCATGTTAGTTGAGGAAAATTTTTCTTTGGACCAGTTTGGCCCAGATAAACTATTTAACCTCTTCACCCCCACACTATAGCCGAAAGATGGCTACAGCGTGGGCCTAAATTGCCAGGAGGGCATCCATGTACGTCCTCCCATGCATATAAAGCCTGCATGCCCCCTGCAGGGAGCGCGCAGCTCGCTCTGTGATCAGCGACTCAATGATACATGGAGTTTGGCTTCTCCTCATTTGGGCTTTTATTACCAACACATTTTATAGCTGCATGCAAGGAAATATTTGCAATAAAATGTCATTATTGACTATTTCCTCCCACAGATAAACATTTGCATTGAATGAAGTCATGTTGTATTAGATGACCGGCCAACACAACCCTCATTAATACAAGTCACAGACTCCTATCTTCTGCCTTCCATACAACGTGATGTATCTAGTCTTGTGTCAGTATTGCATCAGCTCCTGTACTGTGTGCATGTAGAGAGGAGGGGGCGCTAATGACCCCAGATAAGAACACTTCCGGTTCACCACACTCCGCTCGGAATGAATGAACAACCCCTGAAGTCTAGCATTGGTTTACATCTCACTAGATTCTGTCTGGGGGTGAAAGGGTGCCGTCTGTTCCGCCACACCTCCTACCATAAGTGTATCGTCTGCGAGCCAATTATCGGCAGCGCTGAGATGTCGGGGGCGTGTTTTTGGAGCGAGACGAGGCATGGAACGCAGCATGTCCCGGAAGTGGGTTTAGTGAGCATCCTGGGACTGGTTGCCTTCTGCTAGCGACTTCCTCTTTACCAAGATGGCGGGCGACGAGCCGGGAGTGACTCTGGGGCAGCCTCATTTATCCAGGCAGGATTTGGCGACTCTGGTGAGTATGTTCTGTCCGCTCTGTGGACGGGATAGAGAGCTGTATGGTGGCTGAGGATGTATGTGAAGGAGGGGGTCATATCAGGCATGTCTGGAGTTCATGTTGGCCGAGGCTTATCTTCTGCCTCATGTGCCGGCCTCTGACTGGGTGGAGACCGCCTCCCCGGCTGTAATGACCTCACTGCTGCTTCTCATGGAGGGAGACATCCATCCATCAAAGACCTCATCTCATATCTGCCTGTACGACTGAATTGAGGTTGTGTGTCCCCTATGGACCACTTGTACGACTGATCTGGAGTTTCTTGTTTACCTGGGACAATATTTAGGTCTGGGGGTTCTATGTACAGCTGGGACCTCCAGCAGGACTGATCTGGGGTTCCATGTACTGCTTGGACTGCCTGTAGGACTGGATTTGGTTTCTATATACCGCTGGGGTCGCCTGTAGGACTGGTCTGGAGTCTCGTGTTTAGCTGGACTGAACTGAGGTTATTTGTATAGCTGGAACCACCCGTAGGACTGGGGTGCTATGCACAGCTGGGCCCGCCTGTAGTTCTATGCACAGCTGGGCCCGCCTGTGGTTCTATGCACAGCTGGGCCCGCCTGTGGTTCTATGCACAGCTGGGCCCGCCTGTGGTTCTATGCACAGCTGGGCCCGCCTGTGGTTCTATGCACAGCTGGGCCCGCCTGTGGTTCTATGCACAGCTGGGCCCGCCTGTGGTTCTATGCACAGCTGGGCCCGCCTGTGGTTCTATGCACAGCTGGGCCCGCCTGTGGTTCTATGCACAGCTGGGCCCGCCTGTGGTTCTATGCACAGCTGGGCCCGCCTGTGGTTCTATGCACAGCTGGGCCCGCCTGTGGTTCTATGCACAGCTGGGCCCGCCTGTGGTTCTATGCACAGCTGGGCCCGCCTGTGGTTCTATGCACAGCTGGGCCCGCCTGTGGTTCTATGCACAGCTGGGCCCGCCTGTGGTTCTATGCACAGCTGGGCCCGCCTGTGGTTCTATGCACAGCTGGGCCCGCCTGTGGTTCTATGCACAGCTGGGCCCGCCTGTGGTTCTATGCACAGCTGGGCCCGCCTGTGGTTCTAGGCACAGCTGGGCCCGCCTGTGGTTCTAGGCACAGCTGGGCCCGCCTGTGGTTCTAGGCACAGCTGGGCCCGCCTGTGGTTCTAGGCACAGCTGGGCCCGCCTGTGGTTCTAGGCACAGCTGGGCCCGCCTGTGGTGCTAGGCACAGCTGGGCCCGCCTGTGGTGCTAGGCACAGCTGGGCCCGCCTGTGGTGCTAGGCACAGCTGGGCCCGCCTGTAAGACTGCACTGGGGTTATATGTACAGCTGGGAATGTCTAAAGCACTGAACTGGGGTCATATACACAGCTGATGGCATGATACAGGCAGAGGCTGTGTGACTTCTATTTGTATTGCTGTATACCTCAGACATGTGACAGACTACTTATTCTGTGATTAATCGTTCCACTGTATAATTCCCCTTCGGGGCTATATGATTTTGTTGGTTAGATATCCGTACTGTTATCATGTTTTATCGTGTAACTGTTGATTATTTTCTGCATCAATAAAATCAACTGTACAAATTTTATATCATTGCTGATTATTTATATGTACTATTTTTTTTATTGTACCGCAATAGTCCAAATGCCCTCATGTTCTTTTGGTGGCCTGATTGGGGACCAGGCTCCTATTTACTTTATATTATAGATTCCTGGATGATGGTACTAGCCTTCAATATGTTTATCCTTTACCTACCATAGAGGCCATTCATTTCCTATACTTATCATTCAGCTCTAAACTCTCCACATGCCACTCCAGGCCAGAATAAACACCACACTCTATTACTACAGCTCATCTGCTGGATCAGCTCTTCTCCACCTGAGCAATCACTTTTACCATTTCATAGGAACCCTACAAACCAAGCTGCAATAGTGTGAGCTGAACCCACAGGGGTAGGGTTGTCCCGATACCACTTACTTTTTTCAAATACTCACCGATACTGATTACCGATACTTTTTTTTTTTTTTTTATGTCATGTGATAGTGGCATGTGTGTCAGTAGTTTTTTGTTTTTACAATTTTATTTTTTAAGATTTATTTTATTTTTACAATGCTTTCTTTTTTTTTAAGGGGGAGGAGTGGACACTGTCAGTGTGTATTTTATTTTTTACAATTAATTTCTTTATTATTTATTGCAATTTTTTATTATTATTAGCCCTGTTGGGGGGCTTTGGTAAGATTTCAGGGGGTTTTTTTTGGTAAGATTTCAGCGGTGATCGGTGCGGCTTTGGGGGCAGTTACAAGCACTGATCACTGCTGTGTAGATTTCACTAAAGCAGCTGCTGGGGGGGGGGGGGGGGACCTCCAGCAGGCCAATAGTGTGAATGTCTCTGACCAAACAATCAGAAACGGGCTTCATGACAGTGACCTCTGTGCTCACAGCCTGGCACCGTGGAGCCCGATTGGCATTTGCCATTGAACACCAGAATTGTCAGGTCCACCACTGGTGCCCTGTGCTTTTCACAGATGAGAGCAGGTTCACCCTGAGCACATGTGACAAAGGTGAAAGGGTCTGGAGATGCTGTGGATAATGTTATGCTGCCTGTAACATCGTTCAGCATGACCTGTTTGGTGGTGGGTCAGTGATTGTCTGGGGAGGCAAATCCATGGAGGGATGCACAGACCTCTACAGGCTGGACAATAGCACCCTGAGTACCATTAAGTATTAGGATGAAATCCTTGGACCCATTGTCAGACCCTACGGTGGTGCAGTGGGTCCTGAGTTCCTTCTGGTGCACAACAATGCCCGGCCTCATGTGGCAAGAATATGTATCCAGTTCCTGGAGCATGAAGGAATTGATATCATTGAATGGCCCCCATGCTCGTCTGACCTAAATCCAATATAACATCTCTGAAACCTTGTTTCAGTCCATGTGACGCCGCCAGGTTGCACCTACAGTCTGTTCAGTGATGCGCTGGTCCAAATCCAGAGGAAATGCTCCAGGACACCATCTGTCGTTTCATTCGGAGCATGCCCCGACGACGTCAGGGATGCATACAAGCACGTGGGGTCCATACACGCTACTTAGTACCATTTGGAGTTGCTGCAATGACATTTCAGCAAAATGGACTAGCCTGCTGCATCATTTTTTCACTTTGCTTTTTGGGGGGTCTTTGAATTCAGCCCTCTGTAGGTTCATAATTTTTATTCCATCAAACGATGTGGCATTCTTTCATTCCTAACACATTACCCAGTCCATATCAGTATAGATATCCAGCATATTTTTCCCCCATTGAGATCTGATGTGTTTTTAAAGTGTTTGTGTGTGTGTGTGAATTTATTTATATAATGTATAAAAAAATAAATCTATCTATCTATCCTATCTATCTATCCTATCTATCTATCTATCTATCTATCTATCTATCTATCAATAAGCAATTATCTTAATGCCACCTACTTTTTTTCACAGGATGTTACTAAGTTGACACCCCTCTCACCAGAAATCATCAGCAGACAAGCAACAATCAACATAGGTAATATTCCTTTTGTGTGTGTGTATATAGATAGATAGATAGATAGATATTTTGTAGATCTGTTTGCAGCCAATGCAGCAAAATACAGTTCTCTTCATTTATACCAGTGTTTTTTCAATTAAAGCCACTGTTGTTTAGTTGCCTAATTTAGCTCATCTACTTAACGTGACATTAAACGATATCCTTATTCTCCAAAAATAATCTCTACACATCTAGTATGTAATGGCCCTGTAATCTATTTTTCATGAAAATTGTTTCTTACCGTCTTTTTTTCTGCATCCTTGTAACATCCTCCCTCCATGAGCTCCTGAACCGCTCCCCCTCCCCCACTTTATTTAGAATTAGCATTGCATGTTAGTTGCGGTTGAGTGTACTGCTCTTTGCACACTACAAATCCTATAGTCCCTGGTCCATTTCAGGAGCAGGCAAGAGGGTGGCTACGTTCCTGGATACAGTGGGAGAGAATGAATGTAGTCACCATCTAACAGGCAGCAATCAAAAAAGGAATTGGGAAGTTTGGAGGAGGCTGAGAGCAATAGAAGGTACTTTTCTGAGTTAAAGCGGAGTTCCGCCAATTATTTATTTATTTTTTTTTTTTTTTTAAGTCAGCAGCTACAAATACTGCAGCTTTTGACTTTTAAATATGGACACTTACCTGTCCAGGGCGCCCGCGATGTTGACACCCGAAGCCGATCTGTCCCTTGGCTCTCAGGTGGAGGCACCGCCATCTACTGCGCATGCGCGATCCCACTTGTCCCTGCTGTCTTCTGGGACCTGTGTATCTCCCAGAAGACAGCGGGGGGCACAGAGGAGGCACCGGATATGGTATAGATATCTGCGGATACTGCGGCTATCTATGCCCGGAAGTGGGAGAAATACCTGGATTAGATAGGTATCTGCTCCCCCTCCCCCCTGAAAGGTGCCAAATGTGACACTGAGGATTCCAAAAAGCGGAAGTTCCATTTTTGGGTGGAACGCCGCTTTAAGAATATACTTGAATAGAATTTGTTTAGTTTAAACCAGAGTTTAGTGTCACTTTAAGGCCTTCTTTACATGACCATTTACTTGCATACACCAGATTCCAGTGGCAAGAATCAGGAAACTCTTGTGGTTGGAATGGCAGGTGTATGCAAACAGCGGCAGTCGCTAAACCTGTATTTATCCACAAACTCAGCAGTCACATGCGGTAAGGGATAAATGAATGACCCTGGATGCAGTAAGATATATCCATGGTTGAACATGCATTGATCCCTAACCACTTGTGCAGATATATGCAAACCGCAACGGTTCCTCTTAGCCTGTCATTACTTTGGTCAGGCTGACTGGCTGCCATTGTTCGCTTACTTCTATTTCAGCTGCAAAAATTTCCTGATTCTTGACACTGGAATCCTATGTATGCAAGTAAGCGCCTGTGTGAAGGAGGCCTAAGGGTGCTTTTATTACCTGTATCCATCAGCTATTCATTCCAAATATTCTCCATACCATCCATGATATTTTTAAACAGCTGAAAAAACTAAGTTCCTGTTTACACCAACGCTACTTGTCTTGCGATTTGACACATCAAAGTCGCATGGCAAGTTGCAGCCTATTTCTGGCTATGGAACTGTTCAAATCGGTGTGACTCCAACTTGCACTGACTTTGAAAAAGTTCCTGCACTATTGGAGATTTCATGTTGCATTGACATCTGCATGAAGTCGCACAAATGTCAGGAAGCCACACATGAAATCGTGCTCTCTGGCGGCTTTGAAATCATGCTGAAGTAGCGTGATTTCAAAGCCGCATTCAGTGTGAACTGGGGCTAGCAGCTATTTATTTTTGTTTAGGCCTAGTTTACGCTTGCATCTGGGGTATGAGGAGGGTTGGGGGTGGAAAATAATAACCCAACACAGCAGCTGGAGGGGGTTGTACACCTTGCCATGGCCAAAAATATACCACCGTCACATTCGTCAGTCAGTGGTGCTGATAAATGTGATTTGTTTAAGTGAATGGAGCCGCACCACATCTGTATGCTATGCACTTGATTGCTGCACAGTGAGGAGGCAGCATATCTCTTCCTAGCCATCTGTCAAAGGCAGGGGCTGCAGTGTAAACAAGCCCTTACAGTTTCTCTGCTACTACTGTAAGAAGTTATGAATTAATGAAAAAAAAGAAACGGAATTCGGAATCGTTTGTCTATCCTTATCCAAAGTAAATAGGTTTTGCAACAGAACAGACAATAAAATTTAAAGTGTTCCTAAACCCACAACCGTAAAATCAGTCTGTATATGCAGTAAAGCATGCTTGTTATACTTACTGTGGTCCTAAGGGGGTTAACCCTGCGCATTGTGTAAAAGGGCTATTTGACCCTGTCATCTCTGATCCTCCCCTTCTTCCACAGTCCCCAATCTATCTCCTGATGCTTGGGGCACTTTGCACATGCTCAGTTTGGTGTGTATTTCTAGAGTTTTTTTTCTTTTTTTTTCTTCGGAGAGTGCATCTAATCAGCACTGTCCAGTCAGAGGGTCAGGGGTGCTGCAGCCTTATAGGACAGTCAGAGGAGAATGAAAGCTCCTCCAAGCTTTAACCAGTGCTCAGCCGGACACTGATAGAAGCCACAAGACTGCTATGTACCGGTGATGAGAAAAGGTATTTAGCAGTTGATATTTACTAATATAATTGCATTTCTGTGTACTGCGGGCAACCAGATATAGTGAATGCAGGGTCCTGCACTTTAAGTACTGTTACTCTCAAGGTACAACTCCAACCAAAACTTCTTTTTTTTTTTTTTTTTTTTTTTTTTTTAAGAGAAAGAGATGAACAGGTCAAGTTGGGTTTTTATACTTTGTTACGAGTGGCAGCTGGTCCTCAATATTTTTTTTTTTTTGGCGGGGGCAGGCAACAAACCTACCCCCCTCACTTGCACAAACGCCATGCCCCCTCCCCCCCGGAGACAGATGGGAAGGTGGAGATCAGTCCGGCCTTACCTTTTTAGGAGGCTGCTCCTCACTCAAGGCTCCCGGCCAAACAGGTATTGCTTCTCCTCCCAGCCGCACAGGAAGAGAGTCCTGAGAGTCTTAAGACTCCCTGGCCAATCGGGTCTCGGGACCCCCTTCCTGTTTAGCCGGGAGGAAAAGCGGGAAGAACTTTGGGAATATTAATTCGCTAATGTCACTCGAGTGGGTGGGCTCTGCCCCCCGAACTCACTTTTTTTTTTTTTTTTTTAAGCCAATTAAAACAGGTGCTTCAATTAAAAAAAATAATAAAATGAAATCCATGTGTCTGGCGCCCTGCATGTAGATTAGGGGTTGGGTGCATAGATTAGGAGGCGGCCGCCACTATTTGTTACATTGGAAGAAGTCGCCTTCACTTTTCTTTCCTTGTGAAAGTTGTAACCAAAACAGGAAGTGGGGAGAATGACAACATTTTACAGTAGTTGTTAAAAAAGCCGAGGGAGAAATCTCTGTGGGGACACCTATTCTGGAATCAATTGTCTTAGGTGGGATTTAACTTACTGTGAATATTTCTTTAAGTTATTGCCATGTCTCCTGGGCACAGTGAAAAGAAAATGACAAGGATTGCGAGAAGTAAGCCTAAGGCCTCATGCACACTTATAAAAGCGCCAGTAGCGTAAGCTGTAGAATTCATTTTTCAGCATTTTTGCAGTAGCGTTTTTAGCAAAACTATACTCCCATAAAAGCTTATGGCTCATAAACACCGACTAGCTGCATTTTTCAGCTTTTCTCAGAGTTAGAGCATTTTTACAGCTAAAAAACTCTTAAAACCCACTAAATCTGTTTTTTTTTTCCAGCCAGAAAATGGCCCTGACAAAAAATGCTGATAACAGCCTATGTGTGCATTGACACATACGATAAAATGCTAGGGAGTTTACAGGCTGCAGAAAAAAACACCTGAAGCCAAAAACAGCAGCTGTAAAAACGTCCAGTGTGCATGAAGCCCTAAAGAGAAGGATATGAGCAAGGAAGGAGAGAAAAGTCCAGGAAAGAGTTTTATTATATTGCTGCATGAAATGGTATGTTGGCTCTTTTTTGCCTTTAGGGATGTATTAATGTTTTTAGTAAATATTTTCTTTCTGTTGCAGGCACCATTGGTCACGTAGCCCATGGTAAATCCACAGTAGTTAAAGCCATCTCTGGTGTACACACTGTCCGGTTTAAGAATGAGCTGGAAAGGAATATCACCATCAAACTAGGTTATGCCAATGCTAAGGTAACTTCATCTTAAAAATCTATTGTGATATAAGACTGTCTTCTCAGTAAGAACAGAAGCCTGCCGTGCCATGGGCAAGTATGTCTAATTTGTCAGATTACTAATTTACTAATATGGGAAGTAGGGTTGTCCCGATACCACTTTTTTAAAGCCGAGTAAAAGTACCGATTTACTCTCCCCCCCCCAAGTACACGCATTATTCTTCTTTTTGTTTTGTTTTTTCCAATTATTTTTTACATACATACATACACAGTTGTGCTCATAATTTTGCATACCCTGGCAAAATTTGATTTCTTGGCCATTTTTCAGAGAATATGAATGATGACATCAAAAACATTTTTCACTCATGGTTAGTGTTTGGCTGAAGCCATTTATCATCAATCAACTGTGTTTACTCTTTTGGGTAGTTTCTGTTGTGATGATTTAAAATGACCCTGATCAAAAGTTTACATACCCTGGTGGTTTTGGCCTGATAACATGCACACAAGTTGACACATGGTGGTTTGAATGACTATTAAAGGCAACCATCCTCACCTGAGATCAGTTTTCTTGTAATTGGTGTGTGTGTGTATATATATATATATATATATATATATATATATATATATATATATATATATATATATATAAAAGGTCAATGAATTTCTGAACTCAGACCCTTGCATCTTTCATCCAGTACTGCACTGATGTTTCTGGATTCTGAGTCATAGGGAAAGCAAAAGAATTGTCAAAGAATCTGCGAGAAAGGGTAGTTTAACTGTATAAAACTGGAAAGGGATATAAAAGGATATCCAAGGAATTGAGAATGCCAATCAGCAAACTCTAATCAAGAAGTGGAAAATGAGGGGATCTATTGAAACCAAACCACAGTCAGGTAGAACAACTAAAATTTCAGCCACAACTGCCAGGAAAATTGTTTGGGATGCAAAGAAAAACCCACAAATAACTTCAGATGAAATACAGGACTCTCTGAAAACAGGTGGTGTGGCTGTTTCAAGATGCACAATAAGGAGGCACTTGAAGAAAGATGGGCTGCATGGTCGAGTTGCCAGAAGAAAGCCATTACTACACAAATGCCACAAAGTATCCCTCTTACAATACCCCGAACAGCAGACACAAGCCTCAAACCTTCTGGCACAAAGTCACTTGGAGTGATGAGACCAAAATTGAGCTTTTTGGCCACAACCATAAACGCTACATTTGGAGAGGAGTCAACAAGGCCTATAATGAAAGGTACACCATTCCTACTGTGAAACATGGAGATGGATCGCTGATGTTTTGGGGATGTGTGAGCTACAAAGGCACAGGAAATTTGGTCAAAATTGATGGCAAAATTAATGCAGTGTGTTATCAAAAAATACTGGAGGAACGTTTGCATTCATCAGCCAGAAAGCTGCACATGGGACGTACTTGGACATTCCAACATGACAATGATCCAAAATAGAATGCCACATCGACCCGTCATTGGCTACAGCAGAATAAAGTGAAGGTTCTGGAGTGGCCATCTCAGTCTCCTGACCTCAATATCATTGAGCCACTCTGGGGAGATCTCAATTTTGCAGTTCATGCAAGACAGACCAAGAATTTACAGGAACTGGAGGAATAGGCAGCTTTACTCCTCTGAGAAGATAAAGAGCCTCGTCCACAAATACCACGAAAGACTTCAAGCTGTCATTGATGTTAAAGGGGGCAATACAAGGTATTAGGAACTGGGGTATGTAAACTTTTAATCAGGGTCATTTGGGTAGTTTCTGTTCTCATTATGATTTAAAAAGCGTAAACACAGTTGATAATGGGTTCCGCCAAACGCTAACCATCAGTGAAAGAAAGTTTTTGTGTTCATATTCTCTGAAAAAATGGCCAAGAAATCATAAATTCTGCCAAGGTATGTAAACTTATGAGCACAACTGTGTGTGTGTGTGTGTGTGTGTGCGTATATTATATATGAAGCAGCTGAATGCCATGGAGGGGAGAGGAGAAACCGCTGTCATGATTAAAACTGCCGCCGCACCAATTTTTCCTGAGTTTTCAGGTTTCCGACTAGGCATCGGGAGCATTTGCACAAGTACTTATGCAAATACTCTGTATGCGAACCGATACTAGCATCGGGACAACCCAATGGGAAGTGTATTGCTGGCTAGAACATGCAAACTCCAAGACTGTCATCCTTCTCACTTTACTGCTCGATGAGGGTCTGACTAAAAACAGTTTTTGTGCGTGCGTGTGGGGGGGTCCTGACCCTCCACTGACTGTCAAGGATGAAAATGACTGCCTGGTAGGACTTTCAAAAACAAGGCAGCCGTTTTAGCTCCCTTACAACTAGAGCTGCATGGTTAATCGTTAAAAAAAATCACGATCTCGATTCAACCCCCTTAACGATGTTAACCCAGCATTACCTCGATTCATACAGTGCAGAGCCGCTCTCTACTCACAGCTGTCTAAAAAAAAAAAAAAAAAAAAAAAAAAAAGATGGCAAATGTTTATCAACATTGTCAGTGCTGGGAGATAACTATAAACAAAGTATCTTTTTGTTCTTTTAAATCCAAGGAATGAACTTTGGTCTGTAAATGAAGGTCAGGACCAAACCTTTTTCTGACACTTGTTGCTTACAAGTTAAAATCAGTATTTATTGCTAGAAAATTACTTGGAACCCCCAAACATTATATATATATATATATATATATATATATATATATATATATATATATATATATATATTTTTAGCAGAGACCCTAGAGAATAAAATTGCTGTTGCAATATTTTGTCACACTGTATTTGCACAGCGGTCTGTCAACTGCAATTTTTGCGGGAAAAACACTTCAGTGAATTTTAAAAAAATAAACCGTAAAGTTAGCCCAATTTTTTTGCATAATGTGAAAGATGATGTTACGCCGTGACAATCGCAAGCGAATTGTGATCTTTATTCTAAGCCACAAAATCGTGATTCTCACTTTTTTAGCCAGAATCAAGCAGCTCTACTTACAACTTTCCTGTGAGGTTCCTTTTAGGTGTTCCTGTATGCGCTGGTTATTAGCAATGTTTGACCTACCTGAACCTGTGTTTGTATTTAAAGTGGCTCTCAATACTGATTGTTGTTTAACTTTAATATAAAAAGTGCAAGGCCTACAATTAGTACCCTTGATGGTATAATGGGGTTTTCATTTAACTGCTTTCAGTGTCCTTGGGACCTAAATTTCTAGATCTGATTAATTTGATAATTTTCAAGACCATCAGCTGGATCTGACGTCAATTAGACTTCAGTTTCGGCATATTAGAGTTTTGATTATTGTGAGTTAAGGAAAATTGCTGCTGAGTACAAATTGTTGCTTTAAGTGAGACTTTTTGATGATGAAAATCAGTATTGTATTTCCCTAGTGTTTTGCAGCTAATTCATTTTGTCTTTGCAGATTTTCAAACTTGATGATCCAAGCTGTCCTAGGCCTGAGTGCTATCGCTCCTGTGGTAGCAGCACCCCTGATGAATTTCCAACAGACCTACCCAACACAAAGGGACATTTTAAATTAGTCAGGTAATAGGTGTTTTTTAACTATGCATAGTTGAGCAAGCTGTGGTTGGTGTACTAAATATAGGTCAAAAGAAAAAATGTTTTGAAGCGGATTGTTTGGTTTTAGTTGCAGGTTAACATTGTATAACTTTGTTTGGCAGACATGTATCCTTCGTAGATTGCCCAGGCCACGACATTTTGATGGCCACTATGCTGAACGGTGCAGCTGTAATGGATGCAGCATTGTTGTTAATAGGTGAGTGTGCATTCTTTAGAGTTGTCATTTTGTGCTCTGTGAATAGTAACCACTGCTCTGTATGTGTAACTAGTAAATGCTTGCTTAACTTGTGTTTACTAAGTAAAACACAGTGTTTTTCTAGCTAGGCAATGTCCTAAACAGAAAATGTAATTGCTGTTACTTTTGAGTATGTGGTTTGCAAAAGCAAGGGTTCACTGGATATCAGGCAGCGCTGGTGCTTGTGCTACCCTGTTGGCTGCTGGAGTCCCAAATACTGCAGTTTCAGGTATTAGGGAGCAGAAAATGAAATGTACGGTATATGGTGTGCTTATTATAACAAAAAATGCTTTAGCAGTAAACTTGCATTAGATATATACAGCTGTGCTCATAAGTTTACATACCTTGACAGAATTTGATTTCTTGGCCAATTTTCAGAGAATATGAATGATAACACAGACTTTTTTTTCACTCATGGTTAGTGTTTGGCTGAAGCTATTTTATTATCAATCAACTGTGTTTTCCCTTCTTAAAAAAATAATCACAACAGAAACTACCCAAATGACCCTGATCAAAAGTTTACATACACTGGTGATTTTGGCCTGATAACATGCACACAAGTTGACACACAAGGGTTTGAATGGCTATTAACCCCTTCCCGCCGACCGAACGCACATATGCGTCCTCGGCTTTCCGGGGTTATACCGGGATGATGCCCGCAGCTGCAGGCATCATCCCGGTACCGTTGTTTTCAGCGGGCGATCGGCTACCCGAATATAACAACCGATGCGGCTAAAAGCCGCTCGGCTGTTATACCGGAGGAGCGGGAGGGGACATCCCCCCCCTCCCGCCGCCTCCCGCCGCTGTTACCGGGCCTCCCGTGCGATCGGGAGGCCCGGTGTCCGTTCGGGAATCTCCGGCGGCTGGGGGCGGGCTGGAACGAAGCTGTGAGCGGCTTCGTTCCAGCCTTCTAATTGTAAACGCGGAAGCGACGTCATGACGTCACTTCCCGTTTACTCGGCTGCCAATGGCGCCGAATTTAAAAAAGTACACAGTATTCAGAATCGCCGTTTTCGGCGATCTGAATACTTTGAAGTGTAAAGGAGGGATGGGGGGTCTTTTAGACCCCCCATCCCTCCATAAAGAGTACCTGTCACCACATATTACTGTCACAAGGGATGTTTACATTGCTTGTGACAGCAATAAAAGTAAAAAAAAAAAAAAAATTTTTAAACACAATGTATAAAAGTACAAAAATAAATAAAAAAAAAAAAAAAAAATTTTTAAAGCGCCCCCGTCCCCGCGAGCTCGCGCAGCGAAGAAAACGCATACGGAAGTCGCGCCCGCATATGTAAACGGTGTTCAAACCACACATGTGAGGTATCGCCGCGATCGTCAGAGCGAGAGCAATAATTCTAGCCCTAGACCTCCTCTGTAGCTCAAACCTGGTAACCGTAAAAAATTTTTAAAGCGTCACCTATGGAAATTCATAGGTACCGTAGTTCGTCGCCATTCCACGAGTGCGTGCAATTATAAAGGGTGACATGTTTGGTATCTATTTACTCGGCGTAACATCATCTTTCACATTATACAAAAAAATTGGGGTAACTTTACTGTTTGGATTTTTTAAAATTCATGAAAGTGTCACTTTTCCAAAAATTTGCGTTTAAAACACCGCTGCACAAATACCGTGTGATAAAAAATATTGCAACAATCGCCATTTTATTCTTTAGACTCTCTTCTAAAAAAATATATATAATGTTTGGGGGTTCTAAGTAATTTTCTAGCAAAAAATACGGATTTTAACTTGTAAACACCAAATTTCAAAAATAGGCTTAGTCATGAAAGGGTTAAAGGTAACCATCCTCACCTGTGATCTGTTTGCTTGTAATGTGTGTGTGTGTGTGTGTGTGTGTGTGTGTGTTTGTATAAAAGGTCAATGACAGACCCTTGCATCTTTCATCCAGTGCTGCCCTGAGGTTTCTGGATTCTGAGTCATGGGGAAAGCAAAAGAATTGTCTAAGGATCTGTGGGAAAAGGTAGTTGAACTGTATAAAACAGGAAAGGGATATAAAAAGATATCCAGGGAATTGAGAAGTGGAAAATGAGGGGTTCTGTTGAAACCAAACCACGGTCAGATAGACCAACTAAAATTTCAACCACAACTGCCAGGAAAATTGTTCGGGATGCAAAGAAAAACCCACAAATAACTTCATGTGAAATACAGGACTCTGAAAACATGTGGTGTGGCTGTTTCAAGATGCACAATAAGGAGGCACTTGAAGAAAGATGGGCTTCATGGTCGAGTCACCAGAAGAAAGCCATTACTACGCAAATGCCACAAAGTATCCTGCTTACAATAAGCCAAACAGCCCAGAGACAAGCCTTCTGGCACAAAGGGGGTTATTTTACTAAAGGCAAATCCACTTTGCACTACAAGTGCAAAGTGTACTTCAAATTGCACTGAAAGTGCACTTGGAAGTGCAGTCGCCTTGGATCCAAGGGGGACATGCAAGGAAAATAAAAAACAGCATTTTAGCTTGCATATGATTGGATAATAAAATCAGCAGAGCTTCCCCTCATTTCAGATCTACCCCTCAAATTTACAGCGACTGCACTTCCAAGTGCACTTTGCACTTGTAGTGCAAAGTGGATTTGCCTTTCATAAATAACCCCCACAGTCATTTGGAGTGATGAGACCAAAATTGAGTTTTTTGGCCACAACCATAAACAATACATTTGGAGAGGAGTAGGGTTGTCCTGATACCACTTTTTTAAGACCGAGTACAAGTACCGAAACTTCAAGTACTCGCCGATACTGATTACTGATACTATATTTTATTTTTTATTTTTTTTATGTCGTGACAGTTTTCAAAGCTCAATACAGATTAGGTGGCACTGATATGCAGCACTGATAGGTGGCACTGATTAAGCAGCACTGATAGAATTATGTGGCACTGATAGGCGGCATTTATGGGCATTGTGCACTGATAAGTGGCATTTATGGGCACTGATGGGCAAGCTTTGAAATGCCATGAGGAAAGGATGCTTGCGACGCCCATCTTGGTACTCCTTGCACCCGCCCGCATGAAAGCAGCAGCGGCCATCTTGTTACAGCCAGCCCGAACTATATGGGCTGGGTGTAACAAGATGTCCGCTGCTGGCTTACTGCGGCCGAGTGCAGGGTGTACCAAGATGGGCGTCTGGATGTCCGACCTCTGTTGTCGACATGAAGTGTCGCTTCTGTTGTTCCACCCACTGACTTCCAGTTGCGCTGGGTCGCCTAATCTCTCCCAGGTATCGGATCTGGCATCAGGAGCATTTGTGCAAGTACAAGTACTCTCGCAAATGCTCGGTATCAGTACCGATACTAGTATTGGTATCGGGACAACCCTAGAGAGGAGTCAACAAGGCCTATGATGAAAGGTACATCATTCCTACACAAAGGCGCAGGAAATTTGATCAAAATTGATGGCAAGATGTTTATCAGAAAATACTGGAGGAACATTTGCATTCATCAGCCAGGAAGCTGTGCACGGGACGTACTTGGACATTCCAACATGACAATGATCCAAAACACAAGGCCACACCGGCCTGTCATTGGCTACAGCAGAATGAAGTGAAGGTTTTGGAGTGGCCCTCTCAGTCTCCTGACCTCAATATCATTGAGCCACTCTGGGGAGGTCTTAAACGTGCAGTTCATGCAAGACAGCCCAAGAATTTACAGGGACTGGAGGCTTTTTGTCAAGAGGAATAGGCAGATTTACAATTTGAGAAGATAAAGAGCCTCATCCACAAATACCACAAAAGACTTCAAGCTGTCATTGATGTTAAAGGGGGCAATACACGGTATTAAGAACTGGGGTATGTAAACTTTTTTTCAGGATTATTTGGGTAGTTTCTGTTTGATTTTGATTCGAAAAGAGTAAACATAGTTGATTGATAGTGTTTGGCTGAAGCCATTTATTAACTATGAGTGAAAGTTTTTGTTATTCATATTCTCTGAAAAATGGCCAAGAAATCATAAATTCTTTCAGGGTATGTAAACTTATGAGAACAAATGTACATACAAATATCCAAATGTGCCATATAACATCAAGCATAATACAACAAACATATATTCACTGCACTGTTGGATTACACTAACAAAAATAAATGCATATAGGTACAGTGAGCTGCAGTTAGAACGTATAAGAGCTGATGTTCAGAAATACATATGCAGAAGAGAGTAATGAAATGGATAGCTGAGCCAGACCCTGGTGAAAAGACCGAAAAAGAGGGAAAAATGAACGTTTTGGGGATGTAAGAACCCCCTTTCTCAAGAATCTCCTACCTGGGTCTTTGCACTGTCCATTGCTGACCTATTCTAAAAATGCTAGTTTACAGGCAGTATTACAAGTCTCTGGGATCAATGCTTTAAACAGATGAGCCAGAATAAGGATGTAGAACAGGTGTGACTTTACTGATTATATTCTTGTTCCCGGTCATTGAGGCCGCAAACAACATCTAGGCAACTAGCATTTTCAAAAGGGGTTAAGCAATGGCATTCCATTCATTTCTCTTTGTGTGGGAGTCCTTTTACAATAAATGTTTTTCATACCATTCCTTTTTTGTGTAGTTGTGTATGCATTACAGATGTTAACTGTTCTTTTCAATTTCAATTTTGAATTTCCAGCTGGCAATGAATCCTGTCCACAACCCCAGACATCTGAGCATTTGGCAGCTATTGAAATTATGAAACTAAAGCACATTCTAATTTTACAAAATAAGATTGACCTGGTAAAAGAGAGTCAAGCCAAGGAACAGTATGAGCAGATCCTTGCATTTGTACAAGGTAAGGTCACTAGATCTTTCCTTCAGGGGTTGGGTGGGGGGGCATTTTGACATTTGTGTGTAAAACTAGGCTGCCTCTAATGTGATTGGTGTGAATGGTGCTGTGTGTTAGATAAAACTTCACAAACTGTAAGCTGCAGTGCTTAAAGTTTGGCGCTTACAATAGTGTCTGTAATAAAAAAAAATTTTACCAATGCAGCGCCATTTACACATAGGGGCACTCATCATTGGAGGTTATTTTTGCAAACATCCATAAAGGTTCAGCTTCAAGAAGGTAACTGTGATTTGACTTTGAACAAATTGGGCTTGTTTTGAGAAATGTAATCCTAAATTGGTTCTAAAGGTACAAGGTTTTCTACCTTAATGCATTCCATGGGCACACAGAGCGGGCTTGGGAGTGAGCATGCACCAGTGCCTCCCCATAGCAAGCGGCTTGCTATTGGGGCAATCGGGTGGGGAGGAGTAGCCAGACAATTGCACGGTCGTGCAACGCTGTACACAAACAAAATTGGCGTCCTTTTTTTCCCACTAATAGAGCTTTCTTTTGGTGGTATTTGATCACCTCTGCGGTTTTTATTTTTTTGCGCTATAAACAAAAAAAAGAGCGACAATTTTGAAAAAGAAACTATTTTTTTTTTTTTCTTTTTACTATAATAAATATCCCTCAAAAATGTTTTTTAAAAAACAAATTTCTTCATCGGTTTAGGCTGATATATATTCTTCTACATATTTTTGGTAAAAAAAAAAATCGCAATAAGCGTATATTGATTGGTTTGCGCTAAAGTTATAGCATCTACAAACTATGGGAAAGATTGATGGCTTTTTTTTGCAGCGGACAGATCGGACACTTTTGACACATTTTTGGGACCTTGGACCTTTAAACAGCGATCAGTGTTATAAAAATGCACGTTGTTTTGCGGGAACGTGCCACTTTGCCGACGTGTATCATGTGAGCCGGTCGGCAAGTGGTTAAAGGACTTGTAAAGGCAGAAGGTTTTTTTTATCTTAATGCATTTTATGCATTAAGATAAAAAGCCTTCTGTGTGTAGCAGCCTCCCCAGCACCCCCTAATACTTACCTGAGCCGCAACACTTCACTTCCTGATTCCCTCACCGAGGATGGCGGCGACAGCAGCCGAGAGCCGAGCGATTGATTTGCTTCAGCTGCCGACATCGCTGGACCCTGGGACAGGTAAGTGTCCATTTATTAAAAGTCAGCAGCTGCAGTATTTGTAGCTGCTGGCTTTTAATATTTTTCTTTTAGGTGGACCTCCTCTTTAACCTTTTGGAACATGTTCCATCCATATTTTCAAATGAGGTCTAAGTGACAGTGTTCCTCTCCGGCAGCAGGTGTGCACTGGAGACTAGCACTCTAATTTAAAAACGGCTGGGGGTATTTGTGGACTATTAACACGGATCACAACAGTGAACAGTTTTGTCTCCCTGCCCTATTTGACTATCAATTTGTTTATACTGTTTCATGGTACACCAAGATATTGATTGCATTGTGGTGAACTCTGTTCTCCGCTGACTATTATTATTTGCTGCTTTTACAGGTACAGTTGCAGAGGGGGCTCCTATCATTCCAATATCGGCTCAGCTGAAATACAACATTGAAGTCGTTTGTGAATATATTGTAAAGAAAATCCCAGTGCCTCTACGAGACTTCACCTCCGAGCCCAGACTAATTGGTAAGGTTTGCTGTGTTTGTATGTTTAGAAAGTTTGGAGACCACTGATCTAAACAAAGGGCCAGTTTTCTATCCTTCAGACTTTAGAGGGTCTGGACTGTGACCACTGGGAGTAGAAAATGTCCTGGCATCAGTAACCATTGAAATGAATTAATGCTCAAGCGCCAGAACACTGCTGCTTGCTAGTGGACACCCTGGCCATAGTGTTTTTTTTTTTTTTTTTTTCTGCTTCTAAACGCCCCTGCCTCTAAATTCCTGTAAATGCCTATGTGTGCATGGACACATAGGCTAACATGCAGGGGCATTTAGAGGCAGGAAAAAAAACAGCGTGCATTATGCTTTATGCCAGGGTTATGCAATTAGCAGACCTCCAGCTGTTGCAAAACTACAAGTCCCATCATGCCTCTGCCTCGGGTGTCATGCTTGTGGCTGTCAGAGTCTTGCTATGCCTCATGGAACTTGTAGTTCTACAACAGCTGAAGGTCCGCTAATTGCATAACCCTTCTTTATGCTGAGAACACCCCTTCATTACCTTTGGGAGCAGCCACACTTTCTTTAGACTAAACAAAAAACAGGTATTTGGGAACATCATAATGATCTATTTTGCCCCCGCTGATTAGGTCAGCACAGTGACTAAAAGCACATGAAACATTTCAAGATATGTAAAAAAGCATAATATATGGACATATTTGAAAGGTGAACTTAAAAAATATTTGGCATTTTTGCTTTGTGTGCTAGTCTCAGGTGGTGTTTGTTAAAATTTCTGTTGGCCTCTAGGAAGAAAAAAAAACACATCCCCATTTTATAGTTTCTACAATATAATTTTTAATATTATTTTTTTTTTTTTTTTTTTTTTTTTTTTTAGACTTTAAAGGTGAGCCATACACCTAAATCTTTGCATTTAGACCAACGTATATTTACAATAAATATCACTTTTATTTAGACAATATATACAGTCCTTAACACCCTCATTACCTACACCCTCCAGCGTATTCTATATATCTCTAAAAAGACTTAATATCTGAAATTTTGCAAGCTGATCATATGGTTGGGCCTGGGCAAATTCCAACTTGTTTTATGGGTTGCTGTGCCCACTTCATCAGTAATTATGAAGGATAATATATTTTACTTGGACTGAGCCACCGACCAAGACCTGGAAAGGCTTTGCCTAACCAAACCACTCCCTGGGAGGGGAGTAGGCTGGTTAAGAGCATGTACAGGGCTAACTGTGCCAATTCATCCAGAGCAACCAAGGTACCCAAAGCTATGCTATATTATATAGAGAAAGGGTGACTATATAGGGCCCATTAGCTATCCTCCACTAGATAGGTTCTCCTATTTATAGGAAACTGCAAATATACTCTCTATATGGCTAGAAACATATGCAGCCCATCCTATATGGGCCTACGTCACTCCTGGACCCAATTTGAGGTTAAAAAAAAAACCCTTTGCTTTCCAGGGGGTGGTTTGGCGAGGCAGAGGCTTTCCAGCAGTCAGTCAGTGACTCTGTTCAAGCAAAATATATAATTCTTCATAGTCCTTGATAAGGTGAGCAGTCAGCCAGCCATGAAACTTGTTGAAATCTGCCTGGGCCCCACCATATGATCAGCATGCACGATTTCAGTGATTTATAAAGTTTTTATAGAGATATATAGAATGTGCTGAAGGATATGCATAACAAGGTGTTATGTAAAGGACTTGTCTATATAACTGATATTTGTTGTAAATATACAGTGGGAACGGAAAGTATTCAGACCCCCTTAAATTTTACACTCTTTGTTATATTGCAGCCATTTGCTAAAATCATTTAAGTTGTTTTTTTTTTTCCTCATTAATGTACACACAGCACCCCATATTTACAGAAAAACACAGAAATGTTGACATCTTTGCAGATTTATTAAAAAAGAAAAACTGAAATATCACATGGTCCTGAGTATTCAGACCCTTTGCTGTGACTCTCATATATTTAACTCAAGTGCTGTCCGTTTCTTCTGATCATCCTTGAGATGGTTCTACACCTTCATTTGAGTCCAGCTGTGTTTGATTATACTGATTGGTTTTGATTAGGAAAGCCACACACCTGTCTATACAAGACCTTACAGCTCACAGTGCATGTCAGAGCAAATGAGAATCATGAGGTCAAAGGAACTGCCTGAAGAGCTCAGAGACAGAATTGTGGCAAGTAGAGGTCAACCGATATATCGGCCCATATTTGGCGTTTTTTACTTAATCGGAATCGGCATCGGCCGATTGTGCTGATGAAAAAAGGCCGATTATAACTTCAGAGTGTCTTGCAAATGACTTCTGTAATAGAAGTCAATGCAAGTTGCCTGAAGTTTTCTTCTCCCCTCCTCTGGGCAGCCTGCCAAATCTGATAAGAAGAAACATTGTATCTCTTCAGGTTCTTTTATCAATGAGCTGAACTCTGTGGAGGAGTTCTCAGTTTAACCATTTAAAGACTAAATCTTTTCTGACACTTGTTGCTTACAAATAAAAATCCTGTATTTTCTGCTAGAAAATCACTTAGAACACCCAAACATTATATATTTTTTTTAGCAGAGACCCTAGGGAATAAAATAGCGGTTGTTGCAATATTTTATGTCACACTGTATTTGCGCAGCGGTCTTTCAAACGCAATTTTTTTTTTTCTTTTTAGCCACTTAAGGACCAGCCTCGTTTTGGATTTTAGGTGTTTACATGTTTAAAACAGGTTTTTCTGCTAGAAAATTACTTAGAACCCCCAAACATTATATATGTTTTTTTTTCTAACACCCTAGAGAATACAATGGCGGTCATTGCAATACTTTTTTTTTGCACCGTATTTGCGCAGCGGTCTTATAAGTGCACTTTTTTTGGAAAAAATTCACTTTTTTGAATAAAAAAATAAAACAACAGTAAAGTTATCCCAATTTTTTTTTTATATTGTGAAATATAATGTTACGCCAAGTAAATTGATACCCAACATGTCATGCTTGAAAATTGCAGCCGCTTGTGGAATGGCGTCAAACTTTTACCCTCAAAAATCTCCATAGGCGACGTTTAAAAAATTCTACAGGTTGCATATTTTGCGCTACAGAGAAGGTCTAGGGCTAGAATTATTGCTCTCGCTCTACCGGTCGCTGTGATACCTCACATGTGTGGTTTGACCACCGTTTTCATATGCGGGCGCTACTCGCGTATGCGTTCGCTTCTGCGCGCGAGCTCGTCGGGACAGGGGGGTTTTAAAAATTTTTTTTTTTAATTATTATTTATTTTACAATATTTTATTAATTTTTACACAGTTTAAAATAAAAAAAAAATTGTGTCACTTTTATTCCTATTACAAGGAATGTAAACATCCCTTGTAATAGAAAAAAGCATGGCAGGACCTCTTAAATATGAGATCTGGGGTCAAAAAGACCTCAGATCTCATATTTACACTAAAATGCAATAAAAAAAAAAGTCATTTAGAAAAATGACATTTGAAAAAATATGCCTTTAAGAGGCGTGGACGGAAGTGACGTTTTGACGTCGCTTCCGCCCAGCAGTGTCATGGAGACGAGTGAGCGCCATCTTGGCCTCACTCGTCTCCAGACACACCAGAGAACAGGACGCGATCGCCTCCGCCGCTACTGACGGCTCCGGTAAGCGGCGGAGGGCACCGGATCGCAGCTGGAGGGGGGGGGCCCTCTCCCGCCACCGATAAAAGTGATCTCGTGGCGAATCCGCCGCAAGGACCACTGTTAGCTGAAAGCCGGCCGCCGCACGAAAACGGGGATACCGGGGTTATGGCAGCTAGCTTACAATAGCGGCGCTTTACCGCCGACGCCACCCCAGTGTGAAAGGGCCCTTAAGGTTGCTTGCACACTGGAGCAGGCATGCTTTGATGGTAAAACGCTGCTAGTTTTAGCGGCGCTTTACCGTCATTTTAGCGGCGCTATTCGTCTGCTAGCGGGGCGCTTATAACCCAGCTAGCGGCCGAGGAAGGGGTTAAATGCGCCGCTGCTGAAACGCTTTGCAGGCGCTTCGACAGAGGTGCCCATTCATTTCAATGGGCAGGAGTGGTGGAGCAGCGGTATACACCGCTCCAAAGATGCCGCTTGCAGGACTTTTTTAACATCCTGCCAGCGCATCACCTCAGTGTGAAAGCCCGAGTGACTGCAGGGGAGCCGTTTTGCAGGCACTTTACAGGTGCTATTTTTAGCCCAAAAGCACCTGAAAAATGCCCCAGTGTAAAAAAGGGGTCTAACTGTTAGCTTTTACGAGATGAAGGGGGGAAAAAAAAAATCGGGCAAATATATTGGCCCAAAAAAATCGGCATCATATATCGGCCACCGCGATTTTCTAAATATTGGCATCGGCCAGAGAAAAACCCATATCGGTCGACCTCTAGTGGCAAGGCACAGATCTGGCCAAGGTTACAAAAAATTTTCTGCTGCACTTAAGGTTCCTAAGAGCACAGTGGCCTCCATAATCCTTAAATGGAAGACGTTTGGGATGACCAGAATCCTTCCTAGGGCTGGCCGTCTGGCCAAACTGAGCTATCGGGGGAGAAGAGCCTTGGTGAGAGAGGTAAAGAAGAACCCAAAGATCACTGTGGCTGAGCTCGGGAGATGGGAGAAAGTTGTAGAAAGTCAAAGATCACTGCAGCCCTCCACCATTTGGGGCTTTATGGCAGAGTGGCCCAACGGAAGCCTCTCCTCAGTGCAAGACACATGAAAGCCCGCATGGAGTTTGCTAAAAAACACCTGAAGGACTCCAAGATGGTGAGAAATAAGATTCTTTGGTCTGAGACCAAGATAGAACTTTTTGGCCTTAATTCTAAGTGGTATGTGTGGAGAAAACCAGACACTGCTCATCACCTGTCCAATACAGTCCCAACAGTGAAGCATGGTGGTGGCAGCATCATGCTGTGGTGGTGTTTTTCAGCTGCAGGGACAGGACGACTGGTTGCAATCGAGGGAAAGATAAATGCGGCCAAGTACAGGGATATCCTGGACAAAAACCTTCCCCAGAGTGCTCAGGATCTCAGACTGGGCCGAAGGTTTACCTTCCAACAAGACAATGACCCTAAGCACACAGCTAAAATAACGAAGGAGTGGCTTCACAACAACTCCGTGACTGTTCTTGAATGGCCCAGCCAGAGCCCTGACTTAAACCCAATTAAGCATCTCTGGAGAGACCTAAAAATGGCTGTCCACCAACGTTTACCATCCAACCTGACAGAACTGGAGAAGATCTGCGAGGAGGAATGGCAAAGGATCCCCAAATCCAGGTGTGAAAAACTTGTTGCATCTTTCCCAAAAAGACTCATGGCTGTATTAGATCAAAAAGGTGCTTCTACTAAATACTGAGCAAAGGGTCTGAATACTTAGGACCATGTGATATTTCAGTTTTTCTTTTTTAATAAATCTGCAAAAAATGTCAACAGTTCTGTGTTTTTCTGTCAATATGGGGTGCTGTGTGTACATTAGTGAGGAAAAAAATAAACTTAAATGATTTTAGCAAATGGCTGCAAAGAGTGAAAAATGTAAGGGGGTCTGAATAATTTCCGTCCCCACGGTATGTTGTTCTATAGTGGCCTTATGAGGCTTTGTAGAATTATCAAATGTGATCACTTTTAATCTGAGAAAAAAACAAACAAATTTTAGAATGCAAAGATTTATTTGTATGGTTTATATATCGAATCCACCACATTTTAAAGTCCCAATGCCTACAAAATGTTTAGGTATTTGGGTGTTATCGACAATGTTCAATCTGCTCTATAAGCTGTCAATATATCAGTATGGGCTATCAGATTTTTTTGGTTTGCTTACAGAGTAAAGTAAACCCATATTAATCATATGTGGAGTGGCTTAAATGATGAGAAAAAAACATAATTTTTGTGCAAAATGTATTTTTTCGTGATTATATTTTGCTTGTGCTTTAGAATAATTCAGTTGCAAGTTTTGACTAAAATTTTGCTGCTGTCCAGTTATCAGATCCTTTGATGTCAACAAGCCCGGATGTGAAGTTGATGATCTGAAAGGTGGAGTAGCAGGAGGCAGTATTCTGAAAGGGGTATTAAAGGTAAGCAGCATTGCTGAATGATCTGGGTTAGTGTCAGGATTATTATCAAATAAAAGAGAATGCATGGATTTGATGCAAAATCATCATGACTTAATTCCAAATACAAATAAAATAACATGCTCACATTTGATAACCAAGTGAACCACCTTGTACACAACCTCGCTGTAGAGCAGTTGTAGCAAGAGCTGAGGCCAGTGGCTCTGCTAGACGGAAGCTCAATCCTCCCGAGTATCTTGGGCAGACTGGGGAAGATGTCGGTCCCTCCTGTGTTTCCCTGTTTAGCGCTATTCACGCAGGAACTCTGAGCAAGCAGCAACCTAAGCCTGGGAACCAGTGTACGCCTGCCCATTCCTTAAGAGTTGTGGTTACCAAGGAAGCATGTTTCAGGGGATGGGCCCCACTTTGTCAAGCCTAATAATCTCAATAGTACAATGTATTTTATAGTAAAGTTTGACGGGAATTAGGGAATGAAACCCAGGGCAGTGGGAGGGGGTGTGAAAACACTAGAGCATCATAGAAAAACTCTCCCAGGCACAGGTTCCTGACAGGCTGGCCAGTTGGATTGAGACAGTAAGAGCTCTAGTACAGGTGGGCAGAGCAGACAGACAACACAAGACTGCACAGTTTGGCATGTTCACCCTGGGCGCTGGATGACCTTGTCCCAGCACTGAGAAGAGCACTTCACATTAGATGGAGGAAACTTTTTGTACAAAAGATGCTCTTATATACATGTCCTAAAGATAACTTGTTTTTTCATTTAAATTCGAGTGGAGGATATTTTGGTGTTTAATCACCAACAGATAGGAGGTGACGATCATGTATAATAAGTATATGTATTTTCATTAACCTGGTCTAGGGTTATTAATGAGGAGCAGCAGTCCTAAAACACTTTTTTATAGAGAGGTCAAACAAATACAAAGATTTCCAAGCCCAAACTTACCAACCAGCCGACAACTAACCAAACTGACCTGTCTAACAATATGCATTAAGAACGGGTTTAGTCTGAACACATTTGCAATTACATTCATAAGCTACAGGCCTCATCAAGGCACCCTGTTTTTTTGGAGACTCCTGGGTCTCCACAATGGGGGCACATGCATTTTTATAAATCAGTGAGGACAGGTGGCCTGGAAGGAGCCCACCCCTCCTTAAAGGTACAAGGGCACACTGAACACCCAGCACATTGCATGTCAGCAAAGATGTTAGTGCATTGCCTAACCAATAAAATCAAAATACAAACAAGTGGCCACTGGTCTATTGCAGTAAGGAACACTGGAAGGGCGACGCATGTCAAACAAATACAAGGAGATTCACAAGCTCAAACTTGCCAATCAGCCAGGTTGCTGCATTAGACCAGTTGTAGGTGGGGGCAGTGGCCAATTGTTTGCACATATAGAGAGGTGTTTGGACATTGCACATACGTATACACATAAATTTGTTAACCCTTTGGCGCCAGCTCCTCCCGACTTCTTAAAGTGGTTGTAAAGGCAGAAGGTTTTTTTCTTTATTTTAATGCGTTTTATGCATTAAAGTGGATGTAAACCCTCACATGCCCAGTGAAGTGAATAGCCTCAGATGATACACAGGGATGAAACTAATCTCCCTACATACGTTTTACATGTATATCTGCTTTCTTCAACTTTATATATTCTTTATAAAGTGAACATTGTGTTAGAATTTTTAATTCATCTTTCAGCAGTGAAGGGGGAGTCTTGGCATACACTGTGTGACAGCAGATTGGAGGAAAAGCACACACATTCCCCCCCAATCTATTTTATAGCACCCTCCCCAACACAAATTTTCAAGTGCTTTTATCTCCCATGTCTGAGAACTTGTCAGAAGTTATCATGCTGATAAAAGAGGAACGAAGCAGCAGAACGACACAGGACTTTAGGCCTTGGAAACACTACAGATCAATGTGCCCAGGTCAAATTTTATGAATCGGGTTTACATCCTCTTTCGGATTAAAAAACTTCTGTGTGCAGCAGCCCCCCTCAGTCCCCTTAATACTTATCTGAGCCCCATCTCAATCCAGCGATGTTGCACAAGAGACTCAGATGTCCAGGACTCTCCCTCATTGGCTGAGACAGCAGCGAAGCGCCATTGGCTCCCGCTGCTGTCAGTTAAAGTCAGTGAGCCAATGAGGCGAGAGAGGGGGCAGGGCCGGGGCTCCATGGCTAAATTGACACAGGAAGCTGTGGCTCAGGTTGGGTGCCCCATAGCAAGCTGCTTGCTGTGGGGGCACTGAACAGGAGGTGGGGCCAGGAGCGCCGAAGAGCAACCCGAGAAGAGGATCTGGGCTGCCCTGTGCAAATCCACTACACAGAGCAGGTAAACATGTTTGTTAATTTTAACAAAAAAAAGACTTTTTAGTGTCACTTTAAGGGTTTTCAGATGCCGGGAGGCGGGGTCTATGATCATGTGACTGCTGTGATTGACTGTCACAGCGGTCACATATTCGGAAAGCTCCCGATCGCAAGTAGCGATGGTTAGCTACTAGTAACTGTGCCGGGGGCGCGCACTCTCGGCACAGCTGGTATTGCAATATGGCATGCAAATATGCGGCTGCTCGATGCCAACATTTTAAGGCTACTTTCACACTGGGGCGGGGGTGCGTTAGCGGTAAAGCACCTAGTTTTTTAGCAGGGCTTTTCGGCTGCTAGCGGGGTGCTTTTAACCCCCTGCTAGCGGCTGAAGAAAGGGTTATGTCGTGGCGCTGCCAAATCGCTTTCCATTCATTTTAATGGCCAGGGCATTTGGGGGAGGTGTATAACACCGCTCCCAAATCACCCCAAAGATGCTGCTTGCAAGACTTTTTTTCCTGTCCCGCAAGAGCATCGCCCCAGTGTGAAAGCACTCATGCTTTCACATTGGGGAGGCATGAGAGGCGCTATTTTTAGCACTAAAACGCCCGAAAAGCACCTCCAGTGTGAAAGGAGTCTTAATTACAAAGATTGGTGACATAGCACAGGTGTATATAAATACTTGTTTTATATTTGGCATATAAATTTGTATTGGATTTTGGCTGTATCTGGAATACATTTTTATTGTGCAGAACACTGAACACTTGCCTAGAAATGAAGATTCATTTGTTTTTCTGCATATTCTAGGTGGGACAAGAAATTGAAGTTCGGCCTGGAATTGTGTCCAAGGATAGTGAAGGAAAACTTATGTGCAAGCCAATTTTTTCAAAAATTGTGTCTCTATTTGCTGAGCACAATGACTTACAATATGCTGCTCCTGGGGGCCTTATTGGTAAGTTGTTTAATCCTACTCACAAACTTCCATGTGAATTGAAGTATAAGTCCAGTCAAAACTGCATGTAGAAGGTGTGCGTGTGTTGGTTCAAAAAAAAAAATGTAAAAAACCTTCTACCATTTTAAAGCCACCTTTTAACATTATTTTTTTTTTTTTTTTTTTTTTTTAATAGTGACCTTATCTAGTCCAGTAGAATATTGGGATCCACAAATCTAATTCTTCCTCTTCTTCTTTAAGGTGTTGGCACTAAGATTGACCCAACTTTGTGTCGTGCTGATCGTATGGTCGGACAGGTTCTTGGTGCAGTTGGTGCACTGCCTGAAATTTTTACCGAGCTGGAAATTTCCTACTTCCTTTTGAGACGTCTCCTCGGAGTTCGCACAGAAGGGGACAAAAAGGCAGCAAAGGTGAGGATTTAAGTATTTTTGTTCTATTAAACATGGTAGAAATTCATACAAAACATCAGTGTTTACCACTTAAGTACTTAACAAACGTGTTCTATATTTTCAGTTATTTTTACTGCATTATAGAAAAAATAAAATTATGCTCTAAATTGGATTTTGTTTGTTTTTTTTGTGTGTGTTTTTAGGTGCAAAAACTGTCCAAGAACGAGGTTCTGATGGTCAACATTGGTTCCCTGTCCACTGGAGGCCGTGTTAGTGCTGTAAAAGCTGATTTAGGAAAGATTGTGCTCACAAACCCTGTGTGCACAGAAGTAGGAGAAAAAATAGCTCTCAGCAGAAGAGTGGAAAAACATTGGCGGTAGTTATTTTGCTGCTCATTTTTTCATATAGAAATAATCTGTCAATGTGGAAACAAGTGTTTAACTTTCAAAGAGCAGTTGTTTAACACAGTAAAGTTTTACTAGTTACAGTTTCCGTTACTGTTACGTTTTGGTTACGAGGGTACCACTTTGGCTGCATCAAATGTACTCTTGACTATATATGGGGTGTTTATAGATGTTTGGCTTATTTTTATGTTTGTGAAATGGTGTTTCTAATGGAAGGCAGCCATATCACATTATTTTATACAGTTTTTGCAACACTTTACAAAATGGAATGGTACAGTTACAATACCACTCAGGGATTTGGAGGACCCTACTCATGAGAGCTTACAATATAAAAGGTCAGGGACAAATAATACAAAAGGTAATACCTGTGTGGGGATGAGTTGTTGGAGAAAGTAAAATACAGTTTTCAGGTAGAGATGGGATAGTCTTCAATGAAGAGATATGATTTCAAGGATTGCCTAAAGGTTAACAGAATATCAAACCTCAAACAAGAATGTATATAATGAGTGCACCAATTAAAGCAGCTGGCATGCAAGGTCACTATACCAACCCTTGTAATCAATGCAATCTAGTAAATGTGCAGGGCTAGATAAAAATGATACAGTATTAAAGCAGTAATCATAAAATGCAAATATATATACAAAAAGTCCATATAGTATAAAATAGTCCATTCAGTGCATAGTTGACAGTTCTATACTATCAGCTCACCAGAAATTATAGATACTAGGCACAATCTGACATCCACCAGGTATCTATTATCCAAGGTTCATAAAGAAATCTCCACAAGTGAGCCTTCACCCAAACAATGCACTCACCAGATGAACGATTTATGCAAGCATTATTCAGTAATCAGTGCTCAGTCATCTTCCGTACATGCGGTGACATGGGGAGTTGTTTCCAGAACACAGCACTAAATGATAATAAAGCTCACCAGCCAGGGGCCCACAGAAAGCTTACATAGTGTAGTATTTATTGAAAGTCTCTAAAATCCACAAAATTCCTGCAGCATAGTAAAACAAGTGCACTTAAAACGCCGGCTGCCGCTCCAAACACGTAGACGTGATGGCATGACCTCAGCATGTAGGCCCCTCCCTGATGTGTTTTTCTTGCCTCCCAGCTGGAGGCATTCCCTTGATAACGTGTGCACGAAACGTGCTGATGTTACGCTGCCACGTCCACGTGTTTAGAGTGATGACTCCCATTGTAAGTGCACTTGCTTATGTTTTACTATGCTGCAGTACTTTTATGGAATTTTTAAGACTTTCAATAAATACTACACTATATATAAGCTTTCTCTGGTCTCCTGGCTGGTGAGCTTTTTTACATTTAGTGCTGTGTTCTGGAAATCGCTCCCCATGTCACCTATGTCATGTACTGAAGATTACTGATTGATGCTTGCATAAATCCTTCATCTAGTGAATGCATTGTTTGGGTGAAGGCTTACTTGTGGAGATTTCCTTATGCACCTTGGTGATACCTGGTGGATGTCGGACTGTGCCTAGTAGCTATAATTTTTGGTGAGCTGATAGTATAATTGTCAATTATGCACTGAATGGACTTTTTGTTTCAAATAATCATAAGACAGACAGACACACATATATATATATATATATATACACACACACATATCTATCTATCTATCTATCACACACACACACACACACACACACACACACACACACACACACACACACACACACACACACACACACACACACACACACACACACACACACACACATACACACACATATATACACACACATATATACACACACATATACACATACACACACACATATACACATACACACACACACATATACACACACACACATATACACATATACACACACACACATATACACATATACACACACACACATATACACATACACACACACACACACATATACACATACACACACACACATATACACATACACACACACACACATATACACATACACACACACACATATATTTGCATTTTATGATTATTGTGATTACTGCCTACAATCCTGCTTAGATACTGTATCATTTTTATCTAGCATTGCGCATTTTACTAGAGTTTTTCTAAATAGCCAGGGAAAATTGGGTAGAGAGTTCCAGAGGATGGGAGAGGCTCCAGTGGGGTGGGGACAATGGGAGGAGTTTGAGAGAGAGAGAGAGGGGAAGCAAGAGGACTTGGGAGGAGCGAAGTGGATGGTTAGTGATATTTTGAGATGTGGTTGGTGAACCTATTCCATGACCACCCACTGCTAAGTTGGTAATCTTACAATTCTGGTTACGTTTATTTTTCCTTTGTCTCAAGTCTGTTCAATTGTTCTCTTTTCAGTTTGATTGGATGGGGTCAAATAAGAAGAGGCGTGACTATAAAGCCAACTGTTGATGACGACTAAATAGAATTCAAGATCCCACATCGCTGCTAAAAAAAAAAGTTTTTAGAAAAAGAAGAAAAAATCTGCCAAATACCTATAAAGTGAAGTACTACCCCAGATGGATTATATCAGTCTCCCTACCACAGAAGCAGATTTCATGGTCCCAGGTTCTAATTTATAATTGAGCAGATTCTCAGCACAAAACGAACATTATGACACTGTCCAGAGACCTTCTGCCTTGTGTCGAATCAAATTGTATGCTTTGTTACAAAGTAAAACGCTATGTTCTTTACTCTCGGATTCGGCCCAGACCTCAGGACTTATCTCATCCGTGAATGAATGTCAGCTGAATTAATTTCAAAAGACCAAATGCTTTACTACTCCGATTAATTAAAGTAAAAGCTTAGCTTGGAACAGTCATGATGTGGTGAGGTTATAAATACTATTTTAATGTTTGCTCAGATTTGCTGGTATATCTTTGTGATGGCCCTGTCAACGGCTTGGAACTATGAATAAAATTTGTATTCTGATGAAGTGGGCGATAAAGGGGACACTTGGGTGGTTTCTTTTTACCACTGGCATTGTCTATGAGAAAAGATCTTTTAGTGCCTTCTGATGAATGGAGATTGAATGTAGAATTGTGCCAGTCTGCTTCAAGAGATGTTTAAATCATTGGTTAACGTTACAACTGCTTTATTTCAGCATAGCTTATCAATGAGCTGCTTTGACCCACAATAATAAATAGGATCCAAGCTTTTTTTTTGAAATAGTTAAACTCTAGCTGCTGTGGTGCAGTAGAATAATTTTTATTCTGCTAAATTGGCCCACGTGTCAACTGTTCTCAACAACTTGCATAGGAAACCTGAACTCAGTTAATTAAGATCTTATGTGTTAAAATCAGTTTGTAACAAGCATGTTAATGCATAATAAAAAAAAACACTAAATATTCGGCACAACCATCAGGCTAATATGCAAAGTGTTCAGTTGTCTGGTGCAGCAACAAGGAGAATGAGCTTAAAAATGCACCCAAAGAGGAAACCATTAAAGTGATGATAATCCTTTGAGCTTTTTGTTTTTTTTTTTTTTTTTTTTTTTTCTTTTAATAACAAACACGTTATACTTACCAGTGTAATGGGTTTTGTACAGACCTGCCCGATCCTCCTTGTCTGAAGTCCCCTGCCTGCACTCCTAGGCTCCCTTCTGCGCCCCCCCCCCCCCCCCCCCTTCTGAGTATCCATTTTAGCAAGCCACTTGGTGAGGGGTTACTCCGTGCTGGCTCGCTCCCGAACCCTGCTGGTTAAATTTATTGGCAGACATCAGGGCTTTGCCCCCCGCCATGGGATTTGATTAACAGCAGCAGGAGCTAAAGGCTCCTGCTGTTATCAACCTGCTCTGTGAGAAGGGAGAGAGCCACGGCTCTCATGCACAGCGCTGGATTGAGATCAGGCACCAGTTAGTATAAGAGGGGGATCCTCGGTACAAAACTTAAAGCAAGCGTTTGTTACCCCAACAATTAATGTCTGAGTATGAGAAAGTATCCTGTTCTATGTATTGCTTCCATTTATGTGAAATCCCTGGCATTCCTGCTAGTCCCCTTGCTTTCCAATTAAAAATGGGCCACCCTATGCTGGAGAACTTGTGGTGGTCAGTTCTCTAGCTATGCTGGGAACTCTGCCTGCTTTCAGACTTCAGATCAGACTTGCCCTGACATCTGGTGCACAGCCATTCACTGGGAAGTTTGGTGTAATGCTAACCCCCCCCCAGCTCTTATGCAGCTGAGAACAGAGGGAATGTGATCACGTATAAAAAGAAAAGAAGGGGTATTTATGTGTGGTGTGTTTTGTTTATTTTTGTTTTTTTAAATGTAGACTACTAATGGTGATCAGCGACATATAATGGGACTGCGATCCTGCGGCGGGCAGTCACCATTGACATTAATACAGTGATCACACTATACACTCACTGTACTAATGACATTGGCTGGGATGGGTTTAACACCTAGGGCGATCAAGATGTAACCAATACCCGATCTTTGGTATTAGGGGGAGACATAATTGGTGTCAGCGTAGGAATAATGCCCCGTTTATGTTGTCAGTAGAAGGGATTATGACCCATAGTTTGTGTCAGTCGAAATTATGCTGACACCTTGTTGATGGCAGGAATAATGCCTCAAGGCAATCAAAGGGCCACGTCTGGCCCCAGGGCTTCTGTTTACATCAGTGCTCTGCAGGCAGAATTCTTGATATACTCTTGGGCCCAATAAGAGTATTGGTTCCTAATGGGATGTAGTGGAGGTAAAAGAGCAGTGATTCTATGACTTCCTCTACCACCACAGCTCAGTAAACTAGAGGTGCCCTAACTTCTCATTCCTATTCTGTGTTTTCAAAGCAAATCTCACATTTGTCATTTGACTATGCAGCAGTTCTTCCTTTTGGAGTGGTAAGAAAGGAATTTTAAAACGTGATCTGATGTCAGAGCACATATTAAAGGTGCAGTCTCCTTGCAGGTGGAATCTATTTCTCCGGTTTAAGATGCTCTTGACTTCAGCTGTAACATTGAAGTGAATTTCTAGTCAAAACGTGTTTCCCTCAGTCTTGGAGATAGTGGAGAAAGGTTAGGGCCTCTGTCGGGTTTTTACAGTGAGGGGGGAAAAAAAAAAAAAGATACCCTGCTGATTTTGTACGTTCTCCCACTGACAAAGAAATGACGCCTCCTGAAAACGGGAATCGAAATGTACGTCGAGGCGTGCTTGGTTATGTAATCTTCATTCTTATTCCAGTCCCTGTGGTTGTCGGCTGCTGTTGGTGAAGCGCACGCCAGCTACCACACGCAGAGTGGAGTTTTTCAGACTTTATGAGCGGTATAGCCTCAGTGCCGGGCGAGGGCACTCTCAAATGTAAGCAGCCATTTGGCTTTCTGTTTTTAATCGTTTTATTAATAAATGGGATTACACTATTTTAGTCCTTTTTGTATCCTATATATTGCCTGACGTTCTACTGGGGGAGAGGAAGAGGTCACCCACAAGGCTTATCCCCACCATGGTAGCAAGCCATTTCTTGCTAAAGGCTATTACTGACCTCTTTTTAATTAAAAAGGTCAACATCTTCTGGTAAGCGGACATCCACCTACAGAGCACTTTGGGTGTGTTACACAGCTGGTGAAGGTCGTCTATTCACACAGAGGAAGATTCACTTATATTCATTTGTATATTTTGCAACAGCGGAAGATTAACTCATATTGATTTGTACTATCTCCTTTTTTATTTATTCATTTTTTTATTCATATATTTTTTTTTTATTGGAATTTTCTTACTGTTTTTCACAAAGACATTATTTTGCTATATATGCAGGGATTGGATGGTTGTCATTCTCTTGTAATATGCACTTTTGGCACTAAGCTTTATACTTATATTCATTCTTTTTGTATGGTACATTGTTGTGTTCACATTCAGTTTGTTTGAGCATAATTATTTAGATGCTATTTAGCTCACTGTTTTATATAGATTTAGCGCCCCCCATCACATATATATTTTTCCACTTGCACTAGAATTTCTATCTAGTTTGGGGGTTAGCAGCTTTACACATTTATTTAGTTACACTTACAAATTTTTTTGGCGCGAGGTTACACATTTTTAATCACTCAGGTTTCAAAGAAATGATCAGTCTATACTTTTAATTGTAGGTTTATTTTAACCTCCCTGGCGGTATGATTATTTCGGATTTTAGGTGCTGAAAGCGGTACAATTATTTTGCATGTAAATTTGGCATTTTATATTGTAGGTCTGTAAATCTTAACAATAACACACTTAAATCTGTCCAAACCAGAGTCTAGTAGATATCCCGGGTATGATAAAGTTTGAAACACAAAAACATAAATTATAATATAATAAATAAAAATAAATAATTAAAAAAAATTTAAAAAAATAGTAATAAAATAAATTTCCCCACAATTCACTATCGCTCAATTCTGCAAGTGTTCTAATTTACTATCGCTGTTTTCTAGCTGGTCTAAAGCCACTTTTGACGTAAAGGGACACTTTTTGGTTGCTATGGACAATCTCCAGTTTCCAGGCAGAAAGAACAGTGTATATCATGTAAAACTGCATGCAGGGCATGGGCCAGAGCACTGGGGACAAAAGGGATGTGAAATCATTTCATACAGTACTGTAATCTGTAAGATTACAGTACTGTATGTGTTATGATTTTGACAGTTTTTTGAATTTGCCGCCAGGCTCCGCCCCCGTGTGTCGCGCCGCTCGCAGGGAACGGAGCCTGGCACGGAGAGGCTTCGGAGGAGGACAGAGCCCTCGGACACTGCGGGGGACATCGCAGGATCCCGGGGACAAGGTAAGTAACGCCGCCCCAGGATCCTGCAATGCGATCCCGAGTGTGGCTCGGGGTTACTGCTAATGGTACTGAATTTTAACCCCGAGCCACACTCGGGAAAACCGCCAGGGAGGCTACCAACGAGAGACAGAATAACAACAAAAATATCCAGAAAAACGCATTTCAAAAAAGTTACAAATTGATTTGCATTTTAATGTGTGAAATAAGTATTTGATCTCCTATCAATCAGCAAGATGTCTAACTCCCAGGTGTCGCCTATATAGGTAACGAGCTAAGAATAGGAGCACTCTCTTAAAGGGAGTGTTCTTAATCTCAGCTTGTTACCTGTATAAAAAGACACCTGTCCACAGAAGCAATCAATCAGATTCCAATCTCTCCACCATGGCCAAGACCAAAGAGCTGTCCAAGGATGTCAGGGACAAGATTGTAGAGCTACACAAGGCTGGGATGGGCTACAAGACCATCGCCAAGCAGTTTGGTGAAAGGGTGACAACAGTTGATGCGATTATATGGAAATGGAAGAAACGCAAAATAACTGTCAGTCTCCCTCGGTCTGGGGCTCCATGCATGATCTCAGCTTGTGGAGTTTCAGTGATCTTGAGAATGGTGAAGAATCAGCCCAGAGCTAAATGGGAGAAACTTGTCAATGATCTTAAGGCAGCTGGGACCAAAGTCGCTAAGAAAACAATTGGTAACACACTATGCTGTGAAGGACTGAAATCCTGCAACGCCCGCAAGGTCCCCCTGCTCAAGAAAGCACATGTACAGGCCCATCTGAAGTTTGCTAATGAACATCTGAATGATTCAGAGGAGAACTGGGTGAAAGTGTTGTGATCAGATGAGACCAAAATCAAGATCTTTGGCCTCAACTCGCTGTTTGAGGAGGAGGGGGAATGCTGCCTAAAATTAATGAAGATAAAAGTTTTTTCTGGATGAAATGCATAGTCCTGGAGAATCTCAAGTGCATGATTGCAAAGTGTAGCATACAATGACTTTACATGTTTCCTGGAGTTCATCCACTCAGGAGCAATTTGAAGTTAAAAATATCTATAAAAGATGATAAATGAATGCAAAAGGATCAAATAGCTGGCTTGAGGGGACAGAAGGGGGGGACATAAATTCCCCAATCGCTCTTACCTACAGGTAAACTGAATCTTCAAAAAGTAATTCTTCACTTAGTGGTTCTACTCTCCATCCAGCTTTCCACACTATCACATGCCCTTATGGGCTGTAATCTTACCGTCTGTCCTTGTGCAGGTTCACACATAATTGCACATTTTTATCTTTCCACAGAAGTCTTCTGAAATCATCACTCAGTATATACTACACAATTGCTTTTGGGGATTACAGTCCGATAGATGTTTCGCTCCCTGCTGACTGTGCCACCGTGTGGCCATGGAGACTATTGCCTCAGCTCCTGGGGAGGGTTGTTCCCATGGCGCGCTCAGCTGTCAATATTACTTTTTGAAGATTCAGTTTACCTGTAGATAAGAGTGATTGGGGAATTCATGCCCCCCCCCCCCCTTCTTTCTGCCCCCTCGTGCCAGCTATTTGATCCTTTTGCATGCATTTATCTGTTTTATAGATGTTTTTAACTTCGAATTGCTCCTGATGAGTGGGTGAACTCCACGAAGTGCGTAGAGCTACTATATGCTACACTCTACAATCATGTGCTTGAGATTCTCCAGGACTATGCATTTCATCAAAAAAAAAAAAAAAACTTTTATCTTCATTAATTTTAGGCTCATTTATGTCTACCTCTAAACAATGTAATTTATATCAATATGTTTATCACTATAATTGTGGACCATGTTGAGATATCAATTATATATACACACACACACACAAATGCGGGTGGATTGGCAGTTCCTAACCCAAGGATATATTTCTTTGCATCACAACTACAGCATTTTGCTGGATGGGAGCTTGAACAGCTACCTCTTCCTGCTGGACGATTATTTTCCTATGTATTTAGGGGTCGGTCACCACTATATGTTCTAGATAGGGTAAGAGGAGGTATTTCGTGTGTAGATATACCCACTTGTAAGTTAATGTGTAAAATATTGGATAAAGTCAAAAAAATTATGGGTATTTCATACCCCACTAGATATACTCCAATATGGGAAAATGAACGACTCCCCCAACTTTCAGTTCTTAGATGCTTTCAGAGGTGGGAAAAATCAGGAATAACAACGTTGGTTCAGCTGTATGAGAAAGGTTTACTTAAGTCCTTTGAAGAGTTAAGGGGAGAGTTCCCTTTACAATCGACTTGGTTTTTATCAATTCCTTCAATTGAGACATGCTCTGCATGCTGAGTTTTCGTCCGCTGAAATACTCTTTGCCCCTACCCCTGTTTTCGACAAGATGGTAGAAGCAAGGTTAACAAAAGGTCTTACCTCTGTTACATATAGGGTGCTGTTAGATAGATTTCTGTTGAGCTTTCCCATTCTAGAGCCGAGTGGGAACAAGATCTTGGTCCCATCCCAGAAGAGTTATGGGAAGATGCTCTCCAATCTCTGCCTCGAGTATCCCTTTCTCCATTACACAGACTGACTCAGATCTTTATCCTTTATAGGGTTTTTAGAACGAATCAAATTTTTGCATACCATTGGCCTGAAATCTGAGCCAGCCTGTGCTAGATGTGGCACCACACGTACGTTAAAACATCTTCTCTGGCGGTGTCCTAAACTCCAGAGATATGGGGCGGAGGTGATGGGTACATTAAATCGGCTACTGGATATCAGTATCTCGGCTGAACCACTTATGTGCCTATTGGGATGCTGTGATATCTCTACTTATACTTTTTCTATAGGCAACACTATTAGGCAAGCACTCTTTGTTGCCTGCAGACAGATTGCCCTTAAGTGGACCTCTCCCCATCCGCCGACTGCATCTGACTGGATTTCAGACCTTAAGAGGATTATGATACTTGAAAAACATACATATTTTTTAAGGAAAGCCATGAAAAAGTTTGATGCTACGTCCCTGGCATCGGTACGACCAATCTGTATTATGTATATTGTAATATTAGACATTGGGCAGTAGGTGACCATTTCAATATAGGTATTTATGGGTAAATATATAGGTTTTTGGATTTTCCTTTTTTCTGTGAAAGCTGTACTTTGTGGCCACCCTCATTGCTCCTAAGCATTAAAGGTTTTTTTTTTTCTTCTCTTAAACTCCAATAAATAGGGTGGGGGAGGTTTCTTCTTCTTCTTCTTCTTCTTCTTGTTCTTCTTCTTCTTGTTCTTCTTCTTCTTCTTGTTCTTCTTGTTCTTCTTGTTCTTCTTGTTCTTCTTGTTCTTCTTGTTCTTCTTCTTGTTCTTCTCATATAAAAATAAAAAGAATCTGATTCAAAAAAAGAAAATTATCCAAAAATAACAAAGACAATCAAGCTGAGAGAGCTTGGGGACATACTTTTAGAGCTGGAAGCAGCAAAAGCTGGTGGATACCTGCCAAGCCTCTCATATTTGGATACGGCATGGAGTCAACCCGATAATCTAGAAACTTCCGTTCAACTTACAAGAAAGATGGATCACACAAGCATCAAAAGACAAGGAAGATCATCGAATGGCATTTTCACCTTTCTCCTTCCTCGCAAAGTTCCTCATGAATCAAGCTATAATGCGCAATGACCCAAGCTTCGCCTTTTTTGAACATGGGAGGCTCAAGCCCTGTAAAGACAGTGAAACAATCATCAGTGCATAATAAAGAACGCAGAGCAACAGTGCCTGTATGGAAGACAGAAGTACGGTCCGAGTTTGAAGCCAACCAGGATAAAAGCTCAGGAATGAAAATTGGGGACCCAGACAAGCAGTGTCCTATACATAACAAGCCTCATCCACTTAGAATATGTTGCAGTTTCAGAAGCAAGACAATAGAGGAACCCAAGTCTTATCTTAAGGATAAAGGCATTTGTTTTGGATGCTGTGGTTCAACTCAACATCTTGCAAAAGATTGTGTGAAAGCAATACGGTGCAAAGAATGCAATAATGACAAGCATCTGTCTGCGTTGCACCTAGGATCAGCACCATGGAAAATGGAGAATCCAGTTACCCAAGAAGAACATGGTGTGGAGCAAAAAGAGAGTGCAACACCAGCAATAACCTCAAAGTGCACTGACATCTGCACAGAGACATTTAGCTCTAGATCATGCTTCAAGATATGTTTAGTCCAGGTGTATACTGCAGGCCTCAGAGAGAGAGCAATCAGAATGTATGCAGTCTTAGACGAGCATAGTAACAGGTCTCTGGCAAGAACAGAGTTCTTTGACCTCTTTGGTGACCAAGGAAGTTTAACTCCATATACTTTAAAGACATGTTCAGGGGTTTTGGAGAAAGCAGGGAGGAGAGCAAGCAACTACACCAGGAATATGCAATTAGCAGACCTCCAGCTGTTGAAGAACTACAAGTCCCATGAGGCAAAGCAAGACTCCGATAGCTAAAAGCATGACACCCAGAGGTAGAGGCATGATGGGACTTGTAGTTTTGCAATAGCTGGAGGTCCGCTAATTGCATATCCCTGAACTACACCATTGAGTCATTAGATGGGAAAACACAGCTGACTCTCTCCACTCTCATAGAATGTGATATGATACCAGATAATAGATCAGAGATCCCCACACCTGAAATTGCATGTCACTACCCATCTGACGCAAATAACGGACTGAGATTCCAGCACTCGACCCAGACGCTGCAATTATCCTTCTTCTAGGAAGAGACATACTGAGAGTGCACAAGGTCAGAGAACAGTACTATGGGCCACACAATGCACCATTTGCACAACGTCTTGACCTTGGATGGGTCATCATTGGTGATGTATGTCTGGACAGAGCTCCCAAGCCAGCGAAAGTGAATGCCTACAAAACAAACATGTTGCAAAATGGTCGCACATCATGTCTTAGCCCCTGTACCAACAGGATACAGATTTAAGAGAGACTAGTCAACCCAATACAACAGCAAAGAGATCAGAGCTGCATGGAGGCTATAGCCTCAGCTGAAGATACAGATGAGCTAGGATGCATGGTGTTTGAAAGAACGCAAGACCATGACAAACCAGCACCATCTGTTGAAGATAACCTCTTCCTTGAACAGAAGTCTTCAGGGATGATTTAAATAGCTGGGTAGCTCCACTAACTTTCCGTTCACCCCGACATCAGCTTCCTAACAACAAAGCACAAACAGTGAAGCACCTCACCCACAATACTCAAGGAGGGTGCCTGCACAGAGACTGAAGCAGCAGCAGGGATGGCTTGCAGTACAGGTTGTACCAGAGCAGCCACAGTGGGAGATTCCAGGTGAGCCGTGCGACTCAGGAGCGTTTGTAACGCCATGGCAAACTGATCAATGCGGTGATCCTGCTCATCCAATCTGGAAAAAATATTACCAAGTGGATTGACTATATCCTCTGAATTCACGGCCTTCGCCTACTGTCAGAAACCATGAATCAGACCGAGACAGAAGTATAGTTAAATCACACTTGTTTAATAATAAAAGTAAATAGAACAAACGTGGTCAAAACATAGCCAAAGTTCAGTAACCGGAATGGATAGTCAGCCAAGCCAGAAAGTTAGGGATCGGTGTAGTGGAGCAGGAGCTGGAGCCAGAAGGGATTTCAGCCAAGGAAGTCTTTAACAGGAACGCAGGAGATAGTCTCTGTTATGTTGACCAAGGCGAAGGCAGAGATCCTCTGGGCTGGACAGCTTAAGTAGGCAGGACTGATGAGCAGGATATCATCAACAGGTGCGTGACTGTGGAGAGATAAATAGCTGACAGCTGAGAAGCCAGCTCAGAGAAGGAAGGGCTGAGCCCAGCCCTGACAAGTATGATGATAGAGACTTTAACAGAGATGTCACAGAATACAGGATGAAGGTACATGTGTTAGCTACAGCTGGAGAGGGGCTGTTCCCAATCTACAACCTCAGACGAGCAGCTTGGGAAGGTAAAGAAGAGCATGGCACAGATACCCATCAGTTCGTCATAAGAAATTTTTATGTAGATGATGGACTTGCTTCTTTCTCCAGCAACGAAGAGGCTATCAACATTCTGAAAAGAATAAGAGAGATGTTAGCAGAATCGAATGTAAGGTTGCACAAGATAACTTCCCACAGCAGCAAAGTCATGGAAACTTTTTCCTCAGAGGACCATGCAAAAGACCTCAAGGACCTGGATTTAGGTACAGATTCAATACCCCTTGGCTCAGTTGGGATCTGAAAACTGACAGCTTCACATTTAGAGTATCCAGAGAGGAGAAGCCGTTCACGAGAAGAGGTGTCTTGTCCACAGTCAACAGCCTTTATGACTCCCTAGGGTTCATAGCCCCCATCACCATGCAAGGTAAGGCTCTTATGAGAGAAATTGCCATTGAACATGAACAAAGTGAATGGGACACACCTTTACCCAGAGAGAAAGAAATGCTGTGGAAGTTGTGGAGGGACTCATTGTTAGAGCTTGAACAACTCATCATCCAAAGGTCATACAGTGCCTTGCAAAAGTATTCACCCCCTTGGCATTTTTTGTGTTTTGTTGCCTCACAACCTGGAATTACCATGGATTGTTGGAGGATTTGCATCATTTAATTTACAGAACATGTCCACAACTTTGAAGATTTTTTTTTATTGTGAAGTAAACAACAAATAGGAAAAAAAAACCAGAAAAAGTCAATGTGCATAACTATTCACCCCCCTAAAGTCAATACTTTGTAGAGCCACCTATTGCGGCTATGACAGCTCCAAGTCACTTTGGATAAGTCTCTATGAGCTTGCCACATCTTACCACTGGGATTTTTGCCCATTCCTCCTTGTAAAACTGCTCCAGCTCCTTCAAGTTGGATGGTTTGCGCTTGTGAACAGCAATCTTTAAGTCTGACTATAGATTTTCTATTGGATTGAGGTCTGGGCTTTGACTAGGCCATTCCAACACATTTACATTTATCCCTAAACCACTCAAGTGTTGCTTTAGCAGTGTGTTTGGGGTCATTGTCCTGCTGGAAGGTGAACCTCCGTCCTAGCCTTAAATCACACACAGAGTGGTACAGGTTTTGCTCAAGAATATCCCTGTATTTAGCACCATCCATCTTTCCCTCAACTCTGACCAGTTTCCCCGTCCCGACTGCTGAAAAACATCCCCATAGCATGATGCTGCCACCACCATGTTTTACTGTGGGGATGGTGGTGGCAGCATCATGCTATGATGCTGCCACCACCACTCCACATCGTCCCCATCCCGACTGCTGAAAAACATCCCCATAGCATGATGCTGCCACCACCATGTTTCACTGTGGGGATGGTGTTCTTTGGGTGATGTGTTGTGTTGCGTTTGCACCAGACATAGTGTTTTCTTTGGCCAAAAAGTTTAATTTTAGTCTCATCAGACCAGAGCATTTCCTCCATGCATTTTGGAAGTTTCTCACATGCTTTTTCGCAAACTCAAAATGTGCCATTTTGTTTCTTGCTGAAAGTAATGGCTTTCTTCTGGCCACTCTGCCATAAAGCCCAAATCTATGGAGTGTACGGCTTATTGTTGTCCTATGCACAGATACTCCAGTCTCTGTTGTGGAACTCTGCAGCTCCTCCAGGGTTACCCTAGGTCTCTGTGCTGCCTCTCTGATTAATGCCCTCCTTGCCTGGTCCGTGAGTTTTGGTGTGCGGCTGTCTCTTGGCATGTTTGCTGTTGTGCCATGTTCTTTCCATTTGGTTATGGTAGATTTGATGGCACTGCTAGGGATCATCAAAAGATTTGGATATTTTTTTTATAACCTAACCCTGACTTGTACTTCTCAACAAAATTGTCCCTTACTTGTTTGGAGAGTTCCTTGGTCTTCATGGCAGTCTTTGGTTAGTGGTGCCTCTTGCTTAGGTGTTGCAGCCTCTGGGGGCTTTCAAAAAGGTGTGTATATGTAATGACATATCATGTGGCACTTAGATTGCACACAGTTGGACATCATTTCACTAATTATGTGACTTCTGAAGGTAATTGTTTGCACCAGAGCTTTTTTTATGGGCTTTCAAAACAAAGGAGACGAATACTTATGCACATGCCAATAATCATTTTTTTATTTCTGAAAAATAGTTTTATGTATATATTTTTCTAATTTTACTTCACCAACTTAGACTATTGTGTTCTGATCCATCACATATAATTCACATTAAAAAAAGTATTGAACTAAAGGCTGTAATGTAACAAAATAGGTAAAAAGCCAAGGGGCATGAATACTTTTGCAAGGCACTGTATGTCCCTATTTCTTTGTCTGGCGCAAAGCAAAGAGAATTGTGCATATTCTCAGCTGCATCCACTATGGCTATAGCAGCTCAGCCTATCTTAGAGTCGTGGACTTTGAAGGACAAAGTTATGTTGGGTTTATCATGGGAAAGTCCAAACTAGTCCCACGTCCAGCTCACACTGTTCCACGCTTAGAGCTTTGTGCTACTGTCTTAGCAGTGGAAATGGCAGACTTCATCGTTGCTGAACAAGATATTGAGATCCATGCAGTGAAGTTTTAGAGACAGCAAGATTGTGTTAGGATATATTTACAATGCTTTGAGAAGAATCTACATGTACGTGTCAAACAGAGTGACACGCATCAGAAAGTCCACACACCCAGAACAGTGGCACTACATCAGTACAGATAAAAATCCTACCAATAATGGGACTAGACCTTTACCAGCGGCTGTCCTCAAGCACACTAACTGGTTCTCAGGTCCATCTTTTCTGACTAGATCAGAACCTGAAGAGATCATTCAGCTAGAGACCTCTTGTAGAACCAGACAATGACATAGAGGTACGGGCACAAGTTACAGCATTCAGTACCATAACTACTAGAGGCAATCTTGGTGCACACAGATTTGAAAGATTCTCCAGCTGGAAGCCACTCATACGAACAGTGGCGGCTCGTGCTAAAAATGTTTGCAGCCTCACTGTGCCCCATCATATGCAGCCTCACTGTGCCCCATCATATGCAGCCTCACTGTGCCCCATCATATGCAGCCTCACTTACTTACCTTACAGGCAGCTCCACTCGGGCCGTGCGTTCCACGGAGCTGCTGACGTCGCTTCCAGTTTCCCTGGAACAGGGAAACCGGAAGTAACCTCTTAACTTGAACAACAAAGTTTGGAGCTTTGGATTGCACCGCAAAGCAAGTCAAAAGCCTGCAAATGAAGTGCCTCGTCTGCAATCTCATGATTGCATTGACGTGGCGCTTCCTATAGTGCACTGTGTCTGGCGCTCGAACACAGTGCACTTAAAGAACATTTTTTTGGTGACCTTTTTTAAAAAAAAATTTCTTTTTTTGGTGACTGCTGGGTGGGGGCTGCGCCCGTGCGCTCCCTTTGGATGGGCCGCCACTGCATACGAGCAATAAGAAAGCTTATTCACCTAGCCAAATCCTTCTGCAGAACTACTAACACTGACAATTATAAAATAGCAATCATCTTACGCAAGCCAAAATCATCATCATCAGATGTGTTCAGCAAGAAGAAATCAAGTACCTTCTTAAAGGAGAAGAGATCTCCAAACACAGTCCACTCAAAAATCTGAACCCTATATTTGACTAAGATGGAGTGATAAGAATTGGAGGTCACTTGTCAGCAGTTGACATGACTGTCGAAGAGAAACACCCCTTTATCATGCCCAAGAATCAACACGTTTCATTTCTGTTCGTAAGACACTATCATGAGCAAGTTGCACATCAGGGTCGCCACTTCACTAAGGGAGCAGTCCGGTCAGCTAGATTATGGATCATAGGAAGTAAACGATTAGTGTAATCCACAAATGTGTGATCTGCAGGAAAATTAGAAGGAAACTTTAAGAGCAAAAGATGTCAGCCTTACCTGCAAATAGACTTGCTTCAGACCCACCATTCACTCATGTTGGCCTAGATGTCTTTGGTCCTTGGAACATCTCCTCCCCCCCCAGACCAGAGGAAGCAGTGCAGAAAGTAAACATTAGGCTGTTCTGTTCTCTTGCATGAGTACTAAGTCAGTACACATTGAAGTGATTGAGTCTTTGTCTACCTCAAGCTTTATGGATGCTTTGAGAAGATTTTTCTCTATCCGAGGACCTGTGAACAACTTCGCTCAGATCGTGGCACAAACTTTATTGGGGCCTGTAAGGAGTTGAAGATCATTACCGAAGACACTGAGACAAGAGCTTATCTTCAGGATCAAAGATGCACTTGGACCTTCAATCCTCCACATACGTCACATATGGGAGGAGCTTGGGGGAGGATGATTGGAGTGGCTCGTCGCATTCTGGATGCCATGTTTCTGAAGGTTGGCTCTACTCACCTTACACATGAAGTTCTCACCACACTTATGGCTGAAGTCATGGCCATCATGAATGCTCGACCATTAGTTCCAGTGTAAACAAATCCAGAAATGCCAGCAGTCTTGACACCTGCAATGCTTTTGACCCATGAGATAGAAACAGTGACACCTCCCACAGGAGACTTTGGGCTCAAAGACCTATACACCAAGCAATGGAAGCAACTTCAGAGTCTTGCAGATATCTTCCTGAAAAGATGGAAACGAGTACTTGGTGACGGTCCAGTAACGCAGAAAATGGCAAGTTGACAAGCCCAACCTGCAACTCGGAGATGTTCTACTAAAAGACGCTCAGGTCCACAGAAATGAATGGCCAGTTGGACTCATTGTTGAGACTATACCTAGTAATGACAGCAAGGTTAGAAAGGTCCAAGTTGGCGTGGTTTCAGCATGCTGTAGAGCGGACGCGTCTCTCCGGAGCTCCGGCGCTGACACTCTGTAAATCGCCTTTTAATCACACAAACAACACCTCTTTTCTACAGCGAATGAGGAAACGATCCGGTAAATCCCTACCTAAGAAGGGTACTTCGGTGGGCTCAATTAAGAGGTTCTTGTCCACAGAACCGGAGGACATGGAAGACATCGACAGCCTAGGCCGCTCGCCTCGCAGCGTGACCCCACGCACGAGCTCCGCCTCCCACACTAGGCTGGAACCCAGACGCCGCTCTCCTGTCTCATCCGCCGGCTCGGAAGACGAGGAGAGCACGCACACACGTTCGGGAACTCGCTACCTCGGTGAGTGACTTACCCACCAAGACTGATTTGGCATCCATGCTGATGGGTCTCGAGCGAGCTATCAGAAAGGAGGTCTCGGCGGTTCGGTCAGATCTTTCACAGGTACTGGGAAAGGTAGAGGAGACAGAGCAACGTCTAGATCGCCATGCGATCGCCATTAGAGCTTTGCAGGCCTCTAATCGCCAACTTGCTTTTGCACGCAGGATGGCCTTATACAAATTAGAGGACCAGGAAAATCGCAATAGACGAAACAACATTAGGATTCGGGGTCTCCCCGAGGCGACAGGAGATGATTTACTCCCCTCTATCCGGGGTATCTTTAATGGCCTCCTTGGTTGGCCGGCAGATCACCCCTGCAAATTGACCGCGCTCACCGAGCCCTCCGACCACGCAATCTTGCCTCTGATGTTCCGAGAGACATAATTTGCAGGGTCCACCACTACCCTGAAAAGGAACTAATCATGAAGAAGGCCAGGGAATCTCCTTCACTAGATTTCGACGGTGCTAGCCTCTCTTTCTTTCCGGACCTGGCTCGGGAAACCCTGGAGAGACGCAGGGCCCTGCGTCCTCTCACTGAAAAACTTAAAGATGCCTCCATTAATTACAGATGGGGCTTCAAAGCTGCCCTCATTGCCAGCAGGGATGGTAAAACGGCTGTCCTTCGATTCCCAGAAGACCTGGAAAAGTTTTGCCTGGACATGAACATATCAATACCGGATCTCCCTGGTTGGCAAGAAGGCATCCCGCCCTTGCCACCTAATTCTGAACCAAAATGGCAGAAGGTGGGCCGCAAACAGCGTTCATCTTTAACCACCTCAATACAGGGCACGTACACCCCCTTCCTGCCCAAGCCATTTTTCAGTTTTCAGCGCTGTCGCACTTTGAATGACAATTGCGCGGTCATGTTACACTGCACCTTAATTAAATTTTTATCATTTTTTTCCCACAAATAGAGCTTTCTTTTGGTGGTATTTGATCACCTCTGCGGTTTTTATTTATTGCGCTATAAACAAAAGAAGAGGGACAATTTTGAAAAAACACAATATTTTTTACTTTTTGCTATAATAAATATCCAATTTTTTTTTTTTTTTTAACAAATTTTTTCCTCAGTTTAGGCCGATACGTATTCTTCTACATATTTTTGGTAAAAAAAAATTGCGATAAGCTTATATTGATTGGTTTGCGCAAAAGTTATAGCGTCTACAAAATACGGGATAGATTTATAGCATTTTTATTATTTATTTATTTTTTACTAGTAATGGCGGCGATCTGCAATTTTTATTGTGACTGCGATATTGCGGCGGACACATCGGACACTTTTGACACATTTTTGGGACCATTCACATTTATACAGCGATCAATGCTATAAAATTGCATTGATTACTGTGTAAATGTGACTGGCAGGGAAGGGGTTAACACTAGGGGGCGCTCGAGGGGTTAATGTATTACCTAAGGAGGTGATTCTAACTGTGGGGGGAGGGGACTGACTGGGGGAGGTGACCGATCGCTGTCCCTATGTAGAAGGGACACGCCATCGGTCTCCTCTCCTCTCTGACAGGACGTGGATCTGTGTTTACATGCACAGATCCACGCTCCTGCTGTGTTACCCGGCAATCGCGGGTGCCCGGCGGACATCGCGGCCGCCAGGCACGCGCACCGGGTCCCGAGTGACACGTGGCTCGGGAAGGCGAGGACGTCATATGACGTCCTCCCAGAATAACAGAAGCCTCGTCCAGCCGTCATATGACGGTGGGCGGTGGCTTAGTGGTTAATGAGATCCTCTCCACAACTTGCATAGGTATCTTGTTTGCAGTAACACTGCTCAGTTTCACATACTCAGCTGGTTTTGGAAAGCAGGACTTAGCAATCTCATCCGCACCAGTCCATCCACGCAATGGTTGTTAACATGGAGCAAGTGCCTTTTAGTTACTAACTTTATTTTATTTCCTTAAGTTTGGCACACATTGCCCCTTACTCCAGGATGAAACTAATGGCTAGGTAACTTTTGCCTGCAAGTTATAGTTCCACACAGTTTCCTGTTTAAAGTGGTGTTACCCTTTTAAAAGGTTCACAAATTGGTGTTATTACTTTTTATGCCGCAGAGTGTCGGCGCCGGGGCATTGAGATGTTACTCATTATAACCTAGGTCTCTGTGTCTGAATGCCAGGGCGTCCCTACCTCCTTTTGAGTGGGAGTCATGGGGCCCTGTGCCCACGTGTCCCTGCCCCCAGGTGGGGTGCGGGTGTGCTGGGCCTCATGCACATCCTGTTTTTGCACGGCAGTATTCTGCGTGCACTAGTACTCACCACCCTAGTGGTGAAAAGTGATTGTTGTTCTGTTCATGTTATTGATTTTTCCTTTTCTTTCCTCACTATTTTTCTCTTTATCCTCTTCCCCCTCCTCCCCAGCCTCCCCGTCCTCCCTACCCCGTCCCTCCATCCTCTGTCTCAGGTCCACCTCCTTAGGATATGTGTACGCATGCATGACCTTTCTCGGCACCCATGGCTTAGGTAAATTTAATCTCTATTAATGTACAGGGGTTATATGCTCCTGGGAAACGACATAACCTGTATAGAGAGCTGAGTCGCTTGCAGGGGGATGTGGTTTTTCTGCAGGAGACCCACCTTACGCTTACCACGAATGTTAAGCTATGTATGTTCACATCACTATCCCACGTGGTATTATAGTCTTTCGGATGTACACAAGGCAAAAGGTGTGGCCATTGGGTTCCGTAGAGGCTTTGCATTTACATTAGATTCCATGCTAAGTGATCCACTAGGTCGATATTTGTTTCTCAAAGGCACCCTGGGCAGTATGCCCTGTACTTTGGCAACTCTATATTCACCTAACCGTAATCAGGCGGGCTTTATTTCTTCTACACTTAAGAAATTAAGGGACTTTTCTCATGGATGCATTCTCCTTGCCGGTGACTTTAACACGCCCCTGGAACCTGTAATCGACACTTCCAGAGGGACCTCTAGCATTCCCCATACGCGTCTTCGGTTTATTCGGAAAAACCTACATGACGCACAATTAATGGATACCTGCAGGATTATGCATCCTAGAGACTTCACACACCACTCTCAGGTTCATCAGACTTATTCTAGAATCGATCTGTTCCTTATTGACCATTATCATTTACTTTTACTGACGGGGTCTTCAATTGAAACCTCGCCCCTCTCGGATCATGCTCCAATTAAGATTACTATCAAAGTCCCATCCCTTCCCTTTAAATCCACTAATTGGAAACTTAATGAGGAACTCCTTGCTGAGGAGATAGATAAACAAGCTATAGGTAAGGAACTAACCCTGTACTTTCAAGAGAATGCCCAGCCTGACATATCTAAAGGGATACTTTGGGAGGCACACAAAGCCCACATACAAGGCAAATTAATAGAATTGGGAGCCAGGAAAAAAAAAGGAACGTACATTTCAACAGAACAAACTACTTAGTGAAATCAAAATACTCGAACAACAACATAAAGCTAGCCAATCGATATCTGTTTTTCCCACCTTGACCACAAAGAGAGAGGAACTGAAATCACTTTTCCATTTAGAGCATAAACAAAAGACACGCATAGTGGCGCAATGTTTTCACGAGTGGGGAGATAGGCCGGGCCGTCTGCTAGCTAGGTCACTGCAAAAAAAAAAAGGCTACCTCTTTCATAGCTAAAATTAAAAACTCTTCATCCACTTTATATCACGACACCCCTAATATAGCGAGGGAATTCAGAGAGTTCTATCAGAACTTATATCGGGTTCAACCCTTGATTAAAGATAAGGAGGAGAGGAAGAGACTTATCGCAGATTACTTACATAGGGCTAACTTACCTAGACTATCTCCTGACATTCTTAATTCACTGGAGGGGGAGATCACCACCTCGGAACTCCGTGTCGCTTTAAAATCCATGGCTACAGGTAAGGCACCGGGTCCAGATGGATTTACGGTGGCCTACTACCATTCTTTTACAGACATATTGTTACCCCACTTGTCAGCTTATGCTAACACGATTTCCGCAGGTGGTGACCTCCGACCAGAGACCACTCATGCACACATCACAGTTATCCCCAAACCGGGTAAAGACCCCACTAACTGCGGGAGTTACCGCCCCATTTCATTACTTAATATTGACGCTAAATTGTACGCTAAGGCCATTGCCAACAGACTTCTTCCCCTAATACCACAATGGATTTCTAAGGATCAGACAGGTTTTATCCCAGGCAGGGAAGCGAGAGACAATGCGCTTAGATCTCTTCTATTTATTTCACATGTTCGTGGAGTCTCCCAGCCCACCCTTCTTCTCTCGACTGACGCGGAAAAGGCGTTTGATAGGGTGGACTGGGAGTTCCTAATATCCACGTTAACTCATCTGGGCATAGGGCCATCTTTGATAGCTCAAATTTCTGCGCTCTACAAACATCCTACTGCACAACTGCGTATTAATGGTTCCCTAAGTGACTCCTTCACTTTACACAGTGGTACGAGACAGGGCTGTCCTCTATCCCCGATTTTATTTGCCCTTTCATTAGAACCCTTCCTCTCTATCGTCAGACAAAACCCAAGCATTCATGGGATAGTAGTAGGTGAATCTGAACACAAGTATGCTGCATATGCAGACGACATACTATTCTATGTGCAACAACCATTGATAACTCTACCCAATCTATTGTCAGAACTTTCACAATTTAGCAAGGTATCGAATTTCAAAATCAACATGTCTAAATCAGAAATCCTAAATATTTCCATCCCCAACCCTACGGTATCACAATTGAAACAGGCCTTCCCCTTTAGCTGTCAGGAGAGGAAAATGAAGTCTCTAGGTATCTTCCTCACTCCAAAACTGACCTCATTATTCCGTACAAATTACATCCCACTCTTAAATACGATTAGGTCTGACCTTCAGAGGTGGTCCCAGTCTACCCATTCATGGTTAGGTAGAATTGGAGTTGTAAAGATGAATATTCTGCCCAGGGTGCTATTTTTATTTCAGATGATACCATATGGCATACCCTTAGGTTTTTTTAAACTACTTAATTCTGTTATTAGTAGATACGTTTGGAATAGATGTAGACCTAGGCTGTCTAGATCTCTTACTATTAGAACCAAGAGAGAGGGAGGCCTTGCCCTCCCAGACCTTAGGTCTTATTTCAGAGCTGTTGTGCTAACAAGAATTTCGGACTGGAAGTATCAAAGGGACTCTAAAAAATGGGTATCGCTGGAAATGGATCTCAGCGGCACGGACCTTTCTTCACAAATTTGGATTGCGGGGAACTATAGAAATCTGTCCAAAACTACATCACCGTTGTCTCGCTCCACTCTCATGTTATGGGACTCGCTTTGCAAGCTGTTTAAATGGTCATATAATTCTCCACTCCTTCCCCTGTCTGGACATAACTACTTTCCACCTGGAAAAACCGACCCTGTGATGCGAGCATGGACCCTGGGTCCTCAAACCCTACTACATCATGTTACCAACGCATCAGGGATACTCCCCCTGGCTACATTACTCCCCAACTCTAACATCACCCCAATGGATCACTGGAGATACAGACAACTAGCAGCGTTTGTACACTCTCTCCCGAAACTTCTGAGATCTCTCTTGGAACTATCTCCTATGGAAGCTGCTTTCTCAGAGGATCAACCAGTGGAGAAACCTGTGTCATACTTTTATCAGTCTTTGATTAAATTGCTCTCCCCGACCCTACCAACGTTTATACACAACTGGGAAGAGGACCTTCAAATTTCACTACAACCAAACCAAAAGTCCGCCATCCTTATTCTAGCCCACACATCCTCCAGAGCATCTAGGCTCGCAGAAGTGAACTATAAACTATTAACAAGGTGGCATTACACGCCAGTTATCTTACAGAAACTTTTCCCACAAGCCTCCCCATTATGTTGGAGGGGCTGTGGAGAAAGGGCGACTCACGCCCATATATGGTGGTTCTGTCCCTTGATCCGTCCATTTTGGCTGACCGTTTTACATTGGGTTAAAGAAATACAAGGGTGGGAGGTTCCCAGTGACCCGTGGTATGTCTTGTTCCATTGCACAGGTAAACCAATCGGACCATATAAAAGATCAATCACTCCACACTTACTCAATGCTGCAAAGGCACTCATCCCTTTATACTGGAAAAAAACTTCCATTCCAACATTGCGCAAATGGGTAATGAAAGTGGACCATGTCTACTACAACCCCTGGCAAAAATTATGGAATCACCAGTCCCTGAGGATGTTCCTTTAGTTGTTTATTGTTGTAGAAAAAAAGCAGATCACAGACATGGCCAAAAACTAAAGGCATTTCAAATGGCAACTTTCTGGCTTTAAGAAACACTAAAAGAAATCAAGAAAAATAATTGTGGTGGCCAGTAACAGTTAGATTTATAGAACAAGCACAGGGAATAAATTATGGAATCACTCAATTCTGAGGAAAAAGTTATGGAATCATGAAAAACAAACAAACAAAATAACACTCCAACATATCACTAGTACTTTGTTGCACCACCTCTGGCTTTTATAACTGCTTGCAGTCTCTGAGGCATTGACTTCATGAGTGATAAACAGTACTCTTCATCAATCTGGCTCCAGCCCTCTCTGATTGCTGTTGCCAAATCATCTTTGCAGGTTGGAGCCTTGTCATGGACCATTTTCTTTAACTTCCACCACAGATTTTCAATTGGATTGAGATCCGGACTGTTTGCAGGCCATGACATTGGCCTTATGTGTCTTTCTTCAAGGAATTTTTTCACAGTTTTTGCTCTATGGCAAGATGCATTATCATCTTGATAAATGATTTCATCATCCCCAAACATCCTTTCAATAGATGGGATAAGAAAAATTCCCATGTAAACCTGTGCATTTATTGAAGATTTAATGACAGCCATCTCCCCAGTGCCTTTACCTGACATGCAGCCCCATATCATAATTGACTGTGGAAATTTGCATGTTTTCTTCAGACAGTCGTCTGCATAAATCTCATTGGAACGGCACCAAACAAAAGTTCCAGCATCATCACCTTGCCCAATGCAGATTCAAGATTCATCACTGAATATGACTTTCATCCAATCATCCACAGTCCACGATTGCCTTTCCTTAGCCCATTGGAACCTTGTTTTTTTGTGTTTAGGTGTTAGAGATGGCTTTCGTTTAGCTTTTCTGTATGTAAATCCCAATTCCTTTAGGCAGTTTCTTACAGTTCGGTCACAGATGTTGACTCCAGTTTCCTCCCATTTGTTCCTCATTTGTTTTATTGTACATTTTCTGTTTTCAAGGCATATTGCTTTAAGTTTTCTGTCTTGACACTTTGATGTCTTCCTTGGTCTACCAGTATGCTTGCCTTTAACCACCTTCCCATGTTGTTTGTATTTGGTCCATGTTTTAGACACAGCCGACTGTGAACAACCAACATCTTGTGCAACACAGCGTGATGATTTACCCTCTTTACCTACATACTAACAAGCAGATTTAATCTGATGCAGGTGTTAGTGTTTGTAATGAAAATTTACAGGGTGATTTCATAATTTTTTCCTCAGAATTGAGTGATTCCATAATCTATTCCCTATGCTTGTTCTATAAATCTAACTGTTACTGGCCACCACAATTATTTTTCTTGATTTCTTTTAGTGTTTCTTAAAGCCAGAAAGTTGCCATTTGAAATGCCTTTAGTTTTTATATGAAGAAGTATGCTATTATTTGTCGCTATACATGTCATGTGTTCTTCGAGCTACTCTTATATGTGTAATGGCTGTTATTTGACATATTGAGCAATGTTATTTGACATATTGAGCATCGTATCACTTGTTTGGCATAGGACTGTGTATCAGGCGTGAGTAGAACTAAGACTTCTCCCTTATAAAGCCTAGAGACTATAAATTCAGTCATTATACAGCAGGAAGAAAGATAGCAAATCAAGTGCACGTTTCACCATTCATAAACCATCTGCCCTACACCTTCTCATACTTAAGGGGACATCCTCTATGTGTATAGAAATTTTTTTTTGCATGGGAGAGTGTCATTGATCTCCTTTTTCTAGCCCTGCAACGTAGGGGGTAAGGCTTGCATCCATGTTCGGGCTACTGTCTTTCTAGCCAAAAATAGTGTCTCATGTAGAAAGGTGGCCAGGGATTTGTCAATGTCTGAGTCCGGCAGTAGTCCGAGCAGGCACAGCTTTGGCTCTAGAGTGACAGGTGAGCCCATTTGGTCATGAAGAAAGCGTATCACGTGTGTCCAGTATGCTTGAATAATTGGACAAGTCCATATTAGGTGATAGAAGGAACCTGGGATTTAGATGGCACCCTGGATTATATTTAGGTTTGAAGCAGACGACCCTCTGGGGTGTCAGATATATCCTGTGGATAATATACAATTGCGTGAGGCAGTCTGACAACCTGGGGAAAACTTTTTAACATCCTTCAAGATTTCATCCCAGTCCTCGTCTTTGATTATTCCAGCATTCGTCTCACATCTAGTCTTGGCTGCATAGGTCAGAGCTGTGGTACTAGGGAGGAGGATGGCAGAGTAAAGGGTGGAGATTAATTTAGATGGTTCTGTACCAAGCACGATTTCCACTATAGATGGGGTGCTTATGGAGGGGTTTGAGCCAGAGAATTGGGTTTGTATGGCATGGCAGAGTTGAAGATACCTAAATAGGAGATGGTTAGGGAGAGTGAATCAGTCCTTTAGTGCTTGGAACGTTTTAATTCCCGCGGGGGTCATAATCTGGTATAGGTACAATACCCCATGTTTTATCCATACGGCAGGATCCTGGAATGGTCAATAGTTCAGGTAGCTGCGTGTTAAACCACAGAGGGGTATGGGAGTGGACCTGCGGGGCTTTGAGTTTCCGCAATGCCGTCTTCCATATACGTCGGTGGTGTGTTAACTTGTCGTCTTTGTGTTGGGAGGGTCGTCTTGTTGACAGGTCTCTGAGTACTGTCTGGAGTGGAGTATGGGCCGGGTTGTCTGGACTCACACAAAGCAAAGATTGGTATCTCGGGAGTTCACTTTTGTCAAAGTAGTAAAAGTGGTACAGTTGGGAGGCAAGGTAGTAGTCTTGGAAATCTAGGAAAGCTGCACCACCTAGTGTCACTGGGTTCTTCAGTACTGTCCAAGATAGTTTGTCTGCTGTGGCCCCATATGAACGAATTCAGAATGGAATTGATCATTTTGAAGAATTTTTGAGGGAGATATAAGGGAGCATGCCACATCAGGTAAAGTACCTTGGAAGGAGTATCATTTTAACCAGACTAATGCGCCCCATAGCACCCAGGGGTAGTCTGTCCCATGTCTGTGTCTTGGTCATGATCAGGTTATATAAGAGTTCAATGTTCAGAGATATATAGTCTGTGAGTGATCTAGTAACCTTCACTCCAAGGTACTTAATTAGGGATACTCTAGGGAGGGCCGGGGGGGGACATGGATGGAGGGGGGAAGTGGTCAATGGGTAAGATTTGGGATTTAGACCAATTAATTCTTAGACCCGAGTGGCTACCGATACATTTTATGGAGTGTAGAGCTGTAACAAGGGAGGGTTCTGAGTCTGCTAAGTATAGAATCATGTCGTCAGCATACATTTCTATCGTTTCTTCTAAATTCTCTATCCTTAGGCCTCGGATATTAGCGTCCAACCGGATAGAAATGGCCAATGGCTCAACTGCCAGTGCGTACAATAAGGGGGAGAGGGGGCAGCCCTGTCAAGTCCCTCTCTCTAGAGGGAATTGTTCGGATAGCCATCTGTTAACAAATACCCGTGCTCTCAGGATTGGTAAAGGAGCTGAACCCATTGAATGAAGTTGGGGTCAAATCCAAACCCCTGAGAGACATTCCCACAGGTAATTCCATTCTATGGAATCGAAGGCCTTGGCGGCGTCCAAGGCCACCATGACCCTCGTGCCGATTTCATCATGGAACCCATGTATGTTCATGAACAGGCGCCGAATATTCATGGCAGTGTTTTTCCCGGGCATAAAGCCTGTTTGGTTGGGGTGGATCAGGGGTGGATTGAGGCGGGAGGCTAGGATCTTAGGTAGGATTTTAATATCCACCTGTAATAATGAGATTGGGCGGTAGGATTCCAGGTATCTTTCACTGGCTTAGGAATTACAATAATTTGGGCCTCTCGCATAGAGGGGGGCAGGACTCCCGAGTCAAATATAGATTTGTACAGATCATGGAGTTTGGGGGTTAGGCTTTTGGAGTAGGTGGCGTAAAATTCAAGTGGCAGGCTATCTGATCCTGGGGCCTTAGATGCAGCCAGGCATGAGACAGCCGTGGAGATATCCTCCATGGAAATAGGAGCTTCCAAGAGTGCTACTTGGTCATCAGATAACCTAAGGAATCTGACTCTCGACAGGTATTCTCTGGTATCCTGTACAGTTTGAGTGACCTGAGAGATGTACAGCGTGTGGTAGAATTTCCCAAATTCCTCCGCCAACCGCTGTGGGTCAGTTATATCATTCCCACCCGGTCGGCCAGCGAAACTACCACAGGGGGGTGCAAATCTAAATGGGTCAAGTATGCAAGCAGTTTGCCTGATCTTTCTCCATATTTTGTTTACAGAAGAAAATGCGTTGCTTAGCCTTTTCGATATGTAGTTGGCGTAACTTGGCGTGTCTGAATTTTAAGGTTATTAAGCAGTGCTTGGCGAGCGGTTCCTATGGAACGACTCCTCCAATACCTGTAGGTGTTCTGTAGCTTGTTGGACAACAACTTTGGACAACCTTTTAAGTCTGTTTATGCAAGTAGACAGCAGTGAGCGAGCATGTAGTTTGAACATCTCCCACACCATCTCGTATGAAGTTGAATCCCCATTGGCCGTAAAGTAGTGCTGCAGTTCTGTAGATATGTCATCCTGATCTTTCAGGGCTGTCAGCCAAAATGAATTCAGTCTCCAAGTCGGGGCGGGGGAGGCCTTCAGCAGTTGGACCGTGATCCAACAAAGGGCATGATCCGACACAATTCTAGGTGCAAATCCCACATCCACCAGCTTTGGTATCAGGGTCAGTGACAGTAAAATAAAATCGATGCGTGACATCGTATTTTGACTGGCTGAAAAACAAGAGAAGGCTTTAGTAGCTGGGTGAATACGGGTAACTACGGTTGAATTGTATGGGGGGGAACATAGCAAGCTAATATTAAGATGGGAGAACCATTAATAGTGGTATGCAAAAATACATATCTGCCCTGTCGGTCCGTCTGGAGCAAAACTAATTCAAATGGAACCCTTTTGGCAACTAGAACGGACACCCCCCTAGAGTACAAGGTGTGGGTTGCATGATAGGCCCATCCAACCCAGGGCTTTTTCAGGGAGGATTGCAAGTGACCTGTGACATGCATTTCGACCAACGTGATAACGTCAGCACGCTGGGATTTAAGGAATGCTAAAGTGGTGGTGCGTTTGATCTTGTTACGCAAGCCTCTAACGTTCCACGTGAGGAATTTTAGGGAATTCATGGTGGATAGAGGGTTTGTGCCTTAGGATACAGTAGTATTTGGACCAGCAGAGCAGATCTAGGCGTGTTAAGCAGCATAGTAAACAATGTAAAGTGACAGGTAGTGTATGTTCAGATCATTATCTTAGTACCATTTACATATGTGAACAGTTGAAAGCAGTTTGGTATAAAAACATTCCCCATCCCACCAAGTCCATTGCCACCCCAACTTGGCACGGAGATGTTAACCCGTAACCAGGTACCAACAGAAGACATCCAATGCTGAGAACTCACTGGAGGCAGACAGCTTGATTTCCAATAACGGATACCCATGAAAAAAATTGGAAGGAAAAAACAGTCAAACAAGGGGGAGAAAAAAAGATTCACATAAACCCTTGTGGGGTGACTTCTTCTCTAAGAAGTGCATAGGGTGTAGGAGCCATAAAAGTGTAGCACTATTATGGCGTTGCATGGGGGGCCGCTTGTCAGCAAGACAGTATGAAAAAAAAAAAGTTAATGTTCAGCATATCATCTCGTGGCTACTTCACAATGGCGTTTGAGCATCAGGGCTCGTGGGGCCCTGGGTCAGTAGTATCACACTGAAGTATAGTTCGTGCTGCGGGCCCTGATTAGAGGAGGGGGGAATCCCCACAACTCTTCCCCGGCAGAAGATAGTCACAAATGTAAGACCCATAGCGGGCCGAGCCAGGAAGGTAAGGGTAAATGGTAAACAGGGAGGCAGGGAGAAATGGGGAGAGAGAAGGCAGTACTCACAGCAGGCGGTCAAAAGGACACAATCAGTCATGGCGGTCCCGTTGGTCTATCCAGGTAGATGCCAGATCTGGGTCCTCAAAGAAGTGTACTCAGCCATCGCATTCCACCCATAGTCTTGCAGGGTACAACATGGCATATTTAAAGTGTAGGGTACGGAGGCGCCGCTTAACATCGTGGAACCTGGATCATTTTCGTTGAACCTCATTAGAATAATCTGGGAAGACGGCCACATGTGTATTAGTGTAGGGAATGTTACCCTTTTCTCTGGTCAGGCGGAGAATCTTGTCCCTGTTTTTAAAGTTCAGGAACTTCGCAATCAGGGTACGAGGTGGGGTTCCTTGAGGAGGGGGACGTGTAGGGATACGATGTGCGCGTTCCACTGCAAACATCACTGAGAACGCATCTCTACTGAAGGTGGAAGTCAGTAGGTTCTCGAGGAAGATTCTGGGAGACCGATGAATCAGAGGTTACATCTGCGAAGGCGATTCTCCATATCGTCCTGCTTTGCACTAATTTGCTGCAGCTGGCGACGTACCTCATCTGTGGTGTGCTGGAGGGGATGCAAGATGTCCTCCGCTCTGCTGATTCGGGTCTCAGTCTCAGCCTCGCGTCCCGGAGCATAGACAGGTCCTGTCTAATGAGGGATACATCTATCTTCACCTCCTCAATCTTTGTGGTAAGTGTGCTTTGGCATAAAGCGATAGCATCCAGCACCTTGTTGGTGGCTGCCGCGTGTCCGATGAGGCACCGGCGCCATCTTCAGCCAGCTCCTTCTGCCGGCGGTATTTGGCGAGCTTGTCGCAGGCTTCAGAGAATTTTTCCGTCTGAGACATGGTCCTGAGACCGTCGGGAGGGTATATAGACGTGAAGAATCGGTTAGATTTAAGGCAGGATACTGTGTACAGGAGTAATGGCAAGCGGAGCTCTCACTGCATGCGTCCTACTCCATTGCTCTCCGGGCCACGCCCCCATACAGTATGTACTTACTTATGATACTGTTGCTTTAGATTGGCATCCATTGCTGGCAGGAAACTGTAGTATATTATGCCCACTTCTTGTCCAGCAGACATTTTGCTTATACTGCAGTGAAGGATGGAAAGCATGGCATTAGTTTCACTATTGATTAAAACTGGCCTTGGAAGCATAAGTCTGTAATCAGGCTGTCATTAGCATTCAATTAAGTAGTAAGTGTACTATATCAACTGCATTTTATGTGTGTTCGGTAGTAGTTTTTTGCCAGGGAGTTCCTAGGCCTAATTTCTGTTAGCTAATGCTTTACACTAATGTAACATGTCTGACTGTACTTGCATTTGTAATGTAATGTTTAATGCAGATGCATACTTTCATCATTTGTGTTTTGCAGTTTTACAACTTAAACTTAAACCTAAAAGATTTAAAAAATATGTAATTCTCAGTAAAGATTAAAACTGTTAAGCCTTCGGCCTTTGTCTTTATTGGGAAGTTGTTAGTGGTCTGCCAAGCCTTGTACTACAAACAATTTGTGAGGGCAGAGCACCCTTGGAGAAAGGTTGTTGGCCTGAAACCCGTTGGATAGAATGGAGACAGCATTTCGTAACTAGCTCATTATTAAATACTTAGATTGAAGCCCCTGTATCGCAGCCCGGTCCATGCCAAGGGAGCTGACATTTTGCCCTCTGCGTTTCTTCCGGGTTCATGGCTCCGGCGATGTGAGTGGCCGGAGCCACGATGACATCACTCCCACGCATGCACGCGGGAGTCTTCTTCCCGGCAAGGTCAGCGACTGCATGCAAAGTGATTATCTCCTAAACTGTACAGGTTTAGGAGATATTCATTTTACCTACAGGTAAGCCTATAACAAGGCCTTGTTATAGGCTTACCTGTAGGTAAAAATTACAAATGAGGGTATACAACCACTTTAAGTTACCATTTGTGCCAAACCCAAACTTCATTAATATTATTTATAAATGTTTCCACTGCCTAGAGCAGGGGTGTCAAACTCAATTTCATTGTGGGCTGCATCAGCATTATGATTGCCCTCAAAAGGGCCGGTTGTATCTGTAAGATTAGCTGTCCAGCGCATTCCTTCCACTAAAGCCCCATACACACGATGGGACTTTGTACAAACTTTCCCTTGGATTTTTGTACAAAGGGCGTTGCCCAAAAGTTTGTCTTGCATACAGACGACAGGACTTTTCCAGCCAACTTTCACCATATCACATGGTTTTTCAGCTCTTTACCACCACCCTTTGGTCAACTTGTGTATTGTTGTCTGATATTGTGTGAATCTCGCCACTTTTATTGGTGAGATTGACACCTTGCGAGACGGGTTGACACTGGTGCGGGGATCCGACTTGGATCCCCGCCAATGCCAGGCACTGTGTTTGGTATGAATCTTGAGGGGGAACTCCACGCCAAATTTTAAATAAAAAACCGGCATGGGTTCCCCTCCAGGGGCATACCAAGCCCTTAGGTCTGGTATGGATATTAAGAGGAACCCCCTACGCCGAAAAAATGGCGTGGGGATCCCCCCCAAATCCATACCAGACCCTTATCCGAGCACGCAGCCCGGCCGGTCAGGAAAGGGAGTGGGGACGAGCGAGCCCCCCCCCCGATTAGCCGTACCAGGCCGCATGCCCTCAACATGGGGGGTGGGTGCTTTGGGGGAGGGGGGCGCCCTGCGGGCCCCCCACCCCAAAGCACCTTGTCCCCATGTTGATGAGGACAAGGGCCTCTTCCCGACAACCCTGGCCGTTGGTTGTCGGGGTCTGCGGGCGGGGTGCTTATTGGAATCCGGGAACCCCCTTTAATAAGGGGGCCCCCAGATCCCGAGCCCCCCACCCTATGTGAATGAGTATGGGGTACATCGTACCCCTACCCATTCACCTAGGGAAAAAAGTGTCAATAAAAAAACACAGTACACAGGTTTTTAAAGTAATTTATTAGGCAGCTCCGGGGTCTTCTTCTGACTTCGGTGGTCTTCTTCCAACTTCGGGGGTCTTCTTCCAACTTCGGGGGTCCTCTTCCGACTTCGGGGGTTCTCTCTGGCGTTTTCTCCCGGTGTCCGCATTATCTGCCGGCTCCACCGCTATCTTTTGGCGCTCTTTTGCCAGCGGTGGTCCGGACTTCTGGATCGTCTTCTTCCCTCTTCTCTTCCAGAGATGTTGACACGACGCTCTCTCCAGCCGGAATGCTCTCTGTGCGCTCCGCAATGGACTTATATAGGTGGCGACCCCGCCCCCTATGACATCACAGTCCCGGGGCATGCTGGGACTGTTAGGTCATAAGGGGGCATGGTCATGTCATCCTAGGGGGGTGGGGTCACCGCCTATATAAGTCCGTTGCGGAGCGTACAGAGAGCATTCCGGCTGGAGAGAGCGTCGTGTCAACATCTCTGGAAGAGAAGAGGGAAGAAGACGATCCAGAAGTCCGGACCACCGCTGGCAAAAGAGCGCCAGAAGATAGCGGTGGAGCCGGCAGAAGATGCGGACACCGGGAGAAGACGCCGGAGAGACCCCCGAAGTCGCAAGAGGACCCCCGAAGTCGGAAGAAGACCCGCAAAGTCGGAAGAGGACCCCCGAAGTCGGAAGAAGACCCCGGAGCTGCCTAATAAATTACTTTAAAAATCTGTGTACTGTGTTTTTTATTGACACTTTTTTCCCTAGGTGAATGGGTAGGGGTACGATGTACCCCATACTCATTCACATAGGGTGGGGGGCCGGGATCTAGGGGCCTCCTTATTAAAGGGGGCTTCCGGATTCCGATGTACCCCCCGCCCGCAGACCCCGACAACCAACGGCCAGGGTTGTCGGGAAGAGGCCCTTGTCCTCATCAACATGGGGACAAGGTGCTTTGGGGTGGGGGGGCCCGCAGGGCGCCCCCCTCCCCCAAAGCACCCACCCCCATGTTGAGGGCATACGGCCTGGTACGGCTCAGTAGGAGGGGGGCGCTCGCTCGTCCCCACCCCCTTTCCTGACCAGCCAGGCTGTGTGCTCGGATAAGGGTCTGGTGTGGATTTTGGGGAGGACCCCCACACCGTTTTTTCGGCGTAGGGGCTTCTCCTTAAAATCCATACCAGACCGAAGGGCTTGGTATTCCCCAGAGGGGAATTCCCTCTCGCGCCCGCCGAAGTAGGAAAATGTGTTTTTCCTATTGCAGCTAGCGCGAGATGTACAGTACCCTGCCGCCGAGAACCAGCGTGATCCGATCGCGCTGGAAACATTCTCGCGGCTGCGTACTGTAGTTTGTACAAATGTCTGATGGCTTTGTGTACACACGATCGGACTTTGCTCCATCGAACTTTTGTTGCAGGAAACTTTGTCCGTTCGCACAGCCAACAAAAGTCCGCTGGAAACTGAAAAAGTCTGTCTGATGGAGTGTACACACGGTCGGATGTTGCTCCAAAACAGCTAATTTGCATGTTTGTTGTCAAAAAGTCCGATCGTGTGTACGGCCCTTTGCATTAGATGTAAAGATCCACCCCACCATCAGAAGTTGAGTCCCCCACTCTACCTTACATCACAGTGCACCCCCTTTCCTTATGCTGCTGCTGGGAAGAAGCTGGATGCCTTGCTTGAAAGCAGAACGTCTGGTCTGGAGGAGGACCAGAGGAGGGCTGGAGCTCTCCTGCAGCTTCAGGAGAGGTGCAAGGGCCACATGAAATGGCCTGGAGGGCCTGATTTGGCCCGCGGGCCTTGTGTTTGACACCTGTGGCCTAGAGTAACACTTTCTTTTATTCTAGAAACACAAGAACTCTAAACATAAACTGTTTTGAAATTGGAGAATGTGCAGACCCCATATATGCTGAGTATGCCTGAAATAGAACCACAACACAATCCTAGATAAACATGCAATGATGCATGTGTGTAAATATAGTTAAAACCTAAAAAAATATATAGTTTTAATATTATATAATTTTTTGAGTTGTTTATTGTCAGGTGTATATTTCAAATGAGTGATTTTTTTCAACGCAAGGGAAACATGAGCGAGTATCTGGAAGATTTACTTCCCTTCTTGACCAGACCATTTTTTGTTATACAGCACTGCGTAACTTTAACTGACAATTGCGCGGTCGTGTAACGCTGTACATAAATTAAATTTATATCATTTTTTTCCCCACAAATAGAGCTTTCTTTTGGTAGTATTTGATCACTGCTGTTTTTTTTTTATTTTTTTGCGCTATAAACAAAAACACTAACCATTGTTGGGAAAAAAAAAAAAATATATATATATATATATATATATATATATATATATATATTTTTTTTTTTTTTGCTTTCTGCTATAGAACATATCCAATAAAAATAAAAAACAATGACATTTCTTCATAAATTTAGGCCGATATATATTCTACTACATAATTTTGGTAAAAAACAAAAAAAAATCCCAGTAAGAGTATATTGATTGGTTATAGCATCTACAAACTATGGGATATATCCTGGAATTTTTTATTTTTTATACTAGTAATGGCGGCAATCAGCGACTTATAGTGGGACTGCAATATTGTGTGTGATGGACAATCTGACACTGAGACTTGTGGGAACCAGTGACACTAAAACAGTGATCAGTGCTAAAATTATACACTGTCACTATACTAATGATACTGGCTGCAAAGGGGTTAAAAATTTAGGGTAATGAAAGGGTTAAAAGGGTGCCTAATCAGTGTTTTTGTGTTTACTGTAATGTGCTTTCACTAAAGGATGTGCTGGATTTTATTCCCTGCTTTGCAGGGAAACAAATCCAGCTCATCCCTGCTGACACGACAGGGCTCTGCTTTGTCTACATAGGAGGAGCTCTGTCCTCTCTTCCTGTTTGCTGATCAGTGGGTGCCAGCGGACATCCATTGGCCAGCACCTGCTAATCGGCTTGTGCTGTGACCAATCACAACAAAAGTGGCGCACCAGCGGCACGCTCCCCTTACTCTGAAAAGCTGAATCACGTATATATATGTGACTGCGCAGCCAGTCTGCACTGTAGCAGTAAAGCTACAGTGGGCAGTCAGGAAGTGGTTAAAGTGGAACTGAACTCCAGAAGTGAAGGTTTTCTATTTTACTGTATATGGAATACCTAGATATGTGTATTGTACATAAGTAGTACACTGAAATTCTTACCTTTGTATCTTGAAATTCCCCTGAAAAATAGCAATGCACTTCTTGAGCCTAGGCACTCCTGTTTCTAGCTTCATATCTGCATACCTCCTAAGCCTAGAACCTGGTACAGGCAGGCAGTTTTTTTTTTCATTCAAGCCAGTGGGCTGAATAAAAAAAAAAAACTGTGGAGCTTGCGAGGAGCTCACTGTACTAACTATGCGAGTTAATACAGCGATCTCCCCGCTGAGCTATTGTGTTCTGACAAGGGGACTGCCCTCTCACCAGAACACACCAGTTAGCCTGGCAGTCTTTGTCTGCCAGCACTCATTGGATGCTGATCAGCTGCTGGTTTTCCAGCATGCCCGGTTGACAGAAGCTGGACAGTCAGCTGTACACCCTGGCCGAATGTCTGCCGGTTTCTGTTGAACCAGCGATATCAGTCAATAATCAGCCAGTGTGTACCAGCCTTAACACGTTTGTTCTGAATAGCACCCTGACATTCGCTCTGCAAGTTAAGGGCATAATATGCTAGTATGCATCATGTACTAGCACATTATGAAAGACTTATCTTAAAAAAAAAACCTCCAGCGGCACACTGTCACCACTGACAGGGCTTCAATCTTCACCCGATCTTCCTTCTGGGTTCTCGGGGTCCAGCCATTTGAATGCCTGAGCCGTAATGATACCACAATTGTGGTACAGCGCTCTAAAGGGCATACATACCTTACAACATATGTGTAAAGTACTGCATAAATTAATGGTGCTATATAAGTACCTATAATAAATACATTGAAAGTGAAGTAGTTGTTAGAATTAATTTAATGAACTGTGTAATATTCTCAATGATGTATTTGTGATTTGGTGTGGATGATAAAAATCTGGGACATGCAGCAACCCCATCCTTGTGAAAAATGTGACTGTACAGATTCTACATCCATAGTGACTAAAGCTGCGTACACAAGATCGGATTTTCTGACGGGAATAGTGTGATGACAGGCTGTTGGCGGAAAATCCGACCGTTTGTATTCTTCTTCGGACAATTGTTGTCGGATTTTCTGCGGATTTTCAAACGTGTTTGAAAAGGCTTTTTTTTCTAGTGATTTTAAGAAGAATGTTCTATTTTTTTGGGGTCAAGTTACCACAACACCATTATTCCACAGTTTTTAAGATCAAAGATACAACTATGTTGGTGTCCTTTGTTAATTTTACATTGTATTTTTTAAATGTACCTGCCTACTCCCAAACTATCATTTTAAGTAAAACACATAGCCAAGTATTTTTCAAATAATTATTTTTTTTCATTTAATAGGGATCACAAGAAGGTCCTATAAAAATCAAGAGGAAGGCGGCGATGGAGAAACTGTTGGAATTGTGCCTTTGTACCCCAGGGCAGACCTCAATTATGTGAAGAGCAAAATTGGGAACCTGAGGAGTACATTTAAAGGGAGCACAAGAATGTCCTGGACTCCGAGAGATCGGGAGCAGCAGCAGATGACTGGTATGTCCCCAGGCTGTGGTATTACACAGCCTGCGGTTTTTGACAGACCAGACTGAACCCAGGCCATCGCTGTCAATGCTCCCTTCCACATCGGTTGAGGTCAATTTTTTTATTGTGCATTATTCCAAAAATAAGCTAAAATAAATTAGACATGTTATCTGCCATCAAAATCCAAATTCAATAACTTAAACAAAAAGTGCATTCTCTGCATACAAAAATAAATAAAGTATAACAACTAAAATCATAATTTAAAAACCCAAACAAAAAAAAAATTGTATGGCTGAAAATCTCCAGCCCTGTGGGCTTTTTGGGGGTCTTGGGGCTGGAACTGCCAATGTCCTCCATGCTGCTGTGGTGGGTGGGGCTGCTGTGGTGGATGGGGTTGCTGTGGAGGTGGGGCATCCAAATCTGAGATATGCGTTTTTTCAGAAATTTGCCCTCCCCCCCCCTTGTTGAGGAGCTGCAGAATTGGTTCCTTGCACATCCTCCTTTGGTCCACATTCATATCTCTTAACTTATTAGCTGTCAGACAGCCAAATGCCTCAGCTGCATCTGGGGCCGTACTGATGACAGTTGTTGCATGGCTGAGGAAGGCAGCTGTGGCCTCGTCTAGGCTCCTGCTCTTCCTGGGCCTTTTAGCAGGAGGGTGTAGGGGAGGGATCTGGGACTCTGTGTGGCTGCTGGCCACTGGCTCCTCAAAACTTCCACTTTCCTGTGTATCAAAATGGGTCATAATTAGTATTTTTTTTTGGTCATCAGTCCCACGGTTTTGAGCTCATGACTGCAAATTGAATGTGGAGAAATAGAAAAGACTATCATTCTGACCCCAGCATTTTTCCTTTTTGTCCCAGTCATTTTTGGCCACTACTGTCTATTGATGTGGAAACCACTTTGTTAAGGCAGAAATTTTGGAACAATAATGTCTAGTTATCATCATTCTATTTTTGGATTCAGGTTCCCAATTTTGCTCTTCACAAAATTGATGTCTGCCCTGGGGTACAGAGGCTTCACTAATTCCAGAAGTTTCTCCACCGCTGCCTTCCTCTTGATTTTATTAGAGTAACCCCTACTCTTCACCTTCCACAGACAGGGCAGCTCCCAGTACTGATCGATAAATTGAAGCAAAAAGTTGGGCACAGTGAAATTATCTACCATGATCAATTATTTATCTGATGCCTGCAAGACAGAACACAAGACAAACCATAATGTCAGGCTTAACTCATAATCTGGTCCAAATATAGGCCTCAATCTAAGCAGTATAAGCCCACTAATCACCGATGCCCCAATTTACAATTGTACCTTCGTTTTATAGCTTCTTTTACGTCGTGTTAGCGATGGCGAACGTTCGTCCTCCACTCCCAGATCGTTCCTACGGCTGTTCCATGGCTTTATATACACTGCGCATGCGTGAAGCTCCGTGAAGCTCCGTGAAGCTCCGCCCCTGTCCTTCTTTCTAGTGTATTCCCCGCCTCTTCTCTTTCGGGGAAGTGAGAGAGCAAATGGTGGTGAGACAGCAGGTGTGTGGTGAGAGCAGCAATGATAAAAACCCGGAGAAAGCGACTTCCAGATCCAGGAGGAGCTATAAGTCCACAAATATGTCCTTTGAAGAAATGGTGGAGATGGTGGACATCTTAGTGAGGACAGACTATGATGGGAAGCATGGACCTTACAGAAACCCAAATGCCAGAAAGGCCAAGATCATGGCTAAAGTTGTGAGAAGTCTGCACAGGAATTTTGGGGTACTACAAAACAAGGATCGGTTGAGAAAATACTGGCCAGACCTTAAATTGAGAAAGGAAGATCAGTATAGAAAGATCAGGAAAGTGCTGCGAAAAAGTAAGTATTTGTCCAGTGTTCCTATTATTACTTTCATGCTGGTCCATGTTCTTTACTGTTCTGTTACAGTTTAAAATGCCAAGTTTTATTTTCGTGGACACAGGAATCTTTCGCGGGACATAAAACATCGTTTTGATCGACCACTAATACTTAGTTATTGGGAGAGGCCTGTTAAATTGCACACATTTGTTATGGCCTATTTTGATGCAACATAAGTTCATTAGATTGTTGTCTAGATGTGTTCGTAACTAATGAAATGTCAATTTTATTCAGTGTCAGTAGAGGACACTCAGCAGCTGTTACACAGCTGGACGCAGGAGCACCAGCGTGGGACACCATAACACCCTTGTTATGGTGTCCCACGCAGGTGCTCCAGTGGATACTAGGGGTATCTCCATGTGTGAAACTTGCACAAAACAGATAAGTATTCCTGCTTTGGAAAGGGAAAAAAATCACGTATTCGGCTTGGATCTCTGCCAAAACAGACAATTGAAAGACACTTCAAAACTGTCAGGGCTGGGCTCTACCCTTCCTTCTCTGAGCTGGCCGCTCAGCTGTCGGCTAATTGTCAGCTCCCATCTCTCTCCACAGTTACTCAGCTGTTGATGATCCTGCTCGTCAGTCCTGCCTACTTAAGCCGTCCAGTCCAGAGGAGCTCTGCCTTCACCTTGGTCACATCACAAGAAACTATCTCCTGCGTTCCTGTTTAAAGACTGGCTTTGCTTACATCCCTTCTGTCTCCAGATCTTGCTTGCTGTTCCACTACATTGATCCCTGACTTCTGGCTTGGCTGACTATCCGTTCCGGTTACTGAACTTTGGCTATGTTTTGACTACGTTTGTTCTTTTTACTTTTATTATTAAACAAGTGTGATTTAACTGTACTTCTGTCTCAGCCTGATTTCATGGTTTCTGACAAAAACAATGTTTCATATTACTATTTCTAGCCTAACATATCTGTCTGCTAAGTATACCTTTTTTTTATTCACATAGGGGAGAAAAGAAGAGGAACATCTGAGCTGTGTGTGGAAACAAGTAACCAAGCACCTCCTGAAGATCCAGAAATTCAACTCACCAGACACCCTGAAGAAGATGTTGATGCTAATGTGCAGAAAGTACTGTGTGAAGTTCTTGAAACTGTGTCGACCACAGGTCAGTGTCTGAGACCACAGCTTCAAGTAATAGATGGATGCTTGCATATTTCTAATACAGGGTGTGTTTTATATTTTTTAGGTGATGTGGATGTTGTGGAAGACAAAACTCACTTCAGCAGTACAAGTGCACAAATACTTATCAGTGAGCTCTTGGTTTGCAATAGGGAATTGGAGAAAATGAAAGAAAACACCCATGATCTCCAAAACAGAGTTATTAACATCATCGATATTTTAGCTAAAATTTAAAAAGCAAACATGTTTTTTTTTTTTGTTCTGTTGTCCATGTGTTTGTACAGTTTGAAATTTGTACAGTTTGTACAGTTTGAAATTGACTAACCTTTGCACATTTTTGTAATAGTTGCAACTGTTATATTTGAATGTATGATTTTTAGCAAAAGATTGACATATGAACCTGCAACTCCATGACTTGTCATTATCTTTTTTGTTGCCTACATCATGTTAAACAGGATCAAACTGATGCATTTCAGCACTTGCAGCCTTCCTCAGATGAGTGATTATGCTTTAGATGAAACACATCAGCTTGTTTCCTATTTACATTTTTTGGGAGAAAAAGAGGAATCATCGAGTTGCCAGCTCCTATTTTAACACTGCCCTAAGTAATGTTAATTGTAATCTTTATGTGTTTTTAAAAATCGCAAAGCCAAAATTTGAAGATGCACACAAATTGTGCCCTAAGATCCTTTTTTTCCCTCATGATCCCATGCCTAAAATGTGTGTCTTTCCCTACATCTTTTTTTTATTTTTTTTACTCCTTTATTTTTATGATTTTTACAAAAACATATACCACTGATCGAGAGGCACTTCGAACCGTATACATACTATTATAACATCTTTACAATGTTGTGTATAAATTCACACTTAAATAACCTTCAATACATTATTATTCACCCTTCGTATTTACTTCCTTTAAAGAGGGGAAAAAAGAACATTTAGAAGACACACAACTACTACCAGTACCTCAGCTCCCTCTCCTCTGTGGTTCTCTAACCTTTTGTGACCCCTCTATCCTTTTATAACCCCTCCCTCCCCTCTCCTCCCTCCTAATCTCCCTTATGATAAAGTGCAAACTGTCCCTTCCATACACCATGTCTATTTAAATAACAGTGTTCTTATTTCTCTCTTCTCACTCTTATTTGCCACTTCCCTCCATCCTCTCCACTCCCCCCTTATTTTCCCGATAATACCCACCTAGTCTTTGAGTATGATCTCCTCTCCCTAATTATTCCCTTTAAGGGGGACATCCCATTTTAGCAACCAGGGCTTCCACATCATTAAGAATTTGTCCAGGTTCCTCCGTCTAACAAATACCACTTTTTCCCTCCATACTGTAGCAGCCATCACTTTATTCTATTCTTCTGATGTCGGGGGTCTCACTGATTGCCAGTTCTGAGCTATTATCTTTCATGCTTGGAATAAACAACTTATTACTGCAATTTTACTATTTTTGGGCACAGTATTTTCCTCTATATTCCCCAACAGACATATAGCACCATTCAGATCTATCTTAAGCCCAAAGGTACAATTAATATCCTCCAATATCTCTGTCCAGTACCTGAATAGTTTTGGGCACCTCCACATCATGTGAATCAAATCCCCTATTCCTTGACACCTTGGGCATTTGTCGTCAGCTCTATATCCGTACCGAAAAAACTTCTTTGGAGTGTAATAAACTCTATGTAGCAAAAAAAAAAAAAGAATAAAAATAATAGAAATAAAAAATCATAAAATACTCTCTGTGTTATGAATATGAACCATTCACAATAAAGTGCAAAGTGCTAAAAAGTAAATCTGAAATATGTAAAAATAGAAATTCATGAACAATAATTAACAGTGATGATCCCAACGTCAGATAATCAAGTGACGTGCTGAATATTTAAAGGAGCTAATTTAATAAATAAACAGTATCCCCATGTGAGTCCAAGGCAAAACACTTCAAGTGAATAAATAACAAGAATTAATGTGTAAAAAGTAAATTAGAAAAAATTAATGAGTAGTATAAAAATGGTGATCCATCACAGCTTGGATCATCACAGCCTAGCCTGCACATCTCCGGCTTGTGAGCGCGCACTCCCATCATCTGACGCGCGCCCTGCGGGTTGGCCACGTGACCCAGCCCTTCATCTGACAGTTGCCAGACTGCTGGCGGTTGCGAGGACGAGCTGAGAATGCTGAGGGCGTCGCCATGTGGCTGATGAGGACTGCAGCAGTTTTTTAGAGACCATCTCACAGTTTCTTTTTTGAATTGTTGTACACTCTTAAAGACTTCCGTGGAGAGGGTGAGGATTACGGCACCCATCCGAAGGGCTATCCATCATAAGGGGACACCGCTGCTGGATCTCAGGTAACACGCCTGTTACCCCTGCAGGGGTTAGGCGCTCTGGTGAATGTGGGCACGAGTGGGAGTTGCGGATGAAGGCGGGGAGCACTGAAGAATCATCACATTATTATTAATTTTGAGTTTTATGTATGGATATTTTTCACAGACTATATATTTTTTTCAGTATATAGTCACATATATACGCACATCCAGTTGGACTTTTGAATCACCATTTTTATACTACTCATTAATTTTTTCTAATTTACTTTTTACACATTAATTTTTGTTATTTATTCACTTGAAGTGTTTTGCCTTGGACTCACATGGGAATACAGTTTATTTATTAAATTAGCTCCTTTAAATATTCAACACGTCACTTGATTATCTGACGTTGGGATCATCACTGTTAAATATTGTTCATGAATTTCTATTTTTACATATTTCAGATTTACTTTTTAGCACTTTGCACTTTATTGTGAATGGTTCATATTCATAACACAGAGAGTATTTTATGATTTTTTATTTCTATTATTTTTATTCTTATTTTTATTTACTTATCATTTACTTTTTATTCACTATCACTTTTGAACAGCGCCAATTCCCCTGAAATAAAATCTCTTTGTCTTTTGAACCTCACTGAGGTGATGTTCTTTGCTGGGGGGGCCGCAGTTCCTTTCTCCTAAGCGCGGAAATTTGTTTTTTTATATTATCCTTCTCCATTGTTCTCCTGTTATTTTTTCCCCCAGGTCCTCTTCCCATCCCTTCTTATTTTTAGCCAGTCTTTCCCCGTTAATGGTTTTACTACATATCTGTTCATATATCTCTGATATTAAGCCTTTGGAGGATCCTGTCATAGCTATTTTTTGTATAAGAGGTACTTTACACCATTCCACCCTTTGTGTTTTAAAGTGGGCATTCAATGCGTGTCTAATTTGAAGATACCGGTAGAATGATTGGTTTGGGATACCGTACTCACCCCTCAACTCCTCAAATGATTTCAACATACTCCCTTCATATAGTTGCACGAGTTTTCTGATACCACAAACCTCCCACTCATTTATTTTACCCAAGGGGATCAAATCTGGAAATTGCTTGTTGTCCCAAATTGGGGTATATTCTGTTAACCCCCTGTATCCCATTGCTACCCTGGCTACCTGCCATACTTTTGTTATTAGTTTTAATGTGGGGCATCCAGCGAGTAGGGAGTCCGCTTCCAGAGATTCCACCAAACTGCTATGCAAGGCTCCCTGCAGCATCATTCGTGCATTTTTATTACTCTCCCCTGGTATATTACATCCCCTGAGATGCTGCAGCTGGGCAGCCAAAAAATAACTGCGCGGGTGTGGAACTGCTGCTCCTCCCTCTTTTATTGGTAGCTGCAGTATCTGTAAGCTAATACAAGCCTGCCCCTTCTTCTGGATTAGTTCCCGGAACATTGTTTCAATTTTCTTGAACCATCTCATTCCAATCCAAACTGGAAAATTATGTAACTGATACAAGAGTTGGGGCATCCAAATCATTTTAATGAAGTTAATTCCTCCAGCTGCTGACAGAGGAAGATGGCTCCAGATATCACACTTACGCTTAAATTTAAGCAGAAGGGGAGCAAGATTATCCTCAATTTACTGATCTGGGTCCCTTGTTAACCATACTCCTAAATACTTCATCCTGTCTACCACCCTTAGTTGCCCGACTGAGGATGGTAAGAGGTCTATTGTGTCTACAGGCATCAGGTCCGATTTCTCCCAGTTAATTAGCAGACCTGAGAGCTTCCCAAACTCCTCCACTATGTTCATAGCCCCCGCCAGGGATGAGTCTATATCTCCGAGGAAGAACAAAATGTCATCTGCATATAATGCAATCCTTTCTTCTCCCATCTCTCTTTTAATTCCCTGTATCCCCCTTGCAGATCTAATCTCGATTGCTAGTGGCTCTATTGCTAAAGCAAACAATATAGGTGACAGGGGACATCCCTGCCATTTCCCCCTCTCCAGCTGTATCGGATCAGAGTATGTATGTATGTCTTTCCCTACATCTAGTTTGCTAAAGCCCCAAAACACACAGTGTTTCAGCATGTGCAATCTCCCATCACAGGGTATAAATGTACACGTTTTGGGGGTGCAACCCCTTCCTCATAACTAAAATAGGTGAGTGGAAGGGGGTGCACCCCCAAAACACATCCATTGATACCCTGTGATGGGAGATAGCACATGTTAGCAATGGACACGTTTAGGGCGTGCAACCCCTTCCTCTCACCTACTTTAGTTATGAGGAAGGGGTTGCACCCCCAAAACGCATCCATTAATACCCCGTGATGGGAGATAGCACATGTTGACACACTGTGTTTTGGGGCTTTAGAAACTAACCTGTTTGTACCTACACACATTTTAGGCAGGGGATCATAAGGGACATTTAACAGTTATGCCTCTACGTGTACGTGGCTTCAAATTTTGGCTTTTAGAGAGGTGAGATCACCCCATCTGAGGAGGACAACATCAACACAGTCTTGGGGTACTAATGTCTCATATGACCTTCACTTTACCAAAATCGAACGTTGTAAATTCCTGTGTTGGGGATGTGTATCTTATGTTTTCAAACATGCCTGTTTAGCCCCAAAAAAAGGAAAAATAATGGCAAACATATATGTTTAGACATTAAGATGTTAGTTTGTTCTAAAACCTTAAAACGCACATGTGAATGTGCTTTGGATAAAATGTTTTTTACTAAACAATGTGTGGCTTATCATTTCAATGCTCAATACCAGTGTATTTGTTAAGTTTGTGTAGTTACAGTGACAATGTGCTCTAAAATATGGCCAACTCAGGCAATTTTATGGCCTCAAAGAAATTAAAGGAGTTGAAAAGGCATACTGTTTTTGAACTTCATGCATTAGATACATCAATAACAAAGACATAAGGTATGTTTGCACTAATGTATAAAATGGCCAAAATAAAGGCCATTTGAGAACCTATTATACAGATAAGAAACACAGACAACAGTAGTTCAAATGAAATATGAGTTTATGATAAAATACAATTCTTTTTCTGGATCAGCTACAGTTTGCTGCCAAGCCACTGCCCCTCTACCCACAAAATAATCCATATATTTTTGCTGGATATCTCAGGCATTTTGGGAGGGCAACCCAGCACGGTCAGGTTTGAGAGCCGTCATCATGGACACCGATGAACGAGCTGCAGCCTCTTCAGCTGAGCCTGACGCTGCGGGGTCCACATCAGTTGGCACTGAGGAAAGGTAGCTGCTAGCATTCCTCTGTAAAAAATTGTGGAGGATACAACAGCACAATACAACATGGTGGATTTTATATTGTGCCAGGTTGATAGGTGTTAAAAACAGCCTGAAGCTACTGGAGAGGATGCCAAAGGCATTTTCAACCACCCTTCTGGCACGAGAGAGACTGTAATTAAATATTCTCTGCTCTGGGGTGAGGTTCCTCATAGGAAAGGGCTTCATAAGATGTTCCCCAAGAGCAAAGGCCTCATCTGCCACAAAAACAAAATTGAGTCTCTCAACATTGTCCTGAGCAGGTGGCAAATTTAGGATGCCATTCTGGAGCCGATGGTAGAACTCAGTCTGCATTATGACACCTCCATCCGAGTTGCGGCTGTTCTTTCCAACATCCAAAAGAAGGAACTCATATGTTGCAGACACTACAGTTAGCAGTATTATGCTGCAAAACCCTTGTAGTTAAAGTAATATGAGCTTGAGTTGGGTGGTTGGACAATCCTGACATGTTTCCCATCAATAGCACCACAGTTGGGAAAATCCCACTGATGCTGGAACTGGCCTGCAACATCCTGTCATTGGTGTGGGTTGGAAGGAAACTGTGGAGTCAAAAAAGAAAGAAGAAATTATTACTTCTGCACATAACATTGCAAGCAGATTTGACACAAACATTCTTGGCCAACATAAGTATAAAATTGAAATGACAAATGTGTAAGCTCAACTTATCAGATTCCTCACCCTCTCTGGTGGCCCATTATAAAAAATTTATGGTGGGGGAGGCAATGAGTAGATGTTTTGGACAGGTAACCCTCTCCACTTCCATGAGAGCTGAATGCATAAATAATGTGTGATACTTTGGCCAGCCCCTCCTTACTTACACTATTGGCAGCCCAGTGGACAGGTAAGAAGTGTCCTAATCTAAAAATAGGGATACACACTGTCCAAATTGAAGCACATTTTGCCATTCATAAATTACCTATCAAGATAATAGGAGACAAAAACTTTCTATGTTACAATTTGAAGGTAATCAGGCAGGCCCTTGCACTACATGCTTTGGTGAATTCATCCAGAAATATGACCACAAAAGAGGTATAGTGTGTATGAGTTTTGCAAAGTCAGAACATTTGGACACATTTTAGGGGGTGTAAGGGTAAGCACAAAAATGTAGTTGACAAAATACATTGTTATGTTACTAGGCTAGGTGTGTATTGGCCCAGGATAGCATGCTGGGGAGGTTAGTGAAGGAAAATATGCATGAAGGACAAAAAAGGAGCATAAAAAGCTTACAGCGTGCATGAGGACAAAGAGGACATTCACAGCATATTACAATAATGGTAATTATGGAATCAAGAAATTAATACAATACATTAGCAAACATTGTCTGGTTGCCCCGGAGGCTTCAAAGCGATTTGGGTGGGAGAAGCCTCTACCCCTGTCCCCCTGGCCCTAAGCTTGATGGTCTTTCCTGCTGCCTGGACCAATACTTTGGCTGTGCTGACCATATTGCTGCCAGTAATGGCCCATGACATTATGGACCATGTTTCTTCCTGCTGTTTGGACTAATACTTTGGCTGTGTTGACCATATATCTGCCTGCTGCCTCTACTGACTTTGGACAGTATTTCTGCCGGGACACCTCTGCCTGCTACCTGGACCTGTGCTTTGGCTGTGCTCTGGCTGTGCTGACAGTATCTCTGCCTGTACGAACCATGGACAGTATTCCTGCCTCCTGCCTGGATGATTGCTTTTCCTGTCGCTGACCTCATTGTTGCCTGCTGCCTGGACCGATGCTCTCCTCTGTGGACCACTGCACTTCTAAAACCACAGGTAATCTTTTGTTATTTGGTATGTACCTGCTATGTGTTAGAAATATGAAGGGCCTTCAAAAATGTGATCGGTAGTCAGAAAATGATATGTGTAATTAATGCTGCTAGAATGCCTGGAGGTGCTACTTGGATTTTGGGCCTCTGTATGTGGCCAGGCTGTGTAAAAGTCTCAAACATGTGGTATCGCCATACTCAGGAGGAGAAGCATAATGTAATTTGGGGTGTCATTTTTGCTATGTACATGCTATGCGTTATAAATATCTTATAAAGAGACAACTTTGTGTAAAAAAAAATGCATTTTCATTTTTTTTCCACATTTTCCAAAAACTTCTGGAAAAAAATGAACCATTCAAAAGACTCATTATGCCTCATAGATTATACCTTGGGGTGTTTTCTTTCCAAAATGGGGTAATTTTTTGGACAATTTCATTGTCCTGGTGCTCCAGGGCCTTCAAAAATGTAATAGGTGGTTGAGAAATGAGATGTGCAATTTATGCTTGTAGAACGCCTGAAAGTGCTACTTCAATGTTGAGCCTTTGTATGTGGCCAGGCAGTGTAAAAGTCTCATACATGTGGTATCGCCATATTCAGGAGGAGTAGAGGAATGCATTTTGGGGTGTCATTTTTGCTATGTACATGCTATGCGTTATAAATATCTTATAAAGAGACAACTTTGTGTAAAAAAAAATGCATTTTCATTTTTTTTCCACATTTTCCAAAAACTTCTGGAAAAAAATGAACCATTCAAAAGACTCATTATGCCTCACAGATTATACGTTGGGGTGTGTGCCTTTCAAAATGGGTTCATTTTGTGGATAATTCCATTGTTCTGGCGCTCCAAGGCCTTCAAAAATGTAATAGGTGGTTGAGAAAGGATATGTGCAATTTATGCTTGTAAAACGCATGAAAGTGCTACTTCAATGTTGGCCCTTTGTATGTGGCCAAGCTGTGTAAAAGTCTCACACATGTGGTATCGCTATACTCAGGAGGAGTAGCAGAATGTATTTTGGGGTGTAGTTGCAATTATGCATATGCTGTGTGAGAGAAATAACCTGTTAATATGACCAGTTTGTGTAAAAAAAAAAAAAAAAAATCCTAATTTTCCCAAGAATTGTGGGAAAAAATTACAACTTCAAAAAACTCACCATGCCTCTTAGTAAATACATTGGACTGTCTACTTTCCAAAAAGGGATCATTTGGGGGGTATTTGTACTTTCCTGGCTTGTTAGTGTCTCAAGAAATGAGATAGGCCTTCAAGTGAGATAGTACATCAGGTGTGATCAATTTTCAGTGATTGGCACCATAGTTTGTAGACTATAACTTTCACAAAGACCAAATAATATACACTGATTTGGGTTATTTTTACCAAAGATATGTAGCAGTATAAATTTTGGCACAAATTTATGAAGAAAAATGACTTATTTGCAAAATTTTACAATAGAAACTAAAAAAAAGTATGTTTTTTTCAAAATTTTCGCTGTTTTTTGCTTATATTGCAAAAAATAAAAAACCCAGTGGTGATTAAATACCACCAAAAGAAAGCTCTATTTGTGAGAAGAAAATGATAAACATTTTGTTTGGATACAGTGTAGCATGACTGAGTAATTGTCATTCAATACCAGGCATAAGTGCCTGGTATTGAAGTGGTTAAACACTTTGTAATGGCACTTCCACACCCGCTGAGAGGAGGGGAAGATCTGACAGCAATAGAGCGATTATGCGATACGGAAACAGCACGGGGGGTATATCACGGATCTACAGAATCCTAGTAGAGGGAAGGGAGTTTGAAGTTCCAACATTTTTAAAAAAATGGGAGAGGGAAATTGGACTACGGGGGGAGAATCAGGAGACAGGAAAAATGTTGTGATTGGTACACGGATCCTCAGTCAATAATAGAATAATAGAAATGAATTATAAATTCTTAACAAGGTGGTATAGGACCCCAGACATGGTAGGAAAATTCCAGAAGGGGCAAGCAATGGAATGTTGGAGAGGGTGTAAACAGATAGGATCTATGGCCCATATCTGGTGGAGTTGTCTTAAGATCAAAACATATTGGAGGGAAATACTGAGGGTCATCAGGAAGATTACCAGTGTCGAGTTACCTGAAGATCCTTGGATTTGTTTATTCCACTGAGCCGTTATTCCAGTGAAAGAATACAGGAATTCGATACTGATACATCTAATAGATGCAGCCAAGAGTCTTATTCCGAAAAATTTGAAAGTAGTGGAAAGCCCAAAAATAAGTGAATGGTTTGACAGAATAGATGAAGTTTGTAGTATGGAAGGACTCAGATTCTCTGAAGAAGGTGGGAGAGAGAGGTTCAACAACAATAAATGGGAAAAATGGAAATTGTTCAAACGGACCAAAGAATATAGTGAGGTAAAAAGGGTCTAGGAGTAGGGGGAAAGGGGGTATGGGTGGGAGGGGGGAAAGGGTGGGTTAATGTTAGGAGAGGGAAGGGTAAGGAAGAAGGAGTGTTTTTATTATAACGAAGTATGTATTATTACTCCTGTTGTGAATAAGGGAGTAGAAAAGATGTTTTTTTTTCCTTAGTTTTCCCTACTCTTGTTTTTTTGTATATGAAAGCTTTAAAAAATAAGGATTAAACAAAAAAAAAGGCTAAAACCTACCCGAATATAGTCCTTCTGCAGGACTTAAATAATGGCAGAACAGGTCTCTGGAATAATGAGTTCCAGAGCCTGGGGGGAGATCCCAGTCTTAAACTTGAGGTCCTGGAGACTTCTCTACGTTGCCAAGTACCGCAAGGTGGCTATGAGCCTTTGCTCGGGAGTAATGGCAAGCCGCATGCATGTGTCCTGCTTCTTAATATAGGGGGTCAACAATGCCAAGAGCCGGTGAAAGCAGGGGTTCGTCATCTGGAGATAATTCCTAAAATCATCAGGATTATTCTCCTGGAGCTCCCACAGCAAAGGCATATGACAGAAATGGTCACGATTAACCGCTTCCCGACTGCCTCACGCAGATATACTGCGGCAGAAGGGCACATACAGGCAGATTACCGTACCTGTACGTTGCCCTTTACAAGGCGGCTTGTTCCGTGAGCGTGATCGTGGGTCCCCGCAATCGTCTCACAGTGAGGAAGAATGGGGAAATGCTAATGTAAACAAGCATTTCCCCATTCTGCCTAATGACACTGACCCTGATCACCGCTCCTTGTAATCGGGAGCGGTGATCAGTGTCGTGTCACACACAGCCCCTCCCCCCCCCACAGTTAGAATCACTCCCTAGGACACACTTAACCCCTACAGCGCCACCTAGTGGTTAACCCCTTCACTGCCAGCCACATTTACACAGTAATCAATGCATTTTTAATCGCACTGATCGCTGTATAAATGTGAATGGTCCCAAAATAGCGCCAAAGGTGTCCGATCTGTCCGCCATAATGTCGCAGTCACGATAAAAATCACTGATCGCTGCCATTACTAGTAAAAAAATATATATTAATAAAAATGCCATAAAACTATCCCCTATTTTGTAGACGCTATAACTTTTGCGCAAACCAATCAATAAACGCTTATTGCGATTTTTTTTACCAAAAATATGTAGAAAAATACGTATCGGCCTAAACTGAGGAAAAATAATGTTTTTATATTTTTTTGGGGGATATTTATTATAGCAAAAAGTAAAAAATAATGTGTTTTTTTTTCAAAATTGTCGCTATTTTTTTGTTTATAGCGCAAAAAATAAAAAACCGCAGAGAAGATCAAATACCACCAAAAGAAAGCTCTATTTGTGGGGAAAAAAAAGGACGTCAATTTTGTATGGGAGCCATGTTGCACACCGGCGCAATTGTCAGTTAAAGCGACGCAGTGCTGAATCGCAAAAAGTGCTCTGGTCTTTGGCCAGCCAAATGGTCCAGGGCTTAAGTGGTTAAGCAACCAATTCTTGGTCCAAGAACGCCTACTTCTCCTCCTGTTCCTGGACTGGACTTGGGTCAAAGCAATAACTCCAAGCCCAATGATAGCACGTTCTCTCCTCCAATAACGCAACATGGCTGGTTGACGAACGGCCGTTCAGAAACGAACTGACAAGCACGAACTGGAAAGCGCGAATCAACACACACCAAACATCTGCTAACATGAAATTAGCAGAAGGAGCCCAAAGGGTGGTGCATGACAATTGAACTTACTCTTTATCGGCTCGTAGTATGTCTAGTACGTCATTACGTTCGGTTCGTTGGCCAACAATTGTGTGCCGTTTGTATGCAAGACAAGTTTTGGGCCAACACCCTTTGGACAAAAGTTTTGTCGGCAGAAAATCTGATCGTGTGTACGAGGCTTATATGTAATTGTTGTAAATTGTTCATCCTATTTAGGAAATCAGTTGTAACTTGCAGGAAACTAGCAGTATTTGTGGCTAATAGCTTTAATACTTTTTTTTACAAAACCTGAGATTTGTTTAGTAAGTGTATTCATACCTGTTATGATGGATCCTTCTGAATTTCCCAATTTGTGGACCTTGGGCTGCATGTAGAAGAAACACATTTCTAGATTATCTGGAATTGCATTGATAAATTCTGAATGTAAATGGGTTGGTAGTATTTTTATGAGACCTTTTATTTGTTGAGTAAAATGCTGGATTGGATAATAATCCCGTTTTATTTTAAACATTTTTATTGGTTGATATACATACACATATGAATACAAACATGTTTTCTGAGATTTAGTTCTGTGAGTAAAGTAAACATAGTAAGTTTTCCATATACAATATTATCTGTTACACAACGATCAGGTTTATTATTTCTGCTCCTGTATACCAGAGCAGTATGGGAAGATTGCAGTTATCATTATTATTATTATTATACAGGATTTATATAGCGCCAACATTCTGTGCAGCGCTTTACAATGTAGAGGGGGGACAGCACAATTACAATACAGAAGGGACAGGAGGTTCTACCATACATGATTCCTGACCATCCGCTCAACAGATGTACTCTAATGAACTTATCTCTGAAATCAACTCTAATGCCGCGTACACACGGTCGGACTTTTCAGCTACAAAAGTCCAACGGACGCTGACGGACTAAAGCTGGCTGGTAATCCGATCGTGTGTGGGCTTCTCCGGACTTTCAACGTACTTTTTTAGCCTCAAATCCGACGGACTTTAGATTTGAAACATGCTTCAAATCTTTACGTCGTAACTACGACGGACCCCGAAGTCCGCTCGTCTGTATGCTAGTCCTACGGACAAAAAAACGACGCATGCTCATAAGCAAAAACTAAACGGAAGCACTCGGTCTAGTAAAACTAGTGTTCGTATTGTAGGTAGCACATTCATCACGCTGCAAAATCTGTGATCGTTGAATGCAGCGCATTTTATTTCTTCTTTACGAATGCTCTAAAGAACGAAGGTGTTTTGCTGTTCATATTCAGAGTTCTCCCAAACTGATTTCTGGATTCTTTTTCTCTTTTTGATCTCATGAATGATATAGTATGCTTTTTAAAAACAATGTTTCCATACTAATAATACTTTTTACCTTTTATTTATTTTTTTTTTTAGGTTTGTAAAGTTACCACAAAGAACCCATTATTCTAGTTTTGTTTTTCTAGTGCTTATTTTTTAGTTTTTAGATAAAGTTAACCCAAAGCACCGTTTTTGGTTATGTAGATTTTTTTATTTTCAAGACTTACCACTTGAACATTATTAACATTAGTAATGTATTTTTGGTGTGTTTTTTCAAACTCAATGAAATTGTTGTCCCTTGTTAATTTAACATTGTGTGTAAAATCAATGATTTAAAAGAAAACACATAGTCTTTTGCTAAACTCAAAAAAGATCCATTTGTTCATGGTCAAAATAAAATAAAGAGGAAGTCAACGCTGGAAAAAGTCGGTGTACAAGAAAATTGGGATCTTGAGGAGTCCATATAAGAGGGAGCACAATCTGGTCCAAGAATCCCAGAGATCAACAGCACCAGCAGATGATCTAGATGTCCCCAGACTGTGGTCCTACAACAGCCTGCGTCTTCTGTCAGACCAGACTGAACCCAGGTCATCACTTTCTTCTCTTCCCTGCAGCCTTTCCTCCACGCTGCCCTGCAGCCTTCCCTGTAGCCTTCTTTGGAGGCTGTGGCTGTGGTGTTTCAGTTGTGGCAGGAGGAGGAGGAGGAGGAGGAGGGGGGGCTGCCTCATGTAGTTGTGTGTTTCGGGTTAGCGTGCCCTGCAGCCCCTTCTGGATAGTTTCCCCAAATAGGCGCTCGCAAATGAGACGCTGCTCCCAATCCATTTGAAGAAGCCTGCTGGCTAAGTAGCAGCCATAGGACTCTTCTGCTTCGGGGGGGCTTCTCAAAAAACGGGTGGCCTCTTGCATGAGGCGCAGGGATGCCTCCTGTGTGACCGTCCCCTTCCTGGCCCTTTTTTTGGGAAGGTGGAGGGGAAGCACTTGTGATTGGGTCATGCTCCTACTGGGCCCAGCCACCTCACTTGGCCCAGCCACCTCACTTGGCCCAGCCACCTCACTGGGACCAGCCACCTCACTGGGACCAGCCACCTCCTGCCTGACACTGGGCCCAGCCTCCTCCAGGATGATGGAGAATCCGCCCTCCTCCAGGCTGTCCATGGGCCCGGTCTCCTCCTGCCTGCCACTTTCCACACATTCCTCCTGGATGTACTCATCCTGTGTATAAAAAAAGGACATAGTTTTATTTATGTATTTGGGGTTCATCAATGACACACAATTTGCTTCTCATGACTAGCAAATTCAATGTGAATACATCTCTTTAATAAAAGAGTCTAATCAGACACCCTAATTTTTTATAGCAGGTGCCAAACATATTTAGCCACTCCTGTCAATTGATATGTATACACAATTTTGAGGCCAAAATTATTTTAGACAATTATAACATCCAGTTAACATCATTAATATTAGTACAGTAAATATTTGTTAATATAATTTACCTGACTCCAGATGGTCATATCCGGTTCATCCAGGATGGAAGACCCAGCTTGCTCCTCATCAGCCTCTGCTGGGGTGGAGGGAAGGGTGGAGGGAAGGGTGGAGGGAAGGGTTGAAAGTGATGCCCTAGCTTCATTCTGGTCATCAAGAAAACGGAGTTGATTGTAGTACCACAGCCTGGGTACATAAACATCATCTGCTGATGCTCTTGATCTCATTGATTCCTGGATCTTCTTATGCTCCCTCTTATACATATTCCTCAAGACCCCAATTTTCTTGAGCAATGTCTCCATTGTTGCTTCCGGGATGGTCGCCTGGACAAAGGACAGAAGTCTCTCCAGCGTTGACTTCCTCACATGCTTTGCATAATACTGAGGGTGTTTCACCTCCCACAAATTCCTCATCTCTCGATATTTAGATATGAAAGCTGTAAGGAACTCTGGATCCTTAAATAGGGGATTCATTATATCTGGAAAAGATAAAGTCACAAGACAAAAAACACTTATTATTAGGTTTCTGCTAACCCCTCATCATCTTCTCCCTATGTAGGCCTCATCAATCTATCAAGCCATATAGGCCGCTTGCTACAAAGTCATGACCTAAAACCAAAAAAAAAAAATTTAAAATTACCTTCGTTTTGTAACGTCCTGGTCCACTATCACCTACGCACAGAACGTACGTACGACACGTGCGCAAGGCCCCTCTTTATACACTACGCATGTGTGAAACTCCGCCTGCGTCGCCCGCCCCTGACGTTCGAAATTAACTCATGTTCTCCGCCCCCTAATTCGACGCACAGAACGTACGTACGACACGTGCGCAAGGCCCCTCTTTATACACTACGCATGTGTGAAACTCCGCCTGCGTCGCCCGCCCCTGACGTTCGAAATTAACTCATGTTCTCCGCCCCCTAATTCGACGCACAGAACGTACGTACGACACGTGCGCAAGGCCCCTCTTTATACACTACGCATGTGTGAAACTCCGCCTGCGTCGCCCGCCCCTGACGTTCAAAATTACCTCATGTTCTCCGCCCCCTAATTCGACGCACAGAACGTACGTACGACACGTGCGCAAGGCCCCTCTTTATACACTACGCATGTGTGAAACTCCGCCTGCGTCGCCCGCCCCTGACGTTCGATTTTAACTCATGTTCTCCGCCCATTTTTAGTTACGGCGCGTAGTGGGGTAAATAATGGCGGAGACACCTGACATGTTGACTACCTCAGGTAGCGAAAAAAGCCCGGAGGCTGGAACGTCAACCAGATCTGTGAGGCCTAGATTTAAGGCCTCCAATATGAGTTTTGAAGAGATGGTGGAGATGGTGGCCATTCTTCAAAAAAAGGACTATGATGGGAAGTATGGGCCGTACGCATGGCCAAATTTGCGCAAGGCCAAAATAATGGCAAAGGTGGTGGACACTTTACAGGCTTCTTTTGGGGTCCAGCGCTCCAAGGATCAACTTCGCAAAAGATGGTCTGACCTCAAGCTCAGGGAGCCGGATCAATACAGACGGATCCCTAAAGTGCTTAAAAAAAGTAAGTACTTGTCGTGTTTTTCTCTTGTGTTTATTACCTTGTATACTGCTCCATGTGCTTTTCCTTCCTATACGATTTTTTTTGCTCATCATTTCAAACGATCTTTTAATAAACCTTGTTACATATCTATAGATATATCTATCTATATATATATGTGTATATATAGATAGATATATAGATAGATAGATAGATATATATATATATATATATATATATATATATATATATATATATATATATATATATATATAGAGAGAGAGAGAGAGAGAGAGAGAGAGAGAGAGAGAGAGAGAGAGAGGTAGATAGATAGATATAGAAATGTAAAACATTCTTTTGGAATATTTTAAGTTATCTTTTTTTTTTCTTTACATTTAGTTATATATTTAGATTTTGTTCCAGATATAGAGAGAGAGAGAGATCAAAAGATTATTAACTATATTTCGAGATATTGATATCTAGATATCTATCTATCCGATATGTCTTTATAATTTTAAATATTGAGGTAAAATAGGAACTCTACACAAACCACTTCACTCCAAATGTTTGAAAATTACTATGTACTAAAATATCTGTGTGCTAAGTAGATTACTAATTTTTTGTTTCACATAGGGGAAAATTCACTCAGCCAACAAGAAGACAGTCCACCCCAAGCCAAACAACATGATTGGGAAATCAGCCCAAGCCCCACTGAGGATGTGGAGGAAGGAGAGGTGGGCGACATGGGCACCCCACCAGGTGAGTGTCTGACACACCAGCTTACGGTAATCTATGCATGGCTGTCTTTTCTTTAATGTAATTTTTCTACTCTATTTTAGGGGATCTGGTTGTGCTTGATTCAAGCAACAGTGCCACCCCCGAGGATGTGGAGGAATTATGCTACATGGGCACCCCACCAGGTCAGTGTCTGAGACAACAGCTTTATTATGGTAAGGTAAACTATGTATGTGTGCATATTTCTAAACACATTTTTTGGTTTCATTCCACTTTAGGTACAAGAAGTGACTATTTCACCTCAGACAGTGCCCAACGGCTAATTGGTCAAATAATGGCCTGGAATAAGGAGATCGATGAAATGCGTAATCGGCTGGATCGTATGCAGCAGGAAATGAAGGACATGATTGATGTTTTGGGTAGAATCTAAATGCCCTTTTTGAAACCCCAAAACATCGATCATGTCCTTCATTTCCTGTTTTGCTGACCCCATTCTGGGCCTTCTCTTTTTTTTTTTTTGGCTGAACATATATGGCTGTTTAACATAATTTAACAAAGGAGGGCTGTTTCTAGAAAATACATAAAAAATCCACAAAAAAAAAAAAAACTTGATTTTATAAAAACCAAAAAAAAAAATAAAACTTGCTTTAAAAAAACAAAAAAAAAAAATAAAAAAAAAAAGGATTTTAAAAAACCAAAAAAAAAAAAAAAAAAAAGCCTGTTTGCAAAAATCAAAAAGGCAAAAAAATTTTTTTGTGGATTATGTAGAAATATTTAAATATAATTATATTTTTGCAAATTATTAATAAGATATCATTATATTTTTGTCTATGAACATTTTCTACTAAATGCATAACTGAATGCATAACGATTAATAAAAACATCTCCTTATAGGAATTAAATAAATGTGTGGTTTGTTATTTCAATGCTCAGTATCAGTTTGGTTATAATTGTAAAAAAGTTGTTTACAGTGGCAATGGAGCTTATTTAGACATTTAAAAGGAAAATACAGTTGGCACTACAACTGCTCGACCATAACCTAGGAGAAAGCCCAAAAGAAAGGCAAGCAATAAATATAATTCCAGATTTCATCAATATTTTTTTTTATTTAAAAAAAATTAAATATCCTGGCCCATTGCAATGGCCCCCCTACCCATAAAATAATTAACATATTGCTGTCTAACTTGACGGGCACTTTGGGGGGCCAAGTCAGTACGGACAGTATCCAGGCCCGTAAGGTTGTCATCTATAAGTCCGGCCTCAGGCCCAACTGTTCCTATATAATTTAGAGAATGTTTGTGTAAAAAGTTGTGCAGGATGCAGCACGATAAAATGATAAAATTAAGTTTGTATTCCGCCAAATTAATGGATGTTTGAAACAGGCGGAACCGGCTGGCCAGAATTCCAAACGCATTCTCAACCACTCTTCTAGCTCTGGCCAGCCGGAAATTAAAAACCCTCCTCTTCGGGGTGAGGGTTCTTTGGGGGAATGGCCTCATGAGGTGCTTGCTCAGAGCGAAGGCTTCATCGGCAATGAAGACAAAGGTGAGTCCTTCCACGTTATCCGCATCAGGTGGCAATCCCAGGCCACCACTCTGGAGACGCTGGCAGAACTCCGTCTGGGCAAATACTCCTCCATCCGACATCCGGCCATTCTTCCCCACGTCCACATATAAAAATTCATAGTGTGCCGACACCACCGCCATTAAAACAATACTGTGGAACCCCTTATAATTAAAATAGTATGACCCCGAATGGGGTGGTGGCACGATGTGGACATGTTTCCCATCTATAGCCCCTCCACAATTGGGAAAGTCCCAACGGCTGGCAAAATGGGATGCCACAGTCTGCCATTCCTGTGGCGTTGAAGGAAACTGGGGAATCAAACAAGAAAACCAAAATCATTAATTTGGAAGCTAACATTGCAAGAAAATTATACAATTAAAAACATTATTCCCCAGCATCAGTATAACATTAAATAATTTAATTCTTCTGGAATAACTAATATGGAAAGGCACACTTATCAGATTGCTCACCCCCTCTGATGGAACATTGATTACATTTTAGGGGGTTGTGAAATCCCTAAAAAAGATTACTTTTAGGACACGCAGGAATTTAGGGACTAAAAAGGCTACAAGACTGCAGTTGTCGCACTCTGCAGGTGCAGTTGCTAACCAGCTTACAGTAAATGAGGTAAGGTAAAAAGGCATTCATGTTGCAAGGAGTACACAATCACATGCAAGGGCAATTAATGAAAACACTTTGTGGCTTGCATATGATTTGATGATGGAAATCAGCAGAGCTTCTGCTCATTTACTAAAGCACTGGAACAAATGCACTTGTAGAGTGCACATGCATTTTGCAAAGTGCAACATATATTTGCTTTAGACAAATCAACACCACAGAACATTCAAGCAAATTTTTACGAGGGTGGGGGGAAATCAAGCTAATTGCTAATTATAAGCACACTAAATACACTCAAACAAAATACATTCAAAATGAGTAGACTAGGTGGATATGTTCCCATCATTGCATGCTGGGGAGGTTATTGAAGGAAAATATACATGCATGACAAAAAATAACAGGAAAAAAATCCAGCATGTGTGAGGATAAAAAGGGGACATTCACACTATATTGCAATGATGGTAAGTAGTGTTTGAAGCAAGAAATACATTACATTATCAAAGATTACATAAAAGAACATGTGATGCTAATAAAAGAAAAATATCTTACCTTAATATAGTCCTTCTGCAGGACCTGGATGATGGCAGAACAGGTCTCTGGGATAATGATCCCCAGAGCCTGGGGGGAGATGCCTGTCGAGAACTTGAGGTCCTGCAGGCTTCTCCCTGTCGCCAAGTACCGCAACGTGGCAACTAGCCTCTGCTCCGGAGTGATGGCTTGCCTCATGCAGGTATCCTGCCTGCTGATATAGGGGGTCAGCAAAGCCAACAAACGGTCAAAAACGGGGTCCGTCATCCGGAGAAAGTTCCTGAAATCCTCAGGATTATTCTCACGGATCTCACGGAGCAATGGCATGTGACAGAACTGGTCACGCTGGAGCAACCAATTCTTGGTCCATGAACTCCTCCTCGCCCTGTTCATGGACTGGTCTTGGTCTGAAGAATAAACTACAGCACCAAACACATACAATGCACGAGCTCGACGACGAGTACGTACAGGTAACATGGTTTCAAAACGGTCGGCTGGTCAGAACGCACTAAACAGAACGCACTGAAGAACAGCAAGGCCTGTGAAGAGCGACCTGAAAATCAGGAACGAGCGGACAATAAAACAAAGATTTCTCAATGCCAACTGACCAAACGCACTGAAAAGCAGATACAAACCTCACAAGCACAGACTGAACAACAGTTAAAACGAACTGAAAAATACGAGTCTCACAAGCGCGAATCGTCTCTCACCAAACTTCTACTAACACGAGATAAACACGAGATTAGCAGAAGGAGCCCAAAGGGTGTCGTACGGGCTATTGAACTTCCGTTTTATAGTCTCGTCGGACTTGGTGTACGTCACCGCGTACTAGGCTGTCGTACTTTTGTGTGGTCGTGTGTAGGCAAGTCCGTTCGTTAGAAAGTCTGCCACAAGTCCGCCGAAGGTACGCCGGAAGTATGTCGGACAGGCTGTCGGACTTTTGTAGCTGAAAAGTCCGACCGTGTGTACGCGGCATAAGTGAATGATCTGAGAGGGTCAAACAAAGGAAAAAATGAAGCAGAAAAGAATACTGGAAAAGAAAACCGCAAAGTAAAGCTAACGGGAATTGTGTCCCGTATCCCTCCACAGTGTTCTTAGCTAAAGCGTTACTGGACTGCCTCCAGAAATATAATGAATCCAAGGGTCCCATGTTTTTTTTCAAATAAATGCATCTTAACATTTAATATGGCTGATTATTTTTCATTCACCATTAACCATGATAGTCTAACATTTACCAGTGCGAACAGGATGGTAAAAGATTTCCAGGATCTGGCAATTGTTACTCTGGCTGCTATAAATACAAATGAGATCAGTTGAGAATCAGTTTTCCAGTGTGTCTCAGTGTCTCCTTTATTGGCTGAATAGGGCCTGTAATGGGGATTTCCTAAGATTGATTTGGGTCAATGAAAATATTAAATTGTATAAACTACCGTATTTATCGGCGTATAACACGCACCGGTGTATAACAGGCACCCCAAGTTTAGGAGGGAATTTTAAGGAAAAAAAACTTTTAGGAGGGAAGTTGAAGGGAAAAAAACTTACATTTAAATGCCCATCATTGCAGCCTTCTCAGTGCAGCCATGTCAGTGCAGCCTTGTCAGTGCAGCCTTCCCCAGTGCAGCCTTCCCCAGTGCAGCCTTCCCCAGTGCAGCATTGTCAGTGCAGCCTTCCCCAGTGCAGCATTGTCAGTGCAGCCTTGTCAGTGCAGCCTTCCCCAGTGCAGCCTTGTTAGTGCAGTCTTGTCAGTGCAACCTTCCCCAGTGCAGCATTGTCAGTGCAGCCTTCCCCAGTGCAGCCTTGCCCCAGTGCAGCCTTGTTAGTGCAGCCTTGTCAGTGCAGCCTCCCCCAGTGCAGCCTTCGATCCTATGATCCCCTGCCATCCTGGGCTTCAAAATCGCCGACCGCGATTTGAAAATGGCGCCGCCGGCACCGAAATACACAGAGCCGGTCCTCGGCTCTTCTCGGCGGCTCTCGTTCACTTTCGGCTCCACTCGTAGTCCCGCCCGGGACACTCGGCTAGGTTCGGGCGGCGTCGAGTGAAGCCGAATCTTGGTTTGATATCATTCACCCCTAAGGGTGGTCCATGATGTTTTGAGAGCATGATCAATGAATAATATAATATAAAACTATATAATACAAATATAATCATAAAGGATTCACATAATAATTATAATAATAATAATGATAAATTTAATGCAAACAATCAATGGACATGATTAATACACTGATTACAGATAAATATATAAATCAATAGAAATTACATATTAAACATACATAAATCACATAATAAAAGATGATAATATTATTGAAATTCATGATTGGTATAAGCTAAGCTGGGCACCCTTGGTTGACAACCAGATGCGTTTCATGGCTTCTTGCCAATCATCAATAAGATGCACATGTATGCTGAAAATCAAGTAAATGAAATGACCATTAATGTATAGAATCTTCTAATGAGAAGGGAATGCCAGAGATAACCACAAGCTGAGAATACTTAGAGTAGACCGTAAGTTATGTTCAATTCCAGCAATGGGTTTATAAGGTGGTCTGGACAAAACTGTCTCACCCAGGGTTGAGGCAGGGTAACCCCCCAAAAAAAGTTGAGGAAAGGGCCAGGTGAAGCAGCAGCCATGGACTGACCCAGATAGTCACGCCACCTATTTGATGAGTGTTGTGTGTGCACATTTAAAACCAAAATCTATGAAAAAATAATAAATAAAAACTGTGAGCGACAAAAACAAATTAAATGTTGAGTGAAGCATGTATGGGTGCACAGGTGAGGGTGAGGTGTGTATCGGTGAAGTGAATGAAACTAAAGTGTGTGTGTGTGGTGAATGTACAAAATAGATGAGAGATTTGAACGCATGGTGTGCATATAAACAATAAATGCACTATGGGACGTGTGTGTATAGAATCGATATTGAAGTTGCCCTTGCAGTGTATCACAAATTAATATGGCTATGGGTCACATATGTGAATAAATCCTTAGAAGAGTGTATGTGCGTAAGGGAGGTGTATATGAGATAAGCCCATGAATGGGGCCAAAGTATGTGTGTAATGCAGAGTATGTATGTATGTAAAATTGATGAATGGTATTAGCGAACCCATAGGGATGTGTAAGTAACAAATGCAGTAAAAAGTAGATATATGTAAAAACAAGAGTATACCTGCCAAAATCTATGTGAGATGTGTATGGCTCAGAGTGATCCTTTCCTTGTGAAGAGAAGTGGGGGGAGTGAACTACCAGTCCATCCCAGCTGATGTACGCCGGTCCTGGGCGGGTCCCCGCCAACATCATGTAACAATGTCTAAGCAGCATAAAGGAGGTGAGGGAACCTCCCACCTAAGCTACATAGTACCCCAGTGAGTGCCTGCCCACCGTTGCAGCGTGTGGTGGAAAAACAAACACGCTCCCGCCTCATGGCGTCTAATGGCGCCACTGGTTTGAACATAACGCCGATGCGCTGAGGTCAGACCCTGTCCCCATCAAGTGATGGATGGAGGGGAGAGAGCTAAGCGCATCACAACCCCGGAAGTGTGATTGCTGGATATCCAGTCCCACCAACCATAAGCTGGGTTGGCTGACTGATAGTCAAAGGGGATAATCCCTGGGAGATCACGTGGGTCTCTAAGGTAGATGGAAAAGTATGTCTAATAATAATGGTTCAAAAAACAAACTCAAACTAAAAAATAAATATAAAAATGTAAATATAAATAAGGCTGCACCAACTAAGGATCATGTATAAAGGAACAGAAAAAACGTAATAATGATAATTATTTAAAAAACAAAGGCAAGCTTCCATCCCTAAATGTATTGTAAAGAAATGAAGCATGTGATTGTGGATAATATAGTATATATGAAGCATTATGCTCTCAAAACATCATAGACCACCCTAAGGGGAGAATGTCCACCATGAAACGTGTTGGGTTGTCAACCAAGGATGCCCAGCTTAGCTTATACCAATCACTCTTTTTCACTCTTTGTTATATTGCAGCCATTTGCTAAGATCATTTAAGTTCATTTTTTCCTCATTAATGTACACACAGCACCCCATATTGACAGAAAAACACAGAATTGTTGATTTTTGCAGATTTATTAAAAAAGAAAAACTGAAATATCACATGGTCCTAAGTATTCAGACCCTTTGCTGTGAAACTCATATATTTAACTCAGGTTCTGTCCATTTCTTCTGATCATCCTTGAGATGGTTCTACACCTTCATTTGAGTCCAGCTGTGTTTGATTATACTGATTGGACTTGATTAGGAAAGCCACACAAACCTGTATATAAGACCTTACAGCTCACAGTGCATGTCAGAGCAAATGAGAATCATGAGGTCAAAGGAACTGCCTGAAGAGCTCAGAGACAGAATTGTGGCAAGGCACAGATCTGGCCAAGGTTACAAAAAAATTTCTGCTGCACTTAAGGTTCCTAAGAGCACAGTGGCCTCCATAATCCTTAAATGGAAGACGTTTGGGAGGACCAGAACCCTTCCTAGAGCTGGCCGTCCGGCCAAACTGAACTATCGGGGGAGAAGAGCCTTGGTGAGAGAGGTAAAGAAGACCCAAAGATCACTGTGGCAGGAGATGGGAGAAAGTTGTAGAAAGTCAACCATCACTGCAGCCCTCCACCAGTCGGGGCTTTATGGCAGAGTGGCCCGACGGAAGCCTCTCCTCAGTGCAAGACACATGAAAGCCCTCATGGAGTTTGCTAAAAAAAAACCTGAAGGACTCCAAGATGGTGAGAAATAAGATTCTTTGGTCTGATGAGACCAAGATAGAACTTTTTGGCCTTAATTCTAAGCGGCATGTGTGGAAAAAAACAGGCACTGCTCATCACCTGTCCAATACAGTCCCAACAGTGAAGCATGGTGGTGGCAGCATCATGCTGTGGGGGTGTTTTTCAGCTGCAGGGACAGGACGACTGGTTGCAATTGAGGGAAAGATGAATGCGGCCAAGTACAGGGATATCCTGGACGAAAACCTTCTCCAGAGTGCTCAGGACCTCAAACTGGGCTGAAGGTTTACCTTCCAACAAGACAATGACCCTAAGCACACAGCTAAAATAACTAAGGAGTGGCTTCACAACAACTCAGTGACTGTTCTTGAATGGCCCAGCCAGAGACCTGACTTAAACTCAATTGTGCATCTCTGGAGAGACCTAAAAATGGCTGTCCACCAACGTTTACCATCCAACCTGACAGAACTGGAGAGGATTTGCAAGGAGGAATGGCAGAGGATCCCCAAATCCAGGTGTGAAAAACTTGTTGAATCTTTCCCAAAAAGACTCATGGCTGTATTAGATCAAAAGGGTGCTTTTACTAAATACTGAGCAAAGGGTCTGAATACTTAGGACCATGTGATATTTCAGTTTTTCTTTTTTAATGAATCTGCAAAAATGTCAACAATTCTGTGTTTTTCTGTCAATATGGGCTGCTGTGTGTACATTAATGAGGAAAAAAAAATAACTTTAATGATTTTAGCAAATGGCTGCAATATAACAAAGAGTTAAAAATTTAAGGGGGTCTGAATACTTTCCATCCCCACAGTATATATTATCCACAATGACATGCTTTGTGTAAAGTCCCACGCCCACTTTCGATTTCTTTACAATACATTTAGGGATGGAAGCTTGCCATTGTTTTTTAAAGCTGTGAAGGGTTACATTTGATTTCAATTTTCCCCTAATCTAAAAGGTACTATAAGAGTAACATCTTGAGATTTTTAGAAAGGTATTCCATAGATACCATATACTATATTGTCAAAAGTATTGGGACACCTGCCTTTACACGCACATGAAATTAAATAGCACCCCAATCAGATTATCGTATGATCCCTTCTAAAGCGATATTTTTTGTATGATTCTCTGATTGTGTGTACGGGCCATTAGGGCCCTTTCACACTGGTCAGCTTAAAGTGGATCTAAACCCTCCTATCCTTTTCAGCCAAGAGAGCAGCCATTGTAGCCTCTGTTTGATCTGTAACTGCCATGATGCTGCACATGTGATCAGTTATAACTCAAACCATTTGATGGTTTGACAGTTTAGTTGAGGATACAACTAATGTGACAGTTACATTCCCAGCATGCTGGGAATGTAACTGGTGTTTGAAACCGTTAAATAGACGGGTTTAGTTCCACTTCAGCCCGGGAAGGATTTATCCCCTGTAGGGGATCAGACTCCAGGCAGGGACAAACTCACAGTCTCTTTAGGAAAAACACCATGTTTAATGCACAGGAGATTTCCAAACAGAAGAAAAAGGCATCTTGCCATCAATCAAACTAAAATAAACTTCTGCTCAACCGAGCCTTACTGTGTCCATAGTCTGACCAGTCCTTGGTTATGTAGCAAATGTCTTTCCAAATGCAAACACTTTGTATCCAAAGTTAGGGAAAACAAGCAGTCATGCTCCTAGTTGTCTCCTCACCTGGAGACACACACACTCTCCCCGAGAGCTAGGACCAGCTACCTTAATCAAGACCTGAAGGGAAAACATTAAGCTGCGGTCCACGGACTTGGGAGTCTGTCCCACCCAGAGCTCTATCAGACTCCCAATAAAACCAGCCCCAGAACAGACATTACCAACACAGGGTAAAGAACTATCCTTCTTTACCCTGAAGTGTTTGCTGGTATTACCTTAGATTGTAAATCTAAGAATCCGTGGAAGAACATATATCCCATCAATTACTTTTCCTGTCATTTTGCCTTGTTTCACAGGCACAACGCTACATATCTCCCCTCTCTGCTCAAACTCAGGGGGTTGAGCACCTTGGGCAAACAGACTGTAAACTCTGGAGAGGGCATCAGCGTTAGCTTGTTGGCTACTTATGCCTATGCTCTACTAAAAATTTAAAATTCTGTAGAGCCGAGAACCATCTGGTAACTCTTGTTTTTTTCTCCTTATTTTGGGCCATCCATTTGAGTGGGGCATGGTCAGTTAGGAGCCTAAACTGTCGCCCTAATAGATAATATTTTAAACTTTCAAGAGCCCATGATGGCTAAACATTCCCGTTCTACAATGGCATACCTTTTTTCAGCAGGGGTCAATTTTCTGCTTAAGAACGCTATGGGGTGTTCCTCCCCATTCACCACGTGGGAGAACACTGCCCCTAATCCAACTTCAGAAGCATTCGTCTGCACCATAAATTCCTGTGTGAAATCTGGGGTGATTAGGACAGGGCTATTAAACAGAGCTGCTTTAGGGTTCTGGAAAGCTTTCTCAGCTTCTGCAAAAAAGAGGGGGGGAGGGTGGGACTGAGGTGCGTGGGGTAGAGCCAGACAAAACCATATGCATATGTAAAAAATTGTATTCTTTATTAGACCAAAGAGGGCATGGATCAACCCATATAAATGCATAATAGCACATTGGCATATAAAATACAACGTATCAACATACATATTGAGGATAGGCATCAACATGACACAGAAAGTAAATATTATACATCACAGTCCCCCAAATGGAGTAGGCATAACATTATATCAGGGTGCTAGATCAATAAAAACCATCTAGAATCATAAATATGGATGGATGCATCAAAATAAGCTTGATGACGTTTCGTGGACTCCTATCGACTCATCAGGAACAAGTGCATCCATATACTAAAAAGGGGATAAAAAATCACCATTATAGTTTGATATAACCACAGACTGGAGGGGTAGAGGGATTAAATATGAAGATGAACAAATAAACAGCCATAAACAGAAAGTACTCACATAAGAGCTGATACTAGGCCATGCGATACCACCTGCCGGAGGTCAGCCAGATAATTATGTCCAGCACCGGAGCTGAGGAAAGGACCCAAGCATGGATCAGGAGCACACACGCAGTCTCCCAAAAAAAGTGTGTATGGAAAAATCTTGATGTAACTGTGGATGGGATTTCTGTATTGTATACAATAAAGTAAGTGGTTTGTTACCATATTGGTATTAATAAAAAGAAATGTCATATAGAGTAGACCCATCACCACAGTATAGAAGTATATTGTGGAGCATATCAACAAGGTGAACAGAATGAAAAAATAGGGTGTCCATATAGTAAGAATAGGGAAGAGGAGATGAAATTCCTTAAATTAGGAGAAATTAATGAAAACTAGAGTAAAGAAATATTAGTAATGCTTGTTATAGAGGAATTTAAAAATAAATCAAGAGCTTTCTATGTATTTACCCATGTAGGTCCTAATGGGATATGAACCTAAAATGGAGTGCAGTGTGGGACTGCTGAGAAAAGGTCACTGAAGAGGAACTGTAGGGTGAGCCCAGCGGCCGGGGTCCCATCCAGCATCACACTGGCATGACAACAAGGGAGAGACAGCACGTCAGCAGCCGGACCTACTCACCATGTGTCAGCCAAGCTGAAATAGCACATGCCTGCGTGAAGGGACGCCCACTGGGCGTCGCACGCATGGAGTGGAAGGTGTGGCGCCGATGCACAGTGAAATCGCCCGCCCAATCCCCCATCCCCATAATGTGTGGGAAGGAGGGGAGAGGGAAGGCATGCAGCGTGCATCACAGCTCCCGTGCAAACAATACACCGGCCAACCTGTCGGCTGCAGAACACACTGAACCAATTCAGCTCAAGGGAGTAGAGACAATTTCAATGGAAATGGAAAGCTTTCTCAACTTCTGGGGACCAAGTTACTCCTGTGGACTCCCCCCCCCTTGGTAAGATATGTAAGGGGAGCAGCCAATGTAGCAAAATTGGGGACAAACCTTCTGTAATAGCCTACTAACCCCAAAAAAGCCCAGATACCGGGCCTCCTCTAATCCCACAGCACACTTCTTAGGATTGGCTCTCAGACCCTCACCCTGGAGGGCGTTAATAACAGCCTGCACTTTAGGTAAGTGGCTCTCCCAGTCTGCACTAAAAATTACCATGTCATCTAAATACGCAGATGCATAGGCTTGGTGGGGTTTAAGAATGCGATCCATCATCCTCTGAAAAGTGGTGGGGGCCCCATGTAGGCCGAATGGCATCCTCTTGTACTGCCAGTGGTCCTCAGGAGTGGAAAATGCTGTCTTCTCTTTTGCACGTTCTGTAAGTGGTATTTGCCAATACCCCTTTGTAAGGTCCAGGGTGGTGATATATGGAGCGTGTCCTAGATGCTCAATTAATTCATCTACCCTGGGCATTGGATAAGCGTCAAATTTTGACACCTCATTTAACTTTCGGAAATCATTACAAAATCGGATGCTTCCATCCGGCTTGGGAATAAGGACGATTGGACTACACCACTCACAACGGGACTCTTCTATTACCTCAAGATCCAACATCCTCCTTATTTCCTCTGAAACTACTCGGCGTTGAGCTTCTGGGATGCGATAGGGTTTTAGGTTAACTTTCACCCCTGGTCACAATATCATGCTTTATTACTGAGGTTACCCCTGGAAGATCAGAGAAGAACTCCCTATTTTTTAGCAGAAATTCCTTGGTTTCTTGTTTTTGACAAGGCCTCAGCGATCTCTACCCCAGGCATGGTAGACCTGTGGTAGTCATCGCCAAGGGTGCTTGGACCATAAGGGATTCTCTGTCTTTCAGGTCTTCAATAGATTGACATGGTAGATTTGGTAGGGTTTCCTTTTACCAGGCTGATGTACTCTATAGTTAACTTCCCCCACCTGTTCTATGACCTCGTATGGCCCGTGTCATTTCGCCAGAAATTTGCTCTCCAACGTAGGTACCAGCACAAGAACTCTGTCACCGGGGTTAAAGGTTCGGATCCTGGCGGAATGGTTATAGACTCTAGCCTGAGCCTGCTGAGCCTGTTGCAAGTGAGACTTAACAATGGGCATGACTTTTTCAATCCGGTCTTGCATTTGAGCAATATGTTCCACTACACTTTTGAGTGGGGTTGCCTCTTGTTCCCAGGTCTCTTTTGCTATATCTAATAGGCCCCTCGGGTGTCTGCCATACAGCAACTTAAAAGGGGAAGAGGCAGGGGAGGCTTGGGGTACCTCCCGTATAGCAAACATGAGATAGGGCAAGAGGCAATGCCAGTCCCTACCATGTGCCGCTACCACTCGCTTTAACATTCCTTTAAGCGTTTGTTGAACCTTTCCACTAGACCATCCGTTTGTGGGTGGTACACAGAAGTGCGTAAGTAATTCATTTAAACACTTTACATAACTATTTAGTAACTTTCGACATGAAGAGCGTGCCCTGGTCAGTTAGCAGCTCCCGAGGAATACCCACACGTGAAAATATAAGAGAAAGCTCTTAAGCAATACTCTTAGCTGAGGGGTTCCTTGACAGGAGTGCCTCTGGATACTGGGTGGCATAGTCCAAGACAACCAGGATATACTGGTGCCCCCTAGTGGACTTAACCAAGGGACCCACAATATCCATGGCAATCCTGACAATGGGCACCTCAGTGATGGGTAAAGGTACCAATGGACTCCGGAAACGTGAGACCGGAGCAGTGATCTGACAAACTGGGCAAGATTCACAGTACACTTTTACCTCTTTGTGTAAGCCTGGCCAATAAAACCGTTGCAATACTCTTTCCTTAGTTTTATCCACCCCCAGATGTCCCCCAAGAACATGAGAATGTACCAGGTCCAGTACCATGCGTCTATGAGGTTGAGGTACGAGCAACTGTTCAAGTCTCTCTCCTTGAACTTCATCGACTCTATATAACAGGTCATATTCCATAGCAAAATGTGGGAATATGACCTCCTCCCCTGGCTCTTGGGGTCCCCCATTTATCACGTTTACCTGTTCCCTTGCCCTAACTAAAGTGGGGTCCCTATGCTGGGCCGTGCCAAAGTTTTCTCGGGTCGTGGGCAGGTCTGGCAGGTCTAATTCTGGATGGGGGTTCTCTGTGTCACCTGCAAGGACATCCAAGGGAAAATGGGCAGACTCTTTCTCTTCGTTCTGCTCCTCCAATGGTTCTGGGCAGTAGGAATCCGATCCCGCTGGGGCCTTGCTCCCTTGGTGTTATCACATAAATTCCAGAAAAAAGGGAAGTCTCGTCCAAGGACAGTGTTATACATGAGATTTGGGACTACTCCAACCTCGTGGTCCATAGTGCCACAGGGAGATTCGATAGATACAATGGCCGTGGGGTAGCACTTGGTATCCCCATGAATACAAACCACACCCATTAGCTATTGCTGCAACTTTTGGGGGTTCACGAGACTGGCATGCACTAGAGTTACTAGACTGCCAGAATCCAGCAAGGCAGTCATCTGGCAACCGTCCACTTTAATGACACAAATTTGTTTCTCAGTGCCGCCTGGCTGTTGTGGGGTGTCTCCTGGTGTAGCAACAAAAGAGCTTTTCTGGGTCATACTGTAATCCATAGATTCCTGGTTTAGCTGACAACTGGCGGCCAGGTGCCCCGGTTCTTGGCAACGCCAGCACACTATAGGACCCCGATCCTGGCGGTCTTCCTTTGGTGATTGAGCCTCTTCACTCCTTGCACCACCGGAACCTCCATCGCATTTACTTCCCTTTTCCTCCACTTTAGGGCGGGATCGCTTTTTCCTGGGTTGGTAGGCTTCTGTCTCTTGGAGAAGGATTCTGTGGGTACTACACCCCGAAGAAAATGCTCAGTACACAAGTAGCGCTCCACGAGGGCCACCAATTCATTGGCATCTTTAGGATCAGCTCTCCCGGCAAACCGCTGTATAGAGGTTGGAAGGGCTCTCACAAAGCGGTCTACTGTGTCTCTCTCCAAGATTTGGGCTGGGGTGACGACCTCTGGCTGTAACCACATCCGTGTGAGATGAATGAGGTCGTACATCTGGGACCTTGCAGGTTGGTTCACCTTAAATTGCCAAGCATTGACGCGCTGAGCTCTCACAGCCATTGCTACGCCAAGGCGCGCCAGAATCTCAGTTTTCAGAGTTTCATATTGCCAGGCCGCAGCAGCATTAAAATCAAAATAGGCCTTCTGTGGGTCCCTGGTCAAAAAGGGGGCAAGGACCTCAGCCCATTGGTCTGGGGGTAGCCCTTCGCGCTCTGCCACCCTCATTTTCTGTAATTTTATTTATTTATTTCAGGTACTTATATAGCGCCGTCAATTTACGCAGCGCTTTACATATACATTGTACATTCACATCAGTCCCTACCCTCAAGGAGCTTACAATCTAAGGTGTGTAATGTAGCCTGCACTCGCTTGCGTAAATCTGCAACATTGTTCACACCTAGGACTTTGTCAGTCAGGGACTGCACCTCAGTCTGCATGAGCTTATTGAAATCCTTCTGCTCCTGCATGGCCACTTGGGTAGCAGTTATCAACAAGCGGTTAGTTTCTTGTTCTATGCGTGCTTGCAACAGCTGTTTGATTAGTTCCTCCATTCTCCTATCAGTTTACTGGTACCAGTGAATTAATAAAAAAACAAAAAACAAATATTTTCTTAGCGTACTGTCCCTTTAAGAGCGCTGGCTCTTATTTATTTTTCAAAAATGCAGCTGCAAGAGGTACAGTCTCTGGGTCTTGTGCCCGCTTCAAGCCACCAATTGTAGGGGATCAGACTCAAGGCAGGGACAAACTCACAGTCTCTTTAGGAAAAACACCATGTTTAATGCACAGGAGATTTCCAAACAAAAGAAAAATGGCATCTTGCCATCAATCAAACAAAAATAAACTTCTGCTCAACCGAGCCTTACTGTGTCCGTAGTCTGACCAGTCCTTGGTTATGTAGCAAATGTCCTTCCAAACGCAAATACTTTGTATCCAAAGTTAGGGAAAACAAGCAGCCATGCTCCTAGTTGCCTCCTCACCTGGAGACACACACTCTCCCCGAGAGCTAGGACCAGCTGCCTTAATCAAGACCTGAAAGGAAAACATTAAGCTGCAGCACACGGACTTGGGAGTCTGTCCCACCCAGAGCTCTATCAGACACCCAAAAAAAACAGCAACGGAACAGACTTTACCAACACAGGGTAAAGAACTATCCTTCTTTACCCTGAAGTTTTTGCTGGTATCACCTTAGATTGTAAATCTAAGAATCCGTGGAGGAACATTTATGACGACAATTACTTTTCCTGTCATTTTACCTTGTTTCACAGGCACCCCGCTACACCCCTTAATGACCAGGCCATTTTTTGCGATACGGCACTGTGTTATTTTAACTGACAATTGCGCGGCCGTGCGACGTTGTACCCAAACAAAGTTGATGTCCTTTTCCCCCCACAAATAGAGCTTTCTTTTGGTGGTATTTGATCACCTCTGAGGTTTTTCTTTTTTGCGCTATAAACAAAAAAAGAGCAATAATTAAAAAAATAAAACAATAGTTACATAGGTTAAAAAGGGACACAAGTCCATCTGGTTCAACCAAAAAAAAAAAATCATACAATCCCATATACACAATCCACCCACAGTTGATCCAGAGGAATGCAAAAAAAACCCCAGCAAAGCATGCTCCAATTTGCTACAGCAGGGGAACAAATTCCTTCCTCCCACCTCTGGAGGGAGTCTATTCCACATTTCACAGCTCTTACTGTGAAGAAACCTTTCCGTATTTGGAGATTAAATCTTTTTTCCTCTAGACGTAAAGAGTGCCCCCTTGTCCTCTGTGATGGCCTTAAAGTGAATAACTCAACACCAAGTTCACTATATGGACCACTTATGTATTTGTACATGTTGATCATATCCCCCCTTAATCGCCTCTTCTCAAGAGGGAATAGATTCAGTTCCTCTAATCTTTCCTCATAGCTGAGCTCCTCCATGCCTCTTATCAGTTTGGTTGCCCTTCTCTGCACTTTCTCCAGTTCCCCGATATCCAATTTCCAGATGAGGATTTGTACAGGGGCAAAATTATATCTCGCTCTCTGGAATCCATACCTCTCAATACAAGAAAGAACTTTGCTCGCTTTGGAAACCGCAGCTTGGCATTACATGCTATTATTGAGCTTATGATCTACAAAACCCCCCAGATGCTTCTCCACTATTCCCAGTTGTATTCCCCCTAGTATGTATGATGCCTGCATATTCTTAGTCCCCAAGTGCATAACTTTACATTTATCAGCATTAAACCTCATTTGCCACTTAGTTGCCCAATTAGACAGTGCATTGAGGTCAGTTTATAAATTGGAGACATCCTGTAAGGACGTTAATCCACTGCATAGCTTGGTGTCATCTGCAAAGACAGAAATGGTACTTTTAATCCCAGACCCTATATCATTTATAAAGTTATTAAAAAGTAAGGGTCCCAACACTGAACTTTTGGGTACACCACTGATAACGTTAGACCATTCAGAGTGAGAATCATTAACCACTACTCTCTAAATTAGGTTTTTTAGGCAGTTTTCTTATTCATTTACAAACTGATATTTCCAAAGCTTTAGACTTTAACTTACACATTAGCTGTGTGTGGGGTACTGTGTCAAAAAAACTTTTGCAAAATCCAAGTATACCACATCCACAGCCACCCCTCTGTCCAAGGTTTTACTTACCACCTCATAAAAAGAAATCAGGTTTGTTTGACAACTTCTGTCTTTCATTAATCCATGATGTCTGTTGCTTAAAATATTTTTTTTCCAGCAAGAACTCATCTATGTGGTTTTTTTATTAAACTCTCCAGTATCTTTCCGGCTATAGAAGTTAAACTAACAGTTACTTGGTAAAGACTTTGATCCCTTTTTAAATATGGGCACCACAATGGCCCTACGCCAATCCAGTGGTATCATTCCAGTCATTAGCAAGTCCATAAAAATTAGAAACAATGGCTTTGAAATGACAGAGCTCAATTCTTTTAGGATCCGTGGGTGGATGCCATCTAGTCCAGGTGCTTTATCCAGTCTAAATATTTCTGGGCCATATCACATTTGAGCCATTGTGGATCATTTGGGCATGTGCCAATACCATCCCCATTATGGACATGAGCTCCCCCATGCTCTTTTGTATACACAGAGCTAAAGAAAGTATCTAATAAATTAACCTTCTCTTTGTGCCCAGTCACCCACTCTAGATTATTTTGTAAAGGACCTGACCTTTTTAATATTAATATATTTGAAGAATTTTTGGGGGTTCGTCTTTCTATCTTTTGCAATCTGTCGTTCCTTTTGAATTTTTGCATTCTTGATACATATTCTGTTATATTCTTTGTAGCATTTAAACTATGATAGTGTTCCTTCATTTTTATATTTTTTAAAAGTTCTTTTCTTATTATTTATAGCCATTTTAACTTTGGCCGTGAGCAACATAGGTTTTATTTTTAGCCTTTTAAACTTATTGCTCATGGGAGAATATACTTTGCAGTGAGCTCGTATACAGTCTTTTTGAAGAATTTCCATTTCTGTTCTGTGTTCATCGGTGCCAATATTCTCTCCCAGTCTAAGTCCTGGAGAGTAGCCCTCATCCTTGGAAAATGTACTCTCTTTGAGTTAAATCTCTAAGGTGAACTTACACAGGACCCCCCCCCCATCCCGCTGACCTGCAGTGTGGCGATCTCCCGTTCTGAGCCCTGCTATTGCCACCTCACCGGATCGGGGCTTAGAAATCTCCTCTGCATTCTCTCTACTTCTTCCCCGCTGACAGGATGGGCTACATGGGATCTGATTGGTCGGCGCCGACCAATTAGAATAATCCGAAACATAGCTCCTGACGGGGGACGTTTTGGAGATTAAACCGAGAGGATTTCTAAGCCCTGGTCTGGTGAGACGGAGATAGCAGGGCTCAGAATAGGAGATCGCTACGCTGCATGTCAGCAAAACGGGGGGGGGGGTGAGGAGGGGGTCCTGTGTAAGTTCACCTTACAGATTTTTCTGTAAAGGTGAACTTACCCTTTAAATCATGTTATGGTCACTGCTACCCAGATGTTCTTTTATATGAATATTGGTAATAAGCTCTGCATGGTTTGAGATTACCAGGTCCAGCAGATCGTCATTCCTAGTTGGGCCTCAATAAACTGGACAATAAAATTGTCTTGTAATAGGTTTATAAAATTTTGCCCCTTAACTGTCCCAGTAGTGCCATTACTCCAGTCAATTTCTGTGTAGTTAAACCCCACATTATTATCAGTGTCCCAGTCCTTCCATCTGTGCAAGGAGCTGAGTCTCCACCTCCTCATTAACACTTGGAGGTCTATAACAAACTCCAATGATAACCTTTGTAGTACGCACACCCATGCACAGTTCCACCCATAATGCTTCAGACTCATCACACTCTCCATCAACTAGGTCCCCTTTCACACTCACTTTGAGATCACTTCTCACATAGAGACAGATACCACCACCCCTCCGTTTTACCATCTTTTCGAAAGAGAGCATAGCCAGGAATATTAATAGCCCAGTCATGAGAAGAATGAAGCCAAGATTCAGCAATACCAATTAGATCATAGTTCTCTTCGTGCACCAGAGCTTCCAATGCACCTATTTTGCTTGGCAGACTTCTGGCACTGGTGAACAAACACTTTAATTCATTGTCACATTTTGCAAACGTATGTTGTATATTTTTTATTTTTGTACAAATAGTACCATTTCCAATGGTTATTTGTAACATAGGCACATACACACCGAAGGCACCGTCACATTGGCTTTGGACGTCCAGAGGACCTATCCACTGGACAATCATCCGCCCGTTGTGCATCCTTTATTACACAGGCTCCAACGATCTCCTGCCCCAAGTTAATTCACTCAATATAGATTGTAGGGTCTGGCGTCCATGAAATACTTTATTTGACCCTGATGCCCTGAGTGCGGTTTTGAACACAGAGTCATTCCACTGGAACTTATATATTTGCAAAACATCCTCAACTCTCACCCGCACGTCTTTTTACTGCATACCATTAAAAATATATATTTTTTATCTTTAGAGTTGGTGGTCTGTTAAAGTCCCATTAAGGGGGGTATTCTCCTTTGGTTTAACATATTAGGGATGGGACCACCATACTCTCCATTTGATATGATGGAAGCCTCTTTTTTCCTCTTTTGTAACATAGGAACCTTCATATCAATAAAAATATGTAAAATATTGAATTTTGTTATCAATTTAGGCCAATTTGTATTCTGCTAGATATTTTTGGTAAAAATGTTTTCCCAATTAGCGTATATTGATTAGTTTGCATTTGCAGATTTAGGGACTTAGGCACTTTTTATTTTTACTAGTAATGATGGCGATCAGCGATTTTTAGCAAGACTGCGACATTGAGGCAGACAAATTGGACACTAAGTGACAATTTTTGGGGACCAGTGACACCAATACAGTGATCAGTGATACAAAAAAAATGCACTGACACTGTATAAATGACACTGCCAGGGAAGGGGTTAACATCAGGGGCAATCAAAGGGTTAAATTTTTTCCCTATGTATGCTTTCTAACTGTGTGGGGGATATGCTGACACTAGACGAAGAGAGAGATCGGTGTTCCTGATTAGTATAAATCACAGATCTCTCTCTCTCTACCTCTGTGACAGAACGACAGTCTGCCTGGTTTACATAGGCAGACTGCCATTTTGCTATTCCCTCAAGCGATCAGGGGTTGTTGACGACCACTGCGTCCGCCAGACCCGCTGATTGGCTCCCACTGTGTCCAAATGCAGCGGGACCGGGTCGCCAGTGGCATGTGCGCCTGAGACCAGGAAGTGCAGACAACGTACAGGTAAGTTGTTTTGTGCAGTCGGGCCGCCCTGCCGCAGTATACAGTATCTCACAATAGTGAGTACACCCCTCACATTTTTGTAAATATTTTATTATATCTTTTCATGTGACAACACTGAAGAAATTACACTTTGCTACAATGTAAAGTAGTGAATGTACAGCTTGTATAACAGAGTAAATTTGCTGTCCCCTCAAAATAACTCAACACACAGCCATTAACAGAATAGGAAAGAAATATGTGGGCTTGGACTTTTTAGGCACGATAACAAATGTTATACAGTTAAAAACTAAGATTTATTGAAATATAAGAAACATTGTTAATACAATGTTCCTTATATTTCAATAAATCTTAGTTTTTAACTGTATAACATTTGTTATCGTGCCTAAAAAGTCCAAGCCCACATATTTCTTTCCTATTCTATCTAACCATAGGACGTGGCACAGAATACTCCATAAGTATCCGCAGTACCACTCTGCGCTGATACTATATTTCTGTACACAGCCATTAATGTCTAAACGGCTGGCAACAAAAGTGAGTTCGCCCCTAAGTGAAAATGTCCAAATTGCGTCTAAAGTGTCAATATTTTGTGTGACCACTATTATTTTCCAGCACTGCCTTAACCCTCTTAGACATGGAGTTCACCAGAGCTTTACAGGTTGTCCTGTTCCTCTTCCACTCCTCCATGATGACATCACGGAGCTGGTGGATGTTAGAGACCTTGCGCTCCTCCACCTTCCATTTGAGGATGCCCCACAGATGCTCAATATGGTTTAGGTCTGGAGACATGCTTGTCCAGTCCATCGCCTTTACCCTCAGCTTCTTTAGCAAGGCAGTGGCAGTCTTGGAAGGGTGTTTGGGGTCATTATCATGTTGGAATACTGCCCTGCCGCCCAGTCTCCGAAGGGAGGGGATCATGCTCTGCTTCAGTATGTCACAGTACATGTTGGCATTCATGGTTCCCTCAATGACCTGTAGCTCCCTAGTGCCAGCAGCACTCATGCAGCCCCAAACCATGACACTCCCACCACCATGCTTGACTGCAGGCGAGACACACTTGTCTTTGTACTCCTCACCTGGTTGCCACCACACACGCTTGACACCATCTGAACCACATAAGTCATCAGACCACAGGACATGGTTCCAGTAATACATGTCCTTAATCTGCTTGTCTTCAGCAAACTGTTTGTGGGCTTTCTTGGGCATCATCTTTAGAAGAGGCTTCCTTCTGTGATGAAAGCCATGCAGACCAATTTGGTGCAGTGTGCGCTGTATGGTCTGAGCACTGACAGGCTGACTCCCCCCATCCCTTCAACTATTGCAGCAATGCTGGCAGCACTCATACGTCTATTTCCCAAAGACAACCTCTGGTTATGACACTGAGCACGTGTACTCAACATCTTTGGTCGACCATGGCGAGGCCTGTTCTGAGTGGAACCTGTCCTGTTAAACTGCTGTATGATCTTGGCCACCGTGCCACAGCTCAGTTTCAGGGTCTTGGCAATCTTCTTATAGCCTAGACCTTCTTCATGTAGAGCAACAATTCTTTTTTCAGATCCTCAGAGAGTTGTTTGCCATTAGGTGCCATGTTGAACTTCCAGAGACCAGTATGAGAGTGATAACACCAAATTTAACACACCTGCTCCCCATTCACACCTGAGAAGGGAAAGCGAATGGCTAACCTAAGCTTAAAAGTGCCACATCCAATATTCAAGACAAAAACAAGAAGGGTTCCCCTAAGTGGACTTTTAAGGCACCTAGTAGTATTGTGTAAGAATATACAAGCATATACAAAGTAATATAATAATAAACTAATTTTATTAATAATTAAACAAGATTAAAAATAGAACGAAATATTGATTTGTCTAAACAATCGGTTTCTATCACCATGCAAATAGGTATTTGAGAAGACCTCCTTACACCCAAGCTGGTCTTCTCATATACCTGCATGGTGATAGAAACCGATTGTTTAGACAAATCAATATTTCGTTCTATTTTTAATCTTGTTTAAATTTTAATAAATTTGTTTATTATTATGTTACTTTGTATATGCTTGTATATTCCTACACAATACTACTAGGTGCCTTAAAAGTCCACTTAGGGGAACCCTTCTTGTTTTTGCCCATTCACACCTGAGACCTTGCAACGAGTCACATGACACTGGGGAGGGAAAATGGCTAATTGGGTCCAATTTGGACATTGTGTGTGGAGTTATTTTTGAGGGGACAGCAAATTTACACTGTTATACAAGCAGGTACACTCACTACTTTACATTGTAGCAAAGTGTAATTTCTTCAGTATTGTCACACCAAAAGATATAATAAAATATTTACAAAAATGTGAGGGGTGTACTCACTTTTGTGAGATACTGTATGTGTAGTGGGTGGTCCGGAAGTAGTTAAAGAGCTGCACTATGCCGTTTCCAAATACTGATATTGCATTTTTAACATAGTTTCATGTGTTTTTGGTGCGTTTTCTGGATTGCTTATTCCCAGCATGCACTTGTGAAACTTGGACATGTGACTCAATGCACAGTGGGCGCACTTTTAATGCATTTCCTATTGGAATCAAAAGGAGGTGTATTTTGATGCACTTTTCAAGCAGGGAACAAAGATGCCATATACAGGACTTTACAAAATGCAGCACATTGGTGTGAAGAGTTCTATAGGATTTAAAAGGAAATATTTTTATTGCGGTTTTCAGCAGCGCTAAAGCTCATCAGTGTGAAAGGGCCCTCAGCCTAGGTTCACACGTATGCGTGTGAAACACTGCATATGATCCTAGATTGTAAACTCTAATGAGCAGGGCCCTATGATTCCTCCTGTATTGAAACTTAGGCTGGCCATACACTATACAATTTTCTTATTCAATTTCATTTAGATTTACCTTCATCTATGTTGTGCAAGGGCCTGCCTGATTGCATACACATTGTAAGTGTTTGGAGTTGACCTCATATTATATGGTTTTAGTAAATCTAAAGGAAAATTGAATAAGAAAATTGTATAATGTATGGCCAGCCTTACTGTCTGTCTCATGCTGTAAAGAGCTGCGCAAACTGTTGGCGTTATGTAACTCCTGTAGAATAATAATGTGATTCGCACAGAAATTTTAGTGCAGATGCGATTGGAGCCATACAAAAATGTATGGCTCCAATCGCACCGTATTCCTGTGCACATCACATGCGATGTCTGTGCAGTGCAAAAGCAGCCATGCATTTTGTATGGCTCAAATCACATCGGCACTAAAATGGTGCAGTACCTTCCCCCCGCACTTGAATCTCGTTGCATGGGCGTTCACACCCATTCTGACGGCATTTTGTGATCTGTTTGGGAGTGTCGTTAATCTAACATTCCTGTTGCACACATTCCTGGATCACTAGTCTCAACTGTAGTGGGTGCTGTAGCAACTACCAGCAGGACACTGGATAGCACAGATCAATGCACATGCTCACCAGCACACCAAGGATCCTCAAATGCAGTCCAAAGCTTTTATTGCAGAGAGTTCACATCACAAAAGAACAAGTGCAACATTTCGGGGCTGCGCAGGACCCTTTTGTCAGGCATGTGATCCGATTGCATGCATGTCTGCCAATCGCACTGTGTTTTGCAATGTTTAGTGGTGTCATTAATCTAACATTGACACTAGGGATGCACCGATAGCGATACCGCTATCAGTGCCGATACTTGGCATTTTCGGGGGTATCAGTATTCGTGAAAATGCACCGATACCAGAAACCGATACCGGACGTGACATCAACTTGGGCAGGGCTCGGGAACCGGATAAGGTTGCGGCCTCTCCACACGGCAGTGAGTGCTGTTTCCCTCATGACGTGTTTTGCTGCTGCTGCGCCTGCTACATGGCTGCCCCACATGGCGAACATCCTCCTTACACATGTCCCCCTCATGGCGGCCGGTGAGTGCTCTTCTCTATTTCTAACTGTTGCTTGCTTTCTTCTTATGTGTCCCGTGATTGCTGTACAGTACTTCTAGCTTACATCATCATTTGCCTAACATGGCGGACGGCCTGTGTTATACTTAAGTTAGTTTTGTGTTCCACATTGTCTCTCTCTCTCTTGCCTAACATGGCGGCCGGCCTGTGTTATACTTAAGTTAGTTTGTCCCACAATGTCTCTCTCTTGCCTAACATGGCGGCCGGCCTGTATTACACTTAGTTTGTCCCACATTGTCTCTCTCTCTTGCCTAACATAATGTCAACTGTCCAGCATGGCGGCCGGCCTGTGTTTGTGTGTGTTACATAACTTAGTGTCCCACATTGTCTCTGTTGCCTAACATGTCCATCATGGCGGCAAATGACTGCTGCTGTTACATAAATCATCATTGTCTCTTGCCTAACATTTTCCTGCATGTGTCTTTCTGAGACCATCCTCTGCTTTTTGTATTGTAGCCGACCGTTGTACCTGAGGATACCGACCGTTGTACATGACAGATGGATGTCATCATCCCCGCTGGTTTACTTGGCCATACCAAGATGCTGGATGCAGCAGGAACAAACAACAAGCAAAATAAAAAATAGTAGGTGTCATCATGTATGAAAAAAATCAGAAAACAAAACATTTGGGCTCAAAATTTTTTCCCCATTTTTCTCATTTTTTCCCCCTTAAGGTGGAGAGACTTACTTATTTCTGGCTTTAAGTGCAATGCAAATGGATGCCACTGCCAGCAAAAATGTCAGCTGTCTGATGATGACACCAACTATGAAACCAACAAACGCATTGCAGACTGCAAACTCTGTTTTGCCAAAATATCCAGAGGAGGTTCAAAAGTTAGTACTTATAAGTCAAGTCATGCTGCACGCAAAGAAATTTCAAGGCTCTCACACAGGCCAAGCTATAAGAAGCATACTAGTGCTTTCACACTGGGGAGGTGCGCTTGCAGGATGGGAAAAAAAGTCCTGCAAGCAGCATCTTTGGAGCATATGGGAGCGGTGTATACACCGCCCCTGCCATTGAAATCAATGGGCAGCGCTTCGACAGCAACGCTTTAAACCTTTTATTAGGCCGCTAGCGGGGGTTAAAAGCGCCCTGCTAGAGGCCAAAAAGCACTGCTAAAACTAGCGACGCTTTACCACTAACGCCCCCCCACCCCAGTGTGAAAGTAGCCTTAGGGTGACAGACTTTGTAATGGCACCTCAGGGTGAGGGGCTTTCTAATGGCACCTCAGGGTGAGGGGCTTTCTAATGGCACCTCAGGGTGAGGGGCTTTGTAGTGACACCTCAGGGTGAAGGGCTTTGTAATGGCACCTCAGGGTGAGGGGCTTTGTAATGGCACCTCAGGGTGAGGGGCTTTGTAATGGCACCTCAGGGTGAGGGGCTTTGTAATGGCACCTCAGGGTGAGGGGCTTTGTAATGGCACCTCAGGGTGAGGGACTTTCTTTTCAATTAGTTTTTATTGAAAATTCAACAGTAAAATAATACATAGTACATCTGAGAGTTATACAATACTGCAGAGGTTGCACCTCTTCATCAGCAGGGAATCCAATACCAAATCGAGTTAGTAAGAAAAATAAGGAGTTGTTCCTTTAATTGAGTCAAATGATCGCGTTTACCTTGTGACCACCCTAAGTAATGGCATTGCACCTGTGATCCAGGCACCCCTAATGGGTTCTAACTGTGCCACAGACCACTGGCCCGCACAGACAAATAGTCTCATGCACACTTCCATATTACTGTTGCTTACTATTTCAATTATTTGTTATAATTCCCCTAATCGATCTATTATGTATTTGGGTATATCTCCCATAGCTCATACAAAAATGAAGAAAAAAGAACACCGTTTAAAAGAAAGAACGTTAATAAGTTACATGTACCATCTAAAAAATGCGTGTATCTAATAATGCAAGTAACTTACCTATCCCTAATTGGTAGGATATTGCGCTACCCATGATTCCTAGGATAAATAAAATTTTGGAATATTATGGCGAAAAAATTTTCATATGTGTATTGTGTTTTAACTCTATTTATAACTTCTGACAACAGAGAAGTCTCTTTAGATTTCCATTTAGAAGTTATGGTTAGTTTTGCTGCAATTAGTATGTGAGTAATTAGAGATCTATATTTGTTTGGGATTAAGTGCATTCCTATGTTAAGAAGTGCCAACTGTGGCGAGGGTATAATAGATTCTCCCGTAACTTTATTGATTAGGGAAAACACCTCCTTCCAAAAAGTTCTGACTTCCTTGCAGCTCCATAGATTATGTAGGATGCATCCCCTTCCTCCGCAGTCCCTCCAGCAATTGGGAGAGGAGTCTGGGTAAACCTGTGCCAGTCTTACTGGAGTTAAGTAGGTTCTATATAGTATTTTCAGTAGCAATTCCCAGTGGTTTACACAGTGGGAGTATAGAAGGTGGGATTGGATGGCCATTTGCCAATCCTTCTGTGTATAGAGATTACCCAGCTCCCTTTCCCAGTTTTGCATGTTTGAGGATTTATGAAAAGCACCACTATATTGTAGCTTGTCATAAAACCACGACAGTCCTTTTGTGCTGTCTCGGTCAGAGTTCAAGCGTGTCCATGTTTCCCTGTGGATAGTACAATGTATATTGGGGTTGTTTTTATGAAAGTAGGCGAGTTGGATAAAGGGGAATGAAGTGGGTTTGGGGTATTTGGTAACCAGTTCTCTATAGGTCTGTATCTCTTCTCTTATCCATGGCTGAACATTAAAATTTGGTATAACGTGTTCGTATATCTGCAGTGGAAAATTTGTGCATTTATCTTTAGTATCTTGAGGTACCACAGCATGCAGGTTGTTCCACGCTAGTAGTGTGGCGTCTATGGATGGAAAAAAGACTTATGAATTGACTTCAGATGGGTCAGACTTGACAATAGTAGGGCCGGCAGGCTTCTGTTACCGACTATACACTTCTCAATCTGGACCCATAATTTATCAGAGTTGGTATCAAACCAATCTTTAGTTTAATCCAGTTGAGCAGCCAAGTAGTAGTTTTTAATATTGGGGAGGTTTACTCCACCATTTAATTTATGCTTCATTAGTAAAGGAAATGAAATCTTGTTCATCTTCTTTCCCCAAATGAAGCGCCTGAAAAGTTTTTCTACCTCTCTAAAGAAATGATCTGGTATAATTATTGGAATGGTTCTAAAATAATATATGATTTTAGGTAGCAGTGTCATTTTGAGAGCTGCAATCCTCCCAACCCAGGACATTTCAAATTTCGATATATGTTGCAGGTCCTGTTTAATTGTCTCTAACAGTTTAGGGAAATTTGCTTCATATGTGGAAGCTGTTGGGTATGATAGAGTAACTCCTAAGTATGCTAAATTGTGAGGTACCCATTGAAATGGGAAGGTTCCTTTAAGATGCTCTTTAATTTTCTTTGTCAACCCTATCACCAGAATAGATGACTTATTGGAGTTCAATTTGTAGTAAGACACCCCCCAAATTAATTTAAAATCGATTGTACCTTCGTCAGTGAAGAGGCTGGACTAGATAACATCAAAACAACATCATCGGCAGACAACCCAATTTTATGGGAGTAGCCTATTTCAATACCTGCGATTGAGTCACAAGATCTAATGGCCTCCGCCAGGAGTTCCATTATTAAGGTAAAAATCAGTGGCAAGAGAGGACAGCCCTGACGTGTGCTATTAGTTATGCAAAACATGTCAGAAAGGACATTAGACGTAAATACTCTTGCTGTGGGCTTTGTGTAAAGGGCCATAATTGCTGTGAGTATCGTGCCGCTCAGACCAAATTTCTGCAAAGTCGCATTCAGGAAACCCCAATGTACCCTGTCAAACGCTTTTTCAGCGTCAAGCGTCAGTACCACAGTGGGGGCCGGTGAGGGGCTTTCTAATGGCACCTCATGGTGAGGGGCTTTGTAATGGTACCTCAGGGCGAGGGGCTTTGTAATGACACCTCAGGGCGAGGGGCTTTGTAATGACACCTCAGGGTGAGGGGCTTTGTAATGACACCTCAGGGTGAGGGGCTTTGTAATGACACCTTAGACCCCTTTCACACTGGGGCGCTTTTCAGGTGTTTTAGCACTAAAAATAGGGCCTGTAAAGTGACTCTCAAGCCTCCCCAGTGTGAAAGCCTGAGTGCTTTCACACTGGGGCGGTGTGCTTGCAGGATGGGAAAAAAAGTCCTGCAAGCAGCATCTTTGGGGCATGTGGGAGCGGTGTATACACCACAACTGCCATTGAAATCAATGGGCAGCAATTCGACAGAGACGCTTTAAACCCTTTATTAGGCCACTAGCAGGGGTTAAAAGCGCCCCGCTAGCGGCCAAAAAGCGCTGCTAAAACTAGCCACGCTTTACCACTAATGCCCCCCCACCCCAGTGTGAAATTAGCCTTAGGGTGACAGACTTTGTAATGGCACCTCAGGGTGAGGGGCTTTCTAATGGCACCTCAGGGCGAGGGGATTCGTAATGGCACCTCAGGGTGAGGGGCTTTCTAATGGCACCTCAGGGTGGGGGGCTTTGTAATAACACCTCAGGGTGAGGGGCTTTGTAGTGACACCTCAGGGTGAGGGGCTTTGTAGTGACACCTCAGGGTGAGGGGCTTTGTAGTGACCTCAGGGTGAGGAGCTTTCTAATGGCACCTCAGGGTTTAGGGGCTTTGTAATGACACCGCAGGGTGAGGGGCTTTGTAATGACACTTTAGACCCCTTTCACACTGGGGCGCTTTTCAGGTGTTTTAGCACTAAAAATAGCGCCTGTAAAGTGACTCTCAAGCCTCCCCAGTGTGAAAGCCTGAGTGCTTTCACACTGGGGCGGTGTGCTTGCAGGACCTTAAAGCCCATTAGGGCTTTCTAATGGCACCTCGGGGTGGGGGGCTTTGTAGTGACACCTCGGGGTGGGGGGCTTTGTAGTGACACCTCGGGGTGGGGGGCTTTGTAGTGACACCTCGGGGTGGGGGGCTTTGTAGTGACACCTCGGGGTGGGGGGCTTTGTAGTGACACCTCGGGGTGAGGGGCTTTGTAGTGACACCTCGGGGTGAGGGGCTTTCTAATGGCACCTCGGGGTGAGGGGCTTTCTAATGACACCTTAGGGTGAGGGGCTTTCTAATGGCACCTCAGGGTTTAGGGGCTTTGTAATGGCACCTCAGGGTGAGGGGCTTTGTAATGGCACCTCAGGGTGAGGGGCTTTGTAATGGCACCTCAGGGTGAGGGGCTTTGTAATGGCACCTCAGGGTGAGGGGCTCTGTAATGACACTTTAGACCCCTTTCACACTGGGACGCTTTTCAGGTGTTTTAGCACTAAAAATAGCGTCTGTAAAGTAACTCTCAAGCCTCCCCAGTGTGAAAGCCTGAGTGCTTTCACACTGGGGCGGTGTGCTTGCAGGACGGGAAAAAAGGTCCTGCAAGCAGAATCTTTGGGGCATGTGGGAGCGGTGTATACACCACAACTGCCATTGAAATCAATGGGCAGCAATTCGACAGTGACGCTTTAAACCCTTTATTAGGCTGCTAGCGGGGGTTAAAAGCGCCCCGCTAGCGGCCAAAAAGTGCTGTTAAAACTAGCAACGCTTTACCACTGACGCCCCCCTACCCCAGTGTGAAAGTAGCCTCAGGGTGAGGGGCTTTCTAATGGCACCTCAGGGTGAGGGGCTTTGTAATGACACCTCAGGGTGAGGGGCTTTGTAATGACACCTCAGGGTGAGGGGCTTTGTAATGACACCTCAGGGTGAGGGGCTTTGTAATGACACCTCAGGGTGAGGGGCTTTCTAATGACACCTCAGGGTGAGGGGCTTTCTAATGACACCTCAGGGTGAGGGGCTTTCTAATGACACCTCAAGGTGAGGGGCTCTGTAGTGACACCTCAGGGTGAGGGGCTCTGTAGTGACACCCCAGGGTGAGGGGCTTTCTAATGACACCTCAAGGTGAGGGGCTCTGTAGTGACACCCCAGGGTGAGGGGCTCTGTAGTGACACCCCAGGGTGAGGGGTTCTGTAGTGACACCCCAGGGTGAGGGGTTCTGTAGTGACACCCCAGGGTGAGGGGCTCTGCAGTGACACCCCAGGGTGACAGGCTTTCTAATGGCACCTCAGGGTGAGGGGCTTTCTAATGACACCTCAGGGTGAGGGGCTTTCTAATGACACCTCAGGGTGAGGGGCTTTCTAATGACACCTCAGGGTGAGGGGCTCTGTAATGACACCCCAGGGTGAGGGGTTTTGTAATGACACCCCAGGGTGAGGGGCTCTGTAGTGGCACCTCAGGGTGAGCAGCTTTCTAATGGCATGCCAAGGTGAGGAGCTCTGTAGTGGCACCTCAGGGTGAGGGGCTTTCCAATAACACCTCAGGGTGAGGGGCTCTGTAATGACACCTCAGGGTGAGGGGCTCTGTAATGACACCTCAGGGTGAGGGGCTCTGTAATGACACCTCAGGGTGAGGAGCTTTCTAATGACACCTCAGGGTGAGGAGCTTTCTAATGACACCTCAGGGTGAGGGGCTTTCTAATGACACCTCAGGGTGAGGGGCTTTCTAATGACACCTCAGGGTGAGGGGCTCTGTAGTGACACCCCAGGGTGAGGGGCTCTGCAGTGACACCCCAGGGTGAGGGGTTCTGCAGTGACACCTCAGGGTGAGGGGCTCTGCAGTGACACCCCAGGGTGAGGGATTCTGTAGTGACACCTCAAGGTGAGGGGCTCTGCAGTGACACCTCAGGGTGAGGGGCTCTGCAGTGACACCTCAGGGTGAGGGGCTCTGCAGTGACACCTCAGGGTGAGGGGCTTTCTAATGGCACCTCAGGGTGAGGGGCTTTCTAATGGCACCTCAGGGTGAGGGGCTTTCTAATGACACCTCAGGGTGAGGGGCTTTCTAATGACACCTCAGGGTGAGGGGCTCTGCAGTGACACCTCAGGGTGAGGGGCTCTGCAGTGACACCTCAGGGTGAGGGGCTTTCTAATGGCACCTCAGGGTGAGGGGCTTTCTAATGGCACCTCAGGGTGAGGGGCTTTCTAATGGCACCTCAGGGTGAGGGGTTTTGTAATGACACCTCAGGGTGAGGGGCTCTGCAGTGACACCTCAGGGTGAGGGGCTCTGCAGTGACACCTCAGGGTGAGGGGCTCTGCAGTGACACCTCAGGGTGAGGGGCTTTCTAATGGCACCTCAGGGTGAGGGGCTTTCTAATGGCACCTCAGGGTGAGGGGTTTTGTAATGACACCCCAGGGTGAGGGGCTCTGTAGTGGCACCTCAGGGTGAGCAGCTTTCTAATGGCACGCCAAGGTGAGGAGCTCTGTAGTGGCACCTCAGGGTGAGGGGCTCTGTAATGACACCTCAGGGTGAGGGTCCCGGTCCCCGGTGTAGTGTAGGTGTCGCTCTTGGCGCCCCCCCAGGGTGCCTGAGGTGTCGCTCTGGGCCCTGGCTCGGCCTTGCCTTCCCTTGCATCCTCAGCCAGTCAGCTTCGCACTCGGCCTCCCCCTTCCGCATTTTCCTGAGGCTCTGCGGCAGTGACGTTGACTGCTGACGGCGGCCCCGGCCAGGAGAGCTGCCCGCTCTTTTTTTTCTCTCCCTCCTTCCCCCCTCTCAGCCATCGAGCTCGGCCCCTCCCTTTCTGCCTCTCGCACTCGCTCTCTACCTTCCCCCCTCCCTTCGAATCAGCCATCGCGAACAGGCCTAACGGACGGCGGAGCCCCGGTCTGCCCCCCCCGGAACTGGCGGGAAAGCCACACAGCGTTCTCAGGTAAGGCCGCGGCGGGAGGCAAAACGGGGGCCTGGGCGGGAAGGGAGCGCCACCGGCGGGGAAGGGGGTAGAAGGCCCGGGGACTGAGCGGCTCTCGCCTGCAGCCTTCGTCTGCCCTTCACCAAGGAGAAGGGAGAAAACGGCGGTTGAGGCTGGACGTGTGCACCGTCCGCTCGTCCTCCTCCTCCGGTCACCGGGCGGAAAGGGAGGCCGCGGCCTGGTGTGGCCCGCTTCTAGGCCTCCATCCGACCGCTCGCCCTTCCAGGCCTCAGAGGAGGCCGCAGCTAGGCCCTGAGTGGGGCGAGAGAAGGAGGCGGATGTGTGCGGCTCTCCCCTCTCCTCACACGGCGCCGTTCTGTCATACTCAGTCCGAGGCGCGGGCCTCACACATTATTAGCGGTCAGCCTTTATTATCGGAGGGGACACCGCTGCTCGCCACATTTTATTTTACTTTTCTTGTGGCTGTAATATTGAAAGCAAGATGGCGGCCGCCCACAGGCTGCATGGAGGGGGAGGGGCAGGCCGCCATGTTGAAGCTTCCTTCTTTGAGAGGGGGAAAAAAAAAAAATCAGGGCGTAGGAGGGAGAGAAGAAAGTGCTGTGCAGATCGGGGAGCAGGAACCTCTTCACTGAGGTGTACATGCCTGATCTCCTCTTCATTTATTATGTACACACCTAGGGGGAGACGACGATATAAAGTATAGGAGAATACATTGTATAATGTTAACATCAAAATGCTTTTGAGCAATTAAATGATAGCAAGGACGATGTGTATTTACTATGAGAACCAGCTGTAGTGTGCAGAGTCCTGGATGGGTTCTGATCTCCAGAATAGAGTTGCCACCTCATCCCTTTAAATGCGAACGCATATGAATTAACCAAGTTCTGAGGCTAATTAAATGCAGATAAGGCCCCAAGTGAGTTTAATTACCACCTTAATCATCCACAGAACCTGTGTAATTTATGTGTTCGGTTTTAAAGGGATGATGAGGTGGCAACTGTACTCCAGAAATTGGTACCGGCCACTGTAATGACATCTGGCAGCTCTGCTGAAATGGATAGCAGCAGATCCTGGTGGCCGTGGAACGCAGCACATCGCACCTCGGTGGCCATAGAACGCAGCATATCTGAGCTCTGTCTTGTATAATTGCAGAGATCTGCTCTGGGTTGGTGTCTGGCACACAGTCGGACTATTGGGACTCTTTGATAGGGGCAGACTCGCCTGCTCATCGGGGGGGAGCTCTCCGCTAATTCCTGTTGAGCAGGTGGATGGCCGGTCCGTGTCCGCTCTGCTTTTGCAGATATGGGATGTAAACGGACCACTTATCTGTTTACATTTGACTGTCATCCAATCCACCAGACGGATGGGGAATGGATCCCTCATCCATCATTTTTTTAGTGGATCAGATGTCAATGAATGTAAACGGACACATTTCCGTTTACATCCACCTCTCCATGGAGGGCAGTCGATTGTCCAATCGGGTCCGACTGAAAACTGACAGGCGAACCCTGTCACTGTTTGAAAGGGGCCTTTGGCTGCATTCACACTTTGGCGCCTTTTGATTGTTTTGCAGGCATTTTTTTCGCAGTTGTATGGGTGTTTTTGCAGACAGGTGACATTTGAGCCACTCTGTAAGGTGGCACATGTGCAGACTCGGTTCTGAGCCATGCGCTGTTTCCATTTACAAAATGGCTCTCTGCTGTCACTGAGTTCTCTGCCATTTAGAAAAATGTATATATTAAATGATTACAGAGCTACATTAACCACCTCAATACTGGGCACTCTCACCCCCTTCCTTCCCAGACTAATTTTCAGCTTTCCGTGCTCTCGCACTTTGACAATTACTCAGTCATGCTACACTGTACCCTAAAACAAATATCCAGGCGCATAGACAAAAAGTAAATTTAAAAAATGAATGGAGCTGTGGCCGCTGCTGTCCTGAACTTAGACCAATGAGATGGAAGCAAGACGGGGAAAGAACAGCGCTGAACAACATACATAAAAAAGATCCTCAGGTACATAACAGTAACATTTATTCCATTGGAACACTTTTTCTTCACTTCCAATGGAATAAAGTGGTAGGCCTCTTTTTCAGACGAACGATCCGTTCAGGTCCGCCTGTCAGTTTTTTAGGCGGACCTGAACGGACCCTCCATAGATCTCTATGGAGCGCCGGATGTCAGCGGTTACATGTCCGCTAACATCCGACCCGCTCCAATCTGAAAAAGTGTAGCGGAGGAAAAACCTACTTTTCCATCCGTGATCGGATCGGGTGACGACGGACTCTACGGTCCGCCGTCATACGATCCCCCATAGGGGAGAGCGGCGCTCTGACAGGTCCGTCGCTGTGCAGAGACAGACCTGTCATCTTCCTGCTCAGCGGGGATCGGCGAAACGATCCCCGCTGAGCAAGCGGATGTTCACGGGGCGGATCATCACGGATCCATCCCGTGTGAAAGAGCCCTTACTGTTCTGTACCTGAGGATCATGTCTGCTGTTCTTTCCCCTGTTTGTTTGCTACACTGTACCCAAATTAAATTGTTATCATTTTGCTCACACAAATAGAGCTTTCTTTTGGTGGTATTTATTCACTACTGGGTTTTTTATTTTTTTCGATACAAGCAAAAAAAAAAAAGAGTGATAATTTTGAAGAAAAAAAACTACAATATTTTCTACTTTGTTTTAACTACCGTAGTTATCGGCGTATAACACGCATCCCAAGTTTAGGAGGGAATTTTAAGGGAAAAAACGTTTTAAGGCCCCTTTCACACTGAGGCGTTGCAAAACCGCGGTAAAAACGATGAGCGTTATAAGCGTGGTTTTACAGCGTTTTTGCCGCGTTCGCGTTAAAAATAGCGCTAATGCCCATGCGTTTTTATAACGTTTTTGTAAGTGTTAGCGTCAGCAAACAACCCATCCCCCTTACATCACATCCCTGTGCACTTCCTGTTTTTTCGTCAGAGAAGAAATAGAACAGGGAGAAGATGGAGTTCCATGAGCTGCTGTTGTTGATCTCGACTGCCAGAGGGTCTTTCTGCTATGACTTCTGCAGCTGTAGGCTGCATCTCTACAGATTCCTCCTCCATGATACTCTGTATTGCTCTGTCTGGTCTCCTCTCCCCTTTTCAACAGGATTTCCTGGTATCCCAGCATCCTCCACTTTACTGCGGTCATGTGACCTTCCCCACAGCTTCTGGGCGGTTTTAAAGCGGTATTACCACGGTTTTACAGCGTTTCCCATTCACTTCAATTGGGATAGACGTTTTTACAGCGCTATTTTATGTGCCCCAAAGATGCTCCAAAAAAGGTGTTTGCAGTATTTTTTCCAATGCACAGCCAGTGCAACGCCTCGGTATTAAAGGTTACACTGAGATACGTGGGGGGCGTTCATGCGGTATTTAGGCGGTATGAAACAGCCTCAGTGTGAAAGGGGCCTAAGGAAAAAACTTACATTTAAATGCCCATCAATGCAGCCTTATCAGTGTCCATTTGCAGCCTTATCAGTGTCCATTTGCAGCCTTATCAGTGTCCATTTGCAGCCTTATCAGTGTCCATTTGCGGCCTTATCAATGTCCATTTGCGGCCTTATCAGTGTCCATTTGCGGCCTTATCAGGGTCCATTTGCGGCCTTATCAGTGTCCATTTGCAGCCTTGTATTGTCATCTGCAGCCTTGTATTGTCATCTGCAGCCTTGTATTGTCATCTACAGCCTTGTAGTGTCATCTGCAGCCTTGTAGTGTCACTGCAGTTTTTAAATATGGCACCGCCGAGAGACACAGAGCTGGTCCTGTGGCTCTCGGCTGCTTTCGGCTTCTCTCGTCCTGTGAGCCGACATTCATACATAGCCGAGTGTACTCGGCTAGCTTCGTTCACAGTCACGCCCAGTCCCTGTGTTATGTCCATCTTAGGGCGGGACTGGGCGTGACTGAGTGGAGCTAGCCGAACCTAGTCGAGTACACTCGGCTAGGTATGAATGTTGGCGGCGCTCAATCCTCCGCTCACAGATGGCGGGGATCAGCATATAACACGCACCCGCAATTTTCCCCTGATTTTAAGGGGAAAAAAGTGCGTGTTATATGCCGATGAATACAGTACTTAAGGACCAGCCACTGGCATTATACTGCAACAGGTTGGCTCTCCTTGGTGAATTGCCGTAGGTGTACATCGGCCACTTTAAGAGCGATAGGGGGCATGCACGCACCAAAGGAGCCGATGTGTATGGCCGCCGGCCACCCACGATAGCTGCACAGAGAGCCAAAACGGGGATCTGTCAATCTAAACAGACAGATCCCTGTTCCGACAGGGGACTAGAGAGAGAGATATCTGCTGTTCCTAGTGATTAGGAATAGCGATCTCTCTCCTCCAGTAAGTCCCATCCCCCCACAGTTAGAAACGCCTCCCAGGAAGCATATTTAACCCCTTGATCGCCCCTAGTGTTAACCTCTTCCCTGCCAGTGACATTTACACAGTAATCGGTGCATTTTTATAGCACTGATCGCTGTATAAATGTCAATGGTTCCAAATAAATGTGTCAAAGGTGTCCCATCTGTCCGCCGCAATGACGCTGATCTGCTAGAAAAAACAGATCTCCGCCATTACTAGTAGAAAAAATAAATAAATATGTAGAAGAATACATATTGGCCTAAACTGATGAAGAAATTTGTTTTTTTTTTTGTTTGGATATTATAGCAAAAAGTAAAAAATTTGTCGCTCTTTTTTTGTGTAACCACTTGCTGCCCGCCCGCCGTCATATGATGGCGGGACGGTGCAGCTGTTATCCTGGGCCGCCGTCATATGACGGCGCAACCTTCCAGGCAGCCCAGGGGGGCGCGCACGCCCGCCGCATCGCTTGGGTCCCGGTGCGCGTGCCCGGCAGCCGCGATGTCCGCCGGGCACCCGCGATTGCCCGGTAACCGAGCAGGACCGTGGATCTGTGTGTGTAAACACACAGATCCACGTCCTGTCAGATGGGAGGAGACCGATGGTATGTTCCTTGTACAGAGAAACACCGATCGGTCTCCTCCCCTTGTGAATCCCCTCCCCCCACAGTTAGAATCACTCCCTAGCAACACATTAACCCCTACAGCGCCCCCTCCTGGTTAACCCCTTCATTGCCAGTCACATTTATACAGTAATCAATGCATTTTTATAGCACGGATCGCTGTATAAATGTGAATGGTCCCAAAAATGTGTCAAAATTGTCCAATGTGTCCGCCGCAATATCGCAGTCACATTAAAAATCGCAGATCGCCGCCATTACTAGTAAAAAAAAATAATAAAAATGCTATAAATCTATCCCCTTATTTTGTAGACGCTATAACTTTTGTGCAAACCAATAAATATATGCTTATTGCGATATTTTTTACCAAAAATATGTAGAAGAATACGTATCGGCCTAAACTGAGAAAAAAATTTGTTTAAAAAAAAAATTTTGGATACTTATTATAGCAAAAAGTAAAAAATATTGTGTTTTTTTTCAAACTTGTCACTCTTGTTTTGTTTATAGCACAAGAAATAAAAAACGCAGGGGTGATCAAATACCACCAAAAGAAAGCTCTATTAGTGGGGAAAAAATGATAAAAATTTCATTTGGGTACAGTGTAGTATGACCGCGCAATTGTTATTCAAAGTGCGACAGCGCTGAAAGCTGAAAATTGGCCTGGGCAGGAAGGGGGTGAAAATGCCCAGTATGGAAGTGGTTAAAGCGCAAAAAATAAAAACCGCAGAGGTGATCAAATACCACCAAAAGAAAGCTCTATTTGTGGGGAAAAAAGCTCATCAATTTTGTTTCGGTACAGCATTGCACGACTGCGCAATTGTCATTTAAAGCGACGCATTGCCATATTGCAAAAAATGGACTGGTCATTAAGGGGGCAAATCCTTCCGGTCCTTAAGTGGTTAAAAGAAATCCAATAAAATCAAATTTCGACATAAATTTAGGCCAGAATGTATTCTGCTACATGTCTTTGGTAAAATAAAAATCCTGATAAGTGTATGATAATTGGTTTGTGTGAAACAAGCTATGCTACAAATTATTAAAAATTGATCAATCCTGATGTGCTGATGGCCTATCTCATTTCTTGAGGCCTGAAAAAGTCAGGACAGTACAAATATCCCCAAAATGATTTTTGGAAAGGAGAGAGTCCAATAGAGAGGCATAGTGAATTTTTTTGAAGTTTGAAAAGTGTGTGTGTGTGTGTGTGTTATATATAATATAATTTTTTTTCATAAAATTGTCATATTTAAAAGTTTTTTCTCACACACTGCATATGCATACTTGCAATTACACCCCAAAACCCATTCTGCTACTCATGAGTATGGCGATACCACATGTGTGAGACTTTTAGGCTGGGTTCACACCTATGCGAATTGGATGCTGCTTTCCCCATATCCAATTCGCATGATGGGAGAATGACCGGCTATCTGGAGCCGTTTCGCATATCTCCAGGGTGGCTGCGGAGTGAATCGCACAGAAACGTGTGTCTTTGGCTACGTTTTAGGGCTGAATTCAGGCTAAGATTTGGCTCTCGTTCGTCTCTGAACGACAGAGAGCGGGGACACACAGCGTTCCTGTACGATCCATGGCCGCCTTAGGCGTGAACCCAGCCTGGCCACATACAGAGGCCCAACATCCAAGTATCACCCTCGGGCGTTCTAGGGGGATAAATTGGCCATCTTTTTTTTTTTTTTTTTTTTTTTTTTTCCCACTTCAGCGAAAATTTTTCTGAGAGACGTTATTTCAACTTTATATGTCAAACTTTATCTCTTCTCATTTTTCACATCATTGTGGATTGTTTCCGTCACATCTTTATTGTTTTTCCCTTCTAGGATATTATTTAATAATCTTAAAAATCGACGACAAAACGCCTCCTATAAATATGAACCCACTATTATCTTATTCTCTCTCAGTCCCTCTTGTTTCCCCCCACCCCCCCTCCCCCTCCCCTGTGTTTGGTCCGTTCCTTTATGTTGTTTATTTATCCACTTGGCTCTGCACCTATTCTTTCTTTTATCTTATCTAAATAAATGTCTGAGACTTTGTATTTTTTCCAACTTTCCCATCTACTATTATCCCTTTTCTCTCCTCCTTCCATTTTGTAGTGATAATCTATTTCCTTTAGCCAGTTTCTAATGTCTGGTTTTCCACTTTTTAGCCAATTCTTGGAAATTAAGGCCTTGGCCGCATTCAGGAGATTAGGTACTATTGATTTTCTATATTGTTTCTTAGGTTTATTATAGATATGGAAGAGGCAAGTCCAGATGTTTTGTTCTATTTCTTCTTCAGTTATTTCTTTTATGTTATTTAACACTTCCTTCCAGTACTCCATTATTATTGGGCATTCCCACCATATGTGTATGATCGTTGCTCTTTGGCCACATTTTCTCCAACACAAAGAGGTTTTGTTTTGATGAAATCTGTGTATTCTTACTGGGGTCATATACCATCTTGATACTAGTTTATAATTCATTTCAATAGTCTTCATGTCCCAGGCCTTATTATATCCCATTTCTATCATTTTTTCCACTTTTTGATTATCTATTTTTATATTCATTTCTTTTTCCCATTGATTTATGTATTCTGGTCTTTCTTGTGCTTCCAAATCTGTCAGTGTACTATAAATTTTTGATGTTCCGTTTTTCAATGGTATTTCATTGCTACATAGCTTTTCCAGTGCGGTTAATTTCGTTTCGTCTCTCAGTGGGTGTGGTATTGTGCTTACTAAGTGCCTTAGTTGATTATAATTCCATTCATTCATCTTCCATCCATTCCTTTCCTCTATTTCTACTTGTGTTCTTGTTTTGCCATTTCTAGTGATATCTTTCAATTGTGGGTTACGTATTCCTTGAATTCCAAATATTTCCTTCCCAGGGGTGAAGAAATTTGATCCTGTGAGTGTTAATAGTGGTGAATTATATTTCCATTCATTCTTTAAGTGAATGGTGTCCCAAATTTTAAATACATTTTTTGTTATTTCGTGTGTGTCAGTGTCCAATGTTCTATATTTCCGTGGAATCCAAATATTCTTATGTAATGTGACTCCGCTTATTATGTTTTCCATTTCCACCCATTTTTTTTCATTTTTCTCATTTGTCCACTCTAACATTCGTGTTAAAACTATGGCTTTATAGTACCTACTTATATCTGGAGCAGCCAGACCTCCGTGCTCCTTTTTCCTTGTAATCAGCGTGTATTTGATTCTTGTTTTTTTATTAAACCATATGTATTTTAACAAAATTGTTTTAATTATTTTAAAAAAGCTCTGCGGGATCTTTACTGGTAGCATCTGTAATCTGTAATTTATTTTGGGTAATATCATCATCTTGAACATATTTATTCTTCCAATCCATGAAAGTGGCTGTATTCTTAACTTTTTCATTTCTTCTTTGACCTCATTGATCAATGGGATAAAATTTGCCTGGTAAATTTTTTCGACTCTAGGAGTTATTTTAATTCCAAGGTAATTTAGTTCTTTTACCCACGTAAATGGGAATTCTTTTTGTAAAAACTGAACTTCCTTTTTCTCTAGTCCTATGTTTAATATTTCCGTTTTTATTGGATTAATTTTGAAGTTTGACAGTTCTCCGTATTTTTTTATTTCTTTCAATATGTTTGGGAGTGACACTCTTGGGTTGGATACGTACATCAAGATGTCGTCCGCGTAAGCTGCGATCTTATGCTCTTTTCCTCCTAGTCTCGCTCCTTCTACCTCTTTGTTATTGCGGAGTGTTGCTAATAATGGTTCTAAAGCCAATACGTATAATAGTGGAGACAGTGGACAGCCTTGCCGTGTTCCGTTCTGCATCTTAATTTTTGGAGAGAGTCTACCGTTTACTTTTACGACTGCTGTCGGGCCATTATACAAATTTGTTATCCACTTCATCATTTTTGTCCCGATACCCAAGTGCCGCAATGTATCCATCATGAAACCCCAGTCTACCCTGTCGAATGCTTTTTCTGCATCCAATGACAGGAATAGAACTGGGGTCTCATTCTGCACCTTCTTGTGCAACATCAGTAATGATTTTAGGCTGTTGTCCCGCCCCTCTCTCCCCGGGACAAAACCAGTCTGGTCCGGGTTGATCCACTGTGGGATTAGTTTTTTTATCCTAGTGGCCAGGATCTTAGAGTACAGCTTCGTATCAGCGTTCAGTAGGGCTATTGGCCTGTAGCTTGAGCAGTTAACTTTGTCTTTCCCTTCTTTTGGTAGTATTGTAATATGAGCTAGTAGCGATTCACTTCTTATTTCTTCATCTTCCCCTAAGGAATTCATATATTCTAATAGTTTTGGAGTCAGCTGTTCTTCAAATTTTTTATAGTATTTGACCGTGAACCCGTCTGGTCCTGGACTTTTTCCTACGGGAGTTTCCTTTAATGCCAGTTTTACCTCTTCTTGCGTAATATTTTTTTCCAATTCTTCTAGTTGGTCTATTTTTATTTTTGGTAAATTTGCTTTTTTTAGATATTCTTGTATCCTCTTTGTTCTTGTATTCGCTTCTTTTCAACTTTCCTGTCCTTTTATTGCATATAGGGAGCTGAAGTATTTTTGAAATGTTATCGCTATATCTGTAGTTTTATTTACCACTTCTCCTTTTTCATTTTTGATCTTCTCAATGTAATTCAAAGACTTCTTTTTTTTTACCAAATTTGCTAGGTATTTTCCTGGTTTGTTACCCCATTTGTATTTTTCTTGTACTACTCTGTTGTACTCCTTCCTTTCTTCTTGTTCCACCCAGTCTTTTAATTGCTCTCTCTTTTGAGATAATAGGCCAAAAATTTTGTTGTTTACTTGATTTTTGTGTTTTCGTTCCAATTCATAAATTTCTTTAATTATTTGTTGCATGTTTGTTTTCCTTTCCTGTTTTTTTCTTGCCCCTATGGCTATTAATTTGCCCCTAATAACAGATTTATGCGCCTCCCATATAGTTGCTTTCGATACCTCTGGTGTATCGTTTTCCTCAAAATATCTTTTAATTTCTTCTATGATACTTTTTTCGGTCTCGCTGTCTTCTAATAAAGTTTCATTGATTCTCCATGGACCCCTTTCAAAAACTTCTCCTTTTATTTTCATTCTCAGCGTTACTGGGCTGTGATCTGAGGCGGTTATTATACCTATTTTTGTTTCTTCTATTTCTTCCAAGTTTCTATGTTCGACCATGATGTAATCCAATCTGGAGTAACTTTTGTGTACTGTTGAGTAGAATGTGTAGTCCTTTGTGCTGGGGTGCTGGATTCTCCAAGGGTCTATTAGTTGCTGTTCATATAGTGTTCTTTTTAATTTCTTTAGTTGTTTTACCTCTTTGTCCCTTACTATTGAGGTGCTGTCCATTTTGTTATCCATGCTGAAGTTGAAGTGTCCGGCTAGTATTAATTTTCCTTGTTTGAATTCCATTAGTATTTTAATGATATCTATCAAATATTTTTTAGGGTTCTTATTAGGACAATAGACATTAGCCAATGTATATTTTACCCCTTGTATAGTTCCTGTAATAAAAAGATATCGACCCTCCGGATCTATTTTCCTTTGATCTATTAGAAAACGTACATTTTTCCCTAAACCGATGGCTACTCCTTTGGCCCTTCTTATTGGCGAGTCTCCTTGATACCATGTTGGTATGTTTCTTGAATAAATTTTGGTATTTGAGTTTTGGGTTATATGCGTCTCCTGTAGGAAAATTATTTCTGCTTTACTTTTTTCTAGTTCTCGGAGAATGATGTTTCTCTTCCCTGGGGAATTTAGTCCTCGGACATTATAGGAGATTATTTTTATGCTGTTTACGTTTTCCATTCTTGTGCCTTTTCTTCCCCGCCCGTCCTCCGGCCCTCCCCCCCACCCGGTCCTCTTAGAAGGCCGGGTGGAGGGGACACCCAGCGGACGCACGGGGTCTCCTCATCTCTTGTCTCAAAATAGGTGCGCCTATGTAACCACTCATGTGGATCAGACCTTTCCCTCCCCTCCCTCCTTCCCTCCCTTTTCCCTCCTCCCACCCTCCCCCTCCCTTTTTTCTGATATGGGTTTTTTACCCCCATATTCTCTAGAGCTGAGAGCATTTTACTTTGTTTGGTGGGGCACACCCTGCCCCCTCTGCCCTATTTATTGTGAGGCGGAGCTCTGTGAGACACCCTATTCCCCCCTCGCCTAAGCACTAATAGGGCGACCCCCTGTCCACTCCGTGAGTCCCTGTCTTCCTCTCCCTGCATTTTTGTTGTGTTTTACCAATCCTTTCACTTTCCTTTTTTCCCATCCCATCAACCCCAGCCCCCCCCCCTTCCACTCTAAGGCCCCTTGCACTAATGTGTGGTATTTTCTCAGTTATTAATTTCCTCGAGATTCCACATCTTGATGTCTGTTCTTTGAATTTAATTGCCATTGCAGGTCATCTCCTGCCGTTATTCGCTCCTGTCTACTTGCATATTTTTCCAGTTCTGGGGAGGGGATTTCTAGTTTGTTGCAAAAGTCCGGAATCTCCTCCACATATCTTAGCCTCGCACTTATTCTGTTTTTTTCTTGCTATTAGACATGCTGGAAAACCCCAGTTGTATTGAATTTCTTGCTCCCGGAGGATTCCTAATAGTGGTTTTAATGTCCGTCGTCTTTTCAACGTTTCTTGAGACAAATCTTGAAATATTTGTAATTTACCTTCCACAAACTCTATTTGTGTTTTCCTCTTTAGGTTTATCCAGATCTGTTTTTTTTCTTCCCATTTTTCGAAACGTACTATTACATCTCTAGGTGTTTCCCTTGAGAACCTTTGAGGTTTTTTTACTCGAAAGACACTTTCTATTCCTATTATGTTGGTTGCATCCTTTCCCAAGATTTGGTTGAAGAGATTGTTCATTTTTTCTATTAGGTTTTCTGCTTGTTCTGTTTCCGGTAACCCGCGTATTCTCAAGTTTTTCTTTTTATCTCTATTTTCTTGCTCTTCTATTTTATATGATTGTTCCTGTTGTTCCCGTTTTAGTTTCTTTATTTCCTCTTCCAGTTCCTTTATGTTTTTTTGATGTAGGTCTACTTTGATCTCTACTTCTTCCACTCTGTTTAACATATATCCCATGTCTTTATGGAGTGTTGATATCTCTGCTTTTAGGGAATTCTCTAGTGCCGCAAACATAAATTGGCCATCTAATGCCATGATGACTTATCACACTTTTGAAGGCCCTGGAGCACCAGGACAATGCAAACGCCCACAAAATTACCCCACTTTGCAATGCAAACACCCCAACTTATATTATGAGGCATAATGAGTCTTGACCAATGTCGTGTTTTTTTTTTTTTTTTACACAAAGTTGTCAATTTTATGATTTTTCTAACAGCATGTACATAGCACACATCTGCTGCTACTCCTGTGTATGGCAATACCACATGTGAGACTTACACAGCCTGTGGAAATTACACATCTATGAATTAACGTATTCAACAAATGTTGATCACGGGGACAGATGTGTGCAGATGTTTTACTGTGTGGGAACACTGTGTGCTCAGTGAGCGTAAAGTGCTTTAAACTTACTGATCCCTGCCAGCAACACAGACCGGCTCTCCTTCTCACTGATGGGCTCCTTGTGAGGAGAAGCAGAGTAGAGCTGCACAATTAATCGTTAAAAAATCGTGATCTCGATTCACCCCCAACCCCCACACATCTCTCCTGCAGAGGTTGCAGATTCTTTCATATAAACAAGTGGAGAGACTACTATCTGCTCACTCAGCTGTCAAAAGCTAAGTCTTTAAATTGAAACATTGTAACTATGCTTCCTTCTCAGAACAAAGGGATAGAACTTCTGTGTAAATAAATAATCCAGGCAGTCTGCCAAGTTTTCAACAAGGTGTAAATGCAGGAAGTTTAACCACTCAGTCTAAATCTTTTTCTGACACTTCTTTCTTAAGTTAAAATCAATATTTTTTGCTAGAAAATTACTTGGAACCCCCAAACATTACATATATATTAGCAGAGACCTTAGGGAATAAAATGGCAATTGCTGCAATATTTTATGTCACACTGTATTTGCCCAGCGTTCTTTCAAATGCAATTTTTTGGGAAAAAATACACTTCAATGAATTTAAAAAAAAAAACGAAACAGTTAAGTTAGCCCAATTTTTTTGTTTTAATGTGAAAGATGATGTTACGCCGCGAGAATCATGAGAGAATCGTGATCTATCTTATAAGCAAAAAAATTGTGATTCTCATTTTAGCCAGAATCGTGCAGCGCTAAAGCAGAGCCGATCAACTGACAGCCGGCTCTGTTTACATCACACGATGGCTGTGATTCAGTGTGTCCAGGAAGCACAGGCACACCGGAATCGCGCGGCTGTGCAATCACGCTCCTGAGGGACGTTCAGGAACATTCGCTCAAACTAAATGCCCACCCAGCCGTTTATGTACAAGCTGGGTGGGAAGAAGTTAATATGTCTTCTTGGAGTCATGAAATACAGCCATTTGGAGCAGTCTTTTGTTGTATAGTAAAGAATAGTGATATCTGCGCTTTGTTAAAAATGGGCCCCCAAGTGATTCAGTTTGTAAACCAAAAGTGAGTAAGGCTCCATGCACACTAGTGGTCTTTTAACCACTTGCCTACTGGGCACTTTTACTCCATTCCTGCTCAGACCAATTTTCAGCTTTCAGCCTAAACAAATTCTCCTACACAAGTTGTGCCTGTTTATCTGCTGCCATCTGTCCCCTACATCCAGTGCAGAATTTACGCAGGATCTCTCAGCACTGAAAAGCAGGGGGCGTAGAGCAAAAGTTACATCAGTGAGGAGAGCTCCGAGAGCTGATTGGAGATGAGGGGCACACCACCCTTTACAGACCACACAAGAACAGAGCTGAGGCTGATAGTCAGCTGGAGCTTCCTCCCCTGTCACCATTTTTCTTTTAGTGTCAGGAAAACTTGTCAGAAGTAATTCATGGTGATAGCAGAGGAATGAAGCAGAGAGAAATGACACTTAGTGCTCTGGATTGAGACAAGTACACACTATAGATGGATATGCTTTGCTCAGATTTTATACTTGAGCTTTAAAATCAATTTAATGCAAAAAATGCATTAGGCCTCATGCACACAGGATGTTTTGGAAACTCTCCTAGAAGCCTTTCCTCATGGCAGTAGCGTTTTGGCAGGTGCATTTATAGGAGTCAAGCGATTTGGCCATGAATTTCATTAGCCAGAATAATCATTTATTCTGGGCATTAAAATGAGTTAACGCTAGGTGCGTTTAGTGCCTAAGCATTAACAAGTGTTTAGATGCATTTACACGCCTCAAGCATTTTTTTCTGCTAGAATACTGCTGCTCCTGGATGCACACTGGCAGTGGGTTTTTTTTCTGCCTCTAAATGCCGCTACCACTAAGACCCCTTTGACACTGAGGTGGTTTTCATGCATTTTAGCGGTAGAATTAGCCTCTAAATAGCGCATGAAAACTGCCTCCCGTTCATTTCAGTGTGACATTTTACACTGGGCCGGTGCGCTTGTGAAACTCTAGGAAAAGTCCTGCAAGCAGCATCTTTGGGGCAATTTTGAGGGGTGCTGTATACAGCGCTCCGAAAATGCCCTGCCCATTGAAATGAATGGGCAGTGCTTTGGAAGTTGGGCAACACGGAGTTTTTAACCCCTTCTTTGGGTTGAAAAGCGCCCCGCTAGCGGCCAAAAAGCTCAGCTAAAACGAGGGATGCTAGCGTGGCCACGGCTCAGTGTGAAAGGGGTCTTAATGCTGCTAAAAGCCTGCGTGTCGATGGACACATAGGATAACATGCAGGGAGTTTGAGGCAGGACAAAAATGTCTGATGCCCTTAGAAGCAACTTAAAAATTGTCCAGTGTGCATGAGGCCTTAAAGTGATTGTAAAGGCACTTTTTTGTCTTCCTAGAATCGTCTGTGTTCAAGTTATGTGCTCAAGGGTATGTGCTTTATAAAAAAATATGCAGCCTTATACCTTATTTCAGAGCGGCGCTCACGTGAACGCCCCCCGATCTGAGAACTACAGTGGGAGGGGCTGAGACTCCCCTGCTGATGTCAGCCGGGAGGAGAAGAGTAGGGCAGTGCTCTGAAATAAGGTTATAAAGCTAAATATTTTTTCTAAAACACATACACTGGGGCACATAACTTTTCTTCCTATAATCCCCCGAGTTCGATTAAGTTATTATAGAGTGCCTTGCAAAAGTATTCACCCCCCTTGGTATTTTTCGTGTTTTGTTACCTCACAGACTGGAATTAACATAGATTGTTTGCAGATTTGCATCATTTAATTTACAGAACATGCCCACAACTTTGAAGATTTTTTTTTTTTTTTATTGTAAAGCAAACAACAAATAGGCCAAAATAACAGAAAAAGTCAATGTGCACAACTATTCACTCCCTTAAGTCAATACTTTGTAGAGCCACCTTTTGCAGCTATCACAGCTCCAAGTCGCTTTGGATAAGTCTCTATGAGCTTGCCACATCTTACCACTGGGATTTTTGCCCATTCCTCCTTGCAAAACTGCTCCAGCTCCTTCAAGTTGGCCGATTTGCACTTGTGAACAGCAATCTTTAAGTCTGACCACAGATTTTACATTGGATTGAGGTCTAGGCTTTGACTAGGCCATTCCAACACATTTACATGTTTTCCCTTAAACAACTCAAGTGTTGCTTTAGCAGTGTGTTTGGGGTCATTGTCCTGCTGGAAGGTGAACCTCCGTCCTAGCCTTAAATCGCACACAGAGTGGTACAGGTTTTGATCAAGAATACCCCTGTATTTGGCACCATCTTTCCCTCAACTCTGACCAGTTTCCCAGTCCTAACTGGATTGTGTTCTTTGGGTGATGTTTTGGGTTTGCGCCAGACATAGCATTTTCTTTGAGGGCCAAAAAGAAAAATTTTAGTCTCATCAGACCAGAGCACCTTCCTCCATACATTTTGGGAGTCTCCCACGTGCCTTTTCGCTAACTCAAAACCTGCCATTTTGTTTTTTGCTTGAAGTAATGGCTTTCTGCTGGCCACTCTGCCATAAAGCCCAACTCCTATGGAGCATAAGGCTTATTATCTATGTACAGATACTCCAGTCTCTGCTGTGGAACTCTGCAACTCCTCCAGGGTTACCATAGGCCTCTGTGCTGCCTCTCTGATTAATGCCCTCCTTGCCTGGTCCGTGAGTTTTGGTGTGCAGCCGTCTCTTGGCAGGTTTGCTGTTGTGCCATGTTCTTTCCGTTTGGTTATGATAGATTTGATGGTGCTCCTAGGGATCATCAAAGATTTGGATATTTTTTTTTAAAACCTAACCCTGACTTGTCAATAACATTGTCCCTTACTTGTTTGGAGAGATCCTTGGTCTTCATGGCAGTGTTTGGTTAGTGGTGCATCTTGCTTAGGTGTTGCAGCCTCTGGGGCCTTTCAAAAAGGTATGTATATGTAATGACAGATCATGTGACACTTAGATTTCACACAGGTGGACATCATTTCACTAATTATGTGACTTCTGAAGGTAATTGGTTGGAGCTTTTGATGGGCTTCATAACAAAGGGGGTGAATACATACGCACATGCCAATTATCAGTTTTTTATTTCTGAAAAATAGTTTTATGTATATATTTTTCTTCACCAACTTAGACTGTTGTGTTCTGATCCATCACATATAATTCAGATTAAATAAACATTGAACTAAAGGCTGTAATGTAACAAAATAGGTAAAAAGCCAAGGGGGAATACTTTTGCAAGGCACTGTATAAGAAGATTGCTAATACCCTGAAACTTAGCTGCAGCATGGTGGCCAAGACCATACAGCGGTTTAACGGGACAGGTTCCACTCAGAGCAGGCCTCGCCATGGTTAACCAAAGAAGTTGAGTACATGTGCTCAGCATTATATACAGAGGTTGTCTTTGGGAAATAGACGTATGAGTGCTGCGGGGGGGGGGGGGGGGGATCAACCTGTCAGCGCTCAGACCATAGGCCGCATCAAATGGGTCTGCATGGCTGTCGTCCCAGAAGGAAGCCTCTTCTAAAGATGATGCACAAGAAAGCCTGCAAACAGTTTGCTGAGGACAAGCAGACTATGGACATGGAATAATGGAACCATGTCCTGTGGTTTGATGAGACCAAGATAAACTTATTTGCTTCAGATGGTGTCAAGCGTGTGTAGCGGCAACCAGGTCAGGAGTACAAAGACAAGTGTGTCTTGCCTACAGTCAAGCGAGGTGGTGGGAGTGTCATGGTCTGGGGCTGCATGAGTCCTGTCGGCACTGGGGAGCTACAGTTCATTGAGGGAACCATGAATGCCAACATGTAGTGTGACATACTGAAGCAGAGCCTGATCCTCTTTGGAGACTGGGCCGCAGGGCAGTATTTCAGCATGATAACGACCCCAAACACACCCCCAAGATGACCACTGCCTAGCTAAAAAAGCTGAGGGTAAAGGTGATGGACTGGCCAAGCATGTCTCCAGACCTAAACCCTATTGACCGTCTGTGGGGCATCCTCAAACAGAAGATGGAGGAGCGCAAGGTCTCTAACATCCACCAGCTCCGTGATGTTGTCATGGAGGAGTGGAAGAGGGCTCCAGTGGCAACCTGTGAAGCTCTGGTGAACTACATGCCCAAGAGGGTTAAGGCAGTGCTGGAAAATAATGGTGGCCACACAAAATATTGACACTTTGGGCCCAATTTGGACATCTCCACTTAGGGATGTACTCACTTTTGTTGCCAGCGGTTTAAACATTATTGGCTGTGTGTTGAGTTATTTTGAGAGGACAGCAAATTGACACTGTTATACAAGCTGTACACTCACTACTTTACATTATAGCAAAGTGTCATTTCCTCAGTGTTGTTCAAGATATAATAAAATATTTACAAAAATGTTAGGGGTCTAATTACTTTTGTGAGATACTGTATATTGTGTTTGTGAGTACTAAAATACATCATTTAATGTTGTATTATAGGCAAAAATGTGTGTTTTACTCTACATAAAAAAGTGGGTTATAACCCCTGTCAGTTTTTTTTTTTTTTTTTTGGTCATCTGTGTCCCATTGAGGAGATTTCCCTTCACTTCCTGTCCCAGAGCCAAAACGGGAAGCATGAAGAAATCTTTACAAATTAAAGGAATCTCTCCCCCGGTCACCAGAGTGTCCTTATTGGAAGATTTATTAGTTTTGGAGACAGCCCAAAGTTTGGGATTTTTTTTTCGCTTTCAATGATAATGGTAAACAGTATAATTAGAGAGGGCGGATCTCCCTAACTGGGCAGAGATGGCAATAAACTACCTAAAAAAAAAAAAAAAAAAAAAAAATGGCAACAACCAACTTTTTTTTTTTTTTTTTTTTTTTTTTTTCTTTTCTCTTCCTTCAGGGTCTCTGCTTTCAGAAAATATATACTATTTGGGGGTTCTGTGAAATTCTCTAGAAAAAAAAATGCTGAACATGTATGAGATTGGACTGGAAGTGGTTAAAGAAGGCCTTGAGTGTTAGTGTTCTTTCTCTCAAATACTTCGTCCTGAAGCAGGGTTTCGAGACTGCGGTTGGAAACCGTCTTTACTTCTTCATTCCCATCTTTACAGCAGCCCTGTGTGAGTCCTCCTTAGCAGCCAATCAGTGCCTCCAGTACACATTGATCTCTGTCATAGATGGCGATTAAAGAGCATCTGGCTTGCCACAGTCCTTCTATTCTACTCTTATTAATCTCAGATATGCAATGGATCTGACCTGATGGATAAATAGGAGGCTGAATTTTTTTTTTCTGGAGAAATGCAGCTAACATGCTGAAAAAAGGCATTTTGAGAAATGATCTCTGCTGGAGAGTTCAGTGCCTGTTCCATTCCTGCAGCAGAGGCCTAATGATAAATTCCCTAGGCTTTTGGATATGTAAGCAGCACAGGGTAGATCTGTACCAGCATTTTTTTTTTTTTTTTTATGAAACATAATTTTGCTTTTTCTATTAGTTTAATAATCCACCGCAATAAAACCGTACACAGAGAAATCAGACGGCGTGCTGGTGCCCAGACATGGCATTTCCTAACACAGAGTTTGCTTTAACCGCTTCAGCCCCGGAAGATTTTGCCCCCTTCCTGACCAGAGCACTTTTTGCGATTCGGCACTGCGTCGCTTTAACTGACAATTGCGCGGTCGTGCGACGTTGCACCCAAACAAAATTGACTTCCTTTTTTTTCTCACAAATAGAGCTTTTTTTTGGTGGTATTTGATCACCTCTGCGTTTTTTTTTTTTTTGCGCTATAAACAAAGAGCGACAGTTTTGAAAAAAACGCATTATTTTTTACTTTTTCTATAATAAATATCCCCCAGCTGCACTACAGAAGGTTTTTCAATTTACTGCAAAAAATGCAGTAAGCTGAAAAACCTTGAGGGTTTACAACCCATTTTAATGTGTTTTAGAACTTTTCAATATTTATTCCAGTTAAAAACAGTTAAAGTAGCATACAAGGTTATAGGCATTTTCTAATAGTTATAATTATGCAGGCACTATAACTTCATTTGCTTAGTTTCAGAAATGATCTTTCTTACTTTTTTTTTTTTTTTTTACAAGTTACAAAATTCTGTGAAGTGACCATACATCTCTTCTTCCTGATAGTGGGGGCGGGGTTACAGGACACTCTGCAGACATACAGTGTGCCTCTATTCCATAGTCCAGGGCTCAAAATTTCAAGTCCTGAGCTACTAGCCAGGCCTTAAGGTTTACTCGCCACCAGTAGCCCCAACCAACCCCTACCATTCCCTGCCCCCTAAACACGTCCACTATAAATTATCTCATGAAATTACACTTAAATGTTTCTTGCATAATTAAGTTACAAAAATAAATATTAACAACTTTATCAGTGTAGCCTCACCAGTGCCCATCAATGCAGCATGACCTGTGCCCATCAATGCAGCCTCACCTTTGCAGAGGAAGAGGCGAGCCGGCTGCATCATCAGAGAGCGGAGATTGCCCGCTGTAACCGATTTTTTTTTTTTTTTTTTTTTTTTTTTTTTTTTCATTTGAATTGCCTGGACGTCCACAGAAGACAACAGTGGTGTATGATTGCAGGATCCTCTCTATGGTAAAGAAAAAACATTTCACAACATCCAGAGCGAAGGGCAATCTCCAGGAGGTGGGCGTATCATTGTCAAAGTCTACAATCAAGTGAATACTTCACAAGAGCAAATACAGAGGGCTCACCATAAGGCGCAAACCATTCATAAGCCTGAAGAATAGAAAAGCCAGATTAGACTTTGCCAAAAAACATCTAAAAAAGCCAGACCAGTCCTGGAAAAGCATTCTTTGGATGGATGAAACTAAGATTAATCTGTACCAGAATGACGGGAAGAAAAAAGTGTGAAGGAGGCTTGAAACAGTGTATGATCCAAAGCTAACAGCGTCATTTGTAAAACCATGGTGGATACAGTGTGCTGGCATGGGCATGCGTGGCTTCCAGTGGCACTGGGTCATTGGTGTTTATTGATAAGACAGAAGCAGCCGGATGAATTCTGCAGTGTTTTTAGAGATATACTGTCAGCCCAGATTCAGCCAAATGCAGCAAAGTTGATTGGACGGCGCTCCCTGGTACAAAAGGCCATCTGATCCAAAACACACTGCAAAAGCAACCCAGGAGCTTTTGAAGGAAAAGTGGAATATTCTGCAATGGCTGAGTCAATCACCTGATCTCAACCCAACTGATCATGCATTTCATTTGCTGAAGGCAAAACTAAGGCAGAAAGACCCACAAACAAAGAACAACCAAAGACAGCTGCAGTTAGAGCCTGGCAAAGCATTACCCAGTCTTTGGTAATGTCCATGGGTTCCAGACTTCAGGTAGTCATTGCCAGTAAAGGATTCTCAACTAAGTATTAAAAACGAACATTTTGTATACGATTATAAAATTTCCTAAAAGTTCCTAAAATGTGTACTTCATGTTTAACCCCTTGAATTAAAGCTGAAAGTCTGCACTTCAAATTCATTTGGATTGTTTAATTTTATTCTGGTGGCATACAGAGCCAAAAGTACAAAAATTGTGCTCGTGTCCAAATATATATGGACTTAACTTTGTGTATATATGTGTGTGTGTGTGTGTGTGTGTATATATGTATATAGTGGCTTGCGAAAGTATTCGGCCCCCTTGAACTTTTCAACCTTTTGCCACATTTCAGGCTTCAAACATAAAGATATAAAATTTTAATTTTTTGTGAAGAATCACCAACAAGTGGGACACAATTGTGAAGTGGAACGAAATCTTTTGGATTTTTGAAACTTTTTTAACTAATAAAAAAATGAAAAGTGGGGCGTGCAAAATTATTCGGCCCCCTTGCGTTTAATATTTTGTAGAGCCACCTTTTGCTGCAATTACAGCTGCAAGTCGCTTGGGGTATGTCTCTATCAGTTTTGCACATCGAGAGACTGAAATTCTTGCCCATTCTTCCTTGCAAAACAGCTCGAGCTCAGTGAGGTTGGATGGGCGTTTGTGAACAGCAGTTTTCAGCTCTTTCCACAGATTCTCGATTGGATTCAGGTCTGGACTTTGACTTGGCCATTCTAACACCTGGATACGTTTATTTGTGAACCATTCCTTTGTAGATTTTGCTGTATGTTTGGGATCATTGTCTTGTTGGAAGATAAATCTCCGTCCCAGTTTCAGGTCTTTTGCAGACTCCAAAAGGTTTTCATCCAGAATGGTCCTGTATTTGGCTGCATCCATCTTCCCCTCAATTTTAACCATCTTCCCTGTCCCTGCTGAAGAAAAGCAGGCCCAAACCATGATGCTGCCACCACCATGTTTGACAGTGGGGATGGTGTGTTGAGTGTGATGAGCTGTGTTGCTTTTACGCCAAACATATCGTTTTGCATTGTGGCCAAAAAGTTCGATTTTGGTTTCATCGGACCAGAGCACCTTCTTCCACATGTTTGGTGTGTCTCCCAGGTGGCTTGTGGCAGACTTTAGACGAGACTTTTTATGGATATCTTTGAGAAATGGCTTTCTTCTTGCCACTCTTCCATAAAGGCCAGATTTGTGCCGTGTACGACTGATTGTTGTCCTATGGACAGACTCTCCCACCTCAGCTGTAGTTCTCTGCAGTTCATGATGCAGTGATCATGGGCCTCTTGGCTGCATCTCTGATCAGTCTTCTCCTTGTCTGAGCTGAAAGTTTAGAGGGACAGCCAGGTCTTGGTAGATTTGCAGTGGTCTGATACTCCTTCCATTTCAAAATGATCGCTTGCACAGTGCTCCTTGGGATGTTTAAAGCTTGGGAAATCTTTTTGTATCCAAATCCGGCTTTAAACTTCACAACAGTATTACGAACCTGCCTGGTGTGTTCCTTGGTCTTCATGATGCTCTCTGCGCTTTCAACAGAACCCTGAGACTATCACAGAGCAGGTGCATCTATACAGAGACTTGATTACACACAGGTGGATTCTATTTATCACCATCAGTCATTTAGGACAACATTGGATCATTCAGAGATCCTCGCTGAACTTCTGGAGTGAGTTTGCTGCACTGAAAATAAAGGGGCTGAATAATTTTGCACGCACCACTTTTCAGTTTTTTAATTGCTAAAAAAGTTTAAAATATCCAATAGATTTCGTTCCACTTCACAATTGTGTCCCACTTGTTGGTGATTCTTCACAAAAAATTAAAATTTTATATCTTTGTTTGAAGCCTGAAATGTGGCAAAAGGTTGAAAAGTTCAAGGGGGCCGAATACTTTCGCAAGCCACTGTGTGTGTGTGTGTGTGTGTGTGTGTGTGTGTGTGTATGTATGTATGTATATATATATCTCACAGAAGTGAGTACACCCCTCACGTTTTTGTAAATACTTTATTATATCTTTTTATGTGACAACACTGAAGAAATGACACCTTGCTACAATGAAAAGTAGTGAGAATAAAGCTTGTATAACAGTGTAAATTTGCTGTCCCCTTAAACTAGCCATGTCTAAATCGCTGGCAACAAAAGTGAGTACACCCCTAAGTGAAAATGTCCAAATTGGGCCCAATTAGCAATTTTCCCTGCTCGGTGTCACTGGTCTTGTTAGTTTTACAAAGTCTTAGGTGTGAATGGGGAGCAAGTGTGTTAAATTTGGTATTCTCGTTTCCACTCCTCTTACTGGTCACTAAGGATGAGCTCCGGCGTGTTCGCATGCTGCAGGTGCCGAGCCCGCCAGGAACTCGGCACTGCACATCGCTAATCACAAGCAGTGAGACATTTCCCGATGTGCGGCTGCAGAGATCGGGAAATGTCTCCCTGCCTGTGATCAGCGCAATGCCAACTTCCTGGCGGGCTCGGCACGTGCAGCATGCGAACACACCGGAGCTCATTCTTACTGGTCACTGGAAGTTCAACATTGCACCTCCATGGCAAAGAACTCTCTGAGGATCTGAAAAAAAGAATTGTTGCTCTACATAAAGATGACCTAGGCTATAAGAAGATTGCCAAGGCCCTGAAAGCTGCAGTACGGTGGCCAAGACCATACAGCGGTTTAACAGGACAGGTTCCACTCAGAGGTTGTCTTTGGGAAATAGACTTGTAAGTGCTGCCAGCATTGCTGCAGAGGTTTAAGGGGTGGGGGAGTTCAGCTTGTCAGTGCTCAGACCATACGCCGCACACTTCATCAAATTGGTCTACATGGCTGTCGTTCCAGAAGGAAGCCTTTTCTAAATATTATGCACAAGAAAGCCCACAAACAGTTTGCTGAAGACTAGCAGACTAAGGACATGGATTACTTGAACCATGTCTTGTGGTCTGATGAGACCAAGATAAACTTATTTGGTTCAGATGGTGTCAAGCGTGTGTGGTGGCAACCAGATGAGGAGTACGAAGACAAGTGTGTCTTGCCTACATTCAAACATGTTGGTGGGAGTGTCATGGTCTGGGGCTGCATGAGTGCTGCCGGTGTTCTGCCGAGAAAGTTCCGCTCGGCGTATAAGTTCCCCCCTCTACTGCGCCTGCGCAGTAGGTATCGGCGGAAATAGCCGAAGCAGAACAGCTGAAAATCAGCTGTACACGGCACCTGTAAGAGGGCCCCTCGTGGGCTCGCTTCGCTCGCCACGCTTCGGGCATGGCCTCGCTGCGCTCGGCACTTTTAGATTCCCCCTCTAGGTCCACTTGGATGGTGGGGAAGGAACCTGGACCCAGAGCAGTACAGCTGATTGAAGCATTTGAGCTTCGGCTATCTCCGGCGGCTGAGAGTAGTATGTACTGCGCAGGCGCTGCGCCTGCGCAGTACAGGGGGGGAACTTATCCGCCGAGGGAACATTCTCGGCAAGACACCGGCACTGGGGAGCTACAGTTCATTGAGGGAACATGAATGCTAACATGTACTGTGACATACTGAAGCAGAGCATGATCCCCTCTAGGGCTGCAACTAACGATTATTTTCATAATCGATTAGTTGGCTGATTATTGTGTCGATTAATCGGTTAATAACCTTAAAAAAGAGTGTGGTGTATAATTTAGTTAATATGTAAAGTTTTAAAAAAAGGCAATTTATTCTTAAACCTCTCTGTGCAGTGGTAAATATAAATAACCAACTATATGGTTAGGGAGCAAAATATCGAATCCACTCTGAGAATAACAGACAGAAGAAATATACTTTATATACTATTAGAGGAGATATACTGTATATACTATTAGAGGAGATATATACTATTAGAGGAGATATGTGCTGTATATACTATTAGAGGAGAGATATACTATTAGAGGGTGAATCTGGTAAATATCATCAGACTCAGAGATCACATTTTTCTATTAAAAAACAAACAATATCTTCCTTCAAAAAAAATGTCATTTTAAGAACGTTTGTTCGATTTGCTAATCGTTAGTGAGGTCAAAACGACGTTCGTTTTCAACCACAGTGATGGGAAAATTTTAGAAATAGAAAACTTCTTGGTCAAAGGAATTTTCAGACAGTGTATGTGGTTTTCGTTCAGAAATTACATTCGTTTTAAAAACAGAATGTTAAAAACAAGTGAAAATTTCAAACAACATTCTTTCATTCAGCAAATGTACAAAGATTTTTCGTCTGAATATTCTTGTCTGAAAATTGATCCGTGTGGCCAGCATAAGGCTTGGTAGACACTTATGCAGTTTGCTTTTACGTTTAGTAACATTAAACATTTTTAACCTCATTTAATAAATGGGGTTAAAAAAAACTAAAATTAGCCCTTTATAGTACAAAAAAAAGCAGATAATCACTACTGTAAGGGGTTCATTTTTTTTACTGGAGACTTGTGAAAGTAATATTTACAGTAGCGATTTGCTCTTTTTGTACTATAAAGGGCTCATTTTAGTTTTTTTTAACCCCATTATGTTACTGGCCGATTAATCGATTATGAAAATAGTAATCGATTAATTTCATAATCGATTAGTTGTCAATTAATCGATTAGTTGTTTCAGCCCTAATCCCCTCCCTTTGGAGACTGGGCTGCAGGGCAATATTCCAACATAAGGACCCCAAACACACCTCCAAGATGACCACTGCCTTGCTAAAGAAGCTGAGGGTAAAGATGATGGACTGGCACAGCATGTCTCCAGACCTAAACCCTATTGAGCATCCGTAGGGCATCCTCAAACGGAAGGTGGAGGAGCACAAGAGCCCAAACCTCCACCAGCTCCATGGTGTCATCATGAAGGAATGGAAGAGGACTCCAGTGGCAACCCGTGAAGCTCCATGCCCAAGAGGGTTAAGGCAGTGCTGGAAAATTATGGTGGTCACACAAAATATTGACACTTTGGGCCCAATTTGGACATTTTCATGTAGGGGTGTACTCCCTTTTGTTGCCAGCGGTTTTGACAATAATGGCTGTGTTGAGTTATTTTGAGATGACAAAAAATTTACACTGTTATACATGCTGTACACTCGCTACTTTACATTGTAGCAAAGTGTCATATTTCTTCAGTGTTGTCACATAAAAAGATATAATATATTTACAAAAATGTGAGGGGTGTACTCACTTTTGTGAGATACTGTATGTATATGTACAGGTGCATCTCAAAAAATTTGAATATCATCAAATAGTTATTTCAGTAATTCAATTCAAAAAGTGAAACTCCTATGTTGTATAGATTCATTACACACAGAGTGAAAACCCTAAATTCAGGATCTCAGAAAATTAGAATATTGCATAAGACCAAAAAAATAGTTTTTAGTACAGAAATGTTGGCTTACTGAAAAGTATGTCCATGTACAGTATAGTATACACTCAATACTTGGTTGGGGCTCCTTTTGCATGAATTACTGCATCAGTGCGGCGTGGCATGGAAGCGATCAGCCTGTGGCACTGCTGAGGTGTTATGGAAGCCCAGGTTGCTTTGATAGTGGCCTTAAGCTCGTCTGCATTGTTGGGTCTGGGGTGTCTAGTCTTCCTCTTAAAGGGTAAGTTTACCTTTTACAGAAAAATCTGTAAAGTGAATTTAGACAGGACCCCCTCCTTTTTCTGTAAAGGTGAACTTACCCTTTAACAATACCCTACAGATTCTCTATGGGGTTTTGGGCAGGCGAATTTGCTGGCCAATCAAGCACGTTGATACCATGATCATTAAACCAGGTATTGGTATTTCTGGCAATGTGGGCAGGTGCCAAGTCTTGCTAGAAAATGAAATCGGCATCTCCATAAAGCTGGTCGGCAGAGGGAAACATGAAGTGCTCTAGAATTTCCTGGTAGAGGGTTGCGCTGACTTTAGACTTGGTAAAAAAAAACGGTGGACCAACAAATGACGTGACTCCCCAAATCATCACTGACTGTGGAAACTTCACACTGGACCTCATGCAACTTGGATTCTGTACCTCTCCACTCTTCCTCCAGACTCCGGGACTTTGATTTATAAATGAAATGCAAAATTTACCTTCATCTGAAAAGAGGACTTTGGACCACTGAGCAACAGTCCTTTCCTTTTTCTCCTTAGCCCAGGTAAGACGCTTCTGATGTCTCTGATTCAGGAGTGGCTTGACACAAGGACACAGTTGTAGCCCATGTCCTGGATATGTCTGTGTGTGTGGTGGTTCTTAAAGCACTGACAACAGCCGTAGTCCACTCCTTGTGAATCTCCCCCAAATTCTTGAATGGCCTTTGCTTCACGATCCTTTCAAGGCTGCTGTTATCCCTCTTGCTTGTGCACCTTTTTTCTGCCACACTTTTTTCCTTCCACTCAACTTTCCATTAATATGCTTGGCTACAGTACTCTGAACAGCTTCTTTCACAATGACCTTTTTTGACTTGCCCTCCTTGTGGAGGGTGTCAATGCCTGTCTTCTGGACAACTGTCAAGTCAGCAGTCTTCCCCATGATTGTGTAACCTACTGAACCAGACTGAGACCATTTAAAGGCTCAGGAAACCTTTTACAGGTATTTTGAGTTAATTAGCTGATTAGAGTGTGACACCACAAGTCTACAATATTGAACTTTTTCACCAATATTCTACTTTTCTAAGAGACAGAATTTTGGGTTTTTACTCGCTCTAAGCCATAATCATCAAATTTTAAAAGTAAAATGCTGGAAATATATCACTCTGAGTGTAATGAACCTATATAATACGTGTTTCAAATTTTGAATTGAATTACTAAAATTAACTTTTTGATCATTTTTTTGAGATTCCCCTGTATATACATCCACACACAGTGGTTAAAACATCTGTCAGTCTGCATAAAAATGCCAGGTTTTTTGAGGTGTAAAAAAATCAGACCAAGATAAATCACTTCAGATTTTTTTTCCACATTCAATATCATCTATAGGAGGAAAAAATAGAAAACTTACAGTAATGTGGTTAAATTGCACATCTCTACTGGGTACACACTGGCAGGCTTTTTTTGTTCAACCAGCGAGTTGAGCAAAAAATACTTGACAGACCAACACAAGCGATATCGGTGTGGTGATCTCCCCCCCTGTTCTATTGAATTCTGACAGCAGGGAGGTGCTTTGTAGCATATTCGTAACCACAAGGAAACAACATCACAAGGTTTTTTTATTCCCCACTGAAGTACCTGTCTAGCAGCCTACTCAGCAAGCATTCCTACTTTAAAACCAATTTCAACTTTCAGCTGCAAAGCTTCACCTTGAGCCTTTCCAGGTATTTTATACTGACTGAGATTGAAAATTTCTACGACTTAGTAAAAAAAATATCGGTAACCTAACTAATGCTTTTTATATACTTTTCTGGATTTGTTCTTTGAACGACACCAGTGCCGAGAAAGTACATATAGACCTCCTTTTGAAAATTCTGGTTGCTTGTCTATTAGTTTGAGTCACTGACCCAGAAGAAGCATACTAATGAGGAGTTCAGTATTACTGACTGCAAGCTTGTTTTGGTTCAGTTGTTGTGTTGAAGTCAGATCAGGATGACAGTCGGGCAGCTAAACATTCTTAGGATAAGGGCATCAATTTTTCCCACTGCAGGTTTTCTTTAGCTAAGATACTTTTATAGATGTCCACAATTAAAGAAAGCAGTTATATTTTGCATTTTAAAATTTTGTAGTTTTTTTTTTTTTTTTTTTTTTTAATTTTGCAATGAGTTATTGAAACTGTTACCATACTGTTTTTTTACAGTAAAAAAGAAAACATACTTACTGTTGCCTACAAAGAAAACCATTGAGTCCACTTCCATACACTTAATTTCCAAATGGTGAGGACAAGACTGATTGATTTATTTTGCCTGTTCTAATAACAATGTTTGTAACTGTTTTGTGTCCAACAAAGTTGGCATCAGAATGCATCTTTAATAATGTTTGTGTTTTTGACTTAATATGGAAAACAGAACTTTATTTCATTAAGTATTTTTTCCTTTTGCATCTTTATTTTCTATTGCAGAAAGATCAGCTAATGCTTGTTCAGAGTCATGGAAGAGGATGTAGCCGAGCTTGCACTGCAGACCACAGAGCCGCATGCTTTCTTTCATGCTTCAGGTACTAGAACTTGCTTGGTGTCAACTTTGTTTTATTATGTAGCTGATATGAACGAAACAAAAAGATTAGGAAGAATAAAGGTGGAATATGGTCCGGTCACAAGAATATGCAGCACTTTGATTTGCAAGATGAGTCTCTGTACCAACTCAAGACTGTTCCGCTATGATGCAATTTCCTTTTTTAACCACTTGCCTACCAGACAAATTCTGACATTTCTCTCCTACGTGTAAAAATCATAATCTTTTTGCTAGAAAATTACACAGAACCCCCAAACACTATATATGTTTTTTAGCAGAGACCCTAGAGCATAAAATGGCTGTCGTTGCAACTTTTTATCTCGCACAGTATTTGCGCAGCAATTTTTCAAATGTGATTTTTTTTTTTTTTTTGAGGGAAAAAAGTTTCATGCGTTAAAAAAAAAGAAATGGTAAAGCTAGCCCAATCTTTTTGCATAATGTTAATGATGTTACGCCGAGTAAATGGATACCTAACATGTCACGCTTCAAAATTGCAAACGCTGGTGGAATGGTGCCAACTTCAGTACTTAAAAATCCCCATAGGCGACGCTTTAAAAAATTTTTACAGGTTACATGTTTTGCGTTACAGAGGTGGTCTTGTGCTAGAATTATTTATCTCGCTCTATCGTTCGCTGCTATAGCTTGTATGATTTGAACATCGTTTACATATGTGGGGACCCGCGGGAACAGGGTCCCCACATATATATATATATATATATTTTTTTTTTTAATTGTTAATTTTACTTTTATTTTTCTAGTTTGATGCTTTCTTTTTTTGATCACTTTTATTCCTATTACAAGGAATGTAAACATCCCTTGTAATAGGAATAGTGCTTGACAGGTCCTCTTTTTACAGTGAGATCTGGAGTCAATAAGTCCCCAGATCTCACCTCTAGGCTGGGAAGCCTGGGAAAAAAAAAAGATCCTGGCTTCCCAGCCGAGGCGGTGGCATTTTTTGAAATGTGGAGGCTGTGCGTGACATCATAACGTTGCGCCTGGAAACCTCTATGGTAAACATCCAGCGCCAGGCAGTTCCTTCTCCGGTTCGCTGCAAGAAGCACTGGCGGGCGGCCCGCTGCCTATAGGAATGATCAAGCGGCTGAACAGCCGCTATGATTGCTCTTATGGTGAAGGGAAAAGAAGATATCTGAATGATGCCTGTAGAGGCAGGCATTCAATTATAACCACTCAGTCGGCGACGTCATATGATGGTGGGTGGGAAGCTGTTAAAGTATATGTAAACCCTCACCTTGTAAAACAACTCTTTCAGCTTGACATAGAAATGAAAGGCAAAACACTTGTGTATACATAAAAAAAAACAATAAAGTGATCACATAAGCTTGGTTCTCAGCTGCGTACAGAGCGAAGAGAGGTGGGGAGGAGAAACAGCATGTTAGCACAAGTTTGATCAGTGGAGGAGAGCAGGCTGAGTTCCCAGCATAGCTAGAGAATTGACCGTGCTGCTTAGTGTGGTCAGCTTTTAATAGGAAAGCAGAGGGACTGGCAGGAGCACCAGAGATTTCACACCAAGTAAGCAACACAAGGATTACAGGATACTTTTTAATACAAGTACATGGTACAGAAGGCACATATCAAAAATATGAATTTCTTGGTTGATATATTCTATATTTATTTATTGAATAGAGAAATTGGTAGCCTAGTCCCCAACTAGGCTGCCACAAGAAAAGGGGGGCAATTGGACTATCACGGTACAGTAAAAACAATACAATTTTAAATAATATAACAAAGATATCAAAATATAACAAAGGGTTTATTGATGCCATGAAACAGATCATCATTTACAAATAAAAACATGGTAGCAGTACAGTTATGTCACCAATGAAAGGATTGACCCCCGAAGGGGAGAATCACAGTAGGGCAATAGATCACAGATGTCTTTTTCCTCGTCTAGTTTCACGGACAATGGCCGCTTCAACGGGAGGGTATCTATGATGGAATCAAACAGATAATGTAATGGTCGAAAGGCAAAAGAGTAACAAAGTACAGACTTGTAATGCAGCATCATGATTAAAAAAGTATTGATAGAGATGGAAAGGGGAAAGGAGCAGGGCTGCTTACCCATGTCCCCACAGCCAACAGGCGCAGAGCGCCACCACCAAAGGATGTTCTCCCGCGGCGACTCGGGGGAGCCGCAAATAGTGACAACCAGAATCTGAGTAAATAAGGTAAAGGCATGGATATGCTGACAACTTACTAAACCATAATTATGGGTCAGTGAATAAGTGTGAAATTGATATAAAAATAAAAGTGATGGGATTATGGTAAAGTGTGCAGAGTGTGCAATGAAGCTGTGTGAAAAAAAACGTGAAGAAAAAAGAAACAAATGGTGAGTGGGAAACCCAGGTGAAAAATAAAAAAAAATGTGAAATGAAACATACAAATGATGAATGTGAGGTACATGGAAATGAAAAGGTGAAAGAATAGTGCATGATGTGAGTAAGTGTGAAAAAAAAAGGGGGGGGAAGAGAGAAGTAGGATGAAATGGGAAAAGAAAGACAAGCTCAAAGGAGAAAGGTAAAGAGAAGAAAGGAAAAGGAAGAGAGGAGAGCCACCAAGAGGAAGGGGAAAGAAGAGAAGAGAAGGGGGAAAAAGAATGGGAAGGGAGAAAGGGGCGGAATAAAACAATAATAAACAGGAGAAGAGGGGGGTGAGAAACGATGCAATAAAGGTGAATAGGGGAAACAGCATATACCTGGTAGTGGTGTAAAAAAAAAAAAAAAAAAAAAAAATATATATATATATATATATATATATATATATATATATATATATATATATATATATATATATATATATATATATAATGTGTGTGTCCCGGGAAGGGCAAACCCACTGGTGGGGTTTTACCAGTATGTGGCCACAGTCTAAAGCGCTCATAAATCGTGGGCAAGGGGTGGAGGCATGATAGGGCTGTCCACCCATTTCTATAAGAAAAAGAGAAAGGTATCATAGTTAAACCAGCGAGTGTCGGTGCCTGAAGGGTAAGGGGCACCACAACATTGCTATGATAAGATTGTATGGTTAAAATGACTTACTAAAGGCTGTCTGAGGCAAAGAGATCCCGGGTGACCGATTGCAGAACGTCTGTGTACAGGCCATGGCCTGTTATTTCTAGCTCCCAACCCCGAGATGTAAGGACACACCGGCGGCGGCCTGTGACGTCGCAGGGTCAGAGCTCCTGCACAGGGCATGCGCGCATGCCCAATGGCCGGAGCTCCCGCACGCACCAGCCCCATGGCCTAGGGGATGAGGTCCCCAACAGGGCCAGTACAAGAGGAGGGAGCGGCCCCAGGTATGGGACGACCCCTCCACCAAGGAGCTCACCGAGCCGCCGCGGAAGGACACAGTTGGAGCATCCCACGCCAGCGCCTGTCATCGGAGTGGAAGGGAGGAAAAGAGGGGGGGTTCATTTCCATGTACCTCACATTCATCAATTGTATGTTTCCCACTCACCATTTGTTTCTTTTTTCACGTTTTTTCTTCACGTTTTTTTCACGCAGCTTCATTGCACACTCTGCACAGTTTACCATAATCCCATCACTTTTATTTTTTATATCAATTTCACACTTATTCACTTTTTCACTGACCCATAATTATGGTTTAGTAAATTGTCAGCATATCCATGCCTTTACCCTATTTATTCAGATTCTGGTCGTCACTATTTGCGGCTCCCCCGAGTCGCCGCGGGAAACCATCCTTTTGGTGGCGGCACTCTGCGCCTGTTGGTTGTGGGGACATGGGTAAGCAGCCCTGCTCCTTTCCCCTTTCCATCTCTATCAATACTTTTTTAATCATGATGCTGCATTACAAGTCCGTACTTTGTTACTCACTTGCCTTTCGACCATTACATTATCTGTTGGCCATTGTCCGCGAAACTAGTTGAGGAAAAAGACATCTGTGATCTATTGCCCTACTGTGATTCTCCCCTTCGGGGGTCAGTCCTTTCATTGGTGACATAACTGTACCGCTACCATGTTTTTATTTGTAAATGATGATTTGTTTCATGGCATCAATAAATCCTTTGTTATATTTTTATCTTTGTTATATTATTTAAAATTGTATTGTTTTTACTGTACCGTTATAGTCCAATTGCCCCCCTTTTCTTGTGGCAGCCTAGTTGGAGACTAGGCTACCAATTTCTCTATTCAATTATTCCTGGATGATAGTACAAGTCCCTATCAATCTCTACTTTGACTACCCACCTTAGAGTCCTATTTACTTTCTATATTTATTTATGAATTTAATTTATAATATTACAACATTTTTGGGGTTGTGATGTTTTGATTTTGCTTGAGGACCGGTTCCTGCGTGTTCCTGTGAGATTCACATGCGGTGCAAATTGAGATCATTCATTTTGAATGTGCTCAAATCATACTGCACCGCACCAAACGTAGTGCATGCATTACTTTTGAAACCGCACTGCAACTAGATCTCATGGTCCTTCTGTACAGTGCGATCTGGTGAAAGCAAATGCACTCTGCTTGTATTGTTTTGACACCCTCTGCAGATCGCAACTGCAGCGCATTTGGAATGTGGAAACCCACATTCTGGTGTTAATAGGCTTACCTGTAGGTACTTTGAATATCTCCTTGCACAGTTTAGGAAATATTTAGCGTGTATGCAACCGATGAAATCACCGACGCATGCGCTCTGAAGGTCTGGCTTACAGTGCCAGACCTTTAGAGTCTGTACCGTAAATGGCACGCATGCATGAGTGACATCATCGCGCCCCTGGCCACTCATGTAGCCGGAGGCCGCAAACCCTGAAGGAAGACTGAGGGAAGATGTCAGCCCTCTCAGTGGTGACATCACTGCACTGGAGGGCTTTGTTCTGCCTGCAATGCATACTAGCACATTATGACATTGCCTTGCAGGGAATTTTTTTCTTTAACCACGTGTGGTTTACTACCACTTTAAGCAGCATTTATGAGGCATATGGGCCAGGCATATGGCACCTAGGCTAGTACTTTACTTCATGTTGTTTTTAACCTAGACATGGACATCCCTATGGTTGCCAAATTGACCTGCAGGTTATTTGGTATATGTAAACTGCTGTCTGCGTTACGTTTCCTATTCCTTTTTTTAATTTTATTTAATAGATACATATGTCTCTTTTAGTGAAGCATGATTACTTTTTTTCACATTTAAATGTTCTTATGACTTGAGTAATTTGTAATGCAATGTGTGTAAAGAATAAACCTAAATGTCATAAATAATTCCAAACAAATGTATGTTTTAGCAAATGTATTATAAAAATATAAGCACATAAATAGTTTTCACGGTTGTGCTGGTCAAAATAATTATCTTGCTGTTTTACGCTGTCCTAGGAACAGGAACCCCACATCTTAATGGAAATGAAATCATTGTGGAGATCCAAGAGACTGTCTTTGTTTCAGATGGAGAAGGAGGCATGACTGTTCAAGGCTTTGCAGAAGATGCTGACTCTGTGGTGATTCAGGATGTAATTGAAGATGTAGTTATAGAAGATGTGCAATGCTCAGATCTTTTGGAGGGTGCTCGGGTGTCAGAAACTGTAATAATACCAGAGCAAGTCTTAGAGGATGAAATTGACCCTGAAACTGAGGAACAGGAACTGGAAGAGGATGTCCTCTCTAACTGTGATGTACCAGACAGTGTTTTGGACTCTGACTTAGTTGAAAGTGACCTGACTGTCCCAGACACTGAAAGTATTGATCGGTCTGAGCATGTGGTTGGTGAGGCAATTGCAGATGATGGTCTCGGTGATGACATGATTTCCGAAGAGGTCTTAGTAGCTGACTGTGCATCAGAGGCTGTGATTGATGCCAATGGGATTCAAGTGCAAGGACCAGATGGAGAAGAAGTAAATTGTGATGACTACCTCATGATTTCATGTACGTTTATTGTGTTATGCATAATGATTATTATATATTTTTTTTTTTAAGACAAGCTGTGCTCGTAAATTAAGTCGCTTAAATTTTAGGGCTAAAGTTTATGGTTTAGTCCAGAATAATAGCAATATTGCTTGTGGTGAAGTAGATCAGCAGTCACTCTTATGTCTTCAATGACAATTTGTGCGTTTGGTTTTTGTTGTAAGTAAAACTTAGTCAGCGTTGGGAAACAGTTGCCCTAAATCTACTTTTATCTCTTTGTAATTTAATACAGTCTCAGCTAAAGGGGAGAATCCGTTCTGTTCTTCCACTAGTAAACAGCACATGACCAAATGCCTAGGTTTCAGACATGCGGCCAATACTGAAAAAAGCCTGGAGCAGCATTTTCTTCAGGAAGGGAAATTCTTCCAGCCCTTTTATTTACAGCATTAGAATTGTTATATTTGTTAAGAACACAATAGATCTGAAAGTTGTACCTGTTGAAATTAATTAAAAAAGTTAGGCAACATTGAATCTTTGTTCTTGGACAGGCCTCAACTTATTATAGAAACTGTGCTTATTCAGCCAGGAGTGAGTGTTTACAGAATCGAGATACAATAGTAGTTTGAAAATGTTTTACGTCCACAATAATTCACTGCAAGCAGGGCACTTATTTTTTTGCCTTTTCTTTAGTGGATGATGCCGAGAAAATTGATGAGGAGTGTGCCGAAGAAATTGCTATGGCAGGCGAGGTAGAGGGTGACTCCAGCAAGTTAGATGGATCGTGCCCAGAAGTTATCAAGGTTTACATATTTAAGGCTGATCCCGGTGAAGAAGACTTGGGTAAGAAACTTGTTCACAAAATATTTCATAAAATGCCAATTCATTGTGCTCCTTTTCTTACAGCCTGTATATTGATATGGACAATGATTCTTTTTTTATTTGTTTTTTTGTTTATATGAAAACATAGAACTTACCCTAACGTCTGTGTATTTTTGCTGCCTTGTTTCTCCTGTGGTTTCTTATTTATGGCATAATTTGGCTGCAGGAAAAATAAATTGTATGAATATTTTTCCTGCCAGGTGGCACTGTGGATATTGTTGAAAGTGAGTCGGAGAATGACCATGGAGAGGGACTTTTGGACCCACACACTGGAGGTCGGCTTCCTCGGGAGAAAATGGTTTATATGACTGTTAATGACTCCCAAAATGAAGACGATTTGGGTAAATTCTCAAGCATAACTGAGAAAAGTAGAACATTTTATGTTGTTAAATTCTATGATCAGTAGTTAGGCATAACATCAGAATGTTTTTTGTAGTACATCTATTGTCTGGAACATTCTTACGTGCCAGACCATTTACAGTTACTGATACTAGTTTCTTCATTGAGCTCATACATGCAGTAGGACAAACCATGCCTTCAACCTCACTAAGGTTATGTGTACACAAGAAGCAAGTCTAATGCAGCATGCTTTTAAATGAGACTGTCATTTGTAAAAATTATTGCAGAAATGTGTACCTGTAAAATAAAGCAAATACTTGCCTCCTGTTTCTGAAATATGCAGGGGAAGTGTGGATGTACTGGGTCCCTCACAGCTCTCACTGGTTCCTCCTGCTGACCTCTGTCTGTACAGTAATGAGTGGAGGTCAGTGAGAGGGACCAGTGCCAATCTGTGGAGGACCAGAAGATCGACACTCTCAGAAATGTTTACCTCGCAGTCTTGGAGGAAGATTTCTTCTAAGATCGAAGTCAAAATTTGTCATTGCTTCACGCTGCTTAAAAATACATGTTGAAAAGCAATAAAGGGCCGTTTATCCAATCCCCAGCATCACCTTTTTATATATTTACGCTCAGAAACAGATGATTATTTAGTTATTTGCCACCCCAACTGTCTTTTCACATTCTGATACATTGTGTTTTAATCTGCAGATTGAGAGTTAAGTCTCTCTCGCCATCTTTTAACTCCCTGTTTTGTTGATTACCGTTTAAAACCACTGATGTCAAGCATAGCTGTTGTTATGCTTTTCTATCTGCTTTCCTAAATCCAGTCCCACTTTAACCACTTCAGCCCCGGAAGATTTGGCTGCTCAATGACCAGGCCATTTTTTGACCAGGCGGTTTGGCATTGCGTCGCTTTAACTGACAATTGCGCGGTCGTGCGACGCTGTACCCAAACAAAATTTATGTCCTTTTTTTTTTTTTTTTTTTTTCTTCTCACAAATAGAGCTTTCTTTTGGTGGTATTTGATCACCCCTGCGGTTTTTATTTTTTGCGCTATAAACAAAAGAAGAGCTCCAATTTTGAAAAAAACACTATCTTTTACTTTTTGCTAAAATAAATATCCCATCTTTTTCATCAAAAAAATAATTTTTTCTTCAGTTTAGGCCGATATGTATTCTTCTACATATTTTTGGTAAAAAAATCGCAATAAGCGTATATTGATTGGTTTGCGCAAAAGTTATAGCGTCTATAAAATAGGGAATAGATTTATGGCATTTTTATTATTATTATTTTATTTTTTTTTACTAGTAATGGCAGCGATCTGCGTTTTTTATTGGGACTGCAACATTATGGCGGACACATCGGACACTTGACACATTTTTTTAAACCATTAACAATTATACAGCGATTACTGTGTAAATGTGACTGGCAGAGAAGGGGTTAACACTAGGGGCGATCAAGGGGTTAACTGTGTTCCCTATGTGTGTTTCTAACTGTGGGGGGATGGGACTGTCTAGGAGGGGAGAGAGATCGGCGTTCATACATAGTATGAAAACACGATCTGTCTCCTATCCCCTGAAAGAACCGGGATCTGTGGGTTCTCGCTCTGTCACGAGCGATCGTGGGAGCACGGTGGTCATCGCAACCGCCGGGCAATCGCATCGGCTCCGGGGCACACGCCAAACCCCCCCGGCGAAAAAGAAAAGCGACGTAAGGTAACCTCGATTTGATTTGCAGAGCCAACCTGCCCTAGTAAAACTGCGGCAGCTGGTCGACAAGCGGTTTAACCTCTGTTGCTAAATGTAATTAGACTCTTCTCAACTGTCTGATCACTTTAATGGCTTTGTTTGTGCTTTAAAAAGTGAAGTCAAAAATTGCACTCTTCTTAAAATACATTGCAATTTGCTACAGTGCATGTTTTTAGTAAAGGAGAAGTTTAGGGTCATTACAGAAACACAACTCCTAACTCCGAAAAAGTTGGGACACTGTAAAATCTACAAAAAAAATGCAATGCAATTTGCAAATCTGATAAACTCATATTTTATGCACAATAGAAGATAAAAAAAAAAAACAAATGTTTAAACTGAGAAAATGCACCATTTTAAGGGGGAAACATTTTTTATTTTGAAATTGATGGCAGCAACATGTTTCAGTTGGGACAGGGCAACACGCAACCCTAATTCCAAAAAAGTTGGAACACAGGGCTATGTTTAGATTGTAAGCTGCTTTAGGGTAGGGACTGATGTAAATGTATAATATTTATATGTAAAGCACTGTGTAAATTGAGGGCGCTATACAAGTACCTGAAATAATAATAATAATAATAATAATAATAATAATAATAATAATTACCCTGGTGTAGCATCCTCTCAACAACACTCTGTAAACATCTGGGAGGAGACCAGTTGCTGGAGTTTTGGGAGAGGAATGTTGTCCCAGTCTTGCCCAAGCATATTTTGCTCTAAAACCTGGGTATATCTTTCAGTGTTGATGGTGCTTTTTCAGATGTGCAAACTGCCCATTCTTTACACACTAATGCACTCGATACCATCAGAGATGCAGGCTTTCAAACCAAATGTTAAAAACAAACCGGAAAAGTCCCTTTTCTCTTTATTTCTTAGGATGCAGGATTTAAATTTTCTCTGATCACAGGACAGTTTTCCACTTTGCAACTGACCCTTTTAAATGAGCTTTGGCCCAGAGAAGATGGCCGTGTTTCTGGATCATTTTCAGATATGGCTTCTTCTTTGCATGATGGAGCTTTACCTTGCATTTTTGTATGGCCATGATTTTTGGACATATTCCTGAGCCCATGTGATTCATCACAGGATCATGCCTGTTTTTAATGCAGTGCCATCTGAGGATCCAATGATCACAGGCATCCAATATTGTGTTTCAGCCTTGTCCCTTGCGCACACAGATTTCTCCAGATTCTCAAAATCTTTCTTTTTAATATGCACTGTAGGTAATTGATATATTTCAAATCTGCAATTTTACGTTGAACATTTATTCTGAAATTGTTTGACAATTTTAGACGCAGCTTTTCAGATTGATGGACCTCTGTCCATCTTTACTTCTGAGACGCTCTGACTCCCTTAAAGCGGTTGTATACCCGCTGACATTTTTTTTTTTTTTTTTTTTTTAAACCCCTGTAAGGCAAAAGACATAATGAGCTAGTATGCACTGCATACTAGCTCATTATGAAATACTTACCTTAGAACGAGGCATCGGTATCTTACCTGGTCTACGCCGAGGTAGCTGACATGTTGCCTCGGCGTGTCTTCCGGGTATCGCGGCTCCAGCGCTGTGAGTGGATGGAGCGGCGATGTCATCACTTCTGCGCATGCGCGTGGGAGATTTCTTTCCCGGCAAGGTCCGGCAGTTGCCGGGCCTTCAGCCGAGAATCCCCTGTGTGCATGCGCCGCTGCAGTCAGCGGCTCATAGCAAAGGGAATATCTCCTAAACCTTGTTATAGGCTAACCTGTAGGTAAAAGTAAAAAAAATGACTATACAACCGCTTTAAATGCCCTATTTATACCCAATCATAATACTGACCTGTTGCCAATTAACCTAATTAGTTGCAAAATGTTCTTCTAGCTCTTCCATGTTAGTACCACTTGCTTTGCCAGCTTTGTTAAGACTTTTTTAAGAAATATTGCTGCCATCAGTTTTAAAATTACCTTATTTTTTTTTCTTAACCACTTGGAAGAGCAAGCCTTTTCTGGCACTTTTTGTTTACAAGTTTTTAAATCAGTATTTTTTTTGCTAGAAAAAAAAAAAAAATTAGTAGACACCCTAGGGAATAAAATGGTGATCGTTGCAATTTATGTCACACTGTGTTTACGTAGCAATATTTCAAACGCAATTTGTTTGGAAAAAATACTTTTTAATGAAGTAAAATAAAACAGAATTTATACCCCAATCTTTTTTTTTTTGTAAAATATGAAAGATAATGTTGCGCCTAGTAAATAGTTACCGAACATGTCACACTTTAAAATTGGACACGCTAATGGAATGGCGACAAACTAAGATACCTAAAAAATCTCCATAGGTGATGATTTAATTTTCTTTAACAGGTTATCTGTTTAGAGTTACAGAGGAGGTCTAGGGCTAGAATTATATTCTAATGTTTGCAGCGATACCTCATGTGTGGTGCGAACACAGTTTATATGCGTGCACAACTTATGTCCCTTTTTTAAAAAGAAATTTTTTTTTTGGATGACTTTTATTCCTATTACAAGGAATGTAATAGACATAAGGATGACAGGTCCTCTTTATGGAGAGATATGGGGTCAAAAATAGCTTTTTACCTTTTTAAAGTGGTTGTAAACCTTCTCCTATACCCAGTGAAGTGAACAGCCTCAGATGATACACAAATATGAAACCTCCCTACATACATTTTACATGTATGCTGTTTTTCCCTTTCAGCATTCTTTAGAAAGTGCAGATCATGTTACAAATCTTGTTTCCTCATTTAGCAGTGGGTGTGGAGTCTGGGCTTATACTCTGTTTGAGCTGATTGAAGGAAAGGAACACACCCCCTCCTCCACATAGGCAATGGAAAGAAGCAACATGCAGATCTGTACTGTGAATAGACAAGCTCTCTACTTATCTACCTCTAGGCTCCCTCCCTGACACAAATTTCTAGCTACTGTTATCTCGTGTGTCGGAGAGCTTGTCAGAAGTTATCATGCTGATAACAGAGGAACAGAGCAGCAGAAAGACACGGCACTTAGAGCTTTTCGAGAGAGATAAGTAAGCACTACAGATATGTGCCTAGGTCAGATTTCATGAATGGGGTTTACAACCACTTTAAAAGCAAAAGATCAAAAAAAAATTTTTTTTGATCTTTTGCTTTAAAAACATTTTTTTTACTTCCGCCCTAGACCAGAAGTGACGTCATGAAGTCGCTCCAGTCCTCCAAGGAGATCCCATCTGTGACAAGCCGGCCGCACCGCTAGATCATTTCTCGTAAGCGCTGGTAAAAACAGTAAGCTCGAGAAACACTGGCGGGGGGGGGCGGGGCGTTCCCTCCCACTGCTTCTGAAAGAGATCCATTGGCTAATGAGCTGCTCTCGGAGCACAAAAAAAATACCAGGGTCATGGCTGATGGCTTCAACCATAACCCCGGTAAACCACTTGCAAACCACAACGTATATATATGTATTGCAGTCGGCAGGTCGTAGTAAAGCCAACCCTGTTTACTTGTACCTACAGGTAAGCCTAAAATAAGGCTTGCCTGTAGGTACAGTAAATATCTCCTTATGTGATATTTACTATAGTAGCAGCTGGTGATGTTACTGCGCTCCCAATAGACAGTGCACTGTCTATTGAGAGTCTTGTGGCGCGGCCGTGACTCCCATGCGCAGGAGTGACATTATCGTGGCTTGACCAGTCATACTGTCGAAGCCCGCTAACCCGGAATGAAGACCGGGTGAAGTTGGAAGCCCTGTCAGCCGTAAGTATTTTCATAATGTGCTAGTATGCAATCCATACTAGCACATTATGCTATTATTTTGCAGGGGAAACTTTTTTATTTTATTTTTTTTTTTGCAGTTTACTACCGCTGTAAAGACATTTTCTCAGTCTAACCGTTTGATATGGGTTTATAAGATTTTGTACATCAATGCATTCTGTAGATTTTACAGTGTTACAGCTTTTTTGGAATTGGGGTTGTACATACTTGCCTCTCTCCCACAGCATACTCCTGATGCTGCAATTGTCTCATGCTAGCTCTAAAACCAAGAGCTAAGCTGACTGATCACATGACTATCAATCGGACTGTTCTAGGTCTATATTTCCAGTGGCACCTCCGTATGAGATTTCTGCCTTCCCCTCTTTGCTGCCGAGGCTCTGACTGGAGCAAAAGACAAGGGAGGGGGTGGGCACAGCTGGCTCTCATCTGCATGCTGAGAGGCAGATCCAACTGTCAAAACAGCTGGGGTTGTTCCCAATAGGGCTACTTTTGGACTGCAGCTCAGGTGCTAGTGGGCAGTAGCCCATTATCGACTGACATTAGGTCACAGGAATACATTTGTAAATGTACTCCTGTGACTAAAAAGAAAAATATAGGCACACGTTTAGCTTTCACTTCTCTTTTTTTAATATTTGCATTGTAAAATTCTGTTGAAATGCATCTAAAAACCACTTTGAACACACACTTCTGCAGTGGAATGTATCAAAATATATGAAAAACCTGCTTCTGGCCTGTGAACTTTTGAAGTGCAAGGACAAATAAGGATTAGTAAAATCTTTGTATTTTGTTGATCATTGCCTGTTTTTGGTAAAATAAGCATGGAATATTAAATTATATTTGCTTTTATTTACATAAATATTGCCTCAGTGTAAACTTCAAATAACATTGTTTCTTGCACAGACGTGGCAGAGATTGCTGATGAAGTGTATATGGAGGTTATTGTTGGAGAAGAGGATGCCTCAATAACACACGATCATCAACTTGACGATGCTGAACTAAGCAAGACCTTTATGCCGGTCGCCTGGGCAGCAGCTTATGGTAAAGACTGTCGTCTATTAGGCGTAATATTTAAATGCAGTGCTTCATAGTGCACATAGTACGCTCAGCATATTTTTTTTGTTTGATAGCCATGTTAAAGTTTGGAGGTTCTAAGGTTGACAGAACAGTTGTAGTAATATCGCCTTGTGTGGATAAGCCAGATTTCCCAACAAATACAGCAGATTTGACAGTATCAGTACTTGTAGTGTAGAGGCACCCAGGTGAGAAGGAATGAGCACATGTGATTGCTGGAAGTGCAAAATGTAAAGGATATATTTATATCACTGTATGTACTGGAGTTTAAAAATTGCCCTAGTCAGGGTAAACAGTCAGTGTTGAGTAATGGTTCTTACCTTTGATTTAAGACCATATTTATTTAAAGGCCAACTTGAAATTGAAAGATTTAGTTTTTATGTCAATGAGAGATCTATTTGTTTTCGAACCTCCACACCTTGTTAATACTTTCAATTCACCAACCAGCTAGAGCATTTTCAATCCTTAGGTATATAACAAAGTGATCTTTCTACTGATTAAAGCGGAGTTCCACCCATTTAAAAGTCAGCAGCTACAAAAAGTTTAGCTGCTGACTTTTAATATACATACTCACCTGTCCCACGGTCCAGCAATGCAGCCCCCCGAAGCCACGCTTCTCTCCCCCTCCTCTCTGCTGTGTCGGTATTGCAAGTGTGTGGCTTCGCAGCCGGGCATGCACTGCACATGCGCGTTACGAATGGCCGGGCAATCTTCTGGCAGCTGTGACGAGTCCAAGAACATTACAGGGAGGGGGGAGAGGTGAACTTCCTTCCGCCAGGAGAGGAAGTGGGAGCTGGGTATCTGTGAAAAGTAGGTGCCCGCCAAACCCCCCCCCCCCCCCCCCCCCCCTTTTTTAGTTTATAAACCGACACTTACCTGCCCCATGGTCCAGCGATGTGGCCGCCCGGAGGCTAGCTCCTCTCCCTTTCCTCTCTTCGGCGCTGTCATGGTAACTGTGGGCACCCGGCCGCGACAGCTTACGGCTTCACGGCCGGGCATGCGCTGCGCTCTCCTATTGCCCAGCCGATCTTCTGGGACCTGAGTTGTGTCCCAGAAGATTGCTGGCAGGGAGGGGCCGCCTAGGGTAAGAGGATGAGTCGCCTAGGCAGCCGAAGATAGGAAGTGGGACAGGAAGTCCCACGAAAAAGGTACACACGCGGAAGTTCCACTTTTGGGTGGAACTCCGCTTTAAGTTGGCAGGATGTTACCGGTTTCAGACAATTATAGGCAAGCAACTAGCATTTTCAAAAGGAAGTTAAATCAGTTCAGAATCCTTTTTAATGTAAATAATTATTTACATTAACTTATTAAATGGTTATTGCTACTAAGTAGTTATGCCTTAGAGCCTGTGTCAATGGGCAACTTCTGAGATCAGTCAGAATTCTTTGCCAGGGCAGTTGACTTGCCTTTGCTGCTTTTTTGCATTCCCATAGACTTGTATGAGGAGCAAAACTGTTTTGATCAAAAGCCCCTTAAAACTATCCCCCGCTGTCTGGCTAAGTCTACCATTCAGGTCTTGTTTTTTTTCAAAATTCGATCTCTGCAGTTGGGAAAGGGATTGGTGTGAGCAATGTTGCTTAAATGCATGTATTGAATTCACAGCTTTAGACAAGTAAAGGCTGAATTTCACCTGCTTTGACTGCAAATCAAATGTAGGAAAACCATGTCTGTCTGCATGACACCCTACAGCAATATAAATCTTGTATAACTAAGCATAATAAAAAGTGATCATTACTGTAATGTGTACCTTACAGTAAATAGTGATCGTACATGTGCTAACTGGAACAAAATGCCTTTAAAATTTCATTATATATTTTTCTGTAGATTTTTGATACCACGCTTTCATGTTTTAGGTAATAACATGACTAACAGCGTAGAGGGAATAGAACATCGTAATGGCACTGCTAGTGCTCTTTTACACATAGATGAGTCCGATGGACTGGAGAGACTAAAGCAAAAACCAAAGAAGAAGAGAAGAGGAGAAAATAGGCAATACCAAACAGGTTTGTGTGTTGGATTCAAAATGTTGTATTAACCCTTTCATGCCTAAGCCTATTTCTGACATTTGTTGCTTACAAGGTAAAATCTGTATTTTTTGCTAGAAAATTACTTGGAACCCCCAAAAATTGTATACATTTTTTTTTTTTTGTTTTAGCAGAGAATATAGAGAATAAAATGGCGATCGTTGCAATATTTTATGTCACCCTGTATTTGCGCAGTGGTCTTTCAAACACAATTTTTTGAGAAAAAAGAAACTTTCATGAGTTAAAAAAAAAAAACTAAACAGTGAAGTTAGCCCTTTTTTTTTTTTTTTTTTTTTTTTGTATAATGTGAAAGATGTTACGCCCACTCGTGGAATGACGACAAACTACATTACCTAAAAAATCTCCATAGGCGACGGTTTAAAAAAAATTAACCGTTGTTAGAGTTGGAGGAGGTCTAGTGCTAGAATTATTGCTCTCACTCTGACGATCGCAGCGATACCTCACGTGTGATTTTTTTAATAAAACAACTTAATAAAAACTCCTTGTGGGAGGAAAAAAAAGCAAAATCTAATAAGGACAGTTGGGGAGTCAAGTAGAGTCTAAACAGTACCTTTTAGGTCTGCCAATCATTGTCTCTCTAAGGAGCCTTACCTTTCCTATTAGAATTTTTTTCTCTGCAGTTAGTTCTATTAACCATCAGGCCAATTTTCAGCTTTTAGCGCTGTCACACTTCGAATAACAATTGCGCGGTCATGCAACACTGTACCCTAACAAAATTTTTATCATTTTTTTTCACACAAATAGGGCTTTCTTTTGGTGGTATTTTATCACCACTGGGTTTTTCATTATTTGCTAAATAAACAAAAAAAGCCCCAAAAATTTGAAAAAATTAAATTTTTCATAGTTATAATATTTTGCAAACAGGTAGTTTTTCTCCACTGATGTGCGCTGATGAGGCTGCACTGATTGGCAGCACTGTTGGGACTGCACTGATAATCGGTTCCCTTTACCCACTTCAGCCCTAGAAGGTTTTACCCCCTTAATGACCAGGGCATTCTTTGCGATACGGCACTGCGTTACTTTAACTGATAATTGCGTGGTCGTGTGACGATGTACCAAAATAAAATTGATGTCTTTTTTTCCCCCCACAAATAGAGCTTTTTTTTTTAATGATCTAAGTCTAATTCTTTTTTATTTTTTGAGCTATAAACAAAAAAAGCGATCATTTAAAAAAAAAAAAATATATATATATATGTATAAAAACCTGTCCAATAGAAAAAAAATTTAGAAAATCAAATTTCTTCATAAATTTCGGCCAATGTGTATTCAGCGACATGTTTTTGGTTAATAGATGGAAAAGAGCCGCGCTCAAAGCATAAATAATTGGTGAAATCAGTCCATAAATTACTAAATCAATAGTCCTTAAATCGGTCAGGTAACCACAACAGTGACTTCACACAAATCAGAATGTGCCCGACCACCATATGGATTGCCTGCTTACTGGATAGCAGGCAACAAGAAGCGATCGTCTGCAACCCAGCCACGGCCTTTAACTTCCAAGGACTGACACGGGAATGCCCCTAGTCATGGATATGGTAGTAACAACCCCCTAGGCGTCCCACTGGATCGAGACTGTTATCTACTCTGGGGAGGCTCAAACCGCCGGTGAGCCGTTTTCTCCCTTCTTTGAGCTTCCCCGGAGTACATCTCCAGTACAGCCTCGATCCAGTGGGACGCCTAGGGGGTTGTTACTACCAGATCCATGACTGGGGGCATTCCCGTGTCAGTCCAGCAGGCGTCCTTGGAAGTTAAAGGCCATGGCTGGGTTACAGCCGATCGCTTTTTGTTGCCTGCTATCCGGTAAGCAGGCAATCCATATGGTGGTCGGGCACTTTCTTGATTTGTGTGAAGTCACTGTGGTGGTTACCTGATCGATTTATGGACTTTTGATTTAGTAATTTATGGACTGATTTCACCATTTATTATTCATTATTTATGCTTTGAGTGCAGCTCTTTTCCATCTATTTACTTATTGTTTGTGTGTATCCCACCATTGAGTTGCTGCTATTGTCTCAATTTACCAAGTTTAGCGCGGTTTCCTATTTCTATGTTTTTGGTTGAAAAAAAATCACAATAAGCGTATATTGATTTGCGCAAAAAAAATTTGGCGTCTACAAACTGGGATATTTTTATGGAAATTTTATTTATTTTTTTTTTTACTAGTAATGGCTGCGATCAGCTTTTTTAAATTTATTTTGCGGTACTGCGACATTGTGGTGGACAAATAGGACACCCAACTGGCACTTTTTATGGGGGGGGATCAGTGACACTACAGTGATCAGTGCTAAAAATATGCACTGTTTCTGTACTAATGACACTGGCAAAGAAAGGGTTAACAGGGAGGTGATAACTGTGTGGGAGATGGTCTGACAGGGTGAAGACAGAGATCGGTGTTCCATCTTCTCCCCTGTCAGAATGGCTATCTACCTTGTTTACATAGGCAGATCTTTGGTTTGCCTCTCCTGGGAACGATCGCGGGTGGCTGGCGGGCATCGGGTCTGCTGGACCCGCTGATTGGCATGCCTCCCAGTGGCTATTGCACGAAATGACGTACAGGTACATGATTTCGGGCAATCGAGCCGATCTGCCACAGTAAATATGCTGTAGGAGGTCGGCAAGTGGTTAACACAAGCCGCTTATCGGCTCTCTTCTTCCTCTCACACTGACAGCGTGAGGAGAAAAAAAGCCGCTAACCAGCCTGTATTGACATCAGTGATCAGCTGTCATTGGTACAGCTAATCAAGTGGTAAAGGGCTGCTATGATTGGCCCTTTACCCTGAAATGTGATCACCTGAGTCCTTCAGACTCAACAATTGTGCAGGGGGCACGCAAGAAGCGCAGTCACGGGAGGACATCAATGGACGCCCTCCCGGCAAAGTAAATCCACACTGTAGCTGTCATTCGGCTATAGCGTGGGCAACAGGTTAAAGCCTAAGTTTAGTCAAAATAATTTTAAAAATCAGCACAAGGGGCATTACTTTTTATTGTCTTTTGTGTTGCTGGCTGGCTGGCATTCTTTGAAATCTTCTTCTATTGATTCTTTTCCCCACCAGCCTCAAACACCCCTGGAGCCATTTGTTGAATTGGCACTTCGTGTGCGTCCAGCAGCGATCGTCACAGGTAATCGCTGGCTGTGCGGACAGCCACTAATAACTGCGGCTGTTGGCGACCTGTCATAGTGAACGGGGCCAGCGGCCACACACTGCCGCAGCAGGAATCAGAAGATTCATGCTGCTACAATTCGCACTGGCCTAAATCACCCATGTGAATGCATGCTTTAAACACAGGTGCCGTTTGTTAGTGTTTTTGTTTGTTTTTTAGCAAGAAAGTTGAAAATCCCTTCAAAAATTTTTACGTATGACTGGTGGAGTGGGCACTTATTCACCCACTGGTTGCCTAGCAGTGGGACAGAATTCAAGCAGAAAGGTCACAACGACTAGCCTTTATTTTCCAAATCTCTCAGCACACAAGGGATGTAAGATTTGGTCTAGTTAAGGAAATCGTTATCCAGAAAAAGGGAGGACTCGCCCATAACAATTATAATCATAATTGTCCTTTGGCAGATAGAGAAAAGATATTTGTTCTCTATAGGCAAATTATCCTTTATTGCGGTAACCTTCTTTTGTCATGTTTTATTAACAAATTGAATAATAAAAATTGTTCGTTTACCTGTCAAGCAAACCATGTATAACAAAATACAGTTAGATGTGTTTTTTTTTGTTTTTTTTTTTCTTCTTTTGTGCTTGCAAATACTTCATTTGCTTGATATCCTCAAACTTGGTTGTCTCCATTAAAGATTTAGGGAGAAAAAATGATTCATATATTATTTATTTGTGTCTTTTAATAGCCATAATTATTGGTCCCGATGGACATCCACTCACTGTTTACCCGTGTATGATCTGTGGGAAGAAGTTTAAGTCACGAGGTTTCCTGAAGAGACACATGAAGAACCACCCCGAGCACCTAGCCCGCAAGAAATATCGCTGTACTGACTGTGATTACACCACAAATAAGAAGGTCAGCCTACACAACCACCTGGAGAGTCACAAGCTGACCGCTGCTGTCATTAAAACTGAGAAGGAGTTGGACTGCGATGAATGTGGCAAAGTATTTCTGCACGCCAATGCTTTGTTTGCTCACAAATTGACACATAAGGAAAAGTCGGGGAACAAAATGCACAAGTGTAAATTCTGTGATTATGAGACTGCTGAGCAGGGCTTACTGAACAGGCACCTCCTGGCTGTGCACAGCAAGAGCTTTCCACATATCTGTGTGGAGTGTGGAAAGGGTTTCCGTCATCCATCTGAGCTCAAGAAGCACATGCGTACTCATACTGGAGAGAAACCTTATACCTGTCAGTACTGTGACTACAAGTCAGCCGACTCCTCCAACTTGAAAACCCATGTTAAGACGAAGCACAGCAAAGAGATGCCATTCAAGTGTGACATTTGTCTGCAGACGTTTGTAGACTCTAAGGAGCTGCAGGCGCATGCCATCTTACACCAAGAGAGCAAAAGTCATCAGTGCCTGCACTGTGACCACAAGAGCTCCAACTCTAGTGATCTAAAGAGGCACATTATCTCTGTGCACACCAAGGATTATCCTCACAAGTGCGAAGTTTGCGAGAAGGGCTTTCATCGGCCTTCTGAGCTCAAAAAGCATGAAGCTGCACATCGGGGCAAAAAGATGCACCAGTGCAGGCACTGCGAGTTTCAGATTGCAGACCCCTTTGTTTTGAGTCGACACATTCTTTCTGTGCACACTAAGGAGTTACCATTTAGGTGCAAACGCTGCCGTAAGGGCTTTAGGCAGCAGGCTGAACTGAAAAAGCACATGAAAACCCACAGTGGTAAGAAAGTTTACCAGTGTGAGTACTGCGAGTACAATACTACGGACGCTTCTGGTTTTAAACGTCATGTCATCTCCATCCACACCAAAGACTACCCCCATCGCTGCGACTACTGCAAAAAAGGCTTCCGCCGGCCCTCTGAAAAGAACCAGCACACAATGAAACATCATAAAGAGGCTGCTTTAGTGTGACCTTTTCATATATCTGTCTTTTCAGAGGATTACTTATTGTGTACCCATTCTTGTAAAAGTGTAGTGTGGGTTTTGTTTTTTTCATTTTTTGTCATTTTAGTAAGCCTTGTGCCTCTAAACTATTTTTTATATTCCAGTTCTGCTCTGTTTAATAAACTGACAAAGCTGCAACTGTGAGGAACAGGTGGACATGTATGCTGAGTTCTTTCATTCACTTCTGTATGCGATTCAAAAATCTTGAGCCACAACATTCATCTAGCTTATAAAGGAACACGTTCCACCGAAGTTGCATGAAGAATTGGGACTTTTACATGAACTTCTATTCCATCAAAAAGTTTGAGTCCTATTTGGCAGGCAAAATGTAGTTTTATTTATCAGTATTTAGTGGGGTTGTTAATGAAAGTGGATGCATGGGAATTTTGTTATTGCTGTGCGTCAGCTTTCTTAGGTGTCGATAAATTCAAGGTGTCCTAGGTAAGCCGTCACGTATGTTGCTGAGCAGCATACAGAAGATGCAGTACTACAGCAGTCCGTGTCCCAGCTATGCTATATTTGAAAATCTTGTGTATTTTACGATTAGACTAAAAAAGCGCTTAGGTGAGTCCTTATAATGTTGGAAGTTGTGATTAAAGATTATACCAAAAAACATAAACCATTTTTTAAACAAAAAAAATGCCACAGGAATTCTTATTGGGCACACAGCTGGTCTCCAACCAAGTCCTTTTTAGTGCCACGTCCTCCCTGCAAGTCTGCTGCTTTCTCTTACATCCGTTTTTTTTATTAAATCAGTGTTGTATGTGCAATATGTACATTTATGCTCGTTTATCTAACTAAAGGGAAGTATATTGAGAAAGTGTTACCAAGAGCGATTTTAATGAACCCATGTTTCGATATATATTATCCAAGCAATGGCTCCTGATCTTTATGACTTTAAAATATTTCAATGTAAGAGAGACCTATATGAAGGGGGACAGTTTTATTAAGAAAATAGATAGACATTTTACACATTTTTAGTTTTTTTTTTTTTTTTTTTTTGTGTGTGAAGTATTGCCATTTTTTAACTACTAAAATTATTTTATGAAACTAACCAGTACTGTGCTATATTTGCTAACAGTGTGTATTGGTTAAACATAAGTATAATTCCTTTCAAAATTGGCTTGGCACTAATCCTGTGTATCCCTTACTATTTTAAACATCTGGCACATGAAACATTTTGAGTTTGTTTACAGTTTTTGAATTTAAAGATTTTAATTTAGTTAGTAACTTATTAGGGAAGAATAGAAACAGGATGAAAACATCTGCACTTTTACATTAACCACGGAGTCTTGTTTTGCTGCATTATCTTCCACTGCATTTTTGGTGAGAGTTTTAACTGGCATTGTGTATTCCTCAAATACAGCATTGGCAATATTGGTAATGCCCACTATAGGGCACTGTTGCATCTGTATTTTAAATCTGCTCGCTTTTTTATTTCTGTCATTGTCTTCGTAATGTGAGAATCTCCTAAAAGGCACTTTTATCCTATAATCTCCTCAACTATCATGAGCCAGTGATATGACTGTTGTCCTATGTACTTCACTAAACGTGGATCACATTTTATTGCGGAATTCCAGTTTGTGTATAATTCAACACTAAAGCAGATTGGCTACAATTTTCTGAATTTGATACATACAGGAAAGAGAGCAAATAGATACCTTTGCCAATGCCATATACTGATGATAGCATTAAAAATCACTTACTTTGGATAATCTTTCTTAAAATGCAAATTACTAAAACAAACATATTTGATATGAAACAAGCAAGTACAAGGTTTGTAACTAGATGACACATGCAGTGCAGTTCCCTTAATGTATTGTTATTTCAGTGCTGTTTCTTAACTCAAACTATACACTTTTTTATTTTGTTTTTATATTTTTTTTTTTCATTTTTTTTTTGTTGTTGCAAGAATGAGACTGTATAAATGTATATATTAAATGCACATAGATATTCAATTGGCTTTTGTAAAGTAAACTTCTGTATAAAGATTGTAGTTAATGTTCATGTATGTTGCCATGTTTCCATGGTTTTAATTCCTGCAGAAAAATGTTGGCAAGTGCTCCAGAATTTGAATGTTTTTAAGAGGTACATTTTTTTTTGTTTGTTTTTTTTTTTTTGTTTTTTTTTGTACAAGGACATAATGTAAATTATTCATTAGACATTGCTTGTAAAATATTGTATTGACTTATTCTCTGTACAATTTTGTATAAAAAGTAAAGTGAAATCAATATAGGGATGTGAGATGACCTTGTAATTGTGTACTTGAAAATGTGCAAAAAATAAAGATCAGAATATTTTCCTGTTACATAATGTTTACACCACTTTGTGTTTAGGGAGAGGAACAAACCTTATGGAACCTGCAAGAATGAAGCCACTTTTAAGAACTGTGGCCAGGCTATGGGCATTCAGATATTTAAACTTTTTCTTAATAAGCCATATTAAAGTAATTGTAAACCTCAGACATGTATTATGAACAAAGCACATCCTTCTATACTGTGTACAAATCTCTATCCAAAGCATTGAGTATGATTTCTATCTGCTGCATTGTTCCTCTGTTATATGTATGACTCGCTTCTGACACGTTTTCCCGTCAGAGATAAGGTAGAGAACTCCAGCACCTACAGCCTGTGGTGGATGGTCATAGTTCTGCATGTTCTCTGTGTAGTGTGAGAAGGGGGTGTGTCCCTTCCCTCCAATCAGGGCTTACAACTGTCCTCATGAGATCCGCACTGTGAAACAGGCAGGCTTATCCTATACCAGGGATATGCAATTAGCGGACCTCCAGCTGTTGCAGAACTACAAGTCCCATGAAGCATAGCAAGACTCTGACTGCCACAAGCATGACATCCAGAGGCATGATGGGATTTGTAGTTTTGCAACAGCTGGAGGTCCGATAATTGCATATCCCTGTCCTATAAGTTTGTCCCCATTCCAGCGATATTTCTGTCATCAAGATCTTGGCCAAGTTCCCTTAATACTCTGCCTTCCCTATAGGGGCCACAGCATGTATGCATACTCTGACCGCTGGAGACCACCATGAGTATAACTACCTAGGAATAAATAGTAATAATAAATAGTGTGATGTGCATGCGCAGTAATGAACGGGTGCTGACCAGGACTTTGTCAAAAGAAATATATCTCACTGACCTATGTAGCTGTAGACACTGGAGTAGGTCATCCTCTAATTTCACAAGAGATGCATAGAAGTTGTTCAAGTTGGTTCTTGGTGCTCTCCCTTCTGTGCAACTGTTGCACTTACAATATAATTTAAAAGACTTAGGCTACTTTCACACTGGGGTAGTGAGGGCGTCGGCGGTAAAGCACCGCTAGCTGTAGCGGTGCTTTACCGTTGTTTTAGTGGTGCTTTTCTGCCGCTAGTGGGGCGCTTTCAACCCCCGCTAATGGCTGAAGAAGGGGTTAAAGCGCGCTTTGCAGGCGCTTCGGCAGCGCTGCCTATTCATTTCAATGGGCAGGGTGTTTTAGGAGCGAAAGATGCTGCTTGCAGGACTTTTTCTAACGTCCTGCAAGCGCACCGCTCCAGTGTAAAGCACTTGAACTTTCCCACTTGAGTGACAGGAGAGGCACTTTGCGGGCGCTATTATCACTAAAACACCTGTAAAGCGCCTCAGTGTGAAAGTGGCCTGAAGAGGCCAGCTCACTGGCAACATGGGGTAACAAAACAATGTATGAGGAGTAAACCATTTTTTCTATTATCTATTGCGGAATACAGCTTGATGATTAAGCCACCTAGGGTTATGCTGCGATTTATGAAGAAATGCACACTAGGCACATAGAAAACTGAAGGACATGTCCCTTGAGGCTATAACCCTTCACAAATTCTGCATTCAGGGTTCATCCCTGCTACAGCCTTTACTGCACTTCAGACAACAGAAGAGTGCTTGCCTTGGGGCTGTGGGAAAATCTTCTAATCATGACCTAATTGCTTGCCACAGGAAGATTGGCTTTTTTGTTCTTATTACAAGGCGCACAGTTGGAACTGTCGGTGCTATTTCTGCACGTTTACTGGGTTCTCTTTCCTTATCCTCTCTTACACCAGAGTTATTTTCTTTTGCTGTGCAAGTTTTTTTTTTTAGTTTTTTTTTTTTTTTTTTTAACTTTGATTTAGATGCCTAACATTTCATAAGGGATCCTTCAGAGGACCCTTCAGATGCTGAGTCTCTCCATTCCATAGAGAAGAAGACCCTACCTGCTCAATTTCATTCAGCAGTTTTCACCAAAACAGAAGGAAATAGTTTCTACCCCAATTGTACAGGATACGGGCAGAATGTTCATTCACTATGTGTTTATAGGTGTGTACGTTCAGGTGATTGAACAATGGCAAAGCTTTAGAGAACTTGCCCCTAGGGCACCTCCCCTATAACCCTTTAAACCTTGAATACTTGGGTCTGGTCCTCGACGCAACTTAATCAGAGGTCTTTCTACCATAAAAATGGTTAGAGAAAAAAAAATTAAGAGCATATGCTCAAGACTTAAGATCCAATAGACATCTCAAAAAGATATCCTCCATTAGCGTTCTAGGCCTAATGATAGCCCTCTTCAAAGCAGTACCATTCACCCAGTCCCATTCAAGAACTCTCCAACAAAATATCTTGTTGGCCTGAAGCAAGCAGACTTTCTCTTGATTTACCATTGCTCCTGTCCATCCAAGCAAGGAACTTCCTATATTGGTTTGTTTATCACCCCAGCTTTAACAGTGCAGAAATCCTTCCCTATCACTGTAAAGATATCACAACAGACTAAAGTCTCTCGGGCAGGGGAGGACTATTCCAATCCCTAACAGTCCAAGTAACATGGTCATTAAGGGAAGCCAAGCTTCCCATCAACATCTTGGAGGTCAGAGTAGTCAAGTTGGCCCTGCAGCACTGGACCCCCTTTCTGAAGAGGCACACAATCAGTGTGATGGACCGCTTGGCAGCCTGCATGGCTGCTTCTGCCAAATGATGCCTCCTGTCTTCCAAACCCTTCCAGCAGAGCAATAGCTAATACCAGCCCTTTACCCCAAGCATCATACACAAATAAGATTGGGTAAAAACCAAAGGAATGACTATTAAATAGAAATACAGGTTTTTATACACTTCAAAAATAGGGGCAGCCACCACATGAACAATGCAAACTTCAAACCGCAATCCAATTTACAGCTAACAGTGATCTAATTAAACAGTAGATTAATTAACAGCTAGCCACTTAAGGACCAGGCCTCTTTTTTAGATGTGGTGTTTACAAGTTAAAACATTTTTTTTTTTGCTAGAAGATTACACAGAACCCTCAAACATTATGCATTTTTTTCTAACACCCTAGAGAATAAAATGGCAGTCGTTGCAATACTTTGTCACACCGTATTTGCGCAGCGGTTTTACAAGTGCAATTTTTTGGGAAAAAAATACACTTTTTTGAATGAAAAAATAACAGTAATCTTGGCCTTTTTTTTTTTTTAATATTGTGAAAGGTAATGTTACACCGAGTAAATTGATACCCAACATGTCACGCTTCAAAATTGCGCCCGCTCGTGGAATGGCGACAAACTTTTACCCTTAAAAATCTCCGTAGGTGACGTTTAAAAAATTCTACAGGTTGCATGTTTTGAGTTACAGAGGAGGTCTAGGGCTAGAATTATTGCTCTCGCTCTACCAATCGCGGCAATACCTCACGTGTGGTTTGAACACCGTTTTCATATGCGGGCGCTACTCACGTATGTGTTCGCTTCTGCACGCGAGCTTGGCAGGGACATGGCGCATTTTAAAAAAATGTTTTTCTTATTTTGCCTTTTTATTTTTACACGGTTTGTTTTAAAAAATAAAATAAAAATTGTGTCACTTTTATTCCTGTTACAAGGAATGTAAACATCCCTTGCAATAGAAAAAAAGCATGACAGGACCTCTTAAATATGAGATCTGGGGTCAAAAAGACCTCAGATCTCATATTCACACTAAAATGCAATAATAAAAAAAAAAATTTCATTTAAAAAAATGATTTAAAAAAAAAATGGCCCTTTAAGAGCTATGGGCGGAAGTAACGTTTTGACGTTGCTTCCACCCTGCAGTGTCATAGAGACAGGTGGGGGCCATCTTCCCCTCACTCGTCTCAATGCACAGCCAGTGAGAGGGCTGGATCGCCTCCGCTGCTGCCGACGGCTCTGGTAAGCGGCGGAGGGCACTGGTAAGTGGCGGGAGGGGGGCCTCCGATAAAAGTGATCTTGTGGTGAATCCGCAGCAGAGACCACGTTTATCTTGTAGCCAAACATGGGGATACTGGGGTTATGGCAGCTAGCTGCTGCCATAACCACGAAATCTGTCCTCAGTCTTATCAGTATGATTAGTAATCGAAGGAATTCCCTACCCCAGACAATCTGGCCCAGTATTCAATAATACCGAAGGCTGTGCATATCTCATTAACCAGCTTTCTTTTCACATTCATCTTCTCACTGAGTTTCAAGTTGGCAGAGACCATCATGGCTTCCTTGACTGTTAAATGTGGTAATAACATGTCATCTTGCATAATATAACTGTAGCTTGGGTTTAGTCAGGGAGTTCCTCACCAAGTGAGGTTGGCAGAGACCATCATGACTTCCTTGACTGTTACAGTGCGTTGCAAAAGTATTCACCCCCTTGGCATTTTTCGTGTTTTGTTACCTCACAACCTGGTATTAACATGGATTGTTTGTGGATTTGCATCATTTAATTTACAAAACATGCCCACAACTTGGAAGGTTTTTTTTTTTTTTTATTGTGAAGTAAACAAATAGGACACAATAACAGAAAAAGTCAATGTGCATAACTATTCACCCCCCTAAAGTCAATACTTTTGTAGTCACCTTTTTCAGCTATCGCAGCTCCAAGTCACTTTGGATAAGTTTTTACAAGCTTCCCACATCTTACCACTGGGATTTTTGCCCATTCCTCCTTGCAAAGCTGCTCCAGCTCCTTCAAGTTGGATATATCCCTGTATGTAGCACCATCCATCTTTCCTTCAACTCTGACCAGTTTCCCAGTCCCGACTGCTGAAAAACATCCCCACAGCATAATGCTGCCACCACCATGTTTCACTGTGGGGATGGTGCTCTTTGGGTGATGTGATGTGTTGGGTTTGCGCCAGACATAGCGTTTTCTTTGATGGCCAAAAAGTTCATATTTAGTCTCATCAGACCAGAGCACCTTCCTCCATACATTTTGGGAGTCTCCCACATGTCTTTTCGCAAACTCAAAACGTGCCATTTTGTTTTTTGCTGAAAATAATGGCTTTCTTCTGGCCACTCTGCCATAAAGCCCGATTCTATGGAACATACGGCTTATTGTCGTCCTATGTACAGATACTCCAGTCTCTGCTGTGGAACTCTGCAACTCCTCCAGGGATACCTTAGGTCTCTGTGCTGCCTCTCTGATTAATGCCCTCCTTGCCCGATCCATGAGTTTTGGTGTGCAGCCGTCTCTTGGCAGGTTTGCTGTTGTGCCATGTTCTCTCCATTTGGTTATGATAGATTTGATAGTGCTCCTAGGGATCATAAAAGATTTGGATATTATTTTTTTTTATAACCTAACCCTGACTTGTACTTCTCAACAACATTGTCCCTTACTTGTTTGGAGAGTTCCTTGGTCTTCATGGCAGTGTTTGGTTAGTGGTGCCTCTTGCTTAGGTGTTGCAGCCTCTGGGGCGTTTCAAAAAGGTGTGTATATGTAATGATAGATCATGTGACACTTAGATTGCACACAGGCGGACATCATTTCAATAATTATGTGACTTCTGAAGGTACGGTAATTGGTTGCCCCGGAGCTTTTTATGGGCTTCGTAACAAAGGGGGTGAATACATACGCACATGCCAATTATCAGTTTTTTATTTTTGAAAAATAGTTTTATGTGTATATTTTTCTGATTTTACTTCACCAACTTACTTTTGTGCTCTGATCCATCACAAATAATTCAGATTAAAAAAACATTGAACTAAAGGCTGTAATGTAACAAAATAGGTAAGCCAAGGGGGTGAATACTTTTGCAAGGCACTGTATATGTGGTAATAACATGTCATTTTGCACTACTGTATATAACAGGACATCTTCCTAAATGCGTGTAGCTCCATCAAATGCCAGGGCCCATAGTCGGTAGGGAAGAGGCTACCCTGCAGTCCCCTCTAAAAGCCCCTGTTCTGGTTGGATCTGTCACATTTCTTTCCATTAAAGGTAGATTAACCAGGTCCCCTACCGCCACCTGGTCTGGACCTGAGTTGGTCGGGCAGAGTGAGCCCACATAGTTGGTCCACATGATTTCCATGCTTAGCCGCAGGGAAAAGTTATCAGTAGGTGTGGGGCAGAGATCGTGGACCCTCTGTCCGGCTGCCAGCACTTCAAGTGATTGTAAAACTTCGTTTTTTTTTTTAATATTAAACATGTCATACTTGCCTGCTCTGTGCAAGGGTTTTGCACAGAGCGGTCCCAATCCTCCTTTTCTGGGGTCCCCTGGTGGCGCTTCTGGCTCCGCCTCCTTCTCAAGTGCCCCCATGGAGAGCTGCATATTATGGGGACACTCGTGCATGCGCACTCCAGAGTCCTGCTGCTGTGTGAATTGACAGACAGCTGGACTTGGCCCCGCCCTGAGCTCCCGTGTCACTGGATTTGATTGAGAGCAGCGGGAGCCAATGACTCATGCTGCTATCAATCTATCCAATGAGGACCCGAGACAGCAGCTAGAGGTGGCGCTGTGCCCTATTGCTAGCGCTTCAGCTGACTCTTGGGGAGGGAGAATGACTTCCTCCGCTCCCAGACTGGATCTGGCGCTGGGGAGAGGATCACCACCTCCTCTCCCAGACTGCATGTGCCGCTGGGGAGGGAGGATGGCTTCCTGCCCTCCTTCAACTGCCGCTGCGGAGATGAACCAGCTGCTCCATCTCCCCTACTCTCATTCAGCTGCTGGGAGGACATTTCACTGGTACTGTCTCACAGGTGCACTGATCCTTGCTGGGGAGGGAAGACCGTTTCCTCTGCCCTGGCTGATTGTTGGGCAGGGAGGACGGCTTCCTCTTATGCCAGACACTGGATCTGCTGCTGGGGAGGGAGGATGACCACGTCCTCTCCCAGACTGGAACCGCTGCTGGGGAGATGAGCTTGTTGCTCCCTCTCCCGGACTCCCACTGGAGTGAGGATGACTTCCTTTGCTCCTGAGTCCCTACACTGATGATGGGGAGGGAGGATGATCACCTCCTCTCCCGCCTGTGGAACTACCGCTGGGGAGATGAGCCAGCTGATTCATCTCCACACTTGCTACATCCAGCATAGGAACTTCGCTTCCATAGCTGCAGGTGGAGGTGGGCAATACACACTGTTACTCTGCCCCATTGCTGACACTTCAGCTGGGATTTCAGAGCTGTTGGCTGGTACTTCCCAATAGTCTCAGGCAAAGGGAGCCCAGCCCAGATGCTGAGCAATCTAGCAGCTGTCAGTAGGCGATCTCCAGCTCCCATTCCTTAACAGCTAGAACCTCCAAATCTTCCTGTGCCTAGAGCACTTCCGAAATGTTACGCATCCAATCTCTAATCCATGATTTCCCCCAAACACCACTCCAGATCATTCCCGAAGTCAGCATCCTCTAATAGCCTCCTGTACAACAGGCCCAGGCTGCTGTAGCCAAAGCCTCCCATTGGGCTGTCATCCACTGTCCACAGGCACACTTGAGCTACATACCAGCAGAGAGCTCTAGCTCTTGTCTAGCTGCATCTCTGCCCAGACCAGCCTGCTTAACTCAGCTGTCCACTACTTGTGCGGTTGCTCCCCCAATAACAGCACCTGAACTTCATACTGCGACCAGTATCTTTCCTGGATGGAGGGGAGAATATTTCCCTGGTGGCGCTGCTTGCGGTCTAGCACTTCCTTCGAGAGTTGCCAGGTGGACAAAATCATACCATCCCAGCAGGACCTGCACTGACACTGGTCCCCTGTGCTGGGTTCGCATTTCTCGCAGCCTCCTTCTGAATTTCTCTTCCATAGTGGCTGGTATCTGTACCTCTCCTTCTGCTAACTGGACCTTGGATCCCAGTGGTGGTTTGGATGTCGCAGACTGCAGGAAGCATCCCACCTCTGCCACCAAATGTGACAGAATGTCTGGCACCCTTCCTGGGTGCCTCCTGCCTTCCAAACCCCTCCAGAAGAGCGATCGCTAATACAAGCCCCTGTACACAGACCAGATGTTGGGGTAAAAACCAAAGGAGTGTCTGTTTATTGAACAGAAATACAGGTTGTTATACCCTTCAAAAATGGGGGCATTCACCACATGAACAATGCAAACTTCAAACAGCAACAATGGCTGCGGCATTTGGGACTGCCTATGCTATGTTATATCCTGCCTGTTTGTGAGTCACTGCTGAGGGCCAGGCACACTTCTTCGTGACTGCACCTGAGGAGGTGGCCTGGCTGGATATCCATGAGCCTGCACTGTGGCAAAGGCCCAGAAATGAACATGAACATTGAAGGTTGCATTGCTACTTAAAGACCGGACAGGAGGTTTTCCGTTCTAATGTGCCCGTGGTTAAGTTAAAGTCACCCCGGCCGGGAACGCGGTAACTATCGTTTAGGTTTCCGTATGCTCCACTTCAATGTTTATAAGCAATGGCTCTGTTTAGGTGCTATCCATCACAACTGTGTAGTACTGCATCTGGCAGAGTGCAGTTCAGTTCCCAACTGTTTGGGGGCGCCGGTGTGCTCCTATGGACTGATTTTTGTTCTTTTTTTCCAACTTCTTTTGCTGTTGGAGATGTCAGGTGCAGTTCTGGTATTTTTGGGTATACATGAATGGAATTACCCACCAATGGATTCTTCATACTCTAAAAACTTAAAAAACCCTGTAAGGCCACTTGGCCTGGAATTATTTGTCTTCTACAAATAATAGGATTTTTTAAAACAGCTTACCTGTAAAATCCTTTTCTTTCGAAGGACATCACGGGACACAGGGCTACAGTAATTACTGATGGGTTATATAGGTATCACTGGTGATTGGACACTGGCACACCCTATCAGGAAGTTCAACCCCCTATATAATCCCTCCCCCTTGCAGGGATACCTCAGTTTTGTAGCCAAGCAATATAGTGTATTAGAAGAGGGGCGGGACCTCTGTGTCCCGTGATGTCCTTCGAAAGAAAAGGATTTTACAGGTAAGCTGTTTTAAAAAATCCTATTTTCTTTCTCGAACATCACGGGACACAGGGCCACAGTAATTACTGATGGGATGTCCCAGAGCAATGCTACCTGAGGGGGGGGGACCACGACCAAGTAGGGTGCAATCAGACCTGAGGACCCTGTACCGCTGCCTGCAGCACACTACGTCCAAAGGCGATATCCTCATGCCTTCTCACATCCACCTGATAGAATCTGGTGAATGTATGAACTGAAGACCAGGTTGCGGCCTTGCAGATTTGAGCCATAGAGGCCCGGTGATGCACTGCCCAAGAAGCACCAATAGCCCTTGTGGAATGTGCCCTGATCTGAAACGGAGGAATCTTCTGTTTCAAACCGTAAGCTTGAATGATCAACTGTCGAATCCATTTAGAAATGGTAGCTTTTGACGCTGCCTGTCCTCTATTGGGACCCTCTGGCAGCACAAACAAAACATCCGTCTTGCGGATCTGAGTAGTTGCCCCTAGATAGGCCTTAACTGCTCTTACTACATCCAACGAATGTAGAGATCTCTCTTCCGGAGAACAGGGATCTGGAAAAAAGGAAGGTAGAACAATGTCTTGGTTTAAATGAAAATCAGAAACCACCTTCGGTAAAAAACTAGGATGAGGGCGTAGTACCACTCTATCCTTGTGTATAATCAAATAAGGCTCCTTACAGGAAAGAGCTGCTAATTCTGATACTCTTCTAGCAGAAGAGATGGCCACCAGAAAAATTAATTTCCTTGTCAACAAGACCAAAGGAATCTGACTTATTGGTTCAAAAGGCCGTTTCTGTAACACAGCCAGGACCAAATTCAAGTCCCAGGGGTTTAGGGGCGCTTTAACCGGAGGATTAAGACGCATCACCCCCTGCATAAAGTTTTGGACCAAAGAATGCGAAGCAAGTGGCCGCTGAAATAATACTGATAAAGCAGAGACCTGGCCCTTGATGGTACTCAAGGCCAGCTTCATCTCTAATCCCATCTGTAGAAAATCAAGGATTCTACCTATGACATATTTCCTGGGATGCCAACCTCTGGATTCACACCAGGTTATATAAGCCTTCCAGACTCTATGATAAATCATCCTGGAAGCTGGCTTCCTTGCATTAATCAAGGTAGATATGACAGGACCTGAGAGCCCACGACTCTTCAGAACGTGGGTCTCAATAGCCAAACCGTCAAATTTAGCGTTTGTAAGGCAGGATGGAACACTGGACCTTGAGATAACAGGTCTGGGCGTTCCGGTAGTGTCCACGGGGAACCTACCGTCATCCTTACTATTTCTGCATACCAAGTCCTTCTGGGCCAAGCGGGGGCCACCAGAAGTACCGACTTCCTTTCCTGCCTGATCCTGCGAAGGAGTCGTGGTAGTAGCAGAATAGGCGGGAATGCGTAAATTAGTGAGAACCGATGCCACGGAATCACCAACGCATCCGTCCCGCATGCAAGAGGATCTTTTGTCCTTGCCACAAATCTGTCTATCTTTTTGTTGAATCGGGATGCAAAGAGATCTACATCTGGAACCCCCCATCTTTGGCATATGGCCCAAAAGACGTCGGGATGCAGAGACCATTCCCCTGGAAGTAACTGCTGGCGACTTAGATAGTCCGCCTGCCAATTCTCTATTCCCGGGATGAAAACTGCCGATATGCATGGCACATGCATCTCTGCCCAGACTAAGATCTGGTTCACCTCTTTTTGAGCAGCTCGGCTCCGGGTGCCTCCCTGATGATTGACATAAGCCACTGCTGTGGCATTGTCGGACTGGATCCTGACCGGACAACCCTGTAGCCTGATAGTCCAGGCCTTTAGAGCTAGACGTATCGCCCGGATCTCCAGAATGTTGATGGGTAAGGTCCTCTCTGTCTTGGACCATACCCCTTGGACTGCAGCCTGTTCCAGAACTGCTCCCCAACCTGACAGACTGGCATCTGTTGTTACCACCGTCCAGGTAACCGGTAGAAAGGATTTCCCCTTCTGCAGGTTTTCGGGTATGAGCCACCAATTGAGGCTCTGACGCACCGCATGCGACAGGTGCATCGGAAAGTCTAATGCCTGAACCTTCTTGTTCCAGGTCGACAGAATACTGTGTTGCAGCATTCTTGAGTGAAACTGAGCATAGGGAACTGCTTCGAATGAAGACACCATCTTCCCTAGTAGCCTCATACAAAGGCGGACTGAGGGACCCTTCTTGGTCCTTACTGTCAGAATTAGCTCTCTCAAAGCAGTGATCTTTGCCTGGGGTAGAAATATTTTCTCCTGGCTTGTATCTATAATCAGACCTAAATACTCCAGTCTTCTTACTGGTTTTAGGAAAGACTTTTCTAAGTTGAGGATCCAACCCAGGTGTTCTAGATACCTGACCGTGGTCCTCAAGTTTCCATTCAAAGAGGCTACCGACCGGTCTATCAAGAGCAGGTCGTCTAGGTATGCTATGACAGCTATACCCTGAGCCCTTAATCTGGCCAGAGGAGGAGCCAAGATCTTTGTGAACACTCGAGGTGCAGTGGCTATCCCGAAAGGCAGAGCCACAAACTGGAAATGGCGCCCTCCTACCTCGAAGCGCAGAAACTTCTGATGAGCAGTAAAAATGGGCACATGCAGATATGCATCTCTGATGTCTATTGATGCCAGAAATTCTCCTCCCTGCAGGGTGGGAACTACTGTTCGAATTGATTCCATGCGGAAGGATTGAATCCTTAGGAATCGGTTCAGATCCCTTAAGTCCAAAATGGGCCTGACATCCCCATTTGGCTTTTGGACCGTAAAAAGGTTGGAATAGAAGCCCAATCCCTGGTCCTTTGCGGGAACTATCATAATGACCTCCTGCGACAAAAGTCGCTCTAACGCTAGAAGGAGCGATTGCTTCTTCTCTGGGTCTCTGGGAACATTTGATCTGAGGAACCGAGGAGAAGGGAATTCCTGAAACTCCAGCTTGTACCCTAAGGTTACCGTGGAGACTACCCATCTGTCCTGGAAGTCCTCGTGCCAGAGCTCTGAGAACTGTCGCAGTCTTCCCCCCACTCGAGTGAGCGGGGGCGCCCCCTCATGCAGAGGTCTTAGTGTTTTGCCTAGTAGGCTTCTTTCCCCAGGACTTCTTTTGTCCCTGGGGTTGACTCTTGTCTCTGGACCCCGATGGAGGCGGCCGTCGAGACTGCCTGGAGTCTGAAGCCCCCGGCGCTGGGGAAAGAGTCCGTTTGAAAGAGGGACGCTTACTCTTCTTCTTGACAGGTAAGAGAGTGCTTTTCCCACAAGAGATTCTCTTGATATAGTTATCCAAGTCCTCTCCAAACAACCTTGCACCACGAAATGGAAACCCAGCCAGTAGCTTCTTACATGGTGCTTCGGCTGACCAATTTTTCAACCATAGGATTCTACGTATATGCGCCAACCCCAGTGAAAGACGGGAGGTTTGCACGATAGAATCTCTAATGGCGTCAACCACAAAGCATAAGGCCGCTGGAAGGTTAGCAAACCCCTGGGCCTGTTGTTCAGGTAATACTTTGATGACCTGCTTAACATGGTCTCTTAAGTATTGACAGACTCCAATCGCTGCTACTGCAGGTTGGGCCACTGATCCTGCTAAGGAGAAAACATCCTTCAATAGGGATTCCATCCTTTTATCTACAGGATCCCTGAGCATCTGAGCATTGTCTACAGGACAAGTCAGGCTATTATTTACGGAGGAAATGGCGGCATCAATAGCCGGTATTCCCCACATTTTAATAAACTTTTCTTCCATCGGATAAAGTGTTGAAAACTTTCTCGGCGGAAAAAAGCGTTTGTCTGGGTGATCCCACTCAGAATAAATGAGCTTTTCAAGTAAAGTATGAACAGGAAAAGCATGTGCTGCTTGGAAAGGTTTCAGTGACCCCAAAGCAGAAGAGGATTCCTTAGCAGTTTCAGGTATGGGCAACTTAAATGTGGAGCGGATCAATCCAGTGAGGATCTGCACTAAGACTTTCTCCTCTTGGGAAGTCGCAGAGGGTCCCTCTCCACCTGATTCCCCCGAAGAGGAATTATCCGTCCCATCCCGATCCTCTGAAAGGGATTCATCTCCTTTATCCCAGAGCTCCTCTGTCTGAGGGTCTTGGGGAACAGAGGAAAGCCTAGTGCGTTTTCTTTCACTGAGTGAAGACGTAATCACGGCCATTAATCTTTCCTCTAGACCATTAATGGTTGAGGAAAAAACCTCTTGTGTAATATATACAGGGGCTGAAGTGCCAGAGGCAGGTGTAGCCCCTGACCCCGATGGCTCTCCCCGGCTAGCCGTCCCTGGCCCATCTTTAGGGGGGAAGGATGCTGCCGACAGGGGGCCCTCAGAACCTGAACGAGATCCCCTAGTGTCTCTGGTTCCTGGGGTGCTTGAACCTCTTCTACCCATAGTGCAAAGCAACAAGGTGTGAGGTATACAAATGAACACTGCCCGCTGAGCGATGTAGTCTGGCTAAAAGCCTTGCTACCCAATGCTCAGTCTGGTGTTACTTCAGTAAATGCTGCCTAGGAGAATGCCTGTGTCCCACCTTACATGCGACCGTCAGCTCTGTGTTTCTCAGAAGGCTGAGTGCACCTGTACAGAGTGCCTTTAATAGCCTGCAGCTGGCCTGAGTGGGAGTCTAAGCACTCTGTGCTGACGTCCCGCCCCCTCCTCTACCGCCCCCCACCCCTCGAGTTTTGAAAAAAAACGAGCGCTTCCCGCACTGCCGACTCTCCTGTCATGCTTCTGGAGAAAGGCTGGGGATGGGGGGGGGGAGGGGGGGGAGGGAGGCTGGTAACAAGATCTGCCTGAATGGCTATCTTCAGAGATGGTGGCCATTAGGCCGCAGAGCCCGGGTGGTATAACCACTTTCTAGACCCCTGTGGCCCCTCTCTAGCCTGGGGGGGAACATTCAAACATGAGAAATCCCCCCTTCCACCTTACCTGTTTGCAGCCTGCTTGAGACGCTGGGACATAATCAGCGATTACAACACCTGAGACAGAGTCAGCATGTGCAGGTTTGTGCTCTTGGCAGCCCCCGGTGGTCACAATAGGCATAGCATGCATTTACCTTAAAGGAGAAAAGCCACTAGAACTCAAAAATTCTGTGGAATCTCCTCTTACCTTATCCAGCCGCAGGGTGCTGTTTACACAGACCCAATCTTCACCTCTCACGGTGGGCTCCGTTTGAAAAAACCGTCAGAGACTGGGGCCCCCATCAGTAGGGGGATCCAACAGTTCTGGGACCGTAAAGCACCTCGCCAGAAATTAGGAAGTTTAAAGCCATTTTCTGATCTGCGGGGTCCAGCTCTCTAAAAAGAGAAGCATTACGGGTAAAACCTTGTTTCTTCGGACACGAGGCCCGGGTACCATTCAATTCGGCCATGAAAAGACACTTTGAATGGATCTGGTTCGCCTGGCTTGCCCCAGTATAGGATCTTAGGATATTCCCTTTGGAGCTCAGCACAGGACATCTTTACACGTCCATCACCTAAGACACTGGCGTAAAAACTGAGGTATCCCTGCAAGGGGGAGGGATTATATAGGGGGTTGAACTTCCTGATAGGGTGTGCCAGTGTCCAATCACCAGTGATACCTATATAACCCATCAGTAATTACTGTGGCCCTGTGTCCCGTGATGTTCGAGAAAGAAATATCCTTTAACATGGCGGATATCTCAATAGTGACTTGAAATGTTCGAGGCCTTGGTAGCCCTTTAAAAAGGATGATGGTGTCCACTGTCTTTTGCAAGTATCACCCTGCACTTATTGGACTACAAGAAATACACCTCACCAGGGAATCTGTGAGTTGTATAGGTTATTCCTGGGTAGGCCGAGCGTACCACTCTGTTCACACCTCTTATTCTAGGGGGGTGAGCATCTTGGTGCATAAATCCCTCGACATCCAGGAATTTCACTCACACATTAATTCAGAAGGACACTATGCATTTCTCTACTGTAAAGTGTATACAGTGACTTGTGTGCTGGCAGTGGTATATATATCTCCTCTGTTCTCCTTGGTAGTGCTGAGGGAATTGGTGCCCTTTGCATTATCTAACCCTATCTATATCTTGGGGGACTTTAATGGGATATTAGATCCTCGATTGGATAGACACCCTGTGACCAACTTAACCTCTTCCACTAGGGGCACATCTCTTTCCAGATTTCTTGCACAAATGGGATAGGTTGTGTCACGGAACGCCCCACACTCCGCTTGAGTGCTTCCGTCATATACCGCTTCCTAAGTTCTGGAACACGAGTTCAATGGATCTGGCTATAGGAACCCCAAGAACTAGACAACACCAGTCTTGGAGTACATCAGAACTACCTTTATTTTGAGATCTCACAGACCTTTATACAGCAGGGATGACTCAAAGCTAACCTAATTAACATGACCTAATTTACTACAAAATGTACCCAGACCAGATGACAGTCTTGTGGGCACCGAGCTTCACACATTAATACAATTAACAATACAAACAACAATCTCCCCCCTCCTCAGCCTAGACCATTCGTCTATTAGCCAGGGCTGGTGGCTAATGTGATCAGCTCTCTCAATTAACATAAACACATGTTGATAACACCAGCATCTCCTCACAGGATGTGTCCCAGCAAAATCAATCAGTCTTATCAGCAGGGGGCTGCTGGAGGAATCCCCCCTCCCTCTTCAGGGACACAAATATACAGTAAGGAGTCCCCATACAATATATACATGACTGAGTCCGATTAATACAGTTCAGACTGGATTTCTCATTCACCTCAAATGCTAGGGCCCATAATCGGTGGGCAACAGGCTTGCACACAGTCCTCTCCAACAGCCTCCGCTCTGGCCATGCCCGTGACATTTCTCCCCTTTCGGCAGGAGACTAACACAGGAGGAGACCCCAGATGGGTTGACTCCGAAGTTAGTCCACAGCTCCAGTCCTCTACTGCCTGTACCCACACAGTACCCCAAACAAATCATCCCAAACAGTGCATTACTCACCCAGCCATCCTCTGCCTCTCTCAGAGAACATATCTGCCGCTGGGGAGAGGCCCGGACTGGCCCTTCTCCCTGGAATCCTTTCTGCCGCTGGAGAGAAGACAGGGGGACTGGGCTCACTCCATCCTGCTGTTGGGGATCTGGGCCGACTGCCCAGCATCCCTGGGGTATACAGGTGGGGACTGAAGCCCCATCAACCGACACCAGATCAAGCTGCAGTTGTGAGGTGATGACTGCATTCTCTCCTTGGATTCTGATCTGCAGCTCGCGATAGACTGCCACCTCCTCACCTTGGGCCTCCACAATTGCTGCAGGTGTGGGGCAGAGGTCTTGGACCCTCTGTCCGGTTGCCAGCACTTCTGCTGGGGGTTTGCCAGGTGGTTCCTCCTCTACAGAAACGTCTATTAAATCCCCAGTCTCTGGAATTGGTAAAAGTGTGGGACAGAGGTCTTGGACCCTCTGTTCAGTTCCTAGATCTTCAGCTGGAGAAGTTTGTTTTAACTCCATAGATGCTGCTGGCAGAAAATCACATGTCCCTGTCAGTGTTGTGGGAGAAAGGCTGACTACCTCTTCTCTCAGGAAGGCTGAAGCCACTGTTGGTGCTGGGCAGAACACAGTGAACTTTGGCCCTGATAGCAGCTCTTCTGCTGGAGGCTCATCAGGTTGTTCTTCCTCAGCAGAAAAGTCTATTAAATCCTCTACCTCTATAACTGGTGTCTGTGGATAGAGGTTCACCATCTCCTGTCCGTGGAACTCAGAAGATGCCATCAGTGCTGAGCAGAGCGCAATGAAGTTTGGCCCTAATCCCAACTCTTCTGCTGGGGGCTCACCCGATGGTTCTTCCTCAGCAGAAAAGTCTATCAAATCCCCTGTCTCTGCAACTGGTGTCTGGGGATGGAGGTTCACCATCTCCTGTCCGTGGAACCCAGAAGATGTTATCAATGCTGGGCAGAGGTTAGCAGAGCTCTGCCCTGTTGTCAGCACTTCAGTTTTGGGGATGGCAATCTCCAGATTTTCCACTGCAGATTCTCTGGCATGCTGCTGGACAGGCACATTCCTCCATCCAAGATCATCCCATGCAGAAACAGGATCATCAAGGTCAGTCAGCACTTGCTGCATCCGCCATAAGACCTCCGCCTCCATAGCTGTGGGGGCAGGTTGGCAAAGCACACTATCGCTCTGCCACATTGCCGACTCTTCAGCCAGGATTTCAGGGTTGTCAGCTGGTATTTCCTGATAGTCCCAGGCAAAGGGAGCCCAGCCCTGGCACTGAGCAATGTCTAGCAGCCGTCTGTAGGCGATCTCTAGCTCCCATTCCTGAACAGCCAGAAACTCCAAATCTTCCTGTGCCCAGTGCACTTCCGAAATGTTCAGTAGCCCTTCTCTGAAATCCATGATTTCGTCCACCCGCCGCTCCAAATCACTCCCAAAGTTAGGGTCCCCTGTCAGCTTCACAAACAACAGTCCCAAGCCGCCGTAGCTTAAGCCTTCCGTTGGGCTGTCATCCGCTATCCAGGGACATGCTTGAGATACATGCCACCGGAGGGCTCTGTAGCTCTCATCCAGCTTCATCTCTGCCCAGACCAGCCTGCTTAATTCAGCTGTCTGCTTCTTGTGTGGTTTTTCTCCCAAAAACCGCACCCGCAGTCCGTACTGCGACCAGTACCTTTCCTCGATGGAGGGGAGAACTTTTCCCTGGTGTCGCTGCTCACGGGCTAGCGCTTCCTTCCAGAGTTTGCAGCGAATAGAATCACACCATCCCAGCAGGACCTGCTCCGATACTGGTCCTCTGTGCTGTATCTGCATCTCTCGCAACCTCCTTCTGAATTCCTCATCCATGGCGGCTGGTATCTGTACCTCTCCTCTTCTGCTATCTGGACCTTGGATCCAGATGGAAGTTTGGATGTCCCAGACTTCAGGAAGCTTTCCCGCTGCTTGCCACCAATGTCACGGAACGCCCCACACTCCGCTTGAGTGCTTCCGTCATATACCGCTTCCTAAGTTCTGGAACACGAGTTCAATGGATCTGGCTATAGGAACCCCAAGAACTAGACAACACCAGTCTTGGAGTACATCAGAACTACCTTTATTTTGAGATCTCACAGACCTTTATACAGCAGGGATGACTCAAAGCTAACCTAATTAACATGACCTAATTTACTACAAAATGTACCCAGACCAGATGACAGTCTTGTGGGCACCGAGCTTCACACATTAATACAATTAACAATACAAACAACAATCTCCCCCCTCCTCAGCCTAGACCATTCGTCTATTAGCCAGGGCTGGTGGCTAATGTGATCAGCTCTCTCAATTAACATAAACACATGTTGATAACACCAGCATCTCCTCACAGGATGTGTCCCAGCAAAATCAATCAGTCTTATCAGCAGGGGGCTGCTGGAGGAATCCCCCCTCCCTCTTCAGGGACACAAATATACAGTAAGGAGTCCCCATACAATATATACATGACTGAGTCCGATTAATACAGTTCAGACTGGATTTCTCATTCACCTCAAATGCTAGGGCCCATAATCGGTGGGCAACAGGCTTGCACACAGTCCTCTCCAACAGCCTCCGCTCTGGCCATGCCCGTGACAGGTTGATATGTGGCGTGTGAAACATCCTTATACACCCCAATTTTCATGTTTCTCTAAAACCCACTTCTCTCTGTCCCGCATGGACCTCTGTGTGAGATCTGCATCCACTCTCCCCCTAGTGAGTAGGATAGAGTATGTACAGAGAGGGGTCTCTGATCACTCTCCCTTAGTTTTATGGCTCAAAGCAAATGTGTGGACTAATCTAAAGAGAGCTAACTGGTGGTTAAATGCATATTGGCTAGATTATTGCCCTCGGATACGGACATTAGGTCCCAAATTGAACAATTTTTCTGTGAGAATACATTGAGGATGGATTACTATGCTGGGATGCATTTAAGTGCTTTATTAGGGGGGTGGTTATATCCACTATAAATGGTATTAAATCTAACACAAGGGCACATGGGGAACAGTTGCCTAGACACGTTAGGGAATAAGAGGAGGAGCATGTTGCCAATCCAACAGAAAGTCTAAAGGCCTCTTATGTATCTGCTCAGAATGCCTTAAGTTAAGCTATTAGTTTGAAGGCAGAAAAGAAGCGTTTCTTTTCCAGGGTGGCTTTTGACGAGGAGGGGGAGCAGACTGGCCGCATGCTGGCAAAAATTGTCAACATACGTCCCACAGTCCCTAACATTGGGGCTTTGAAATTGGTGACTGGTAGGCTAATACACCTGACTGTATTTTGGCCGAATTGGTACACTATTGCATGGATCTATATGCCTCAAGGGTGACCTGTAACCCGGAGAACCCTGACTATTATTTGCAGTTGGTATCCTTGCCTCGGCTCTCGGACTCCCAGTGGGATGCACTTGACGCGCCCCTCGCCTTGGAGGAGCTGCAGGAGGTGGTGGAACTGTTTCCCATGTCCAAAACTCTCATGACGATGGGTTGCCCATAGAGGTGTAGCAGAGATACCTGGATCTACTGTTAAGTTTTTAGAGGTGTTGAACGAAGCTAGACTTAAACAACAGCTGCCTCTTTCAATGACACGGGCCAGTATTGTACTGCTTCTCAAACCAGACAAGCCAGCTACAGAGCCCAATTCTTATAGGCCTACTTCCCTTCTTCAAATGGACATAAAAATATTAGCAAAGGTGCTTGCCAGGAGAGTGAATACTGTTATTTCAGACCTCATACACGAGGATCAGGCGGTATTTATGCTTAACAAGTCGACAGCGGTAAACCTCAGGCGAGTGTATGTTAATATACAAACTCCTGCTGACAATGAGGGAGCCAGGGCTCTGCTGTCATTGGACGCCAATAAGGCATTTGACGTGTTGAGTTGGGATACCTCTGGGCTATCCTAGAAAAGTTTGGGTTCGGTGCCATTTTCGTATCGTGAATCAGTCTGATGTATCATCAACCGCAAGCATTCATTAGAGAGGGCGGCTCAGTTTCTGATTGCTTTCATTTAGGGAGGGGCACCAGGAAGGGATGCCCCCTCTCACTGCTGCTATTTGTTCTGGCAAGAAAGCCACTGGCAGCACGTATTAGGGCCCATGGAAGTATAGTGGGGCTCAAATATGGCACCATACAAGAGAAGATTCTGCTTTATGCAGACAATATACTTCTCTTGTTGGGGGACGCGGATATATCCTTACGAACAGTGATGTCCATTATAATGAATTTCAGTAGATTTTCTGGCCTCACAATCAATTGGTCCAAATCTGCGCTTCTGCCCCTTGATCAAGGAGTACACTCACAATTAGACAATTACTGTTCAGTCCCCATAGTTACATCATTTAAATACCTAGGAGTAGTAATATCTCCCCAACCACTGGACTTCTGCCGTCTCAATATCCCACCGTTACTGATAAAGTTTATGGATAAAGTTAAAATATAGAACAAACTGTGGCTCTCTGTCACGGGCAGAGCAACTTGATTAAAATGATATTGATGCCACAATTATTATATCATCTCCATAACTCCCCGTTAGTGGTTCCCCTAAAAGTATTTCGGGTAGTCAACTCAATTTTTTTGGTCTCTGCTCTGGAAAGGGGGGGGGGAGCCAGGATTAAACTGGAGCAGTTACAAAAACCCAAAGATGAAGGGGGGTTGGCACTTCCGAACCCATGGGTATACTATTTGGTCACCCAGCCCCCCTCAAATGGCAGGGGGGCTGTCACAGATGCCAGGTAACTCTACACTAGCCATAATGCTGCAGTTTAGTGGGGCTCCCTCATTGGCGGAGGGATTGGAGGCACAATTACTTTCCAACCTAACAAACAGTTCTTAACTTACAGGTTACTTCAAAAAGTATGGGAGAAAACTAAACAATTACAAGGGGTGCAGGGTTACACCAGGTATAGCCCAATTTGGGACAACCACACATATCCTGAACTTTACATATCCTGAAAGTAACAACATGCTAATAGATGGGGCTCAGTGGGTATAACACATCTAAAACACATTTTTGACAATGGTGTATTGCTCAACTACAGTCTAGATTTAACATTCTGCAGAATATGCTACTTTATTATATTCAGCTGAAACATGCTATTAAAGCCCAGAGGTCAATGGATAATCTTGCACTTTCGCACAAGCCGGTGTTCGCCCTTTTGCAGCAGGCCTCCTCCACCAAAGGCTTTATTTCCAGTTGTTACGCCTCCCTAATGGGAATGTACCTATGATAGATGGATGACGGAGAGATACCGGGGGAACTGTGGGAGGAGGCCCTAGAAAATGTTCGGATAAGCTCATTGAATGTATCACAGCGAATGTCCCAGCTTTACATCCTATTGCGGACACACCACACTCCACTTAACCACTTAAGGACCAGGCCTATTTTTCAAACTTGTTGTTTACACGTTAAAATCATTTTTTTTTGCTAGAAAATTACTTAGAACCCCCAAACATTATATATTTTTTTTTCTAACACCCTAGAGAATAAAATGGTGGTCGTTGAAATACTTTCTGTCACACCGTATTTGCGTAGCGGTCCTACAAGCGCACTTTTGTAGATTAAAAAATAAGACATCAGTTAGCCCATTTATTTATATATATTGTGAAAGATGATGTTACGCCGAGTAAATTGATACCCAACATGTGGCGCTTCAAAATTGCTCCCGCTCGTGGAATGGCAACAAAATTTACCCTTAAAAATCTCCATAGGCAACGTTTAAATATTTCTACAGGTTGCATGTTTTGAGTTACAGAGGAGGTCTGTCAGAAACCTTGAACCAGACCGAGACAGAAGTACAGTAAAATCACACTTGTTTATTAATAAAAAGGTAAATAGAGTAAGCGTAGTCAAAGCATAGCCAGAGTCCAGTAACCGGATTGGGTAGTCAGCCAAGCCAGAGTTCAGTAACCAGATTGGGTAATCAGCCAAACCAGAGTTCAGTAATCAGATCGGGTAATCAGCCAGGCCAGAAGTCAGGGATCCAAGTAGAGGAACAGCAAGCAGGATAAGGAGCCAGAAGGGATGTCAACAAAGCCAGTCTTTAAACAGGAACCCAGGAGATGGTTTCTTGTGATGTGACCAAGGCGAAGGCAGGAATGAAGTGAGCTGGAGATCTTTAAGTAGGCGGGACTGACAAGCAGATCCACAACAGCTGGTTAACTGTGGAGAGAGATGAGAGTTGGCAATTAGCTGACAGCTGAGCGGCCAGCTCAGAGAAGGAAGGGCTGAGCCAGTCCTGATAGTACCCCCCTCCTCAACTACCCCTCCACCTTGGAGGACCACCGGGCTTGAGGGGAAAACATCTATGGAAATCACGGAGGAGGGCAGGAGCATGTACATCTGAGGATAAGACCCAGGAGCGTTTCTCTGGAACGTACCCCTTCCAATGCACCAGGTACTGTATGCGCCCATGGAAACCTACTGGAGTCAACAATGGATTGTACCTCATACTCCTCATGGTTCTCAACCTGTATAGGGTGAGGACGTGGCACTGAGGTAGTAAAGCAGTTGCAGACTAACGGTTTCAATAAGGAGACATGAAACACATTTGAAATGTGCATACTAGGAGGAAGGTCCAACGCGTAAGCCACTGGGTTAATCCTGCGAAGGATACGGAAAGGCCCAATAAACCGAGGTGCAAACTGCAGTGAGGGAACACGAAGTCGGAGGTTGCAAGATGACAGCCAGACCCTGTCCCCAACCTGGTAGGAAGGTGCAGGCAGGCGTCTGCGGTCAGCATGGAGTCTGTACCAATCATTAGCATGACGCAAAGCCTCCTGGACTTGTGCCCAAGTGGAATGAAGACCACGGAGATGCTCTTCTAGCGCAGGAATACTCTGCGGAACAAACGAGTCAGGCAACATGGAAAGTTGGAAACCATAATTCACCATAAACGGAGACAACCGGGAAGCAGAATTCAAGGCACTGTTGTGAGCAAACTCTGCCCATGGTAATAGGTCTGACCAGTTGTTGTGATGGTCAGACATATTGCAACGTAGGAATTGCCCCAAGGACTGATTGGCTCGTTCTGCGGCCCCATTAGACTGCGGGTGATACACAGAGGAGAAAGCAAGCTGAATTCCTAGCTGTGCACAAAAGGCTCGCCAGAACCAGGACACAAACTGACTACTCCTGTCCGAGACAATCTCCTTGGGTAGCCCATGTAAGCGAAAGATCTCCCGAACAAAAATGGAAGACAGTTCCTTAGAAGTGGGCAACTTCTTAAGTGGAATACAATGACACATCTTTGAGAACCGGTCAACCACCATAACGATTACTGTGTTGCCTTGGGAGTTGGGCAACTCCACAATGAAATCCATAGACAGGTGGGTCCAGGGCCTCTCTCCATTGGGTATGGGTTATAGGAGGCCCACTGGAAGGTGTTGTGGAGTCTTACTCTGAGCACACACGGAACAGGCAGCTACGAAGGCAGTTACATCAGCACGTAGACTAGGCCACAAGAATTGTTGGGAAATGGCCCAAACGAGTTGATCCTTACCAGGGTGGCCAGCTGCCTTGGGAGAATGGTAAGTCTGGAGCACAACAGTGCGGAGACACTCTGGGGAAAAAGCAGCGGTCACAAGGTTTCTCAGGAGGAGCATCGACCTGAGCAGCAAGAATTTTGTCACCCAAAGGAGAAGTAAGACTGGTACGAACCGTAGCCAGAATACGATCAGGAGGAATCATAGGAACCGGAACCGACTCCAACTTGGAAGTGGAGGGAAATTGTCGTGACAAGGCGTCAGCCCTTATATTCTTAGTACCGGGTAAGAATGAGACAATGTAATTGAAACTTGACAAGAAAAGAGCCCATCGCGCCCTTCTGGGAGAGAGGCGTTTAGCCTCAGACAAGAATGTGAGATTCTTATGGTCAGTAAGAATGAGAACCGGCACAGTGGTACCTTCGAGGAGATATCTCCGTTCTTTCAGGGCTAAAATGATTGCCAACAGCTCTCTGTCACCAATCTCGTAATTGCACTCGGCAGGTGACAATTTATTGGAAAAGTAGCCACAAGGATGCATAGCACTCTCAGAGGTAGGACGTTGAGACAGAAGGGTGCCAACACCAGTCTCAGAAGCATCAACCTCAAGGATAAAAGGTAACGTAGGATCAGGATGTGCCAACACAGGAGCAGAAACAAAGGAAGCCTTGAGACTTTTAAAGGCCTTAATGCACTCCGGAGACCAACTCTGTGGGTTACCGTTCTTTCTGGTCATATCAGTCAGGGGCTTGACCAGAGACGAGAAGTTACAAATAAACTTCCGATAATTGTTGGCAAAACCCAGGAAGCGCTGCAGAGGACGTAACCCCATGGGTCGAGGCCACTGTAGGACTGCCGAAAGTTTCTCTGGGTCCATCGAAAAACCAGCAGTGGAAATGACAGGAATTTAACCTGTTCCCGATGGAACTCACACTTCTCCAGTTAACAATAGAGATTGTTCTCCCTTAATTTCTAAAGCACACGACAGACATCTGTGTGGTGGCTCTCCAGGGACTTGAAAAAAATGAGAATATCATTGAGATTAAACCAACACACATAACTGCAACAAATCTCGGAGGACATCGTTAATAAATTCCTGGAAAACTGCCAGGGCGTTACAAAGGCCAAAAGGCATTACGAGATACTCATAATGGCCTGTTCTGGTATTAAACGCAGTTTTCCACTCGTCACCCTCCTTAATCATCACAAGATTGTAAGCCCCTCTCAGATCAAGCTTAGTGAAAACCGTTGCCCCCTTGAGGCAGTCAAATAACTCTGTAATCAACGGGATCGGTTAGGCATTCTTAATCATGAAACGATTGAGACCCCTATAATACAATACAAGGTCTCAGTTCACCGCTCCTCTTCTTCACAAAGAAGAAACCAGCACCAGCAGGAGACGATTTGTGGATTAAACCCCTGAGAAAGTGCATCTGCAACATACTTCTCCATGGCTTTATCCTCCAAGACCGACAAAGGGTAAACCCGGCCATGAGGGGAGTGGCACCATGTTGAAGGTCAATTGCGCAATCATACAGCCGGTGTGGAGGCAAACTACCGCCTTGACCTTTGTCAAAGACCTTGCTAAAATCACGGTACTCCTCTGGCAGGGAGGAGAGTGAAGAGGTACACAGGACCTTGGCTACCTTCCGGAAGCATGTTTCACTGCATTGTGGTGACCAGGAGAGAACCTCAGCACAGAGCCAGTCAAAAGAGTGGTTGTGCCTCTGTAACCAAGGATAACCAATAATCAGCGGAAACTTAGGAGAGGAAATCACTTGGAATTGGATTATCTCACGGTGAAGAGCCCCTACAGCCATGGACAACGGAACCGTCTCATGAGTCACATGGGCAAGCTGTAGAGGTCTCCCGTCAAGAGCCTCAATGGCAAGTGGAGTGTCACGCAGCTGCAGTGGAATCGAGTGCTTTGATACAAAGGCAGCATCAATGAACAGGCCTGCAGCCCCAGAGTCGATTACAGCCTGTATCTCGATGGACTTCCTAGCCCAAGAAAGGGTGACTGAAACCAGGGGCTTATCCTTCTGGATAACTGGGGACAACACAACACCACCTAAAGTCTGTCCATGACAGGACCTCAAGGTTCGGGTGTTCCCAGGACGGGTAGGACAAGACTTCAAAAAGTGATCTGCCTGGCCACAATAAAGGCACAATCTCTCCCTCCTCCTAAAGGCTCTCTCATCCGCAGAGGGACGCGTGAAGCCCAAGTGCATGGGTTCATCTTCACTGACTGACTCGGTACCAGGAGGTATGGGAGGTGAGGGAGGCACGGGTGGGACCGCAAAGCTCGAGGCAAACGTACAGGAGGCTTCTGCAACCGCTCCTTAAAAGAAAGTCTTTCTCTGAGTCTGGAGTCAATGAGGATGGCAAAGGAGATCAAGCTCTTCAGCTCAGTGGGTATATCTCGGACTGCTATCTCATCCTTGATGGAATCCGAGAGACCGTAAAAAAAAGCAGCCACGAGGGCCTCATTGTTCCAAGCAACCTCTGCTGCCAGAGTACGGAACTCAATGGCGTAGTCGGCAACAGTTCTCGTACTCTGTTTGATGGACATGAGGCACTTGGCAGCAGAAGTGGAGCATGCGGAAAGATCAAATACCCTTTTAAATGAGGCCACAAACTCTGGGTAACTCAAGACAACAGGTTTTTGCGTCTCCAATAGAGGGTTAGCCCAGGCCAAGGCTCTCTCAGAAAGCAAAGATATCACAAACCCTACTTTGCTTCTGTCTGTGGGAAACGCCTGGGGCAGCATCTCAAAGTATATCTCGACTTGGTTGAGAAACCCTCTGCATTGAACTGGATCGCCCCCAAATCGCTGGGTAAGCGGGGCGGAACCAGACATACCTCTTATAGAGGTAATACTCAGGGCGGGTGCCTGCACAGAGACTGGCGCAGCAGCAGGGACGGCCTGCAATTTTTATTTTTTATTTTTACACTGTTCTTTAAAAAAAAAAATTGTGTCACATTTATTCCTATTACAAGGAATGTAAACATCCCTTGTAATAGAAAAAAAAACATGAAAGGACCTCTTAAATATGAGATCTCGGGTCAAAAAGACCTCAGACCTCATATTTACACTAAAATGCAATAAAAATAAAAAGTGTCATTTAAATAAAAAAAAAATTCATTTAAGAGCTATGGGCGGAAGTGACGTTTTGACATCACTTCTGGCCTGCAATGGTATGGAGCCGGGTGGGGGCCATCTTCTCCTCCCTCAGCTCCATACCACAGAGGGGACAGCTCCAGTAAGTGGCGGAGGGCACTGGAGTGCGCCGGGAGGGGGGCCCTCTCCCACCACAGATAAAAGTGATCTTGCAGCGAATCCGAAAGTGGAAGAAGTGGATACCAGGGGTTATGGCAGCTAGCTGCTGCCGTAACAACGATATTCCACTTCAAAGTTCCGCCGTATAATGATGGCGGGCGGTCCGTAAGTGGTTAGGCTACACCGCATGGGACTTTGTCCAAATTCTCTTTGTGGTAGATGTGAGAGGGATGTGGGTGATTTAATCCACCTCATGTGGAGATGTCCGAAGCGCCACCGTTATTGAGGGTCGGTAGTGGCAGCGATTAATACTGCTCTGCAGGTCTCAATTCAGATGGAACCCAAACAATGTGTTTTGGGCATGCTTGAAAGTGTCATTCCAGATAAATACTTGAAGGAGGCAGCAGCGAGGGTGCTATTTCAGGCCTGTAGGCTCATATTTATGCAATGGATCTCTCCGGATCCCCCCACAGCTAAAATGTGGCTAGAACAGGTAGGCACTATGTTAAGATTTGAAAAACTTATGTACCAGCACAGAGGTAATCCCTTTAAATTCGAGAAGGTATGGGGAAGCTGGTTAACTACACCGGGTCTAGCTCCAACTGATTTACTTATGGAAAGAATGCTCTTGTGATGGGTTGGAGGGTATCGTCTGTATTATGCTGTTTATGATTGGGAATGTAAGGGTTTGTATAAGTGGAAGAACAGTGGTTGGTGGGTACACTTCATAGTATCTGTAAGGTTAAGTGTTAGTTTGATTGGCTCTGACTATCTGCGTATGTTTCTATGTACTTTATTTGTATTGAATGTTTGTAACTGAAGATGACATCTCAATAAACTTGTTTCCTGATTTAAAAAAAAAAAAAAGTACTTCAGTTGACCAGCTTAAGGTAGATGATGCAGGGTGTATGCTAATGAGGTTAGCTGGTCAACTCCTTCCTGTGTCATGACTTATGCTGGCCATACACGCACAGAATTTCGGTCGAAACTGGTCGTTTTCAGAAAGATTGTTCGACAATCAATTAGTGGACCCAACTTTGCCGACGATTTTGACCATGGGCCTGGCTAATGTCGATGGATCCAAAGCGAAAACTTTTATGGTTTCAACTATAATGTATACGTTGTAATATTGGGGGTTATTTAGCTTCAATGTAGCGCTTACCAGTGAACCGAGTCTACGCCAGATATGCAGTTTAAGGGCTTTTTTGGCCCATGTTTATTAAAGTAAAAGAAAAAAACAGTCCATCCAGGATTCCTACGCAGGGGTTTCAACTTCAAAGCAATAATGAAATAAATGGAAAATACCAAGCCACCTGGCTCTCTGGTCAGCACTGCTATTCAGGCGTTGACCTCGGTCCTCTTGACCCTGTAACTGTGTCCCTGTTTGGTACCCACACTGTACCTCTGGTGACACTCTCTCTCACAGCTTCCTGGCGACAATCACTAGGACAGGGATCGTACTGTCACAAAGTGTATGCTGTAATCAAAATGAAAAGAATATTCTGTCTTGTATAATTTATATATGTTTTAATTGTTATCCAACAATCACTAGGATCATGGAAACGATCATGTAAACGAGTTTATTCTGTCAATTGGTCGCCAATTCCGACGAATAATCGTTCAGTCTGTAAACGTCCCAAATTGTGTGCATGTATGGCCAGCACTAAAGTCTGTCCAGGAAGTAAGGTGTAGTAATGGAGCAGTGTTTTTAAACAGCCATGAAGAGAGTGATGTAAGTGTGTGTAGAATAAATGGAAATCTGTTTTATTTTTGCAAAAGACGTACATTAATGCTATATTAGTACCTAAGGGAGCTGGATTTTTAGAAAAATAAAGATGGTGAACAAAGGTAAATTTAGCCTTTAAGGATTTAGAGAAGATCTGTAAACAAGAGTGGACCAAAATCCTTCCTGAGATGTGTGCAAACCTGGTAATCAACTACAAAAAATGTCTTACCTCCTGTGCTTAATGCCAACAAGGGTTTCTCCACCAAGTACTAAGTCATGTTTTGCTTGGGGATCAAATACTTATTTTACCCACTGAACTGCAACTCAATTTATAACATTTGTATCATGTTTTTTCTGGATTTTTGGTTGGTTGATATTCTCTCTCTAGCATTTAAAATACACCTATAATAGAAATTATAGACCCTTTGTTTCTTTTTTTTTTTTTTTTTTTTAACAGAAGGAATGTTTTATTGAAATAGCAAAAACAGTACTCGTGTGAACAATGTATTGACATTACAAGGGGTAGCGTCTTAACTATGCTGACATAATTAATTATTTATTACTAGATCTAAAAGCATAAGGGTAGAGGAACATCATCACCTATGTAATATCTAACACGAATATCAACGCCTCAGCCTCCTGGAATGAACAGCAGCGGGAGTCTCAAACTGATTGTGGGGTATATCCACCCAATATTGTCGTACTTCCACTAAGAGATAGTCCAGTAGACTTCAACTAAGGAGAGGGAGGGGGATAGGAAAGGGAGGGTGAAGGGGAGGGCGAAAAGTAGAAAAGGGAGGAGAGGAGGGGGACACACCAAAGGGTTCCCGTCCTCTTCCAGAGATAAAAAGCACAGGTACTTCCAGAGGTGGTAAAAACAAAAACTGCAAGCGGCAAGGGGGACCATATATGTTTTCATAACCCTGTGCACCTTTAGGACGGGCCATATCTTGTTTGGGCAGGATAAGCTAAACTGTAAGGTGCCTAGCCTGCACCCAGGCTGCCCAGATTTTCTCAAATTTTTGGGGGCAGTTCCGGCCCATGTACGTGAGTTTATATAAGGGTAGAACCGCTTTAATAAGTGCCCTCCATACTGAAAGCCAAGGGAGCTCCGGGAGCTTCCATTTGGACAATATTGTTTTCCTGGCATAAAAAGGAGCAAAGAAAACAAACAGACTGGTATGCTTAGTGGTATTCAAATTGTCAGTAATGCCCAAAATAAATATAAGAGGGTCCCTGTCCAAGGAGAGACCTGTAGTCGCATTCACATCTGTAACCACCTCCTGCCAAAATGTCTGCATGTGGGGGCACTTCCACACCATATGAATGAATGTTCCCACCGACTGTCTGCATTTAGGGCAAATGTCTGTCACTCCTGAGTAGATTCTGGAGAGTCTAGCGGGGGTATAGTACACTCTATGTAAAAATTTAAGCTGGACAAAGTGGTCTCTGGCTGATATCATAAGTGGGCCCAATCCTCCTCCATCAGGGCAGGAACGTCTGTCCGCCAGGCCTCAAACAGCCGAGATATACTCCTCACTTCTTTGCATGTGAGTCTCAAATATATCGAGGATAATGTATGGTCAATCTCGGTCGCTGTCAGAAGGGATTCAACCGAGTGCACAACAAGGACCACTCCATCGGGGAACTGGGCCCTTATGGCATGCCTAAGCTGCATGTACCTAAAGTAAATCCATGGTGGCAAATTAAAACGTTGTTTAAGCTCTGCTAGGGGGAGAATGCGCCCTTCTGACATTATTTGTTTCAATTTGGTAATCTGGAATCTAGCCCAAACTTGGGGATCAGGTATGGATCTGAGATGAGGCAAAGAGGGGTTGCCCCAGAGTGGAGTATGGGGAGAGATTGCATCCTTCTCACCAAGGTGAGTAACCTGCTTCCAGGCCAGTAGTGTTGTCTTCATGGGAGTGGTCACCTGGGAGCTATACCTGGGTCCGCGATATACAAGATTACTGAGCTCAGAGTATGATCCCAAAATGGCCGGCCTCCAGGTTCACCGTCGGGTTGGAAATGTTCTGGGTGAACCATCACCACACGGTAACCACCTGTGCAGCCCAGTAATACTTCCTAAAGTTAGGAAGGGACAGACCACCCTCAGTCAAGGAAAGCTGTAGCTTGGCCTTAGCCAGAGCCCGCCCAAATGAATGAGGAAATGGTCCCGTCAAATTTAGTGAAGAAGGTAGCTGGGATGGGGACTGGTGAGTGCCGGAAGACGTACAGAAATTTGGGAAGAAAATTCATTTTTATGAGGTTTACTCTCCCCACCAGAGTAAGTGGGAGATTCTTCCAAACATTACATTTACAGATAAATTGCTGGATATACATTATCATCTACTGTAGGTATTTCAGTGGGTCTCTCTGGATGTGTACTCCTAGGTATTTGAATCGGGACACTTATTGTAAAGGAGTTCTTGGGTTAACCAACTGATCTCCACCTGACAGTGGAAATAGGAGCGATTTGTCCCAGTTCACTTTTACCCCTGAGAAGGATCCAAACCGGTCAATAATGGGCAAGGCCGCTTGAAGAGAGCGCCGGTTATCATGCAGATACAGTAGCATGTCATCTGCATACAGAGACACTTTCACAACCAGGGGGGGAAACAAAATGCCTTGAACTTCCTCAGAAGCTCTGCCAACGGCTCAACTGCCAGTGCAAAAAGAGCTGGGGAGAGAGGACAGCCCTGCCTGGTGCCCCGGTGGAGTGGGAAAGGGGCTGAGAATGTGCCATTCGGCCACACTCTAGCCATGGGGGCTGCATAAAGCATCCGCAGCCAGGAAATAAAGTTAGGTCCAAAATCAAATTTTTGAAGAATGAGCCATAGATATTGCCACTCCACCGAGTCAAAGGCCTTCTCTGTATCTTACGAGGCAACCACTCCGGTGCCCCCCCAGGCCCATACTCCGGCCATAACAGTATGGAGCCTTCTCAGGTTAATGTTTGTGCCTTTCCCCGGCATAAACCCAGTTCGTCCCTGTGGATCAAAGATAGAATAACCTTGCAAAGGCGAGTTTCCAGGACCTTCGCAAGAATCTTTGCATCCACATTTAGTAATGAGATGGGTCTGTATCAGGAGCATAACTCAGGGTCCTTGCGGGGCTTAGGTATTACTACGATAACAGCTGCAGACATCGAGAGCGGGAGAGAAGAGGACTCAAAGGAGGCCGACAGCACCTCCAACAGCCTGTAAGTAAGTGTTTCTTCATGAGCTTTATTGAACTTCGCCGGGAGTCCGTCATCTCCCGGCGCCTTCCCAGCCTGCATGGAGCCTATAGCCTGCTGAAGTTCTTTAACCACCTCAATGCCGTGCATTTTCACCCCCTTCCTGCCCAAGCCATTTTTCAGCGCTGTCACATTTTGAATGACAATTGCGTGGTCATACAACACTGTACCCAGATGAAATTGTTATCATTTTTTTTCCCACAAATAGAGCTTTCTTTTGGTGGTATTTGATCGCCTCTACGGTTTTTATTTTTTGTGCTATAAACAAAAAGAAGAGTGACAAGTTTGAAAAAAAACGCTATAGTAAATATCCAATTTTTTTTTCTTTAAAACAAATTTTTTTCCTCAGTTTAGGCCAATAAGTATTCTTCTACATATTTTTGGTTAAAAAAAATCGCAATAAGCGTATATTGATTGTTTTGCGCAAAAGTTATAGCGTCTACAAAATAGGGGATAGATTTATAGCATTTTTATTATTTTTTTTTTTACTAGTAATGGCGGTGATCTTTTATCGTGACTGCGATATTGCGGCAGACATATCGGACACTTTTGACACATTTTTGGGACCATTCACATTTATACAGTGATCCGTGCTATAAAAATGCATTGATTACTGTATAAATGTGACTGGCAGGGAAGGGGTTAACACTAGGGGGTGATCGAGGCGTTGTAACATAAAAACACAAGGCGCAATCTCTCTGGTTCCTGGGTTACAGCTTGCGTTCCAGCAGCAGGAAGCGAGGGCATCCACCGCCGAGCCTGTCCACCGGACACCAGCACCATTCAGACCGGATCAGGAACTGCCAAGGACACTCCAGCAACATCACTAACATGCTTTTTCAACATGTACTTTTGTGAGTACCACCTTTCCTTATTTGTTTAAATAAATTTTATGGCATTCTGCACTTACTGGCGCCTTGTGTTTTTATGTTACAGCACACAGAGGACTACTTCTTTTCTTTAATCAGGGCAGCCTTCTAACGTGGTCAGTATTTTATAGTTATTATGGATATCTTTTCAGCTTATATGGACATTATTATAAAAAATATATCATTTTTCACTGATCAATCTATGTTCATCCATCTTCATTTATCATCGGAATTGTTTTTAAACTTATTTTACTTCTTATCTTCAATATACCCCTCACATTTCCTTTACTGGTTGTCAATCAATAACTGTGTTGGGCTCAGCACTCACTTCCACCTGTTGTATGGTGATCAAGGGGTTAATTATGTTCCTAGGGAGTGTTTCTAACTGTAGGGGGAGGGGACTCACAAGGGGAAGAGACCAGGGGATCAGTGTTCCTCTGTACTGGGAACACACCATCGGTCTCCTCTCACCTGACAGGACGTGGATCTGTGTGTTTACACACACAGATCCACGGTCCTGCTGTGTTACCGGGCAATCGCGGACATCGCGATTGCGAACATCGCGGCCAGTGACGCGGCGGACGCGTGCGATTGCTGTCGGCGATGCGCGCACGCCCCCTGGTGGGCTGGGAAAGCCAGGGTGTCATGACGCCCTCCCGCAACGCCGCCCGCAACTCCCGCAATTGACAGCCGGCGGTCGGCAAGCAGTTAAGGGTGAGCGGAGCATCAATCCTCCGGCGGGCCTCCTCTGTCAGAGTGGAAGTCGGATGTCTTCCAGGAACGCCGCTAGTTCAGCCACAGAGTATCCCACTCTGGAGGAATACAGATCTCCATAAAAGGAGGCAAAGCAGGCGTTAATGTCGCCAGGGTGGGGCACCAACCGCCCATCTGTGCTCCTAATGTTGGCTATGCCCATCGGGGCCGACTGTTCTTTGGACAGCCACACCAGGAGACGGCCAGTCTGCTCACCCTGCTCAAAAACCCTCTGGGATTGATGGCGTGAAAGTTTTTTGGCCGAAGTGGTCCTTAGTAGCATCACTTCAGGCAGAGCACACTGCAGGTCTCTACGCGTTGCCTCATCCCTGGTGTGTACATACTGCTGTTCAAGAATAGCAGCCCTCTATTCCGCCTGGGTCAACTCCAGTCTAGACTGCCATCTGACCTGACCTATTTTCTGCTGTTAGTAACCCTGTGCGTGAACTTTGAAGGCATCCCAACTAGAGGCTGGGTCAGTGGCAGGTGGGTTTGGGTCCCAGTAGCTACGCATATCTGCTTCAGCACTAGGAGCAATCCTATCATCTGAGATCCAATAACGTGACAAACACCACAGGCAGTCAGTGGGAGCAGGGCAGACATTCAGACTTATCAGGATGGGAGTGTAATCCGATATTCCCCGTGGCAAGATAGCTGTCTCTTGTACTTTGGCTAGGAGTGGGCCACTGACATAAACTAAGTCTATTCTGGACATGGCTGCGTAAGTGGCTGACTGGCAAGTAAACTGTCTCTGGAGGGGGTGTTTCCAACGCCAGACATCAGTGAGGCCGAAGGTGGAAGCCCAGCGAGAGAGCGGGGGGTCCACGTCCCCCCCCCCTCCCCCCGTCGCCAACTTGTCCAATGCAGGGCAGGGAGGCATGTTGAAGTCTCCCGTCAGAAGCACATGATCCACCTGGCATATTTGCTAGATACCGACTAATCGTATTTAAAATTGTCAAAGATGCCGGTGGGGGGATGTACAGCTCCACCACCGCCATGGGTACATTTGCAATTACCGCATGCATGATAACAAACCTTCCCCCGGGGTCCAGATGCAGATCTATTAAAGTGAATGAGAGAGATTTGTGGATAAGCACACTCACTCCTCTGGCATACGAGGAGTAAGTGACATGGTAGTCGTGGCCCACTTACGGTTTTTTAAGACCAAGTACTCTACTGCCCATCAGGTGGGTTACTTGGAAAATACATATATCGGGGCGATGGGCTTTGAGGAAATTAAATACTAGGGATCTTTTGATCCGGGAGTTGAGGCCCCGGACATTCCATGAAACAAATGTTAAGAGGCCCATGGGAAAGGACAAAGGTGAATCAGGCAGCAGAGGGGCATCACCTGTGCCACAACGTCCGGACCCCGGAAGAAAGCCAGCTCCAGGTCCCCCCACGTCACCCCATCACAGCATTTAGAGAAAATAAAGTCAATATATTCAGCCGTACATTTACACAAAATACATTCTTTCAGATAAACCTTAAACCATTTCAACCCATCCCAACTCCCCCCCTCCCCCCACCCCGCACACTCACCCACCCAAACTAGGGTATGCTTTTGTCCCAAACTGAACCATAGTCAATGACTACTTGGGGTCATGAACAGAGAGTAGCCAGGTTTGTACCAGTGTAGGGATAACACAAAACAAAGGGTAAAAAAGGAAGGGACTAAACTGAGGGGATGCAGGTACACCATGTCTGGAGGATATACCGCCAACGGGTGGGATGTAGTGTGAAAAACTGCTGGGGGGTTCCAGGGGCACAAACTTTCCATGTAGGCCTGTTTCAAGATGAAGCAGCCAAAAATCACAGGGGAACTCAGGAGCAGCCAACAGTGTTCTTTACAAAAAGTAAACTTGGGTGCATTGATAAACGGTCTATGCTGGAGATCCTAGCGGGGTGTACCCCGCAAGGAGGGGTATCCCTGCACTGTCAAAGCTGGAGGAGACAGGAGAACATATCCAACTCCATGCTGATCGTCACCAGGTCCCCAGTGACAGCAGCATGTCCCAGGTGTATGCAGGGCTGTGTCCGCCATATCTATCAGGATCTAAGCAATGGATAGTATTATGCACATTCGGATCGTGCTACAGGAGTGTAGTTAACAAAGCAGGTGGGAAGCAGGGGTCAGAGCAGTACTCACGGAGCTAGTCCAACAGCTTCAGAACTCTTGAGGGGAAACGCTGTTTCACCGAGGCGGCAAGGTATTCCGCCATTGAGATGCCTCCACAGGTGAAGTGAAAAAACGCGTGGATTCTCTGTCCTGCACCCGGAGGCGTGCTGGAAACAACATGTTGTATTTGATTGCTTTGGCTCTGAGGGCTTGCTTCACCTCGTCAAATGATTTCCGAGGCTTTTGGGTATCTACCGAGAAGTCCGGAAAGAACATCAGCCGTGTAGCCTCGTGGCGGATATCCTGCATCCTCCGGGCCTCCCTCAGGATCAGATCACGATCTCTAAAATTGAGCAATCTGAAGATAAAAGTGCGTGGCAGGGAGCCAGGCGATCCACGCTGCGATGGCATCCTATGAGCCCTCTCCACCACGAGGAAGGACGAGAAGGCCGCCTGGGGGAATAGTGTGCGAAGCAGCCGCTCTGTGTATGCAGCTGGGTCCAGGCCCTCCGGTCCCTCGGGGAGGCCCACAATCCACAAGTAGTTCCTTTGGTTGCGGTTTTCCACGTCCTCGGGAGCGCACTCTCACTTGCAGAAGGCTTTAGGAATGTTTCCCTGCTTCTGTGCCTTTGTTTTATTGTGGGTTCGTCTCATTCCACGCCGAGGCAGGTTCTGGGGATATTAGCAGGTTTAGGAAACTCCCAGGGCATAAAATACAGGATAAATCCCCCCGATGGTAGCAGAGATCCTCAACCAAGCGTCCTACTCTACCACCATCTTTCATTTCTTTGTAAGTGTGCAAACTTCTGCAGGGGATCTAATAATTATTTTTCCCACTGTATAAATAAATGTCCATAACATGCAAAATAATATAGCATTCTTCTTAGGAAAAGTTTTCCAATCACTGTGCACAAAATGTGTAGTGTTCCAATAATCTTAAATGAGTGCTCCACCACAGTGTAAAAAATGCACACTCACGAACCATAAAGCTTTAGTAAGCCTCAAAGAAATGAAATAATAACGGATATTTTCCTTAAATCGTATTTCAGATATCCAGCACACAATATCTTACAGTATACATTTTTGAGCTTGGTGATTAGAGGACTTTTCTTAAGAAGATTGCTATATTAATTTAATATTTAGTAGAATATTTAATATTTAGTAAAAAATCCTTTGTTGGTATCGACAGCTTCAAGACGAGGGGTGGGGGAACTAGTCGCATGCATTGCTCAGGTGTGATTTTGGCCCATTTTTACACACAGTCTTCAAATCTTGAATGTTCCATGGGCCTCTTCTATGAACTCTGATCTTTAGTTGTTTCCATTAATTTTCTATTGGATTCAAGTCAGGTGATTGGCTGGGACATTCTAGCAGCTTTATTTTTTTTCTTTGAAACCAATTGAGAGTTCTTGGCTTTGTGTTTGGGATCATTGTCTTGCTGAAATGTCCACCCTCGCTTCATCTTCATCATACTGGTAGATGGCAGCAGAATTTTATTAAGAATGTCTTGGTTCATTTTTCCTTTCATCCTTCCTTTAATGACATGAAGTTTGCCAGTACTGTATGCTGAAAACAGCCCCACACCATGATGTTCCCAGCTCCAAACTTCACTGTTGGTATAGAGTTTTTGGGGTGATGTGCAGTGCCATTTGACCTCCAAACATGGTATGTATTATGGCATCCTAAGAGTTCAATTTTGGTCTCATCTTACCAGACTATATTCTCCCAGTATTTCACAGGCTTGTCTTAATGTTGTGCAGCAAACTTTAAACGAGCTTCAACATGCTTTTTCTTCAGCAATAGAGTCTTGCATAGTGTGCATGCATACAGGCCATGGCAGTTTGAGTGCATTACTTATTGTTTCCTTTTAAACAATTGTACCTGCTAATTCTTTCTCAAGCTCTCCACAAGTTGTCCTTGGCTCCTGGACAACTTTTCTGATATTTCTTTTTTGTCAGAAATATTGCGAGGAGCACCTGGCCGTGGCCAGTTTATGGTGAAATTATGTTCTTTCCACTTCCGGACTATGGCCCCAACAGTGCTCACTGGAACATTCAGAAGTTTAGAAATCCTTCTGTAACCAATGCCATCAGTATGTTTTGCAACAATAAGGTTGCGAAGGTCTTGAGAGAGCATTTTGCTTTTACCCATCATGAGATGTTTCTTGTGTGACACCTTGGTAATGAGACACCTTTTTATAGGCAATCAGTTGAGACTGAACCAGCGGATATTAATTTGCACTGACAAGGGGCAAGATTGCGTTCTAATTACTAATAGATTTCAGCTGGTGTCTGCCTTTTTTCACCTTCCTTTCTTCATGTGTTCAATACTTTTTCCATGTGTCATTCCATTTTATTACACATAACTTATTTCTGAACTTATTTGTTTTGGTTTCTTTGTATGTATGGATTGCATGGGTTGTTACTGATATGTGGTGAAAATTTCATGTCAATAGCACCTTTAGAAATATATTTACCTAGAGAAATGGTGATGTGTTCATTACTTATTTTACCTGCTGTATTTTCTCACGTTACGGACATTTATTTATACTTCTGTTCATTTAGTTTTTGTTTAAAAAAATGGTTTGATGACATAAGTTTATTATATTGTGGTTGTTTAGTAGTGCCTTACTTTTGATTGATGGTGTATATTTAGACCCCTTTCACACTGAGATGTTTTTCAGGTGCTTTTGGGCTAAAAATAGCGCCTGTAAAGCAACTGAAAAACGCCTCCCCTGCCGTCCCAGTGTGAAAGCCCGAATGCTTTCACACTGGGGCGATGCGCTGGCAGGACGTTAAAAAAAGTCCTGCAAGCAGCATCTTTGGGGCGGTGGAGGAGCGGTGTACACACCGCTCCTCCACCGCCCCTGCCCATTGAAATGAATGGGCACCGCTGCCGAAGCGCCTGCAAAGCGATTCGGCAGCGGCAGTACACGGACACATTTAACCCTTTATTCATTCGCTAGCAGGGGTTAAAATCGCCCCGCTAGCGGCCAAATAGCACCGCTAAAAGAAGACCCCTACGAGTGGGACTTTTAGGGCACTACAAAAAGAAATCAATATTGTATAAAAATAATCCAAACAAGAAGACTTGCTGCTCCAGAAATGCAGATCCAGAAATCCAGAAATGTGTAATGCATTTACCAGCTTTCTGTCAACACTTTGGGATGTTCTGAATAAAAGAATTTTGATCGAGTACAGAGTGCCGCCATTTCTTCTTTTGTATAAAAAGAATATATAATTTATTGAAAAGTATGTCAAAGACAAAAATACTGAACATGGTCATGAAGACTAGAAAAGAATAATATATACAACAACTGTAGATACAATATCCTGTACCCTACGCGTTTCAGAGCTGAATGTCCGTTCTTTCATCAGGGGTTAACAGGATGTATATAATCAATAAAGTTCAAATACAAACAGTCAGCAGTGAGTTTAAACATTTCTCTAGTCACATACAAATATGAGAGAGACATATATGTTCAACAACTCACATCTGATTCAGTTGTATATGCATCTGGGTCAGTTGTATATGCATGAGAAAATCCATGTTCACATTAAAAACACTCTCACATGAGGTCTCCATCGACTCTGCCCACTTTGTGTCTGCTTTACGATAAGTATTTGCAATTTGACAATTTTGAAAAAAAAAAAATTTTTTTTACTTTTTGCTATAATAAATATCCAAAATAAAAAATTTCTTCATCAGTTTAGGCCATGGGTAGGCAACCTCGGCCCTCCAGCTGTGGTGAAACTACAAATCCCATCATGCCTCTGCCTCTAGGAGTCATGCTTGTGATTGTTAGGGTCTTGCAATGTCTCATGGGCATGGGCGTAGCATAAGAGGTTGCAGGGGTCACAATCACAACCCCACCCCTAGCTCCAGGGGGCCCCTGCAGCCTCCCTATCATATTATCATATCCTCCACAAAATCCAGCTCCGATCTGCCCTAGGGCCCCACAGCCACGCTCCAGTACTGGGCTTCTACTTTGCCTTCCACAGTCCACACATCTCTGTTCCCATTGGCTGGGGAGAAGCTGTGAGCCATTTCCTGAACGGAGAGGAGCACGAGGTGAGAACAGCCCAGGATGGAGAAGTGTCTGTGCTGTGTGCCGGGAACATGGAATGGTAACCAAGCTCACCGAGGCAAGAGGAGTGCCGTCCTGTAGCCACAATGGGACCGATGTCACTGGTGAGGTATGACACTGTTCAGTGTCTCCTAGTCACCAGCTGGGATTCTCTGTACCCCCCCACCCGGGGATGTCTACTTACCTCACTTCCCTGACAACTGGGGTAAAGACACACACCTCCGGGAGGTGTCCTTCCCAACACTGACAGAGAAACCTTCAGAAATTGCTAAAACAAATCCCTTAGCACCTCCTTGGGGGGGGGCCTTGAAGGGCTGCAGGCTCATCATTTTGGGTCACATGGCTTTGCCCTCCCAGATCTAAGTTCCCTCCCCCAAGCCCCCTGACCACCCCCTCCACCCTCTCCACCCTGCATGCTATGCCCGGCTGCTGAGCTCCTTTTACATTACAGCACTCTATATTGTTCTTCCTCCGCAGGGCTGAAATCACATTCTTTTACAACACAGCCAGTTAGCCATGATCTGCACAGGGTGTATCTGCCTACTGCAATTACACTGCCGTTCCGACCAGAGAATTTCACGGGTCAGAAGGGTAACATTAAAGCCAGATACACTCTGTGAAGACTGACAGACTGTGTGTAAAGGAATGTGATTTCAGCCCTGTGAAGTGTGTGTGTGTGTGTGGGGGGGGGGGCTGTATACAGTGCTGGGATGGGAAAGGAGCTCTGCCAAGTGACATGCCAGGGGTTCCTGTTCTCTGCTTCTCCAGCGGTAATCCCTGTCCTCTGCTTCTCCAGCGGGAATCCCTGTCCTCTGATGTAAAGAGGAACTCTGGGAACTCAAAACTCTTAAGCCACTTTGAGTATCTTGGCGTGCAGTGGATGTATCTGCACGCACATTGGAAGTAGTGGGGGGGGGGGCCAGGCCAACTTTTGCATCGGGGTCCACAAGCTTCAAGCTATGCCTCTGCTCATGGCTTGTAGTTTCAAAACAGCTGGAGGGCCGAGGTTGCCTACCCCTGGTTTAGACCAATATGTATTCTACTTATTTTTGGTAAAAAAAATTGCAATAAGCGTATATTGATTGGTTTGCACAAAAGTTATAGCATCCACAAAATAGGGGATATGTTTGTGGCATTTTTATTATACTTTTTTTTTTACTAGTAATGGCGGTGATCGGCGATTTTTAGCAGGACTGCGACATTGCGGCGGACAGATCGGACACTTTTGACACTTTTTTGGGACCAGTGACATTTATACAGTGATCAGTGCTAAAAATAGCCACTGATTACTGTATAAATGTCACTAGCAGGGAAGGGGTTAACACCAGGGGGCAATCAAAGGGTTAAGTGTTCCCTAGGGAGGTGTTTCTAACTGTGGGGGGAGTGTAGTAACTGGAGGAGGATAGAGATCGCTGTTCCTAATCACTAGGAACAGCAGATCTGTCTCCCCTCCCCTGACAGAACAGGGATCTGTCTGTTTACAGATCCCTGTTCTGTCTCTCTCAGGAGCGATCGCCAGTGGCCGGCGGACATTGTTGCCACCAGCCACGCGCATTGGCTCATGCGTCGCACCATGGGTGCCCACACACACACCCCCTAGAGTTCTTAATCGGCCGACGTACACTGGCGGCGATTCGCCCAGGAGAGGCAACCTACCGCAGTACAACTGCGGCGGCTGGTCTTGAAGTGGTTAAAGTGGCAGCTGCACATTTATCTTTCAAATTGTTGGCATATTTATCACATTGATGGATTCAACAAACTGCCTCTGTTGGCAAAACCAGGGATCTTCTAGCCTCAGATGCCTTGATAATACCCTGGTCTTAGTTTGAGTCTGTGATTCCTACTGTATATTATCACACCTAGACTTCTTTTTTTTTTTTCTCGTATGAACACTTCAATTCCCAATATGTACTCTGTATTTTGCATTTTGGCCTTACAATAGGGTCTTGACCAGAAATTGGTCTTAAAGGAGAAGTACAGTCAAAGCTCGTTTGGCTGTACTTCTCCTATGGATCAGAGGAGTGCAGTTCGTTCTGCACTCCTGTGACCTTTTTGAAGCCCACTGTCGGCTGACATCACAGAGCCAGTCCAGGCTTGGGCAAGATTACAAGTCGGGATCCGCCCACATGTCTAGACCGCCACCCAGCTCGACCTCTCAGCAAGGCTCTAAGCCAACCGCTCCCGCTCCCTCCACAGCCCAGAGCTCCAGTGAGCGGGGGGGGGGAGCAGAGCAGAGGGCTCTCTGCTCAGGGAGTTTTGAGAACTGAGCGATCGGTGGTGTTTGATTGCTCGGTTCTCAGTGTTAGAGCCAACGGGGGACAGATGCAGCATCAAACCAATGCTGCATACACCTAGGCAAGTATGATTCGAAAAAAAAAAAAACTCCATACTTCTCTTTTTAAGTAGGGTCTCTCTGGTAAGGGTCTTAGTTTAATCCCTGCACACCTGATGAGGGCCTTGATTACTTCTAGTCCCTCATTGGTGGTTGAACTGCAGGGAGGGTTTGCAGTTACTTAATGTACTTCCACTGAGGAGGGGAATTTAATTACTCCATTAAAGAAGTCCAGTACAAGGGTCTCCCTCAGGGCCAGGACAAGGAGGGGGCAGAAGTGGAACATTCCCTGAATGCAATGTTATTATTTGGGAGGGGCTACAACATTGCTGCAGCTCCATTCTCCAGCTGCCTCACTGACAGGCGTGACAGCATTTCACTTCTGTCAGAAGGAGTGGAGCAGGGGCCTAAAGAGTACATCAAGGCTACTGCTCCAATCAGACAGATGGATTCCCTCTGTGTCCTTTTCTCTGGACCTCGCAAGGAACACAGGATTTTCAAATTCCACTATTGCAATATGGATACAAAATTTGATTGCTAGCCTACATTCTCCTCTTGCTCTTTTACATGCCCAGTCCACCAGATCAGCAAGTGTTTCATGGGCATTTTGGCACCAAGCCTTGATAGCTCAGTTGTGTAAGGTCACCACCTGGTCTTCTGTTCATACATTTTCTAGGTGGACGTAAAATCTTCTGCTGATGCAGCTTTTGGCTGCAAGATTCTTGCAGTAGCTCTCTGAGGTTGGGTCTTTGATCCTTGTTGTTGGGCTTGTTGGCACAGTTCTGTTTGCCTCGTTGTTGCCCACCCTTCCTATTCATTGGTTGGGGATGTCCCATGGTGTATGAATATTCTACCTGTGTCCTGTACTGTAGGATTTGGATAAGATGAATTTTCACTTACTGTACCTGCAAATTCTATATCTTGGAATACAGTACAGGACACAGGACACCCCCTTTCATTCCTTGGTTTACTCTCCATTGCTTGTTACAAAACTGAGTGGGGTAGGGTTATAGAGGAAGTGTCCAGGGGGCATGTCCGCTAAACCTTTGCCAGTGTCCAATCACCTGAAGGGTACATACCTATAATCCATAATATATGATTAAGCTTCCTTTGTCCTGCACTGTACTCCAAGATATAGAATTTACAGATAAGTCAGAACTCTTTTTCTAATCAAGACAGTGCATTCTACCTTACAATTAAAGGATTCCACTGTTACTTCCCTTATTATGATGTCTGGACTAGGTTCTCTTAGACCTACATGGTCCACTACTGGGGCATGGGTGCTTAAAGCATAGATCCACCCACCGCTGCAAAAATTTAAAGCCAGCAGCTGCACATACTGCAGCTGCTGACTTTTAATAATCGGACACTTACCTTTCCTGGAGTCCAGCGATGTTGGCACTGCAGCTAATGTTTCCATCAGCTGTCGGGTGCATGCCACCTTCATTGTGAGTAAGGGAACCTGGCAGTGGCAGAACCTGGCAGTGTTACACCAGGAATCCCACTGATTAGCGGAAGTTCCACTTTCGGGTGGAATTCTACTTTAACCAGTGGTCTTCCAGCTGTTGCAGAACTACAAATTACATCATACCTCTGTCTTTGGGAGTCATGCTTGTAACTGTCAGCCTTGCAATGCCTCATGGGACTTGTAGTTCCACAACAGCTGGAGGGGCACGGTTTGAGCACCTATGCACTAGGGTGTTTCCTCATACCCTATTCAATTATTTTATCTAAGACCACTGGAAACACCCAGACAAGCAATTCCCTCACCTGAATGGTTCCTGGCACTCTATCACTTTGCAGAGGATTTTTTTTATGAAAATGACTATTCAGGCATTTGACTCACTAGTGTCTTGTCTTAACAAAGCTCTGACCATTCCTATAAAAGGTGCTCTGATCTTTAAGGACCCTACTGACATGGAGATTGAAACATTTTCTCAATCCACCTACTCCTTGTTGGGATCTGCCCTTCATCCCATGTTTGCTAGTGCCCTTATTTCCCTGACTTTAGCTAACTAAAGGGAGACGGCTGCAGGTGTTGACATAAAAGTTATTGATTGTGTTGAACTTTGTGTGATGTGGAGCTGGATGCTGGCTGTTATGTCTAGTTTATCCCTTTCTTTTGTCCAGATCTCCAGGATGATCTAGCCCAGTGTTTTGCAACCCCTACTCCTCAAGGCGCCCCAACAGGTCATGTTTTCAGTATTTCCCTCAGATGAAACGGCTGTGGTAATTACTAAGGCAGTGAAACTGATCAAAATCACCTGTGCAAAATAATGGAAAGCCTGAAAACATGACCTGTTAGGGTGCCTTGAGGACTGGAGTTGAGAAACACTGATCTAGCTTAAGTGCTGTTCCACAGAGCAACAGTGCAAGAAGGCTTTGTTATGCCTACCCTTTGTTGATGGCCTTGATTTTGGCTCTCCGCTGGGTGAAACCATTGAAAAAGCGATGGAGAAGTAAGAGTACTCACCACACCTATGCTAAAATAAGGATCAGCAGAGCAGGTCAACACCTTCCTACCCTACATGAAAACATTTGTTTAGTTCCTCCAAGTCATGTTCCAGTTCCCAGACCCACAAGTTGTCTTTCGCCCCCTCAGGCTCAGGGATTTCTAACCATCCCTGGCAAACCGTTTAGGTTTTCCTGCTCCATAAGAGGTGGGGAGACACCTGATGACATTTACTGAGGTTTGGCAGGCTCGCATAGCTGACATGTCCGAGTAATTTTTTGCTTTGCATGTTACTGTTTCAGTAATATTGAACAGACGTTCTTTTAGCTAATCAGGGATTGTTGAATCAGAGGGATAGCATTCCCATTGCTCCAACCGAAAGATTTCAAGGTTTTTAACCAAACCTGTTTACAGTTTTGAAACCCAAAGGAGGCATTTGTCCTATCTTGGATGTAAAGGTTTTCAGGTCCTTTGTCCAACAGAATCTATTCAGTCAGTTATTCCCTTCATTGAGGAAACCTCTTGGCATTCATCCACCTAAAGTAGTTGTAAAGGCAGAAGGTTTTTATCTTAATGCATTCTATGCATTAAGATAAAAAGTCTTCTGTGTGTGGCAACCTCCCCAGCACCCCCAATACTTACCTAAGCCCCATCTCTGTCCATCAATGTCCACGAGTCCCTCAGCCGTCCGGGACTCTCCTCCTGATTGGCTGAGACACAGCAGCGACACCATTGGCTCCTGAGGCTGTCAATCACAGTCAGTTAGCCAATCGTGAGAGAGGGGGCAGGGCCAGGTCGGGGCTCTGTGTTCAAATGGACACAGGGAGCTGTGACTCGGCTCAGGTGCCCCCATAGCAAGCTGCTTGCTGTGGGGGCACTCGACAGGAGGGATGGGCCAGGAGAGCCAAAGAGGGACCCAAGAAGTGGAGAATCCAGGCTGCTCTGTGCAAAACCAAATGTTACATTGTTGATTGCTTTAACCCCTTCACGCCGACCGTACGCAAATATGCGGCCCCACTGGACTGGGCTTTTTTCCGTGGGGCCGCATATTTGTGCATCTCTCTTTGTGCTGGGAGCACGCCACATGGAACTTCCGATTCCGGGTCATTGATCGCTGTGGTAGCATCTGATTGACTATGACAGTGGTCAGTCACTGTGAAGCCCACCCCAGTATTTTCTGTCTGTGAATTGATGAGAGAGATACATTGTATTACTCTCTGTCCTTGCAGAGATAGAAAAAACTAAATAATAATAATTAAAAAAAAAAACCTAGATCAAGGTTTGATCTAGGTCAGTGCCAGGGTATTGCTATGTACACACGATAGGATTTTTCGACAACAAATGTCTGATGTGAGCTTGTTAGCGTGTGTAGGCTCCATCGGACATTTGTTGTCGGAATTTCCGACAACAAAAATTTGAGAGCTGGTTCTCAAATTTTCCGACAACAAAATCCGTTGTCGGAAATTCCGATCGTGTGTACACAATTCCGACGCACAAAATGCTCGGAATCAAGCAGAAGAGCCACACTGGCTATTGAACTTCATTTTTCTCGGCTCGTCGTATGTGTTGTACGTCACCGCGTTCTTGACGTTCGTAATTTCCGACAACATTTGTGCGACCGTGTGTATGCAAGACAAGTTTCAGCCAACATCCCTCGGAAATAAATCCACAGTTTTGTTGTCGGAAAATCCTATCGTGTGTACATAGCATTAGCGTTTGGGTCAAGGTCAGGGTCAGTATTTTTTGGATAGGGTTTTTTTTTTTTAATTAGTATCAGTGTCAGTTAGTGTCAGTGTGTTTTAGATAGGATTTTAAAAAAAAACAAAATGCGCAGGAGAGGAGCAGGAGAATTTATTTTGGGTTGTTTTTTGGTGGTAGGTTATGGTAGCAAGAAATATACAGTTACATGTAAAAAAAAAAAAAAAAAAAAAGATTTTTTTTTTTACTATTTTGGGCCAGTTTTCCTTTGATAATAAAAATGACCATTCTCTACCAAATAAAAGCCCAATTTGTCCTGAAAAAAAAATGCGGTGTAATCCACCTGGATGCACAAAGTAGTTGTGATGATATGTAAGGTTTTACATGTCAAAATTGGGCTTAGGCATTTCGATCTATTTCTCCCTTAGGCGCGAAGGGGTTAAATAAATAATTTATTTTAAAAAAAAAAGCGATTCAACCCTTAACTTATGATCGTATTTTCGAATTATCGATTGCAATCCACTTCCCAGTGTTTGTCATGTTGACTGAATGGAACGTTGACTACAGATTGATTATTCCGATCACAAAGGGCTGATCGGAATATAAATTGATGATTGGACGTGTGTATGACCATGAACACCTCCCTCTGCCCATGGTAAGACTCATTAATGGGCACAGTCATGTAATGTGAGATGACTGCGGAAGTGTGCGGTGCTGTATCCAGCCATCAGCATCTCATCCCAGCCGAGCTTTTCCATCTAATATAAACTTAGCGCTAGACTCGGGACTGCGCATGTGCTCTGCAGCTCTTTGTTATGCGAGCCAGCGAAGGCGGAAGTACGCATGCGCAGTGCTCTGGCAGTGACAAGTGTAGATAAACCGGCTAGTAGAGGAAGCTGGTGCAGTGCAGGCAGCCTGCTGGGCAGAGCAGAGACTCCCGATTCTTGTGTCTGCCTTAACAGCACCATACCCAGGAGGATTCTGAAGGACATGCCGCTTCCCTCCTAGAATCCCACACTGCCGTCCTCCATGCAAGGTACCATTTGTCTTGTATGACAGCTCTGTGCCCGAACCTTTGCTTCTCTGAATTGCTGCCATCGTACACAATCTAATCTATGATCAGCCAACAAGGAGCTGACATCTCCTGTCACCTGTACACCCTGAACTAGAGGAGGTCTTCTATCACCAACAAGATCTACTATGGGATCTCAGTGATCAAGCAGCACCTACTGCTGGGTCCCCAGCCACCCTCCCACAGGGCATCCTCCCAGCACTGACAACACACTTCTCCTTCCATCCAATAGCTCACCTGAGCAGCAGGTGCACCATGTCAGCCGCCTTCTACCTACTGACCACCCTGGGTGGCTATCTCCTCACCTCTGCTATGCTCCTGAAATTTCCCACTCTGCTGCACAAGAGGAAACAGCAGAAGTTCCGATGTAGGCACATCTCCCACCGAGGAGGTAAGACTGCGCCTGGCGTCGCCTGTCATCCATCCCATGGCATACAGAAAGTGGCAGGCTTTACATGCATTGATTATATGAAAGAAAGATGAAGGCTGCCATTGCTCATGACCTTCTGAAAAATGCCACATGGCAGGCTGTCATGCTGATCCTGTGGCTTCCCTTCAGCAAGTAGGTAGATCAAGTGTTCTGATTATACCTGCGATTTGCTTGGCTTTGTGACTCGGAGGGAATTCAAGTCAGAGGCAGCCAGGCAACTAGCATTTTTCAGTAAAAGGGCGGCAATTACAGCCTACATATTTTCTCAGTAAGGGTTTTCTTACACGTACTTGGTAACATAATTGTATGCATTTGTAACTGGAATTGAATGTTTGCTGCTGTGTTTTTTTTTTTTTTTTTTTTTTTGTCACTTTGATAATACATAACCATATTGGTTGTAAATACTGACAATCCAGAAGTGATATTTCAGATAAAAATAAAAATCAGCCTATGCTTTTTAGATATTGTGTTTTATTCACACTTCTAAAGTGTAGTAGTAGTAGTAGTAGTAGTAGTAGTATACAATGTGGCAGAAAAAAAAAGTCCAGTGGATTATTTATTCTAGGGGGAACGGGATGGACACTGGGTCTTTAATTTGGGGAGAAGGGGGTGCACATTGGGTCGTTACTTTGGGGGGACAGAGGTGGACATTAGGTCCTTATTTTGGGGAAAAGGGGGTAGACGTTGGGTCTTTATTTTGAGGCCTAAAGGGTGGATGTTGGGCCTTTATTTTTGGCAGAATTAGGTGGACATTGGGTCTTTATTTTGGGGAGGGGGGTGGACTTTGGGTCTTTCTTTTGGGGGGGATGGGGGTGAACATTGGATCTTTTCTATGAAGAATAGGGATTGTCATTGGGTCTTTATTTTTGGAATAAGGGGTGGACATTGGGTCTTTATTTTTGGGATAAGGGGTGGACATTGGATCTTTATTTTGGGAAGAATGGCTTGGACATTGGGTCTTTATTTTGGGAAGAAGGAGGTGGACATTGGATTTTATCTTGGGAGGAATGGTGTGGACATTGGTTCTTTATTTTTGGGTGAAAGTGCTGGACATTGGGTCTCTATTTTAGGGAGAAGGGAGTAAACATCGGGTCTTTATTTTGGGAAGAAGGGGGTGGTCATTTGGTTTTTTATTTTGGGATGAAGGGGCTGGTCATTGGATCTTTAATTTGGGGAGAAGGGGGTAGACATTGGATCTTTATTTTGGGGTGAAGGGGCTGGTCATTGGATCTTTAATTTGGGGAGATTGAGGTAGACATTGGGTCTTTATTTTGGGGAGAAGGGGGTGGACATTGGGTCTTTATTTTGGGTGAAGGGACTGGTCATTGGATCCTTAAATTAGGCAGAAGAGGGTAGACATTGGGTCTTTATTTTGGAGAAAAATGGGTAGACATTGGGTCATTATTTTGGGGTGAAGGGGCCAGTCATTGGATCCTTAATTTGGGGAGAAGGGGGTAGACATTGGGTCTTTATTTTGGGGAGAAGGGGGTGTACATTGCGTCTTTATTTTGGGTGAAGTGTACTGCTCCCTTCAGAGGGGGATAATTCACCAATTATCTGTGCTCCAGCCATATTTCAAGCTCTTTGCTGAGTGGGTGATTTTTATTCATCTGTGACTATATTACAGCACCTTCAGCGTTACCATAATTATTTTATTTACATAAACACATAGAATGTATAGGGAATTGATGCAGAGATTAATGGTAACCTCTCAGGAGTACATAAAGCACTTACCGTACATTATGGACAGAAATTCATCTAATTCTCATAGCATTAACATTGTGTCACCTCAGCAAAGTCACCAGTGGAAAAGCCGAAGATTTAAAGGTGCCTGGAGACTCATTCTGCAGTATTAGCAAGAGCTTCAACCAAAGTGCTGCATTATCACTTTAAGAATATGAAGCTCCCTACTCGTAGCACATATGATCTGACTGTATAAAAAAACTGTCTAAAGGATATTAGTAGTTCCTATTATTCCTGATATGAAACAAGCTCAGGCATAATACAATGTCATGGGAATTTGGCACATTAGATTGTACAGTTGGCCAATGTAGACTGTCTAGCCTAGTATGACATTGGATTCTGTGTACCATGAGATGTGAACACCTGCTCTTTTTGCATCAAGCAGAAGACAGGGCATCAGTTTATCTGTACAAACACTTGATTTCCCATGCACAATTAGAGCAGCTGCAGTGTCGTTCAGTTAGATGTAATGTGATAGAGGGCCCAGATGTAGTGCACCAGATATACCAAACACAACTTCACCCAGGTGGACAGCCACCATCGCATCTATGTATGAAAGAAAAAGGTTTTTGTTGCCTACTATTATTGCAGACCATTTTATATAGTTCAACGCCTTACATTCACATCAGTCCCTGCCTCAAGAAGCTTACAGTGTAAGATCCCTATCATTAACATCAGTCCCTGCCCCCAAGGAGCCTACTAAGGTTTCTAGCTCACATGCATGCACAAACATACTAGGGCCAATTAGACAGGAGACAATTCATCTACCAGCATGTCTTTAGATGGAAACTCATGAAAACACAGGGAGAACATGTAAACGCCATGCAGATAGTGTCCTGGCTGGGATTTGAACTGAGGACTTTGGTGCTGCAAGGCAGAAGCCGCTGTTCTGTCCATACCAGATTCCCTTATTTATTTAATTCAGTGTATAGTTAATTGATGGTAATGGACAACACAACTAATCAGTATCTTTCATTCACAAGGCCAAATATGGCAGCACTTCCTTTAGCACTCATTTTAAACCCTATTGACCCCTTGTGATTATTACTATAATGCAGTCAGGCTGCATATACAGTAATAAATCTGCTGTGATTTTACTTTTTAACACTAAGGGCTCTTTCACACGGGGCGGATCAGTGATGATCCGCCCCGTGAACACCCGCTTGCTCAGCGGGGTTCGCTCCGCCGATCCCCGCTGAGCAGAAAGATGACAGGTCCATCGCTGCACACTGTGCAGCGACGGACCTGTCAGAGCGCCGCTCTCCCCTATGGGGGATCGGATGATGATGGACCGTAGTGTCCGTCGTCATCCGATCCGAAAACGGATGGAAAAGTAGGGTTTTCCTCCGTTACACTTTTCGGATCGGAGCGGGTCGGATGTCAGCGGACATGTCACCGCTGACATCCGACACTCCATAGGGATACATGTATGTCCGTTTTTCATCCGAAAACGGAAGGATGAAAAACGGACATACGGATCCCTCGTGTGAAAGAGGCCTAAGTCCTGCACCTAGAGTTAACATACTGATAGCCCACTCCCTGAACAGTACTGTTGATTGAAGCATTGTTCAGGGGTGTCAAAACAGTGTAGAACCAGGCCGCTGCTTTGTGTGAGAGCAGCGGTCTGACTCTCCTAGGTGCTGCAAGCACAGGGTTTACAGTAATAAATCATAGGAGTTCAATTGGGCTTTTACTTTTTATTGACACTAGTATTTATAGATTAAAAGTAGACACATAATTGCACAGATTGTTGAACAATGTGATTGCATGAGAAGCCATTGTGTGGTTGTCCATACATTACCTGTTCTTGGGCCAGTTCAGTAGACAAATGAAATGTGTGTGAATAAGCCAATTTAATGCTGCCTTTGTTAGGACAAAGCAAACATTTGCCGACATCAGAAATGCTCTTTATCACACAAGGAGATTTGTCAGCTTGTTGGAAAAATGAATCAACTGTGTGTGTCCAAAGCATGAACAAATGTGGTGCCTGTTCTCTGTGAACATGGCTGCATATCTATGACCAGCCAATATCTATGGTCTCTCTGATACTACCACATAGATGGATTTATCTCAGTGGAAGAATTTATTTAAAATGGGTTTTCTCAGATGATTGTTTTTTTCTTCTTGACATGGACAGAGCCAGAGGTGCTTGTTCAGTGTATAAACATGCATGCACATTTTTATGTCCTGAACTTTCTACAGAGTAGTTATTTGAAGGGCTGGTTCTGCTCTCAGTACTCCTAGGGCAGCTATGTTTGGGCTCAAAACACTATATTAACTGAGAGAGGTAAATACACTATATTACCAAAAGTATTGGGACACCTGCCTTTACACGCACATGAACTTTAATGGCATCCCAGTCTTATGCCCCGTACACACGGTCGGACTTTGTTCGGACATTCCGACAACAAAATCCTAGGATTTTTTTCCTACGGATGTTGGCTCAAACTTGTCTTGCATACACACGGTCACACAAAGTTGTCGGTAAATCCGATCGTTCTAAACGCGGTGACGTAAAACACGTACGTCGGGATTATAAACAGGGCAGTGGCCAATAGCTTTCATCTCTTTATTTATTCTGAGCATGCGTGGCACTTTGTCCGTCGGATTTGTGTACACACGATCGGAATTTCCGACAACGGATTTTGTTGTCGGAAAATTTTATATCCTGCTCTCAAACTTTGTGTGTCGGAAAATCCGATGGGAAAAATGTGTGATGGAGCCTACACACGGAATTTCCGACAACAAGGTCCTATCACACATTTTCCGTCGGAAAAAACGACCGTGTGTACGGGGCATAAGTCTGTAATGTTCAATATTGAGTTGGCCCACCCTTTGCAGATATAATAGCTTCAGTTTTTCTGGGAAGGCTGTCCACAAGTTTAGGAGTGTGTCTATGGGAATGTTTGACTATTCTTCCAGAAGAGCATTTGAGAGGTCAGGCACTGATGTGGACGAGAAGGCCCCACTGTAATTCATCTCAAAGGTATTCTATCAGGTTGAGGTCAGGACTCTATGCAGGCCAGTCAAGTTCCTCCACCCCAAACTCGCTCATCCATGTCTTTTTTGGACCTTGTTTGTGCACATGTTGGAACAGGAAGGGGTCATCCCCAAACTGTTACCACAAAGTTGGGAACATTCAATTTTGTCCAAAATGTCTTGGTATGCTGACGCCTTAAGAGTTCCTTTCACTGGAACTATGGGGCCAAGCCCAACCCCACACCATAATCCCCCCTCCACCAAATGATTTGGACCAGTGCACAAAGCACCAGTGGACAGCCTTCCCAGAAGAGTTGAAGCTGTTATAGCTGCAAAGGGTGGGTCAACTCAATATTGAACCCTACGGACCAAGACTGGGATGCCATTAAAGTTCGTGTGTGTGTGTGTGTAAAGGCAGACGTCCCAATACTTTTGGTAATATAGTGTATGTCTATATTCTGGCTGTGATATTATTATTTCATGAAACATGCTAAAGTTATAACTGATAACCTGTCTGTAGAGATGTGTATCGGCCACCCCTTTCAACTGAGCTATTTACGACCGGTATCTGTTAGTTCTCTGGATTGCTTAAGCTTGTGAGGGTGACAGTTTTATTAGGGTTTCTAGACTTAAATTGTGGATTGGAAAATGGAAAGGTCTGTGTGTCCAATCAATGAATTGATAAGGTCTTGGCATCAGTTAAAGAGGAAGTAAACCGCAACACATTTTCTTTTTATTTTTTTAAAAAACCCTGCAAAGTAAAGGCATAATATGCTAGTATGCATCGCATAGCAGCACATTATGAAATACTTACTTTAGAAGGAAGCCATGCACCGCCGCGCTGTGAGCTCTGACAGACGCTTCCATCTTCATCCGGTCTTCCTTCTGGGTTCGTGTCCTCCGGCCATCCGATTGGCTGCACTGTGATGGCGTCACTCCCGCGCATGCACACAGGAGTCACGGACCGCGGCACGGAGCTCTGAAGGGATGGCACGGGTATATCGTCCCTTCAGAGTGCATGCGCCAGTGACATCACTTGCTGCATGAAGTGTGAATATCTCTTAAACCGTGAAGGTTTAGAAGATATTCATAGTACCTACAGGTAAGACTTATTATAGGCTTACCTGTAGCTACAAGCCTACAGAATGGGTTTACATCCGCTTTGTATAAAGTGAAGGAAGGAGAGGGGAAAGGTCACTGTGGCAATGCATTCCTATGACAAAATGGCAGGGGAGATTTGTGACGCAAACAAAATGGCTGCTACACACACAGCTATTCAGGTGCCCGGTATGCAAAACCATTACCACAGGGTCGACCTGGTTGTGGCCTAGGTAGATCGAGTACCTTGCCCCTGTCAGGACCCTTGTGTACTGGGGGTGGGGGATGGGTTTGTGTGCTGTGATATCAAGGTTCACTTTTTTGTTCACAAGAATACAACAAGGTAGTGAAAAAAACAGATATGTCAGTTGAAGATAATATAGCACCAACAATAGGTAATTTACAGCTGCTTTATGCACAGGCACATTTTATGCATATCCAATAATGCTGAGTGACTTCAAGGAGGCCACCACAGTAGTTGAGGTGCAAGCCATCACCAGGCAGTTCATTTCTGTTCCTAGACCTACCTGGTCCTCTGATGACCACATCAATGCAGTCCGAGGATCAGAAGCAGTGGGAGAAATATGCCTCTGATGATGTCAAAAAAAAACTGAGGGGGCCTAGGCACTGCAAAATGCCTGAAAGTGCTTTCCTACTTCTAATCAGGAATTATATAATAAATGTACTTTTTTTATTGCTTGCTTTATAACATTGGATATTATATTATACATACCGTACAAGAGTTTTTCTATTTCCATTTTCCAAAAAAGTGCGACAGTACATAAGCAGTGTTACAGTACTCACCTTTATTACATGATATGCATTATATAGTGCATTTAGAGATTGTTCACACCTGAACGCATGGTTGCAGGGGAACAGTACAGATGCGGTACTGCTGGTGCATTGCTTTCTTTATTTCTTTTTGTGCAAATTTTTGCGATATCTCATTAAGTTTCATGGGTTGCAGCACCGTGTGATGCTCCACACTGCACTGAAAATAAGTACCTCATGCTGGTGGTGTGAACTGGCATGTAAGAGAACGGTTTGGGGGTTTTTTTTTGCCTTGTTTTGCACCCGCGCCAGGCTCTTTAAGTAGTAATTTTATGAACCTGCTACAGGATATGGCCAGATACTTAAAACATGCTTCAGGAGAGGGTCAGAAACCGCAAACATGCTACAGGAGATGAGCTGTGGACCCAGGAGCAATTTGAAGAGGAATTGTCAGTTCTTCATGTCTGGACTTTATTCTATTCCTTTTTATTTTGGGGGGAAGGGGGTGACTGGCAGGCGTGACTTATTTGATATGTATTGACCGCCACAAATTGCCATTTAAAGCGGGGTTCCACTCAAATTTTTAACTTAATCTTACCCCCTTCAGTTAATTGCATAGATGTTGAAATGCCGCACGAAAATTTTTATATATCGCTGTAATTACCTTCATATTGTACTTTATTGTGGCACTTCCTGTCTCTCCTCCCATGGGAGTAGGCGTGTTTATTGCCTTTCCCCGACGCCGCACTGTCTCCTGGGAGCTTAGTGTCAGGCTTCCCAAGATTCAGTGCGGAAACAATGATCATGCGTGTGAACAAGCTGTGAATGAACAGCATTCACCGCATCCAGGAAATCAATGCTTGTGGGCTTCACATGCCCACAAGCAAGATGGAAACAGCCAGCATCACATTTTTTAAGTTATTCTTCAGTACGAAAACAGACAGAGGTGGAAATATTACACCCAAACTGTGAGTATTATTTTGGGATTAGCAAAGTGTCTCAATGACCTAAAAAAAAAAAAAAAAAAAAAATGGTCGCCGGACTACCGCTTTAAACCTATGATTTGTTTGTTGGCATCTCCCCTGTAGTGGATATTTTTATTGGGGCAGGTCAATATGGTGGCAAAGTTGGCATAATGACAGTCACAGTGGCCAGTAAACCCAATTGGTGAAAACCACAAAGAAGTTGGCGATTATTTTGGAATATCTAACCAAGAGTCATTTTTATGTGATGCCCTGGCTTCCTTGTATGAAAATCATCAGCATTTATTGTGGTGCAGGGTTTTCACTTTGCTTTTTCCAAAATGTAACCTCTTTTTTTGATGGCACCATAACCTTTGATTGGGAGTGATTGATATACATCCTCTAATCTCCCAATTTGTTTTGGTTGATGTATGGAATTTTGGGTCCCCATCCTAAAAGTACTGGAAAACACATACCATAGTTTCACTATTTATTTAAATCCTAATAAACATTAGGTCATTTTCTCTTCCCTTGGCCTTGGTGTGTGAGTATGCTCAGCCCCATCTTTTGTTGAAATACATGTTACAGGAGATGACCAGAGACTACAAACATGCTTCAGTTGTTGTTGGAGACTAGATTATTTCCCTAATCCCTAATAGACCGCACAACCAGTTTCTGACCTCACTCTTGTCTACTAAGCTAAATCAATGCAGCTAAGTCAAAGACCACCCCAACTTGTGATTGGATAATGAAGGGGCAGCAAAACACTGTTATGTTCCCCCCGGGTTCTTCCCTCTGAAAAGCCAGCTCCCTGTAAGATCATATATAAAATTATCCAAGTCAATATAGTACTTTGATCCTCTGGAATTAATCTGACTGCCCTTGGGGACTAGAAGGATTTTTGTCATACTGTACACTGTGGCAAAACTGGCAACAGTTACACGTTTGTTAGTTTTTTTGTGTTCCTCTAGACCAGTGTTTTCCAAACTGTGGCCCGGGGGCAAGATGCAGCTCTTTGCTTGCTTTTATCCAGTCCTTGGGGTGATATTTTCATCCACTGATGTGACACACAATATGCCAAAAATTACATTGAAACAGCTGCACCAAAATGTCTGTGCCAGATACAACTGATCCACCACAGTAGTAACATAGTGAGACCTCATGCGGCCTTTGGCTGCCAGCTGGGAATGTTATGCCTTTTAGTTTTTCTACTCTTTGGAGAATGCAAATAATACAGACATCTTCAAGAATCAAATGTGTACTTACTACTTACCAGCTTAAATGACGTTTCTCTTGGCCCCAGCAGGTCAACAGATGGGCCCAGGACATGGGGACAGAAGAGGGACCTTTGTGTAGGCAGATAAAGTCAGTGCCACTGCTCCACTGAACCCGGGGGGTGGGGGGGAGGGGGTAGTTAGGCTTGGGGGGTTTGTCAGGCTGTACGGGGCCCCATTATTTCTAACAGCAGCCCTGGTAGCCTTTCTCAACTTTTGTACCCCAGAGGAACCCTTGTATCATTTTCAGGTCTCAGAGAACCCCAGATAAAATAAACTCATTGGGAGTTCTTGGGAAGAATGCTCCCCTTACAGACAGTGAAAAAAATCTGCCAAATGACATTGGGCTTAGAATCATGCAGGCATCATCATATGAGAGGTCAACCATCCACAGTTCAAGGAACCCCTAGCAACCTCCAGAGGACCCCTGGGGTTCCACAGGACCTTTGTTGAGAATGATTGACTCCAGCTACATTCGCAGAGGTGACTAACACATTTTTGAATGACAGCGGCAGGAATCTGCTGATTCCTGCAGCTGTTTCAACCACCTGTGAGTGGCTAGCTGTGGCCTCCGAGCCCTGTACACTTCAATGAGAGGTCAGCTATCTGTGGATGTCTGCCCAACCAGCGATTACCTGCTGGAAGCACACAAACTGCAGCCATGGATAGTTGCACCCACCGCTGACCTGTCATTGAAGGGATGATCACCTGTCATCAGGGGACATCTTTCTTTATGAGAAATTAAAGCCCGGATGATCGCTTACCGGGATTGTTGCCCTCACCCAGAGACACCGTGCAGAACAAGGTATGGTAAGTCAATAATGGGGAAAAGTTCAGCTGCAGGAAACCTACAGGCAATACTGGTGACTAGTTCTTTTGCACTCTGCTTGCCTTTACTGGGCAGAGCTTCTAGAGTTCAGGTCCTCAAAGAAATTTGTGCCAGTGAGTATTTTTAAATTTCATCATGAGTTTTCCACCGGTATATCCAGTGTTAATTTTGGCAGCAAATTTCGATTTTGTTTTAGTCTTACATGTTGGGTGCTACAGGAAATGTACAAAAGTCATCTAAAATCTAATGGGTGTATTTAAATTGCAATGCATTATTTAAGCATTTCACTACAATTTCCAAACCCACTATATACTGCTGGAGTGAAAAATCTAATAGGTTATTATTTATGGTATTAACATTTGAACATGTACTACAGACTAGTGTTAATTTTGACGTCAAATTTCAATTTAGTTTTAGTCATAGTCTTTTGTCTAAAATGCCATTTTAGTTTTAGTCGTATTTTAGTCGACTAAAATAGTATTGATTTAGTCAACAAAAATGTTTTAGTTGACGAAATTAACACTGGGTATATCAAGTCTTTTAAATATACATTGATAAAGCTTTTTTACATATAGCTTGCTTTCTTTTTTACTTTACTTTTTTGTACTTGGATACAGCTAGATATGCCTATTGTATACACAAGCTCTGTCTCCTGCTTTGCAATACTACACAATGGTTGTGTTTACTTCTCTCTCTAACATTTCTAAAGTCAGCATACATTAGAGCCAGTTAACACCAGAAACACACAGCGCATTCCTGTGCGAATCACATGCAGTTCCATGCAGCCCATTCATTTTGAATTGGCTCAAGTTGCACCGCACCAAAGTAGTGCATGCACTACCTTTGGAAACTCCCTTCTACCGCATCTCATGGTACCTCTGTACCATGCAATCCTGTGCAGATCACAACTGCAGAGTGTTTTAAACGCGGTGTGGGAATCTCACACAGACACAGGTTTCCCGTTCCACTTGCTGGTGTTACAGTGCCTTGAAAAAAAGTATTCATACCCCTTGAAATTTTCCACATTTTGTCATGTTACAACGAAAAATGTATTGTATTGGGATTTTATGTGATAGACCAACACAAAGTGGCACATAATTGTGAAGTGGAAGGAAAATGATAAATGGTTTTCAACATTTTTTACAAATAAATATAAAAGTGTGGCATACATTTGTATTCAGCCCCCCTAAGCCAGTACTTTGTAGAACCACCTTTTGCTGCAATTACAGCTGCAAGTCTTTTTGGGTATGTCTCTATCTGTTTTGCACATCTAGAGAGTGACATTTTTGCCCATTCTTCTCTGCAAAATAGCTCAAGCTCTGTCAGATTGGATGGAAAGCGTCTGAACAGCAATTTTCAAGTCTTTCCACAGATTCTCAATTGGTTTTAGCTCTGGAATTTCACTGGGCCAGTTTAACACATGAATATCCTTTGATCTAAACCATTCCATTGTAGCTCTAGCTGAATGCTAGGGTCTTGTCCTGCTGGAAGATAAACCTCCACCCCAGTCTCAAGTCTTTTGCAGACTCTAACAAGTTTTCTTCTAAGATTGCCCTGTATTTGGCTCCATCCATATTCCCATCAACTTCCCTGCCGAAGAAAAGCATCCTTACAACATGATGCTGCCACCACCATGTTTCATGGTGGGGATGGTGTGTTCAGGGTGATGTGTAGTGTTAGTTTTCTGCCACACATAGCGTTTTGTTTTTAGGCCAAAAAGTTCAATTTTGATTTTATCTGACTGAACATTCTTCCACATGGCTGTGTCCCCCACATGGCTTCTCACAAACTGCAAACGGGACTTTTTATAGCTTTCTTTCAACAATGGCTTATTTTTTCCACTTATCCATAAAGGGCAGATTTGTGGAGTTCACGCCTGATAGTTGTCTTGTGGACAGATTCTCCCACCTGAACTGTGGATCTCTGCAGCTCCTCCAGAGTTACCATGGGCCTCTTGGCTGCTTCTCTGATTTAATATTGTCCTTGCCCGGCCTGTCAATTTATGTGGATGGTCATTTCCTGGTAGGTTTGCAATTGTGCCATACTCTTTCCCTTTTCAGATGCTGGATTAAAACAGTGCTCCGTGGGATGTTCAAAGCTTGGAATATTTTTTTATAACCTAACCCTGCTTTAAACTTCTCCACAACTTTATCCCTGACCTGTCTGCTGTGTTCCTTGGTCTTCATAATGTTGTTTGTTCACTAAGGTGCTCTAAAAAACTTTAAGGGCTTCACAGAACAGCTGTATTTATACTGAGATTAAATTACACACAAGTGGACTCTATTTACTAATTAGATGACTTCTGAAGTCAATTGGTTCCACTAGATTTTCGTTAGGGGTATCAGAGTAAAGGGGGCTGAATACAAATGCACTCCACGCTTTTCAGATATTTATTTGTAAAAAATTTAGAAAACCATTTATCATTTTCCCTCCACTCCACAATTATGTGCCACTTTGTATTTGTCTATCACATAAAATTCCAATAAAATACACTTACATTTTTGGTTGTAACATGACAAAATGTGGAAAATTTCAAAGGGTGTGAATACTTTTTCAAGGCACTGTAACCTAAAAAAATATCTTATTTCAACAGCTGTTCAACATTGAGATGTAAAGTAAAGCTGGTCATACACTACTGGCATTTTTTCTGAATTTTTTTTTCCGTTTTAAGAGTGTTCATTTGATATTTTAATCATTAGTGGTGGCCAAATCGACAGTCGTTTGTGACCATAATGGCAAGGAAATTGGAAGGAATATGATGGAAATTTTTTCTCAAACAAATTATTTTCTAACAGTAGATGTGGTTTTTATTTCAATAAGTCCATTTGTTCCAAAATCAAATGTCAAAAGGAAACAGAACAACATACAGTACATCAAGTGATTGAATGTACTGCCAATTTTCATACGAATATTCGTACGAACGTTCATTTGGAAATCTAGTACAGTGCCTTGGAAAAGTATTCACCCCCCCACCCCCGGCATTTTTCATGTTTTGTTGCCTCACAACCTGGAATTAAAATGGATTGTTTGAGGATATGCATCATTTAATTTACAGAACATGTCGGCAAATTGAAGATGGTGTTTTTTGTTTTTTTGTTTTTTTTTTATTGTGAAGCAAACAACAAATATGACTTAATAACAGAAAAAGTCAATGTGCATAAATATTCACCCCCCTAAAGTCATTATTTTGTAGAGCCAACTTTTGTGGCTTTTACAGCTCCAAGTCGCTTTGGATAAGTCTCTATGAGCTTGCCACATCTTACCACTGGGATTTTTGCCCATTCCTCCTTGCAACACTGCTCCAGCTCCTTCAAGTTGGGTGGTTTGTGCTTATGAACAGCAATCTTTAAGTCACAGATTTTCTATTGGATTGAGGTCTGGGCTTTGACTAGGCCATTCCAACACATTTACATGCTTCTCCTTAAACCACTCAAGTGTTGCTTTAGCAGTGTGTTTGGGGTCATTGTCCTGCTGGAAGGTGAACCTCCGTCCTAGCCTCAAATCACACACAGAGTGGTATAGATTTTGCTCAAGAATATCCCTGTATTTAGCACCATCCATCTTTCCCTCAACTCTGACCAGTTTCCCAGTCCCGACTGTTGAAAAACATCCCCAAAGCATGATGCTGCCACCATGTTTCACTGTTGGGATGGTGTTTTTTGGGTGATGTGATGTGTTGGGCTTGCGGAAGACATAGTGTTTTCTTTGATGGCCAAAAAGTTCAATTTTAGTCTCATCAGACCAGAGCACCTTCCTCCATACATTTTCTGAGTCTCCCACATGCCTTTTCGCAAACTCAAAACGTGCCATTTTGTTTTTTGCTGAAAGTAATGGCTTTCTTCTGGCCACTCTGCCATAAAGCCCAACTCCATGGAGCGTATGGCTTATTGTCGTCCTATGTATAGATACTCCAGTCTCTGCTGTGGAACTCTGCAACTCCTCCAGGGTTACCTTAGGTCTCTGTGATGCCTCTCTCATTATTGCCCTCCTTGCCCGGTCCGTGAGTTTTGGTGTGCGGCCGTCTCTTGGCAGGTTTGCTGTTGTGCCATGTTCTTTCCATTTGGTTATGATAGATTTGATGGTGCTCCTAGGGATCATCAAAGATTTGTATATTTTTTTTATAACCTAACCCTGACTTGTACTTCTCAACAACATTGTCTCTTACTTGTTTGGAGAGATCCTTGGTCTTCATGGCAGTGTTTGGTTGGTGGTGCCTCTTGCTTAGGTGTTGCCGCCTCTGGGGCCTTTCAGAAAGGTGTGTATATGTAATGACAGATCATGTGACACTTAGCTTGCACACAGGTGGACATCATTTCATTAATTATGTAACTTCTGAAGGTAATTGGTTGCACCAGAGCTTTTTATGGGCTTCATAACAAAGGGGGAGAATACATAAGCACATGCTAATTATCATAAGTTTTTTATTTCTGAAAAATAGTTTTATGTATATTTTTCAAATTTTACTTCACAACTTAGACTATTGTGTTCTGATCCATCACATATAATTCAAATTAAAAAAAACATTGAACTAAAGGCTGTAATGTAACAAAATAGGTAAAAAGCCAAGGGGGTGAATACTTTTGCAAGGCACTGTATATGGCCAGTTTTACTGCGGGGAAATGCAAATATCTTTCTAGGAGGCTCAAGGTGTAAGGGGGCAGAGTTGAGTTCAGTTTGCATATGACTTAAGCTGATTATTTCTGGATCTTATAATCTTTCGATATCTGTCACTGAAGGTAACCTTCATTTTTTAATCTTAAATTTAGTCTGAATCATCTAGGTTTGTGAGAGATTTATGTAAAGGTGCTATTTCACTAAAAAATGTTCATTAGCAGGAATAAAGCTGAAAGACTCTGAGAGTGATGTGTGCTGTTCCTAATAAATTTTACATTAGTGTATGTTCAGCCATAACTTTTATTAATAAGCACTCCACCTCTCACACCTGTACACTATCTATGGCCTAGATCCATTTTTACATTTCTCTTATAGGCATATTGAGTTGGAAATACCTTTCTCCTCAATTGCCCTATTTATCAGCGTATAACACACACCTTAATTTTAAGAGGGAAGTTTAAGGAAAAAAAACTTTACATTTTAAATAAAGAACTTTGAAGCAAAATAAGGGTCAGTGCCCATCAATGCAGCCTTATCAGTGCCCATCTGCAGCCTCACCAGTGCCCATCTGCAGCTCACCATTGCCCATTAATGAAGCCTGATCAGTGCCCATCTGCAGCCTCACCAGTGCTCTTCGGCAGCCTCGATATTGCTCATCATTGCAGCCTAATCAGTGCCCATCTGCAGTCTTGCCATTGCCCATCATTGCAGCCTAATCAGTGCCCATCTACAGTCTTGCCATTGCCCATCTGCAGCCTTGCCATTGCCCATCTGCAGCTTTGCCATTGCCCATCATTGCAGCCTTATCAGTGCCCATCTGCAGCCTTTTTTTTGCCCATCTGCAGCCTTGCCATTGCCCATCATTGCAGCCTAATCAGTGCCCATCTGCAGCCTTGCCATTGCCCATCTACAGCTTTGCCATTGCCCATCATTGCAGCCTAATCAGTGCCCATCTGCAGCCTTGCCATTGCCCATTTGCAGCCTCGCCATTGACCATCATCGCAGCCTAATCAGTGCCCATCTGCAGCCTTGCCATTGCCCATCTACAGCTTTGCCATTGCCCATCATTGCAGCCTAATCAGTGCCCATCTGCAGCCTTGCCATTGCCCATTTGCAGCCTCGCCATTGACCATCATTGCAGCCTAATCAGTGCCCATCTGCAGCCTTGCCATTGCCCATCTACAGCTTTGCCATTGCCCATCATTGCAACCTGCTCCGTGCCCATCTGCAGCCTCACCATTGCCAGATTAGACAGAGCCGGATCTCCTGTGTACACAGCTCGGCTCGTAGTCACGCCTAGTCCCGCCCCCTGGCCAGACTCCTATGATGGACATAACACCAGGCCAATGCCGGGACGTAAATGCTAGGAGCTGTCCAGGAGGCGGGACTGGGCATGACTGCGAGCTGAGCTGAGCCGAGTACACAGGAGATCTGGCTCTGTCTAATCTGCCGGTGCTCGCCCCCTCCTTCCCATCCGAGGCAGCCTATATCAGCATATAACACGCACCCACGATTTGCCCCATATTTTCAGGGGTAAAAAGTGCGTGTTATACGCCGATTAAATACGGTAGTTGCAAAGTGTATATTTTTTTAAAGGACAAACAAGACTTTCCTTTGGTGATACTATATTGCAATAATGATTATATTTTTATGCAATCCATAGAAAAATGTAATACATCTAAAAGAACACACTTTTTGTCTACTTTGATTAGTGTTAATTTAAAAGAATATAATAAAGTATACATTTTATTTTAAACATTTTCCCATTTTAAAAATAACACAAAAATTATGATTCTGGTACAAAGCATTGCAAAGTTATTAATAAAGGTTTTTTGTTTTCAATGTTGTCCTTTTTTTTAATGCGACACTGAACAAGTGAAAGAACACAAAGAATAAACACAAAACGTTTAAATGTTACTAGTTAGAAAAATAGATAAAAACAGCAGGAAAATGATGATTAAAGTGGATGTAAACCAGATTCATGAAATTTGAACTGGGCACATATACAGTGGGGACGGAAAGTATTCAGACCCCCTTAAATTTTTCACTATTTGTTATATTGCAGCCATTTGCTAAAATCATTTTGGTTAATTTTTTTTTCCTCACTAATGTACACACAGCACCCCATATTGACAGAAAAACACAGAATTGTTGACATTTTTGCAGATTTATTAAAAAAGAAAAACTGAAATATCACATGGTCCTAAGTTTTCAGACCCTTTGCGCAGTATTTAGTAGAAACATTCTTTTGATCTAATACAGCCATGAGTCTTTTTGGGAAAGATGCAACAAGTTTTTCACACCTGGATTTGGGTATCCTCTGCCATTCCTCCTTGCAGATACTTTCCAGTTCTGTCAGGTTAGATGGTAAACGTTGGTGGACAGCCATTTTTAGGTCTCTCCAGGGTTGCTCAATTGGGTTTAAGTCAGGGCTCTGGCTGGGCCATTCAAAAACATCACGGAGTTGTTGTGAAGCCACTCCTTCGTTATTTTAGCTGTGTGCTTTTAGGGTCATTGTCTTGTTGGAAGGTAAACCTTCGGCCCAGTCTGAGGTCCTGAGCACTCTGGAAAAGGTTTTCATCCAGGATATCCCTGTACTTGGCCGCATTCATCTTTCCTTCGATTGCAACCAGTCGTCCTGTCCCTGCAGCTGAAAAACACCCCCACAGCATGATGCTGCCACCACCATGCTTCACTGTTGGGACTGTATTGGACAGGTGATGAGCAGTGCCTGGTTTTCTCCACATATACCGCTTAGAATTAAGGCCAAAAAGTTCTATCTTGGTCTCATCAGACCAGAGAATCTTATTTCTCACCATCTTGGAGTCCTTCAGGTGTTTTTTTTAGCAAACTCCATGTGGGCTTTCATGTTTCTTGCACTGAGGAGAGGCTTCTGTCGGGCCACTCTGCCATAAAGCCCTGACTGGTGGAGGGCTGCAGTGATGGTGGACTTTCTACAACTTTCTCCTATCTCCCGACTGCATCTCTGGAGCTCAGCCACAGTGATCTTTGGGTTCTTCTTTACCTCTCTCACCAAGGCTCTTCTCCCCCGATAGCTCAGTTTGGCCGAACGGCCAGCTCTAGGAAGGTTTCTGGTCGTCCCAAAGGTCTTCCATTTAAGGATTATGGAGGCCACTGTGCTCTTAGGAGCCTTAAGTGCAGCAGAATTTTTTTTTGTAACCTTGGCCAGATCTGTGCCTTGCCACAATTCTGTCTCTGAGCTCTTCAGGCAGTTCCTTTGACCTCATGATTCTCATTTGCTCTGACATGCACTGTGAGCTGTAAGGTCTTATATAGACAGGTGTGTGGCTTTCCTAATCAAGTCCAAGTATAATCAAACACAGCTGGACTCAAATGAAGGTGTAGAACCATCTCAAGGATGAGCAGAAGAAACGGACAGCACCTGAGTTAAATATATAAGTGTCACAGCAAAGGGTCTGAATACTTAGGACCATGTGATATTTCAGTTTTTCTTTTTTAATAAATCTGCAAAAATGTCAACAATTTTCTGTCAATATGGGGTGTTGTATGTACATTAATGAGGAAAAAAATGAACATAAATGATTTTAGCAAATGGCTGCCATATAACAAAGAGTGAAAAATTTAAGGGGGTCTGAATACTTTCCGTCCCCACTGTATCTGCAGTGTTTTCTCATCTCTCTTCAAAGCACTATGTCCTGTAGCTGTCTCCTGCTCCCTTCTTCTGTCAGCTGTGATAAAAGCAGCCAGAGTTTTGGGTTGGGGAGGATGCTATAATCTTTCAGAGCCCTGAACGATTCAAGAAACAGATCTGAAAGTCTCTACCTATGAGGAGTAGGGGTGTGTGCCTTTTCTCCAATCAGCTGTCTTGGCTGTATGCCCAGCCTTCACTGCAGTGTTGAACAGGAAGAAAAAATCTCCTAACACGATGTGCACTTTCTAAACAGTATATAAAGCTGAAGACAGAAGCTATACATGTAAAACCTATGTAGGGAGATTTGTTTCATCTCTGTGTACCATCTGAGGCTGTTCACTTCACTGGGTATATGTGAGGGTTTACATCCACTGTAAGGAGAGAAGGGGAAGGAATTAATTAGGACTGATTAGGGTCAATTAAGGGTTAATATCTGATTACACAGGCATATTTTATTTATTTATTTATTTATTTATTTTTTAATTTCTCAGATTGCTTTAACCGCTTTAGGCTAACCACAGTACTTTTTCTGTGGGCGAGCAACACAGGGAGGCTTAGCACATGCGCACTGTCATGCTGCTCCCGATTACAGTTCTGGTACCTGACTGCTTTGAGCAACCAGGGGATCTTGTGATTGGTATGCGATCACATGATTACAATGCATACACAACAGCTATGAATGAGTTTCATTCATAACAGCTGTGCATTCTGTAGTGATGCTCTGATTGGCCCACAGCTATGACATTGTACCTGGGCCAATCACATCACACTGTACCATGTGATTAGCTGTAGCCAATCACAGCATGTCTACAGAAACCAAGCTGTCATGAATAGAAACCCATTCATGACAGTTCAAACAATTGCTGTTACAGTGTTTATCACTATAACAGCAATCAGCGATACTATGGTGACATTGAACTGCTCTAATAAAAGTATAAAAAAACAAAAGTGTAAAAAAAGAAAAAAATTGTAAAGAAAAGAAAAAAAAATGTTTAAAGTGGTGTCCCCCCCCCCCCCCAAAAAAAAAAAAGAAAAGCAAGCAGCTACACATACTGCAACTGCTGGCTTTTAACAATAGGACACTTACCTGTCCTGGGGTCCAGCGATGTCGGCACTGCAGCTGATGTTTCCATCAGCTGTTGGCTGCTGCCACCGTCATTGTGGGTAAGGGTACCCGGCAGTGTAGCCTTACGGCTTCACGCTGGGAACCCTACTGTGCATGTGTGAGGCCCCGCTCCTCTCTCCTACTGGACCGGTGACAGGGAAAAGAGGAGGGAGCCCTGCGGTGATGTCGCAGGCCGTGGCCCGGACTCCAGGAAGTGGGAACAGGATTCCTGTCAAAGACAGGTATCCTGTCCCCCCCTGAAAGGTGCCAATTGTGGCACCAGAGGGGGAGAGGAGACAAATGAGTGGAAGTTACACTTTTGGGTTGAACTTCGCTTTAACCACTTCAGCCCCGGAAGGATTTACCCAACTCCTGACCATTTTTTGGGATACAAAACTGACAATTGTGCGGCATTGTACCCAAATAAAATTGATGTCCTTTATTTCCCCACAAATAGACCTTTCTTTTGGTGATATTTGATCACCTCTGCGGTTTTTATTTTTTTAGCTATAAACAAAAAAAGACCGACAATTTTGAAAAAAAAACATTTTTTTACTTTCTGCTATAAAACATACCCAATAAAAAAAAGTCAAAAAAATCGAATTTCTTCACAAATTTAGGTCAATATGTATTCTGCTACATATTTTTGGTACTAAGGAGGAGGCCCTTGTCCTCATTAACGAGGTACAACTCCTATTTAGAGGCCTGATATTTTTTTCCTTGACATCCATACCAGACAGTTATCAAAGATGCTATGTATTTTTAGGGAGAACTCCATGCTTTTTGTATTTATTTTTTTATTTATTTTTTTAGCATGTGTGAGGGTCCTCTGTTAACATCTACACCTAACCCTCATCCAGGACAAGTGTCTGGTATAGATGAAGGGAATTCCCAGCCACTTTGTTTGCAATCAGAAAAAAGTTTCCAAAGTTGTAATTTGCCAGCAATTTTTTTTTTTTGGTCCACTTTTTTATTTTATTTCACTAATTCTTCTACATTTCATAATACAATGTGCAAACCAAACTAAAAAAATCACAATGCATAAAAAAATGTCCATGTATTAAAGTAAACATACACTCCACTTGTGTTTATGATAATTCCTTCATGTATTCCACCAACTGTCACAAAGTGCGCTCCCCTGAAAAAATTGACCTACCGTATAAAAAAATAGGTCACCATATTCTTTCCCCTATTTAGGGGCTTTCAAACCTCTCCTGTGGATATCTCCAAATTCATCATTAGACCACCTTCTCTCTCCTGATCTTTAGTAATAGGTACAGCAAATGTTATCACTCCTCCAGTCCGCTTTTTGGTTCAAAAATAATAAAAGACCATCATCATGCTTTACCGTTTAAAAAGCATTCTTTATTAAAAACTATAAGAAAAGCACAGGAATAGTGCACTTAAAACCTGTGCACAATGGTATGTTCACTTTAAAATGTAAAGCATTGCCCCTAGGAATCAGCATCACCTGAGCAGAAAAGCATGGTCCGTCCACTTCCGGGTTTGCGCAATGACGTTAAAAGCTCCTCACTGACGCGTTTCGTCACAGACCACATGTCTTTCTCTAGGGGCTGCTACTCTTCATCTGACAGTGTTCCAACCAGATCTTTCAGTTTTTAAAATTAGGTATATAGAGCCAGGTGTTACTAAAGCCAGCTTTAGATAAGATAGTAAGAGTATAATGAGTCAGTTTAGTCCAGTTTTTTGGATTTGGGTTTTTTGTGTTTGGGGGGGATATGTTTATTTCATAGGATTTATCACTAGGGCAAAACCTAATTAAGGGCTGAGTCTGAATAGAACCCTAATTATGATGTGATGTGATGTGGAGCTCTCTAGGCCAGCGAAAAAGACCTTCAACTATGTAGTGCAAGGGCCTGGCTGATTGCATACAAATTGAAAGTGTTTAGGCTTGACCTCATATTATATGGTTTTGTTAAATATAAAGAAGAATTGTACAAGAAAATTGTATAATGTATGGCCAGTCTAAGGCAGTTTTATATCTTGTCACAGCTTACAGTGGTAACAAGATTGCAGTTAATTTAACAAATTATATATATTACAATGTCACAAGTTTAATGCCAGGGAGCAGGGAAGCCCATTTTGGTTCTGCAAGGTGTTGTCCCCCTACCTTCCTCTCCTATGAAAACCAAAGTTGGCTTTGAAAAGTAAGGACTACTTTCTGTGCAAAGATCACTCCCATTCAAGCCAGCTTAATTGCTGTCAGCGAGTGAGGAATATTGGCTGATGATACAGGCAAAAGAGGCAACCATGCCAAGAAGAAAGCTCAGCCTGTGTGATAATAAATGAGGCTATTAGCTGTGCAGTACAGGCCACTGAATATCAATGTTACCGGAATACTACATAAGCCCCCCCCGTTTAGGGGAACTTACAGTACATTAGGGGTAGTGTGATAAAGTGGACTATTATTTTGTCTGCCATAAAGGCCATTGACCTCTAATGCAAAATGCTAGGTGCTGCAAAGGAAAAGGATGCTAAGCTGGGGGACTTGGCTTTGTAGTTACTCCACCGTACATTGTAGTACTCTTTGAACTTTTTTATTGTTGGGAAAACAAAATGGCATAATGTGAAACTCCTCTTTAATTCTCAGGAAGTTACGAAGGTAGACATAACCTTGCGTAAACACAACGTATGCATCACAGTATGTTATACAACTGTAGAATGTGTACAAAGACCAAAGTAGTTTACATTTAGAGCAGTGGATGTGACATTCATTTATATGATGTAGTACACACAAATTAGTAAAATGTGTAAGCACAATTTTAGCATTAAGGTCAAAGCCTATAGGGACTGAATGTTTGAGGCAGGCTAAGTTTTACTCTTCAGGTTAAAAGCAATAACAATTTTAATAACTATAGGGACAGATATTGCCAGAGAAGATGTACTTCTAATAACAGATCCCAACTCATACTGCTAAAGATTTAAGGAATTCATAATAAAAATTGAACATTAGGACTAGCAGTTAAGGGTCCCTCCTACACAGGTGTTTGGCAATTTTATATACAGTGTATGTGTGTGTGTATATGTGTGTGTGTGTGTGTGTATATATATATATATATATATATACATACACACACACACACACACACACACACACACACACACACACACACACACACACAGCAATAAAAAAATTATATATAAATATATTACACACAGTCATTTTTTTAACATATATATTAGTTCAAGATGACGGTCAATCTCCCTCGGTCTGGGGCTCCATGCAAGATCTCACCTCGTGGGCCATCAATGATCATGAGGAAGGTGAGGGATCAGCCCAGAACTACACGGCAGGACCTGGTCAATGACCTGAAGAGAGCTGGGACCACAATCTCAAAGAAAACCATTAATAACACACTACGCCGTCATGGATTAAAATCCTGCAGCGCACGCAAGGTCCCCCTGCTCAAGCCAGCGCATGTCCAGGCCCGTCTGAAGTTTACCAATGACCATCTGGATGATCCAGAGGAGAAATAGGAGAAGGTCTTGTGGTCTGATGAGACAAAAATAGAGCTTTTTGGTCTAAACTCCACTCGCCATGTTTGGAGGAAGAAGAAGGATGAGTACAACCCCAAGAACACTATCCCAACCGTGAAGCATGGAGGTGGAAACATTCATTGGGGCTGCTTTTCCTGCAAAGGGGACAGGACGACTGCACCGTATTGAGAAGAGGATGGATGGGGCCATGTATTGCGAGATCTTGGCCAACAACCTCCTTCCCTCAGTAAGAGCATTGAAAATGGGTCGTGGCTGGGTCTTTCAGCATGACAATGACCCAAAACACACAGCCAAGGCAACTAAGGAGTGGCTCCGTAAGAAGCATCTCAAGGTCTTGGAGTGGCCTAGCCAGTCTCCAGACCTGAACCCAATAGAAAATGTTTGGAGGGAGCTGAAAGTCCGTATTGCCCAGCGACAACCCCAAAACTTGAAGGATCTGTAGACGGTCTGTATGGAGAAGTGGGCCAAAATCCGAGGCTACAATGTGTGCAAACCTGGTCAAGAACTACAGGAAACGTATGATCTCTGTAATTGCAAACAAATGTTTCTGTACCAAATATTAAGTTCTGCTTTTCTGATGTATCAAATACTTATGTCATGCAATAAAATGCAAATTAGTTATCCAGAAAATCACACTGTATGATTTTTAAATTTTCTGTTTTAGATTCCGTCTCTCACAGTTGAAGAGTACCTATGATAAAAATTACAGACCTCTACATGCTTTGTAAGTAGGAAAACCTGCAAAATCGGCAGTTTATCAAATACTTGTTCTCCCCACTGTGTCTGTGTGTGTGTATGTATGTGTGTGTGTGTGTGTGTGTGTGTGTATATATATATATATATATATATATATATATATATATATATATATATATATATATATTTTTTTTTTTTTTTGCGTCTAGCTTTCCTGTACATCATTTGAAAATTTTGCTTTTAACATTAGGAATATATATAAAGGAAAGCAGTAAGCTAGTGGCTAGTGGCAGAAATATCACATATAATATAAACCGCCAACCACAAAATGCATTTATGACATTTTTAATTTTTTTTTGCACTTGCATCAATAACCTTTACTGCTGTCTTCTCGCTAATTTAGTACTAGAGGTTTTTTAAGCCAAGATGCCTATTTTTTAAGAACATATCAATTGCTGGTATGGCTCTGCAAGCTGTAAGCTTTGTTTATAATACACTTGACAGCTTGCACGTGACCAGATGACTATGTCATAGTGATGGCATGATCAGGAACCACACTGATTGATTCATGATTGTTAGTAAATACCACAGCTGTCAGATACATTATGGCTTGACAACTAGCAGGCTACTGTGCACATTGCTAGCTGTCAGAACTGGTGACATAATAAACGTTCTGTCAGGGGTTTTTGTTGAGACATCTAGTTGGAAAGAGGTTAAAGCATAAATGTACTATCCTAGAAAAATCTAAATGACATTTTATGCTCCACAATGATTTCTTGTAACAGATCAAAAGCTGCAGGAAGATTTAGCACCTGCATGACTTTAGATAAGCCCCCTCAATCCACCCTATTAGACATGCTAGATAATTGTGCAAAGCTAATTCATGAGATCTCTAACATGGTTACATAGTTGCGCAAATTATCTCCAGTCATATCAGAAACATTATTTAAATTCGAGAAAAAGTGCACTTTTGTGTTTGCCCGTGTGCTGGTACAACAGTGCTGAGAAACATTTGATCATATCAGATGAGTGATCTGCCAATATATGACACATTTGCCCGTGTGCTGATAAAACAGTACTGAGAAATATTTGATCATGTCAGATGACAGCTCTACAAATATATATTGTTGCACCTTGTTCTCACCTTTTATTTCTGTTTGTTACACTAAACTCTTATCTGGAGAACCTAAAGACATTTTTTGTTTCTAAGAATATAGAGCCCACTATAGCTGACTTGCTTCTGAACATTTTACTTTCCTGCTGACCCTCTGGATCAGTGTCAATGGCATGGGACAAGTACGCAGATCCTGAAAGTCAGACGTCGGCCTCCGTGTTTTTTTTTTTTTAGAAGTTAAAGTGGAAGTCCAGACTAAAACTAAAATCCCTGCATCTATAGCCACCAACATTCTAACACTAACCTCTCTAGCCCTAAAAAAAAAGAAAAAATCAGTATATATACCTTTTCTGCAGGAGATCCGACCCAATCTCCTGCAGCGGAAGCTCTGCAGAGGACGACAACGGCTGTGAAATGAATGGGAAGTGACGCCACCCATAGAGTTACTATGGGGCTTCGGCGTTCTAACTGTAAGGGGGATGGGCTCACTGAAACATGACAGAGATCACTGTTCCCGATCACTGGGAACAGTAGATCTGTCATGCCACCTGTCAGGACGGGGAATCGCCTTGTTTACAAAGGTAGTTCCCCGTTCTGGCTCTGGCGATTGCGGGCTGCCAGCGGACATCGAGTCTGCCCGACCCGCGAGCACGCCTGCTATCGCGAGCCACCGTATAGCTACGGCGATTTGCGCAGGAGAGCCGACCGGCGACCAGTGGCTGGTCGGCAAGCAGTTAAACATCCTATCCCCATCTTAATTTTCTTTTAAATCAATGGATTTGATTTACTAAAGGTAAATAGACAGTGCACTCTGCAAGTGCAGTTGCTCCAGAGCTTAGTAAATGAGGTAACGCTTCACTTTACATAGAATATCCAATCACATGTAAGGAAAAAAAAAAAAAAAAAACAGCATTTTGCTTCACAATAATGGATGATGGAAGTCAGCAGAGATTCCCCTAATGTACTAAGCTCTGGAGCAACTGCGTTTGCAGAGTGCACAGTCTATTTGCCTTTAGTCCCCTTTCAGAGGGCGTGGACTTCGACAAGTGAATCTCTCCACTGATCCCCGCTGAGCAGGCAGATAGATGACAGGTCTGTGTCCCCTCTGTTATGCAGAGCAGACATGGACACAGCCCGCTATTCTATATGGGGCATGTTGGATAGAAACGAGCCGCCTGTCCATTTCCATCCAATGGACATCCAATCCGCCAGATGGATGGGGAACGGATCCCCATCTGTCTGTTTTTAGCAAACAGAATTGGACGCTGGCTGGTGTCAGTGGACACTTGTCCGCTGACATCCGCTGCTCCAGAGACAGCTATGGATTGTCCGATCGGGTCCGCCTGAAAAACTGACAAGTGGAACGGATTTGTTCATTAGTGTGAAATGGGCCTATGAAAGCACCTCTTGTGAATTTTGGTAGTAGTCATTATGCTGAAAATCTAGCTTCTGTGGTTTTTTTTCTGTTAAAATACACAGATGGGATGTATATTTTTCTTCAGCTCGTTACCTAATCCTGACTTGGCAGATAACTCATTGTTTGCGAAAGAGCACTGTTTTGTCTAGTATGTTATATTGCAGTGGCAATGGCTTATCCTGCACTTTGAGCTTGTCTGGGAAACATCCCTATCTGTATGTAAAATCTTTAAAGCTTTACTCCACTCCCTCTATGTACATTACAAGTATTTTAACAAACTTTGTTGTAGATTCCTACCTTTTTGTTATTCTGAAGAAATCCCTGTGTGTTTGTCTGTGTCCATGTGGAAAAGTGAATCTAATGGGAGTGGTGTTATAATTATCAATCAGCTGCTGTACCTGCAGGGCTCTAATAAGGAAAGCTGCTGGGTCTGCATCCCTTTAGACGTGATTTCCTATTGGGAGTATCTCACCAAAAATTACATTTTTGTTGCAGGGGATGCCTGAAATCTGACTTGTATCTTAGTGTAAACTTCTGAGAAAATCAGTGGGCCAATCGCACAAGCAGGAAATTATGTTTCTGGGGGGCCTTCTGTACACATTCTGTGCACAGTACTGCTCCAGGTAGCCATATTGCATTGTAGAAAATTACAGAGCTACAGATTGAAAAGGCAAGGTAATTTTTAATAACATTCAATTACAATATGACTTCGCAATTGTATACGCTATATATTTTTTTATTTGCTATTTTATTTCCCCACTAAAGTGGAGTTACCCTTTTAAATAAAGAATGTTGAAAGAAAAAAAAAGGATCTCCTGCTACAATACTTACTATAACACTAACTTAGGGGTTGATTTACTAAAGGCAAATAGACTACGCCCTTTGCAAGGGCAGTTGCTCCAGAGCTCAGTAAATAAGTTTAAGCTTCACTTTGCAAAGAGTACCCAATCACATGTAAGTAAAATGGAAAAAAAAAAGACGGCTTTTGTGCTTCCACATGTTTGAATGATAGAAGTTGGCAGATCTTCACCTCATTTACTAAGTTCTGTAGCAATTGCACTTGAAACATGCACAGTCTATTTTGCCTTTAGTAGATCAACCCCATAGTCTCCTGCAGCCATTCCTCTTCTAGGTTGAATGAAGTCAAGCACTCCACTCCACTTCCTGTTGGTGCCAAGGACCTGTCCTCTGTGGAGTGTCATCAAAGCGCTGCGTAAAATGTTGGCACTATATAAATTCTGTATAATAATCGGGCTCTCTTGGTCTCACAGTGACATACTGCAGAGAACGGTGCCTTTCTCTGCAGCAGCTAGGACCACCAAAATAGGAATCCGGACATCACATGCACTCTCACAGCCATGTTTTACAGTTTACAGAAAAATACCAAGGGTTACAAACCTGTCTGAGATGAAGACAGAATTTAAATTGGCAGTTACTTTTTTTTTTTTTTGTGGCGACAGTACAAGCAATGTTGGAAAATGGATCATCATAAGATAAAATTTAGAGGGTAATTTCACCTTTGTACACTTTTTTAGGTGTATAAACATGGCCATACACTATACAATCTGATTTAGTGAGAAGGGTGATCACTGATTGATTGCATTTCATTTAAAAAACGTGCACCTGGGAGTGGGAGGGTAGATGATGCAGGGTGTGTGCTAATGAGGTCAGCTGGTCAACTCCTTCCTGTGTCATGACCTAAAGTCTGATCAGGAAGAAGACATTACTTATGGAAATGTCTGGAAACGTGGATTAGGACAAGAAAAGTAAGTGACTGTAAATTTAATGTAAAGCTTTGATATTTTTGCAAAAAAAGTACATGAATGCTGTATTGGTGCATAGGGGAGCTGGAATTTAGAAAAAAAAAGTGTACAAAGGTGAACCCTTTAAATAATTATGTTGGTGAAATATAAAATTTATATTGGCCGTTCTCAATCTTTTTAACACGGAGAAACACTTTAAATAACATTCATACCGGGGAACCCCTGCTAATAGTACCTACAGCACAATATATCTACAGCACAGCGTACCATGGCGTGAACAGTAAGTGGAGATATGGGAATAAGTTGGAGAATAAGGAACATTGCATAAACTGTTTAACACCCTGGGTTGCTTTATATAACAATTTATTTTCAATAATAATAATGGAACAAATAATAATGGCGAGAAAAATGGCGAGATTGTAAATATTAGTGTTACTGCATTGGTGGTCTGTAACACGTGCCCCCTAATATACCAATTTTAGGCCAGTGAAGAGCTCCCTTACATTGGTTGTCATTGGAGTAGGGCTCCTTTATATTGGTGGCCATTGGGAGAAGTACCACATTACATTGGCAATCACTGAGTGAGGGGCCCCCCTACACTGGTGGCATAAGCATGTGCACAGGAAAGGGGCTGGGGAATCTCTGTCCTCAATCCGTTTTGCTGTCTCGAAAGTGAGAAATTTTGGGTCTGTTTAGACCCCTGATATTTCACCAAAGCCCCCCAACAGGGCTCCTAAAATTGTAAAAAAAAAATATTAAAGCATTATTGTAAAAATAATTGTAGAAAATAAAATGGTAAAAAAGTAATAATAAAAAAATAAAAATACACTGACCACTGCTCTACTGACATTGTCTACTGCTCTACTGAGACTGTCCACTGCCCTACTGATATATATATATTACAGTTGTGCTCATAAGTTTGCATACCCAGCCAGAATTTGATTTTTTGCCCATTTTTCAGAGAATATGAATGATAACACAGAAACTTTTCTTTCACTCATGGTTAGTGTTTGGCTGAAGCCATTTATCATCAATCAGCTGTGTTTACTCTTTTTAAATCATAATGGCAACAGAAACTACCCAAATGACCCTGATCAAAAGTTTACGTACCCGGGTTCTTAATACCGTGTATTGCCTCCTTTAAAATCAGTGACAGCTTGAAGTATTTTGTGGTATTTGTGGATGAGGCTCTTCTCAGATGGTAAAGCTGCCCATTCCTCTTGGCAAAAGGCCTCCAGTTGCTGTAAATTCTTGGGCTGTCTTGCATGAACTGCACTTTTGAGATCTCCCCAGAGTAGCTCAATGATATTGAAGTCAGGAGACTGAGATGGCCACTCCAGAACCTTCACTTTATTCTGCTGTAGCCAATGACAGGTCGACGTGGCCGTGTTTTGGATAATTGTCATGTTGGAATCTCCAAGTACAACTCATGCGCAACTTTCTGGCTGATAAATGCGAATTTTCCTACAGTATTTTTTGATAACATACTGCATTCATCTTGCCATCGATTTTGACCAAATTTCCTGTACCTTTGTAGCTCACATATCCCCAAAACATCAGCGATCCACCTCCAGTGTTTCACAGTAAGAATAGTGTACTTTTCATTATTGGCCTTCTTGACTCCTCTCCAAATGTAGTGTTGATGGTTGTGGCCAAAAAGCTCAATTTTGGTCTCATCACTCCAAATGACTTTGTGGCAGAAGGTTTGAGGCTTGTCTCTGTGCTGTTTGGCGTATTGTAAGCGGGATACTTTGTGGCATTTGTGTAGTAATGGCTTTCTTCTGGCGACTCGACCATGCAGCCCATCTTTCTTCAAGTGCCTCCTTATTGTGCATCTTGAAACAGCCACACCACATGTTTTCAGAGAGTCCTGTATTTCACTTGAAGGTATTTGTGGGTTTTTCTTTGCAACCTGAACAATTTTCCTGGCAGTTGTGGCTGAAATTTTAGTTGGTCTACCCGACCCTGGTTTGGTTTCAACAGAACCTCTAATTTTTCACTTCTTGATTCGAGTTTGAACACTGCTGATTGTCATTCTCAATTCATTAGATATCTTTTTATATCCCTTTCCTGTTTTATACAGCTCAACTACCTTTTCCCGCAGATCCTTTGACAATTATTTTGCTTTCTCCATGACTCAGAATCCAGAAACGTCAGTGCAACAATGGATGAAGGATATAAGGGTCTGTCTGGAGTTCAGAAACTCAATGACCTTTTACACACACTAATTACAAGCAAACAGATCACAGGTGAGGATGGTTATCTTTAATAGCCATTCAAACCCCTTTGTGTCGACTTGTGTGCCTGTTATCAGGCCAAAATCACCAGGGTATGTAAACTTTTGATCAGGGTCATTTGGGTAGTTTCTGTTGTCATTAAGATTTTAAAAAGAATAAACACAGTTGCTTGATAATAAATGGCTTCAGCCAAACACTAACCATGAGTGAAAGAAATGTTTTTGTGTTATCATTTATATTCTCTGAAAAATGGCCAAGAAATCATAAATTCTGCCAGGGTATGTAAACTTATAAGCACAACTGTGTATATATATATATATATATATATATATATATATATATATATATATATATATATATATATACACACACACACACACACACACACACACACACACACACACACACACACACACACACACACACACACACGCATGCATATGTGGTTGAGCTTTGGGGTGCACACCCTAATGCAATAGGCTGTGCACACCTATGACTGGTGGTCAGTGGGAGAAGGGCCCCATCAAACCTATGGCCAGTCAGAAAAATTCTACTTTTGCTGCTGGTCATGCTCCATGAAATGGTGATCAGTGGTAAGAATATCCCCATATAGATATATTAAAAAGATAATTGGTGTTAGAGGTTTGATTTTAGTGTCAGTTCTGACCAGAACGTGCACATTCCCATGCAGTGTGATTTTGGCAGCCTATGCATTGTATTGTTAATGGTACCCCACATGGCGATCGCAGATGCAGCGTGTTTGCGTCCACCAAATCATATGGTATTGCTGAATCCTGCGATTTGGTGCATGCAAACGAGCTTCATTTGTGATCTGCATTTTGGGGTGCCATTAACAATACATTGGAACCCGTATTGCAGGTCACAAGGGCAGCGGGTTCACCTGCAGTGTGGGAAACACTTTTTGATGTAAACCGACCCATAGAGAAGAAATTGCTTATTTCTCAAGGAACCCCTAGCAGCTTCTGGAAGCAACTTAGCTGAGAAGGGCCGGTATATAACATATTTCTTTTTTCAAAGGTGGAATTATGTTTCAGGAGACAGGATGATATAGTACAGTGTAGTGCAGGGGTGCTATGCTGCAATGATGTAATGTCAATACTAAGCAGAAATGTTTCCTACAGAACAATCTGTGGAGAGGGTCATATAAAGGTTGTCTTTGTATTTTCTGAACACGGTGTTTGTCAGGTACAAGGCATCATACTGCTCTTTGCTTTTGGCTGTCTGTGGCAAGCTGTATAATCAAGCAGCAGTCTAATCAGGATAATGTTGTGCTTGTGTAGCTCTCGCTAATATTTGCTCAGACACTTATATAAAAGCATCTGAAAGGACAATGTGTGTGTTCCCTATAGTCACTTTCTTCTACTTTCTAATGTGCTCTTGAGAAAATAGCTGCTGAAGTTTTTCATACAAGTCTCACAGATTTTTATTGTAAAAAATAGCAGGATTTTTTCCATTGGAATATTATTTTTTTTTTATTACTATGGAATTATCCTTTGTACTTTTAAGAAGTGCATTTCTAAACAAAAATAAATATTCACATAGCTGTTCATCCATCTAAACTACCGGTACATGTAAATTCATTCTGTGTGGATGTGGCTAAATCAAACGTTCTCAGGCTATATTCTCCTTGCAGACTGAATATTATTCATTGAAAAAAAAAAAAAACTGTGTGATTAGGGAAGTACCACATCATGGCCACTAGATAGAGTCGGGGAGCATAAATATTTTGGTGCCATCTAGTGGCCATAATGCAGTATTTTCTCCAGTAAAAAAAGAACAGGGGACTAGAGGTAAAAAACCTCGGGACTTTAAAGGTGTTATTTGTATGGTTTAGGAATATCAATTCATCAACGATATTGGATAAAACAGTTACATTTTATTACAAGTATTTAAAAAACATGTAAAAAACATGAGACAAGACTTGAATTTCAAAAATTCAATAATTTCACTGATTTATTTTATACCAATTTAGTGCACTCATACACTTTTTAGATCTAGCTGCAATTTATCAGAGTACTATATTATACATTCGCAAAGGATCTTACTTACAATAATTTCACTGAGACATGATGCATGAATAATACCACTTTCTCAACATGTTTCGCTCGGCGGAGCTTCTTCAGGAGACTTAGGGTGTGGCATCATATTATGCTATAAATCAAAAAAAATTAAATACTCATGTTGAAATATAATAAATCCATAGAAATGGCATACATCGATTGTTAGACATGAAATAACAGAATATATCAAAAAATATATCAAATTGTGGGGCATAAAGAAAGACAAATATCATCAATAGTGACTGTGAGACTACAGAAAAATGAAACCTTAGTATTTTCTCCAATCACACTTCAGTCAGTTATTATAGGGGTGATTTCTTTCCAAGGTCTGTTATAATACAGTGACTGAGCAGGGAAGCAGTGTTCATGAGTAACAATACAGTGCATTCCCTGGGACCGCTGACATATCAGATACTTGTTTTTTTACTGGCTGATTTGTAATAACCGGAGGAAAGAAAGATGTTAAACGTAGAAACAAACTTGTATGCTTTCTTCTATACTCCGCCCTGAAAGAGTAAGCTGAAATCTAAAGGGCTGCTATAAATCATATATACATCCCCTGATTTGGTCAATCATTCCCAGTGGTACAAAATGTTAAACTCATTTTCTGAACAATTTATTGTCCCATGATGTGCCTTTAGCCCTGGCATTAGTTGCTCTGACAGTGTGGCTACAAGCTGCAATAGGCAATTGTGATAATGATCAGAAAATTGTAGGGTAATACTTGTAATCAGATTCAAAATCATGGAAAATGTTTAATTTGGCAGCTACATGGGAAGTAATCAAAATCAATATTATTGCAGCCTGTCCAGAACAACTGTGCTAGAAGCAAGTTGAGAATATTTTGTATAAAAATATATGCAGTGTTATGCATCCAGGCTTTGCATTTAAAGTGGTTCTAAAGGCAGAAGTTTTTTTTTTTATCTTAAGCATTCTATGCATTAAAGAGTAAGTAAACCTTCCCTCATCAAATCATTCCCCGCATCTATTACATTTTGTACCACCACCCCCTCCCTTTAGAATGTAAGCTCTATGAGCAGGTCCCTCCTGTATTGAACTGTACTGTAATTGTGCTGTTCCCCCCCCCCCCCCTACATTGTAAAGCGCTGTGTAAACTGTTGGCGCTATATAAATCGTGTATAATAATACTTTGTACCTATAGGTAAACCTTGATTTAACGTGCGCCGTTTCTGAGATATTTACTGTAAACTGCATTGATGATGTCACCTGCGAATGCGCTCTGAAGAAACGGCCACCCGTGCCGTTTCTTCAGAAGCGCGTGTTGTGATGCGCAGTTCTGGCCAGTCCCACACCCGGAGTCTGCAGCCCTGGAATGAAGATGGGCGAAGATGGACGCAGGTTTTCGTTTGCAGGTGTCACACAATGTACTTTACAGGTTAGCAAAAAGGACAAAAACAAGGTTTACTTCCTCTTTATGATAAAAAAACGTGTGTCCAGCAGCCTCCCTCAGCCCCCCTAATACTTACCTGAGCTTCATCTCGATCCAGCGATGTTGCACGAGAGCCTCGACTCCAGGACTTTTCCTCCCGATTGGCTGAGACACAGCAGCAGGCGCCATTGGCTCTTGCTGCTGTCAACCAAAGTCAGTGAGCCAATGAGGAGAGAGAGGGGGCGGGGCGGAGTTGTGGCTCCGTGTCTGAAGAGCAAGCTGCTTGCTGTGGGGGCAGACGGCAGGAGGGAGGGGCCAGGAGATCCAGCGGGGGACCCGAGAAGAGGAGGATCTGGGTTGCTCTGTGCAAAATCAGTGCAGGTAAGTAGCATGTTTATTATTATTATTATTATTATTATTATTATTATTATTATTATTATTATTATTTTTTTTTTTTTAAAAACAGACTTTAGTATCATTTAAGATTTTTTTTTATCTTTTTAAAAACTAAACTTTATTAAAGCAGATATTCACTCCTTACCCATTTTTTTTTTTTTTTTTTTTTTTACCCCCACTTAGGCTGCTTTCACACGGAGGCTGTTTTCAAGCGTTTTAGCGCTAGAAACGCCTGAAAACAGCCTCCCCATTCATTTCAGTGTGACTTGTCACACTGGGGTGGTGTGCTTGCGGGACATTCTGAAAAGTCCTGCAAGCAGCATCTTTGGGGCGGTTTCAGAGCGGTGTATACACTGCTCCCAAGACGCCCTGTCCATTAAAATGAATGGGCAGCGCTGCCGAAGTGCCTGCAAAGCACTTTGGCAGCGCCACAACACGGGCACTTTTAACCCTTTCTTTGGCTGTTAACGAGGGTTAAAAGTGCCCCACTAGAGGCCGAAAATCCCTGCTAAAACTCCGCTAAAACTAGTGGCGCTTTACTGCTGATGCCCGGCACTTTCAGTATGAAAGTAGTCTAACCAGTAGGTGAATTGTGCACATTTCAAATCTCACCCATTCAGAGCATCCAGTGTTGTGCCACTGAGATCCTCTCGTTTTCTGCCACCACTCAATCCCGCGCCACCATGTTGTTTGTGACGTCATCGAAAGGCCTGCCATCTTTCCAGAGTTCAGCGGACAGTCCTCCCGATGATGTGTGGCCAGGCCTGCCCCGCTCCTCCTTTTGTCAATTAATCACTATGCCTCTTGGGAAATGTGATTTGCATATCCCAGGAGGCACAGCGAGCACTGTGATCGTCATTGGCTTAGGCAAGTGGCCTTCATGGGGGGGACATACACTTTTCTTTAAAAAAAAAAAAAAAAACGAGAGGAGGGGTGGAGAAGAGGGAACTTAATTAAGAGGGTGAAAATTTGCTTAAGTTTTGAAGGTAGTTTATATTCAGGGGTTATGTGGACTATAGTTTAAATACCTTTATCTACCCAGAGTTGTGGGTCATCTAATAACAAATTAAAATAGGGAAAGTTGGGGTTTACGCAGGAAAAGAGCAAATTGAAATTCATTTGTTATCTATGATTAAAATAAGTAAATTTGCTGTCAATGAATGTTTTAGCACTAAACAGAAACCAGGTTAAGTAAAATAAATATATAGTGTTTATAGGTATGTTTTCTTTATTTACTGGATGTAATACAGTCACCCCAAAAATGAACTACATGGCTCCATATTCCTGAATTAGTATGAAGGATCCAGCCCATTAGCCATTTGCTGAACCTCCCAAACAGTAAACGAATCTGCAGGTCATAGACATTGTACACAGTACAACTATCTCATCTTATTTTATTATGTTCTTAGCCTATAATGTTAGCATATTTTCTTTAGTGTTCTTAAATGTTCTTTACTCATCTGGCCATAGACGGAGGACATTTCTTTCCTGCAACCACTGCAAGCCATTGTGTACTCCCTGCGGGGGGGTGGATGGGACAGGGGGACAACACAGTAATTATTGCTAGTGGCTATAACAGCTGCATGTTAAATCCGTCAGGCAGACTGATTGTACCCAAGTGGATCAAACAATCAACTTGGATACATCCGGCCAACCCATAAATGGGGCGAATCTTGGCTGGTTCAGCAGGATTCAAACCGTTTATGACTGGCTTTAGACTTGTTTATACTCTTGTTACATTCTCTTTGCTCAAGGCAATAGACATTGACATTTCACGTATGTTGCAAACACTACGGGTATTATTCGTGACTTTGATACTGAGACATTCGCAAATTTAATTTTTTTTATATATAGACCACTGTTTGTGTATAACTAATTTACTCTAGCTAACACATTTGAAGCAGTTACATCAACAGTTTTCTTAACCTATGAAAACAAATGAATGTTGTAAGCACCCTGTTATTGCAATATGGTTTGTTCCAAACCCTTAAAATGAAACTAAAGGCAAAAAAATGAAATCTTAGTTCCAATGCCCATGTGCCCAATGCCCAGCTCTTCTCCCTGGCTTCTTCTGGGAGGTCTTTGGCCAGCACGAGATGATGTCACTCCCATGCATGCACAGGGGTGCAGTCATCCCAGCAAATTTGCAGTATGCCGTAACATATACACTGAGCTATGTATACACAGCTCAGTGTATATTTTACAGTGGATTGTGAACAGTCACGTAAGTGTATTATATTGCAGAAGAGACATTGCATCCTTCTTTTGCAACAAAGAGCTTGCTAGCTTGCAGTTTTTTTAACTTTAGTTCCAAGTTAACTGACACAACTTTGCCTGTTATGGTTAGTTAAAAATGAGCAAATCTACTGGCAGGATCAACAAGTAAAAAACAATGTTCTGGGGGAATTCAGAAAAACAAAAAACTGCTATGGCACCTCACTATAACTGCCAAGTTCTGAAAGTAAATGTGGGATCAGTTACAAATGCCATTGCTGTCTGCATCTGCGTTTTCTATAACAACAAGCTTGAAAAATCTAGCATCTATGACATAGATTCTATGTTGTATAACATAGGCATGCTAAAACTGGCCAACCCTGGGAATAAACAAGTACCAACCATGAACCGGATTTTCAAGTGTCTTTTAAAAAATCAATATATTTATGAGCAGCACTACAGCTAAGTCAACACATGTGAAGTTTAGCTGGTAGCCGTTCCTGCGGCAACATGCCACCTGTCTCTCCAGTATTTTGATGCCAAGTGTCTCTCCTGTATTTTGATGCCACGTGTGTCTCCTGTATTTTGATGCCACCTGTCGCTCCTGTATTTTGATGCCACATGTGTCTCCTTTATTTTGATGCCACGTGTGTCTCCTGTATTTTGATGCCACGTGTCTCTCCTGTATTTTGATGCCACGTGTCTCTCCTGTATTTTGATGCCACGTGTCTCTCCTGTATTTTGATGCCATGTGTCTCTCTTGTATTTGGAGATGTGTTGTTACAGCTGAAGTTCTGCCCGGATGTGTATTTGATCAATATGTATTCAAGCATGACTGGTTCCCATTGTTCATGTCACTGCAAGACAGTTGGTGCCTCAAGCTATGACTGTCCAGTTAAATAACAAAAAAACTGGAAAAAAATGTAAAGTCAACACTGATGAGTCTCCCATTGCTGTGCATGGCCCCTACCTTGCCCTCAGGGCCAGGACAAGGGGTGGGCAAAAGGGACTTCCCTGGGCACTGGGGTATCATGTGAGGTGGGGGGCACCTCGAGGAGATGGAGGGGAATTTGTGTTGGTAGGGGGACTTTGGAGGGTGGTAGGGGGTAAGAATTTTTCTAGGTGGGGAAATTAGGGGGGTGTGCTAGGAATGGTTTCATATGTTTGCCGTGGGCTCTAGATGACCTTGTCCCAGCAATGCATGTTCTGCACTAGGAAGCTGCTTGCTGCAGAGGACCCTTCAGTAAAGAGTTATCAATGAGTACCAGAGGCTTGGATTTAAAAATTGTGCAATGGGCCATGAAATATGCTGCCTGTTATATCTTTATTTAGGCAGCCCTGCATTTTAGCACACAGAGGTAACTATTGCGCACTGTGGTGTGCTTGGAAAAAAACATGGTGGTTGGTTAAAAGGTGTTTTGTGATGTGTAGGCAGCCCATTCAAAATGAATAGGCTGCCTCGCCACAACAAACATTAAGCCATGGCATCACGCATGTTAATGTGCCTGCAGTAACCCACCACAAAGGTCTACATTCGGCTGTTGACCCTGAACAAGTATACAGATTAGATAATCGGATTTCCCTGGCTAACTGCTCACTTTAGGCCAGAGACCGAACAAAGGACAGCCAGACATCTGGCAATTTCAGAAAAAGGTCAGCAATAGCAGCCATCAAATTTGTCACAGCAAGGTTTCCTTTAAAGCGGTGGTCTCCAAACTGTGGCCTGCGGGCCAGGTGGGGCCCTTTGCTTGCCTTAATTTGGCCCTTGGGGCACTATTTCTCCCACTGACACCAATAATCGGACACTATTCCTTCCACTGACACCAACAATGGGACACTATTCCTCCCGCTGAAACCAACAGTGGGACACTATTCTTCCTGCTGACACCAACAGTGGGACCAACAGTGGGACACTATTCCTCCCGCTGATACCAACAGTGGGACACTATTCCTCCCGCTGATACCAACAGTGGGACACTATTCCTCCCGCTGATACCAACAGTGGGACACTATTCCTCCCGCTGATACCAACAGTGGGGCACTATTCCTCCCACTGACACCAACAATGGGGCACTATTCCTTCCGCCTACACCAACAGTGGGACACTATTCCTTCCGCCTACACCAACAATGGGACACTATTCCTTCCACTGACACCAACAATGGGGCACTATTCCTTCCGCCTACACCAACAGTGGGACACTATTCCTTCCGCCTACACCAACAATGGGACACTATTCCTTCCACTGACACCAACAATGGGACACTATTCCTTCCACTGACACTAACAACGAGACACTAAAGTATTCCTTCCACTGACGCCAATGATAGGGGACTATTCCTTCCACTGACACCAACAATGGCACACTACTCCTCCAACTGACACCAACAATGGGACACTACTCCTACTGACACCAACAGTTACTATGTAATTGTCTTACTCCCACTGATAACTGAGCCTGAGACGTTGTTTAATCCCACTGAGGCAAGGCATTTTTTAATCCCACTGGCCACAGTCCGGCCCAACTATCTGAAGGAACGTAAAATGACTCTTAGTTTAAAAAGTTTGGAGATACCTGCTTAAAAGTATATAAAGCCCAAACTTTTTTTTTTTACATTTTGGATAGAATGTGAAATGGTTATTCCTAAGAGGAACCCTGTTCTGATGACAACTGTCTAAATGTGGGAAGGGAGATCTCCTGATGTATGACAGACCGAAAAAAGAAACAAAGGGGCTTTTAACCATTCCATACTCTTATCTACAATTAAAAAGTCTTAGCTTCACATATACTTAAAAGAAAGACAAATCTAAATGGATTTGTTTTTCCACCCTTAATTTTAAAGGCAATATTTAAAACTGATATTTCAGCTTTTTTCGGTCATTCATGTCAAATATTGTCTTCTTTTATCCTTTGGAGATTTCCAGAATTGCCAGTTTTGCCCAATTACAGTGATTGTTGCATAGCGAAATGTATGTATTGCAGACCCTCAATGGATACTCAACGAATGAAAATAGTTCATCCACCCCCCACAGTGCCCACAGCTTATAAATCTTTTTATGTTAAAATATTGCCACTATATACCATTTTGGATGATCTGTATACCACGGTTACATGATAAACTGCATAGTTTTCCAGTGCTGGGAGTTCAGTTAGGAGGAGATTTCCACTGCAGCCTGTATACACGCCCACATGTGTGATGTCAATAGCATGTGACCTGGCTAGCTCTGAGAACAACTAAATGTTCTCTCCAGCATAAAAGACACAACTGAGCATGTGCAGGTTGGGTACTCTGCCTGTGTTAGCTAGCCTTCCCCAGATAGACCGTGCAGGGAGGGGAGTATCTGTGCATACAGAATAAAACAGCCTTTTTACACAATGCAGAGGATTAACCCGTTAACTTCCACAGTGAGTATAACAAGCATGCTATGCTGCATATACAGACTGATTTTACTGTTGTGGATTTAGTAACACTTTAATAATTGGGTGAATAGTCTATCTGCAGAAGGGTGACACTTTTGTTTTAGGCTTTAAAGTGATTGTAAAGCCTTGTACTTACTTGCTCTATGCAGTGGTTTTGCACAGACCTGCCCCAATCCTCTTCTTCTCGGGTTCCTGGCTGGCGATCCTGGCCCCTCCCTCCTGTTCAGTGCCCCCACAGCATGCAGCTTGCTATGGGGCTACCCGAGCTGAGCTGCAGCTCTGTGTATTCATTCAGACACAGAGCCACGGTTTTGGCCCCGCCCCTCTCTCTTGATTGGCTAACTGAGTTTGATTGACAGCAGCGGGAGCCAGAGCCGCTGCTGTGTCTCAGCCAGTCAGGAGGGAGAGTCCAGGATGGTTGAGGCACTCATGGACATCGCTGGACAGAGATGGGGCTCAGGTAAGTATTGGTGGGGGGGCCGAGGCTGCTGCCCACAGAAGGCTTTTTATCTTAATGCATAGAATGTATTAAGCTAAAAAAACCTTCTGCCTTTACTTTAAACTTGGTACAAATGATAAAATTGGATAAAACATGTAACAATGTGTATATCCTCTGTGTGAACAAGTGAAGTGTCAACACAATATCATGTGAAAACATACACTTTTGTGCAAACAAATATCTTAAATGTGAAACTGGTGCTCACATCTAAAAAATATATATATATATATTTCTCAAATATGAAAAAAAACACATGAATTAAAAACTGCATGAGCTCAATATTGCAAATAGCAAAAAAGAGTTTCTTAATACTAAATGCTATTGCTCATAGAAGAACCCCTTCCTCTTCTGAGAGCAATAGCATTTCGTATTAAGAAACTTTTTTTTTGCTATTTGCAATATTGAGCTCATGTTTGGATACCATGCATACCAGAGCATATACAGTTTTTAATTCATGTGTTTTTTTTTTTTTTTCATATATTTGTAAGCAATAAGGAACTTTTTTTTGATATATTCTATTCAGTCCAATTTTTTTCTAGCTGCCTGTAGGCCCTTGGGAGCATGTTTTCAAATTAAAATAAAGTCCATATTCCTAATTTCAATCAAAAATATGATCCAAAAGTGCATCTATTCAAAAAATCTAAGTCCATATTTCCAATTCCAGAACGAATTAAAGGCAAAGTCGTAATCCAACACTTCAAATAATTGTACACCCTTTCAGACCTAAAGTAACTCACCAGAAATTGTAGCTGGTCAGATTATAAAGCAGCAAATGCAGTTCTTGTGTTGTATATCAGGCAAATCCCCTCTCCACCGTGCTGTCTATAACGTGTCCTCTTGTAAGTTTCTCTCTTAATTTCTCTCCTGAATAGATGGAAGGATTTTTAAGAGGAAGGAAAAAAGATCTCCATAGCGTAATACCATTAAAATAATGCTTGTTTATTAAACTTTTTTAAAAGCACTCACATTTCATAAGTGTCTGCCCAACACTAGGGAATAAAAGCTTGATGATTGTATATAATAATCAGCTCCGGCTGACGTCTCAAAATCCACTAGCTAAAATCCTCCACCATCCATCAATATTTTTGGCTCTGTTCCTTGTTTTATTTTTTTTTTATTTATTTTTTTTTGTATTTTTTAATTTTTTTTTTTTAAAAACCGCGGAGGTGATCAAATACCACCAAAAGAAAGCTCTATTTGTGGGAACAAAATGATTAAAAAATTGTTACAGTGTAGCATGACCGCGCAATTGTCCTTCAAATTGTGACAGCACTGAAAGCTGAAAATTGGCCTGGACGGGAAGGTGTCTAAGTGCCTGGTATTGAAGTGGTTAATCACTAGGAACAGCAGATCTCCATGTTGTCCCCTGTCAGGATGGGGATCTGCCTTGTTTACATAGGCAGATCCCCATTCTGCCTCTCTGTATCGTGATCGCAGGTGGCACATGCATCAGCTCCTCCTCCGTGCAGCGGGCGCGCGCCCACACTATCTGATGCATTAAAATGATGTACAGGTACCTCGTTTCGCACAGTAGAGCCGCCTTGGCACAGTATATATGCGGTGGGCAGTCTTTAAGTGGTTAATTAAAGCAAATGTTTTTTATCAAACTTATTTTAATAAGATGCTTTTGGAGAAAAAAATCTAATGATAGTTTTATATTTAAGATACATGAATAATTTAGTTTATTCAGCATGAAATTGAGCTTAGTTATGTAGCATGAGGCTGTATATTCTGCAATATTTACATTTTTGGAAACTCTTTCAATGAATCCAAGCTCTGCAAGCTGAGATAACATGCACTGCATTGATGCATTTACACAGTTTTACAGTAACCATGATATAAAACAAAGTTCAGGAATATTCCTTTATCTCAATGTTTTACAAATCTATGTACACTACAAACTGTATGATTGAATCGGTATTTAGATATTATTCTAAATAGGAAAACTTAATTTTGTTTGCAAATATTAAAGATTCTAACTACCAGCAAGAATGAGTCCTTATATTTAAAGAGCACCTGTCATTTCAGAACCATCATGGCAGCGGCTGTTAGCAGGCATCCACTGCCCTGCTGCCGCCACATTCCTCACCTTGTTGTGTCACTGCTGCATCCCCAGCTGTCCCATTAAAGTGAATGGGACTGTCGGTGAGTCAACAATCGGGACGCTTCTTTTTTCAGCCAATCGGGAAACGGGTCTCATACCCACTTCCTGATTGGCTGGGAGGAGGATCAGTGTTTAAATAGCGAATATTAATCCGCTATTGTAACACACCTGGGTGGGTCTAGTAGTGCATTAAAAAAATAGAACGCTGAATGCTAATTAACGCGCGTTTATCGGCGTTTATCAGCGTTTAGTGGTTTTTAGCTTTTTTTGTGGTCAGAAAAACGGCACTTTAAACGTGATTTTATGGCGTTCAGAGAACAGCCCATAAACTCCACTGCTGATAAAAGCTAAAAAACGTCCATGTGTGCATGGACACATAGGATAACATAGAGTGGAGTTTATGGGCTGTTAAAAAAGCGCCCAAACTCCAAAAAAACGTCAGTTTATGAGCTCCAGTGTGCATGGAGCCTGAAGGTTAAGTTAGTAGAAAAAGACTTACAAATTGGCAGCATTCAAATCGTATGTCTCAGCCTCACATAGCAGTAAGAATATAATTCCACAGGTAAGTAAATACAAAAAATAGAAGGCTTTTACAGTGCAGAAGAAAAGTTGTAAGCTCACAGTAAAACTGATAATAAAGACACCATATACAGTTGTACTCATAAGTTTACATACCTTGACAGAATTTATGATTTCTTGGCCATTTTTCAGAGAATATGAATGATAACACAAAAACTTTTCTTTCACTCATGGTTAGTGTTTGGTGGAAGCCATTTATTATCAATCAACTGTGTTTGCTCTTTTTAAATCATAATGACAACGGAAACTACCAAAATCACCCTTATTAAAAGTTTACATACCCTGGTGATTTTGGCCTGATAACATGCACACAAGTTGACACAACGGGGTTTGAATGGCTATTAAAGGTAACCATCCTCACCTGTGATCTGTTTGCTTGTAATTAGTGTGTGTGTTTAAAAGGTCAATGAGTTTCTGGACTTCTGACAGACCCTTATATCTTTCATCCAGTGCCGCACTGACGTTTCTGGATTCTGAGTCATGGGGAAAGCAAAAGAATTGTCAAAGGATCTGCGGGAAAGGGTAGTTGAACTGTATAAAACAGAAAAGGGGTATAAAAAGATATCCAAGGAATTGAGAATGCCAATCAGCAGTGTTCAAACTCTAATCAAGAAGTGGAAAATGAGGGCTTCTGTTGAAACCAAACTGTGGTCAGGTAGACCAACTAAAATTTCAGCCACAACTGCAAGGAAAATTGTTCAGGATGCAAAGAAAAACCCACAAATAACGTCAGGTGAAATACAGGACTCTCTGAAAACATGTGGCTGTTTCAAGATGCACAATAAGGAGGCACAATAGGGAGGCACTTGAAGAAAGATGGGCTGCATGGTACAGTCGCCAGATGAAAGCCATTACTACACAAATGCCACAAAGTATACCTCTTACAATACCCCATTGCTATGTTTGGAGAGGAGTCAACAAGGTTAATAATGAAAGGTACACCATTCCTACTGTGAAACACGGAGGTGGATCGCTGATGTTTTGAGGATATGTGAGCTACAAAGGCACAGGAAATTTGATCAAAATTGATGGCAAGATGAATGCAGTATGTTATAAAAAAAAAAAAAAAAAAAACGGAGGAACATTTGCATTCATCACCCAGGAAGCTGTGCATGGGACGTACTTGGACATTCCAACATGACAATGATCCAAAACACAAGGCCAAGTTGACCTGTCATTGGCTACAGCAGAATAAAGTGAAGGTTCTGGAGTGGCCATCTCAGTCTCCTGACCTCAATATCATTGAGCCACTCTGGGGAGATCTCAAACGTGCAGTTCATGCAAGACAGACCAAGAATTTACAGGAACTGCAGGCTTTTTGCCAAGAGGAATGGGCAGCTTTACCATCTGAGAAGATAAAGAGCCTCATCCACAAATACCACAAAAGACTTCAAGATGTCATTGATGTTAAAGGGGGCAATACACGGTATTTAGAACTGGGACATGTAAACTTTTGATCAGGGTCATTTGGGTAGTTTCATTTGTCATTATGATTTAAAAAGAGTAAACACAGTTGATTGATAATAAATGGCTTCAGTCAAACACTAACCATGAGTAAAAGAAAAGCTTTTGTGTTATCATTTATATTCTCTGAAAAATGGCCAAGAAATCATAAATTCTGCCAGGGTATGTAAACTTATGAGCACAACTGTACATAAGACACTCAATTTTAGTATGGGCCCATTCACAAGGATGCCTTTGGGATCTGTGAGTTGAGCCCCTTTTGATTGGAGCAGAGTGGGGCATATATATGGGCGGCCGGGAGGAAATGGACTCCGGTGTCCGTTTTACACCTGGCTACCTCCGATCTGGTCCGCCCAAACGGAGGAGGATGCAGCCCTCCTCCATTTTTTTTTTTAGCGGGCCTGATTGGACCCGGAGGTAGGCAAGTGTAAACGGGTGAAGGTCTGTTCACACCCGCCTGTCCAAAGGTCCACCTGGTTTTCAGGTCCACCTGAAAAACTGACAGGTGGAATCGATCACATTGCCCATGTGAAAGGGCCCTTTTTTTTCAAATCTGTTTATTGAATTTTTAGATACAAGTACAGCAAAAACAACACTTAGACAATACAGTAAATTAACTTGTGTTTCCCACGCAGGGGACATATATTCATAAGGTATGGTATAATTGCTGTAGAATAGAGCAACTCCAGGGTGGAGAGGTGTGACCGCAAAACCTGCACCACTAGGTGCACCAACCTATTCTATGGAATGATAGCTGGCTCAGTTTCTCTCACATAACATAAAACAGCTTGGAGTTTAAATGAACATTTAATGTCTAGGAAGCCGTAGCAGGATCTGCCAACCATATTTACTTTATCTGACACCAAGTAAAAAGGTTTTGGCTGCACATACACTTAAAAGCTGAAGTTTAATGTTTTTTTTTTTTCTTTTTGGATACTGCACCAAAACACATTCGTTATATTTAATAGCGTGCTTCCCATTACCTGCAGATGGCTGCTTCTGGTTAAAATCATTAATAGCCACCAAATACTGCCCTAAGCAGCTGTCTGCTGCTGCAACTGAGAAAAGTTGTACTGTTTGCGTGTTCTCTTCTGCCCTCTCTGCCATTCATTTTGCTCATTCTACTAAACTGCCACAATGTGTTTGGAGGGGAAGCAGTGGAATCATTCAAATACACTACCCGTTCACAGAATGCAGTGCAATGTGGGAGAATAGTAATACGAGCTGTATGAATGTTGTAGAGGGTAGAAAGGGGCGGGCGAGCAGCGCAACTTTTCTCAGTAGCAGAGGCTGCTGTTAACCTTTACAATGCCAGAAGACCACCACTCAGGGAAGTATCCAGCAGCTTTGAAGGAGAGACAGCATGGATCATGTTTACCAAAAGCAGCCACCTGAAGATATTGGCATATATACAGCATTACAAATAACTGATGTGTTCAGTGATATATCACAAAAACCAAAACTATACTCAACATTATTATTCTTATTTTTGTTAAGAGCTTTAAGGAAGCAGCGAAAGGGTTGTGCGTGGATCAAAATCAAAACACGTCTGCCTTAAAGGCTCAGACAAAGTATAATGCCGCATACACGAGGTTGGAATTTCCATCAGAAAAAGTCCGATGGGAGCTTTTCATCATATATTCTGACCGTGTGTATGCCCCATCGGACTTTTTCCGTCGAAAATTCAGACGGACTTAGATGGAAAAATATAGAACATGTTCTCTGACAGAACAAATTACTATCGGGAAAACCCTTCAGCTGTATGCTGTTCCGACGAGATTAGCAGAAGGAGCCCAAAGGGTGGCGCACTGGCTATTGAACTTCCTTTTTCTAGTGCCGTCGTACGTGTAGTATGTCAACGCGTTCTTGACGACCAGAATTTGGTGTGACCATGTGTATGCAAGACAGCTTGAGCAGAATTCCATCGGAAAAACCTTCAGAGTTTATTTCGACGGCAAAACCGGTCGTGTGTACAGGGCATAACAGTCATTGTATATATACTGTATGCATATATACAGTTAAAATAGTATCTCCAATACATACAGTAAGTCCATGTTCTTGAGCCCCCAGAAGTGAAGAAAATACTCAAAACTTCTGGATATGGAAGAGCATGTAACTTACTCCCTGTGACAGTACTGGTGCTAGCTCCAGCTAATTGACCCAGTGTTGTCATGTAGCAATAGGGGACTGTCAACCCTGTGTAAGCTCAAAATGGATATTCGACTTGAACATAAATGTGACTGTCTTTCCTTACTTTCTCAGAGTAAATGAAAAAAACAGAAGGGCCAAAAAGAACAAAGTATAACTAATTAGTATTATAGGGACATTAAACTGAACCAATTTAGTTGGCTTTCTTGGCCAACGCACAAGTTTTTTTAAAGTACTTAATATGTGTACAATTTTGGCAGATTATGAAGTTTCTGATATAATACTTTGATGATAAATGCTAGCTTTAACAAGTCTATTCATGAGTATTGTTACCATAGCATTTTCTTCTGTGGTTATGCAAGTTGGACTTTCTTTTATGTTGCATTGTGGTTTATGGTTTGATATAAAGCAAACCTAATGGTAAAAGTTTATTGTATGTTCACCTCCCACCCATGCTGCTTCCTAACTAGAAAAATGAATAAGAACCTTGAAAAACCTACCCTGTAGCTCAGGGTTCCTCCAGAGGTTGCCAGGGGCTGCATGAGCAATGACAGATTGATTTTCCACCTTCAATGACTACAAATATAAGGGGACAGCTCCCACTAACATTTAAAGTAAGTAATGCTCTACTTCCCTTTGCGCAGTTGCAGTCTAGATATGTTATCCCGGGCAATATGTTGTTTTTTTTTTTTTTTTTAATTATTTACAACTGCAGCATGCAGTTAAAGCCCAGAAGTCTTTAGAAGTCTTGGAACTGTCCCCAACCCCAGTATTTAATCTTATGCAATAGTCCAGCTCTACAAAAGTGTGTATTTCTACTTGCTATGCTTCTGGGGGACTACTTGGAGATTTTTACCATGTCTGCATGTATAAGATGGGTAGCAGATATGGGTAAGATACTGGGAGACCAGTGGGAGAAGACCCTTGAATCAGTACCTACATGCTCTCTAAATTATTTGCCAAGACTATCCCAGCTATACATCTTACTGAGAGTACATTGCACCCCACTAAAGTTACACTTTATGGGCTTACTCCCAGATCCATTATGTGCTTGGTGTACTAGGTGTACAGAGGACCTAATCCATCTAGTACTAGATAGATTGCTGTTCTAAAAGATTATCCTGCAAATATAGGATAGTGAGTTTCAGAGGAATATGATGTTGAAAGAGGATGTGGCTTTTCCATATTTTTGCACAATTTTTCTTTTCTTCTTCTTTCTTTTGAACGTATGGTGACTCTTACACTGCTATGTCAAGTTCTGGGCACCAGTCCTCAGGAAAGATGTACTGGAAATGGAGAGAGTACAAAGTAGGGCAACAAAGCTAATAAAGAAAGGTTGCGAGCACTGAACTTGTTCTCTCTGGAGGAGAGACACTTGAGGGGATATGATTTCAATTTACAAATGCCATACTGGTGACCCCACAATAGGGATAACACTTTTTCGTGGAAGGGAGTTTAACAAGACATGTGGCCACTCATTAAAATGAGTAGAAAAGAGGTTTAACCATAAACTACGTAGAGAGTTCTTTGCTGTAAGAGTGGCCAGAATGAGTGGCCGGGGGGGACCAATAGTTTCAAAAAACTGTTAGATAAGCACCTGAGCGACCAAAACATACAGGGATATACGATGTAATACTGACTTATAATCACACACATAGGTTGGACTTGTGTCTTTTTTCAACTTCACCCACTATGTAACTGTGTAACAGATATGACTTGTATTAGTGGGGGGCAGTTTTCTTGTGTCCTTACATTCCAATTTGATTTGTTGGTTTGTTATTCTAAATGTGTAACCTGTATGTAGTGTTACTGAATGATTTGTAAGATTTGGAGACATCTCAAATAAAACTCTTTTCATGATTAAAAAAAAAAAAAAGTAAGTAATGCAGTTTTCTTCTACACGAATCACCAGTGCAAGAAGGCACTTCAACCATTTCCCTGTTGACTCCAATGTGAAGGAGGCATTTCTTCACTGACCACCAGTGTAATGGGAACCCTCTCCACTGAACACCCATGTAAGAGGGCATTTATCCACTGAGTACCAATATGAAGGGAGTATTTCTCCATTGACTACCAATGTGAAATAGGCATTTCTTCACTGGCCATCAGTGTAATTAAGAACCTTCTCCACTGATCACCAAGGCAAGGGGACACTTTTCCACTGATGACTAGTGTAAGATTTAAGTGTAAGATGCATGCTGCATCTTTGGTGCGGTTTCTATAACCGCACCAAAACCACCGGACATCTCAAAAGTCTATGGGAAAGCGCAGCTAACCCACATGAAACCTGCAGGTTAGCTGCATTTTGCCCAATTCTGTTTCTCTATTTGTTAACATTTCTATAATAACAATGAACACAATGGGGTTGATTTACTTAAGAAGTAAAGGCTGTTCCCTTAGAAACGAGTATGTTCACTTAAAATATGTACAGTTAGGTCTATATATTTTTGGACACAGGCACAAATTTCATACTTTTGGCTCTGTATGCCACCAGAATAAAAGGGGTTGAACATGAATATCAAGTACAAATTTTAGGAACTGCAAACATTTTTATACACGGTCCCCCCATTTTCAGGGGCTCAAATGTAATTAGACAAATGAATATAATCATAAATAAATTGTTAATTTTTAATATTTTGTTGAGAAGCCATACTGGCAATGACTGCCTGAAGTTTGGAACCCATGGACATTACCAAAGACTGTGTTTCCTCCTTTCTGATGCTTTGTCAGGCTCTAACTGCAGCTGTCTTCAGTTGTTCTTTGTTTGTGGGTCTTTCTGCCTTTAGTTTTGCCTTCAAAAAGTGAAATGTATACTCAATTGGGTTGAGATCAGGTGATTGACTCGGCCATTGCAGAATATTCCACTTCTTTTCCTTCAAAAGCTCCTGGGTTGCTTTTGCAGTGTGTTTTGGATCATTGTCCATCTGTACTGTGAAGCGCCGTCCAATCAACTTTGCTGCATTTGGCTGAATCTGGGCTGACAGTATATCTCTAAACACTGCAGAATTCATCCGGCTGTTTCTGTCTTCTGTCACATCATCAATAAACACCAATGAAGCCATGCATGCCCATGCCATCACAATGCCTCCACCATGTTTTACAGATGACGTTGTGTGCTTTGGATCATGAGCTGTTCCAAATCTTCTCCACACTTTTTTCTTCCCGTTATTTTGGTACATGTTAATCTTAGTTTCATCTGTCCAAAGAATGCTTTCCAGAACCGGTCTGGCTATTTTAGATGTTTTTGGCAAAGTCTAATCTGGGTTTTCTATTCTTCAGGCTTATGAATGTTTTTTTGTGCACACACACATCTTCTGAATGTGTTTGATTGGATGTTGATTGTTGATTTATAATGTCTTATGTACCTGCTTAAAAGAGTTAGCGTTCCTCCTTAAAGAGGAGTTCCACCCAGGGGCTCCATTAAAAAAAAAATTAAAAGTCAGAAGCTACAAATACTGCAGCTGCTGACTTTTAGTTGGACACTTACCTGTCCCTGGGTCCAGCGATGCGGGGGATCGAAGCCCCGCTCGTCCCCCCCCCTCCGCTCGTCGCCGCCGGCATTTCAACTGTGGGCGCCGGGCTGTGGCTTCACAGCCTGGCACCCACTGCGCATGCGCGAGCGGCGCCGCGCGCCATGATTGGCCGCTCAATCACCTGGGACCTGTAATGGGTCCCAGATGATTGACAGGAGGGAGGGAGCAGAGACGAGCCCTTCCTGTGCCTGGGGGGAAGTGATGTCACCAGCCCAGGCAAAGGAAGAGGCAGACTACGAGGGACCACCTAGCAACAGGCATTTAGAGGTAAGTAAAAAAAAAAAAAAATATATTCAAATTTTTTTTGTTTTTTTTTTTTTTTTTTTTACAATTTTTCAGTTGGTTTTGTTTTTTTGGGTGGAACCCCACTTTAAGTTTGTTTTGGGGCTGGGCTAGAAGGTGTATTTTATCACGTCCCAGCTAGGGGGAGCTACATCCTGAAGAAGCTGGGTTTTCAGTTAAACGTGTTGATGTCATGCAGGAATGCGCCAGATGTCTTTAAGCACGCCCTTCCATTCCATCTACCTGGGGAGTCGCGGCGTCACCCCAGGCACTGTGGTGTACAAACAGACACGTGGAGTGGAACACAGCCATCCTGACTATCTGTGGACAGTGACGAATCAGTACATTTGTTATTATATGCACACGGACATCAAAGCAGTCATCTTGCATAGCCAACATGCACGGTAGTGCATAGTCATATGCTGCTAACCTCCTCCGGAGAAGCTTTGAGCAGTGTTCACAGATGAAGGAAATAAACCTCAAGGTTTGAGACATACATCCATAGATTACACTGTTTGATGAACTCATCTGGCCATTGCACCTTGTACTTTGCATCATTGAGCGTAGAGGTGGGACTTAGTCCGTGCATGGACAGGCTGCCATATGAGCCATCCACCCTGCTGATTCCCTCCGCTCCTAGTGCTACCGATGCCACTTGTGCTGCATTGTACACTGCATATTTTTTCACTGCTTGCTGCTTATCTTTTGCTGCTTTTGTCCTGCTTGTTATACAGCTCCATGTGCTTGTCGCCTGATATTTACTTTCTGATCTACAATCACATTGTCATGTACAGTCCTGTCCATCACACTGGAATCACTGCTCTGTTCTTTGGAGTCAAGTTCTGATTGTAATTTGAATATGTTGTAATTTGAATATTATTTTGTTACAATAAAATTTGATAAATTTTTCAATATATATTTATTTGTTGAATCTCTGATTTGTGTAACCAGACTCCAGTGGCTCATAGATATGGTCCTTAGGCAACTCTGTTTGCCTTTTCTTTATATGCTTATGAATGGTTTGCACCTTGTGGTGAACCCTCTGTATTTGCTTTCGTGAAGTGCTCTCTTGATTGTAGACTTTGACAATGATACGCCCACCTCCTGGAGAGTGTCCTTCACTTGGCTGGATGTTGTGAATGTTTTTTTTTTACCACAGAGAGGACCCTGCGATCATCCACCACTGTTATCTTCCGTGGACATCCAGGCCTTTTTATGTTGCTGAGCTCACCAGTGTGTTCTTCTTTCCTCGGAATGTACCAAACTGTTGATTTGGCCACTCCTAATGTTGCTGCTATCTCTCTGATGGATTTGTTTTTTGTTTTTGAAGCCTTACAATGGCCTGTTTCACTTGCATGGAAAGCTTTGAACGCATGATGTAGGTTCACAGCAATAGATTGCAAATGCAAATACGACACTTAGAATCAACTCGAGCGAGACCCAGATTTTAAATTAATAGCAGTGCCTCATTGGTTACATCAGAACAGATGTGCCAACAGCCTTTTCTTAAATTGACACTAAATGATATCCTTATTTGCCCAAAAGATTCATACACATCCACTACTTAATGACCTGGTAATGTTTTTTCATGAAATTGATCCTTACTGTGTTTTTTTTCCTCTTTGTAAGTCCTCCTTGTGCTCCTGAACCTCTCCTTTCCCCTTCACCTCTGTTTGTTTGGAACAGACCTTGCACGTTAGTTGTTGTCATGTGCACTGCTCTATGCACAATACAAACCCACACTTTTTTGGCTATACTTCTCCTATAGATCACAGGAATGCAGTTCGTTCTGCACTCTTGTGACCCATTTTTAGCCAACAGCGGGCTGAAGCCCACTGTCGGCTGACGTCACAGAGCCAGTCCAGGTTCTGGAAAGATCTCGACCATATGGTTGGGATCCATCCAGAACCCTGGCTCAGCCTCACAACAATCCGCCGAGAGCCTGAGCTAGCCCCTCCCACAGCTCAGTTCTCCAGTGAGCGCTGTAGGGGTAGAGCAGAGAGCTGGTGACTGACTGTCACGGCTCTCTGCTCAGAGCGGAGGGGAGAACTGAGCTATCAGCGATGTTTGATCGCTCAATTCTCACTACAGAACCACCAGGGGACAGATGCAGCATCGGATCGACCTGCATCTACCTATGTGTGTATAATGTTTGTTTTTAAAAAAAAAAACATACTTCTCTTTAAATAGTCCCTAGTCCATCTCAGGAGCGAGAAAGTGAGGGTGGCTATGTTCCTACATACTGTGGAACAATGGAGAAAGCATGCAGCCATCTTCTAACAGGAAATCAGATCACAGCAGCAAAAACAATGGAATTTCAAGATTTGGAGGAGGCTGAAAGCAAGGTACTTTTTAAGTTAGGAATACATATTTTAATATATATTTTTTGTTTTGAACCAGAGTTTAGTGTCATTTTAACCGCTGGGTACAAAAGTGATAGCCGAGCCCTGCATAGTGTAAGAAATAACACTGTAGAATCTTGATCCAGAGAGTTATCCGATTGCCTTTGGGGATCTGAAAGGAAGACATTTTACTACATTTTTTTTAGTTAGATTTTTTTGTCTTTCTCTAGATTAACTGTAGGTATAGGATTTTCTTGTATTTGTTTCAGTGGAATGTAATATTTGAATGTCTTTTTTTTTTCAAACAACTAACTATGTAACTATGTATTGTTGAGAATTGGGGAGGTAAGGTAAAATTGCAATTAAAACAATAATTTAAAAGTGAAAGGAAACATTGGTAGTGGGATACATACAAGGTCTATAAATCTACTCTTTTCTGTTTCTGTTTGAGGCTTGTAAATTGCAAATTTTGAATAAAAATATTTGGAAAAAAAAACAAAAAAAAACCCCAATAGTTATCGTTTGCCAATAAAATGCTGTAGAGGTTTTTGATACATTTTATGTGCTGATATTTGAAACGGTCAGTGTGCTCTTTTTTTTACGCTGAGCTCATGTTCCTCGTTTGACTCCCTTCAGGTTTCATATTTTCTAAATTGCAGAGTCTATAAGAAAATGACTGCATTGCAGTTTGCAGGGCTGGCTTCATGAGCTTGTGCTTAGCAGATCTGCAGTCTCTTGTAAATAAATATACTTTTTCGACAAAAAAGTAGAACCTTTTTTCCTTCCTGTGCCAGGAAGCTAAGGCCAAGCCCTGATGTTTGGTGGGTTAATACTAAACTTTTTGTACTTGTAGGAGAAGCTTTCAAAAGGTATCTTTGTTGATGCCCAATGCCGCTTTCAGAGAACCAGTCTAACTGCTTTCATAATTAATGAGGGCTAGGGGTTAGGAATATTTGCATGGCATGAGCTTCAGGTAAGGCCAGAGGTAATATATTTGGTTTGTAGCAATATACTGTAATTATGATTTATTTTTATTTTTTTCATTTTAAACATTTAGAGTTGTTGACCATTTTCTGACCGTCAGAGAGATCAAAGTGGAAAAAAAAGCGGTAATTAGGCCCATCAATAATTTACTAACTGACATATCACTATGAATATACTGACACAACTTTCTAAAACTCAGTCTTTACAAAACTAAGCTCATATTTCCTACCCCCATGTCCCCCTTCCTGACTTTTTTTATCAAGATCAATAAAACAGCTATCAATTCCACTCCTCATGCCAAGGGGTGGGGTGTAATCCTGGACCCTGACCTCTCCTTTCAGCCCAAAATCCAATCACTTTCCAAATCTTGCCACTTTCACTTTTAATAACTTTTCTAAAATATACCCCTGTCTTAACAAGTGAAACATTCAGGCTGCTACTTCCCTCGCTTGTTATCTCTTGCATCAACTATTGTAACTCCCATTTTGCGGGCCTATCTCTACATGGTATAAGCTATCCCCCTTCAGCCATCTGCAGCTATAGTGGGGAAAATAATTATTTGATCCCCTTCAGATTTTGTAAGTTTGCCAAGTTTGGAGGAAGAAAAATGCTGACTATGACCCTAAGAACACCATCCCTACAGACAAGCATACAGGTGGAAACATGATGCTTTGGGGCTGTTTCTTTGCTAAAGGTACAGGCCGACTTTGCTGCGTGGATGGGGCCATGTATTGTAAAATCTTGGATGAAAATCTTCTTCCCTCAGCCAGAGCACTGAAGATGGATCTTCCAGCAAAGGAGTGGCTCAAGAAGAAGAACATTAAGGTAATGGAGTGGCCTAGCCAGTTTACAGACTTTAATCGCTTGCTGACCAGTGCACCCCGATTTATGTTGGCAGAATGGCACTGGTAGTCAAAAGAGTGTACAGGTACGTCCCCTTTAAGATGTGGTGTCGTGGGCGCGCCCGCTGCGGTCTCCATGACTGCAGGTCCCGCGGACTTGATGTCCGCCGGGTGCCCGCGATCGTGTCATGGAGAGGCCTTCTGGCTTAGTTTACCCTCTCTCATGGGGTCTCCCTTCGGGGGAGCCCCACCTAGTACTTGGGTGGGTTCTGTTTCGGCCAGATTTACCTTTTGTCCCCGTCTGGAGCCTAACACCCCAGGGGATCAGGGAATTGGCACGTCTGTGTACCCGTTGCACTTTTTTGTGACCACTCTTTTTTTGGCACCGGTTGAAGTTTTTTGGGTGTGTTATGCACGCCATAGGCTTTCAATTTAAAAAAAAAAAAAATTTCCCCATTCTGCCTGAAGGGAGGCCTGGAACAGTCTCAACAATGTCCGATGCTCTAATCAACTTGTGGATAGTTTTTGGCTTCCACAAGTCGGGCTTCATTCCATGTAGCCCCAGCTCCCTAATAAATTTGAAGGTGTCCAAATAGTACCAAGGGGTGTCCCAGTTGTAGGGGATGGAGCTGTCCCATTTGTCCCATCCAAGGGTCCTCCAAAGAGGCAGGAGGAAAAAACGGGACATGGAGTTACCAACAGATTCCACCGTTCTGTCAACTAATGTCCTGCGGATGCAGTTACAAGCAAAGCACACCCTCAGTAGCGCCGGGCACGCCCTTACCGCCCTTGAGGGGTTCCTTGAACATAACCGCCGGCTTCACTCTGTCCATTTTGGTGATGAAGATGAAGTGAAACACCGCCCTGGTGATGACCTTGCAGGTGTTAACCCGGGGGGGGGCCCAGGCCTGGGCGAGGTACTGCAACACAGGGAGAATCTCGCTGCGGAGTACCAGTGTTTTACCTTCGATGGTGAGTTCTCTGAGGCTCCAAAGTCCAAACTTCTGTTGCATCTTTGACAGTCTTTCCTCCCAGGACTTCAGGGCTGCGCCCTCAGCTCCAAACCAGACCCCAAGAATTTTGATGAAGTCCGCCTTGATGCTGAAAGGAGCACTTGACCTCCCGTCTGTCCGGTCCTGGTGCGGTGATCCCTCTGATCTCTGGGTTCCATCTGATGCTTCCGGCGAAGAGCTCTATACAACAAACAAAAAGCAGAGGTGAGAGAGGGCAGCCTTGTCTGACCCCAGACAAAATTGGAAAGGGGTCAGTTTTCCAGCCATTTACCAACAGCAAACTAGAAATGTCATTGTACGTTACATTCACATACGAACAAAACATTTCCCCAAGACCATACCTGCGCGGAGCTCTGCACATAAACTCGTGGGAGACACGGTCAAAGGCCTTCTCCTGGTCAAGACTGACCAGGGCCGCGTGCACACGGCGGCCATGAATGTACTGGACCGTGTCCTGGACAAGCGCAAGGCTGTCCGCAATCCTGCGACCAGGAATGCCACAAGTCTGATCTGGGTGGATGATCTGTCCGATGACAGACTTCAGCCTGTTGGCCAGGACCTTGGCGAGGATTTTGTAGTCCACATTCAGAAGAGAGATTGGATGCCAATTTTTCAGATCCGATCTCTCCCCCGTTCTGCTTATACAAAATCGTGATCATCCCCTCCCTCAGTGATGGAGGCATTCTGCCCTCTACCACCATCTCCTCGTACAGCTCGAGAAGGTCCGGGCCCACAAGATCCCACAGTGCTACATAGAGCTCAACTGGGAGACCATCGCAGCCCAGGGTCCTGCCTCGCCTAAAGGATTTAGCGTCAGAGTGCAGCTCCTCCAACACCAAGGGGGCGTTGACGGTTGATGAACCTGCAGGATCAATTTGGTTAGAGATACCTGACAGGAACCTGTCGGCCGCCTGTGTGTCCGTTTCTTTTGGGGAGTAGAGGTTGGTGTAGTAGTCGCTGACCACTTGCATCACAGCCTTCTTCCCCTTCTGGAGTGTTCCGGTCTCGTCACGCAGCTCTGACAAGGGTGTGTGTCCTGAGTGAAGTTTCCTGAAAAAGAAAGAGTTACACTTCTCACCTTTCTCAAGATTCTCCACCTTGGCATGGAAGACAATGTGCCTGGATTCTTCCTCGAAGTGTCCTTTCAGGCTCTTCTTGGTGTCCTCCAGGTCCTGCCTAACATCCCAGCCACAGTGATGAAGGTCCTGCAGGGACTGCAACTGACGCTGCAGTCTCCTGAGTTCCCTCCTCCTGGCACACACTTGCTGGCATCCCCTTGCCTGAAAGAAGCTGCGCAGCTTGACTTTCACAAGCTCCCACCAATCACTTACCCTTCCGAAGAATCTCTTTTCCTCCGTCCAGGTGGCATAGGCCTCCCAGAGTTCCCCCATCAATTCTCCGTTTTCCAGCAGGGTGCTACTCAGCTTCCAGGAACCCGGTCCGCAGGGGATCATGGAGAACTCACGATGCTTGACTGTTCTTGAAGTGAGCACGAAGTGAATCCTGGAACGCACAGATCCATCAGGCCGGCACCACGAATAGTTCACGGTACCTTTCCCTATGGATCCCACGGCGTCCTGCAAGGAGGCCTCCGTGATCATCTCCTTGAGCAGCCTAGAGGTAGCATCAAGTTTTGCGTATATTCTGGAGCTTCGCCCATCCTCCTCGATCGGACAGTTAAAATCACCGCCGATCACTACTGTTCTGGTGGTGACGAGTTGGGTCTGCAGGGTCTGGAAAAGGTCCAGCCGCGCATTCTTGTCTGGGGGGGGGGGGGGGTACGCGTTGATGAGCCTAACTGGCTCTTCCACCCACGAGCTGTCTATGACCAAAAGACGGCCACAGACTAGCTCATGGATAGAGTCAACCGTGAAGCGTCCACCCCTAACCAGAATGGCTACCCTTGCAGACTTACAATCGCCGCCCCCAGACCAGTAGGAGGGACCAAGGGTCCACTGGGAGGACAGATGAGTGTACCTCCTCAAGGGAGGAAGGGCGCACTCCTGAAGCATGTAGACATCACTCTGCTGAGAAGAAAGAAAGGTCAGAACCACTTGCCTTCTAGATGTATCCTTGATACTCCTCACATTAAAGCGGTTGTATACCCGCTGACACTTTTTTTTTTTTTTTTTATAAAGCCCTGTAAGGCAAAAGGCATAATGAGCTAGTATGCACCGCATACTAGCTCATTATGAAATACTTACCTTAGAACGAGGCGTTGGTATCTTACCTGGTCCACGCCGAGGTAGCTGACATGTTGCCTCGGCTTTTCTTCCGGGTATCGCGGCTCCAGCGCTGTCTTTCCCGGCAAGGTCCGGCAACTGCCGGGCCTTCAGCCGAGAATCCCCTGTGCGCATGCGCCGCTGCAGTCAGCGGCTCATAGCAAGGGGAATATCTCCTAAACCGTACAGGTGGGGCGGGGGCGGGAGTGGACTTACCTGTGGTCTTTCGAGTTTCTTTTGGATTCTTTGGTTTTTCTGGCAGCTTCCTTCCGGTGCTGGAGGGTGGCTTACCCTGGATCAGGGCTCCAGCGTAGCTCCGGGTCCTCTGGGGGACAGTGTCTGAAGACATGCTCTGCCAATCCGCAAAGGTTGCAGGCTTTGGACCTCGGACAGTCCTTGGACTCGTGGCCTGTAACCCTATAGAACCTGCAAGCAAGCTCTGTACAATCCTTACCTATGTGTCCCGGCTTCCCACACCTGTTACAGTTGTAGGGTATGCCGGGGTAGAAAAGGATCCCTGCGGATGATCCCAGGGAGAAGAAAGGCTGCAGGTGCCTAATGTCCCCCGAAGGGTCTTCCCTCAGTTTGAAAAGCACAGACCACTTACCTATCCAGAAGCCGTTGGCATCGAGGATTTGGATCGGGTCCTTTACCACGGTGCAGAACCTCTGGAGGTAGGTGGCTATGTCCTTTCCTGGAGTATGGGGGGTTCCTCATGGCCACTGTCACCCACTTTTTCGTCCCGAGTTATGGGGCAGTTCGCAATGAACTTACAGAAAGGGGATTCAGGGCCACTGGTCTTCACCATCTCCCAGTATCTTCTGCAGACCTGAAATGACACAAAAGTTATGAAGAAAATACCTTTTGTGAAGGTCTGCACTGAAAGCGTCTCCGCTTTGCTGAACCCCTGTTCCAAAATCGTCTTCTTTCCGAAGATCTCTGGGGTCATGTCGGGGACTCTTCCGTCCACCTCTTTCAGCTGCAGCACGACCGTCTGCTTCATCCAGGGCTCCAGGGCAGGGAGCCTGTCTGCAGGCTGGTCTGGCTTGGCTGGTCCTGGTAGGCTGGTGCCGGCCGGGGTAGAGGTGGGGGTTGAGGCAGCGGCATTCCCGGGCTCGGAGGAAGTGAGTGGAACGGGGTTCTTCTTCTCCTTGCTGATCTTCTTGTTGCTCTTCCCCATTGTCGAGGAGTTGGATGTCGCTTCAGGTGTTCTTAGGCAGCTTCCTTCTGGTTCCTCGACGTCTTCGCTCTTTTCGTAGCCTTTACAAAGGCTCTAGCATCTACTGCTCGGAGGTAGTAATGCGGAGTGGGGGAGGAGGGAAGACCGCAATCTCGTTCCCTGTGGGGGCTAAGCCTCTAACCTAATAGCAGCAAGTAGGTGAAGCTGAATTTAATCAACGATCCTACCAGGCCGAGCAGAGGATACCCCACAAGGACCAATTGGCTTGGATAGATGCAAGTGGTTCTCAACGTCCTAGCTGTGAAGCAGAGACACCCCTAAGGGCTAAAGTCGATACTACACTTGATCTTAGCCAAAAGGCCGAGAAGCGAAGCAAAGTGGTCTGGAGGAATGTTTCTTCAAGGAGACTCACCAACAGGCACAAAGATCTGGAATGGATGGCAATCCAAGGGGGGTTGCCACTCAGGACATTCATGCATGCCAGAAACCTGTGCAGATACAGGCACTGCCCCTTTTGCATCATCCAGGAGGAAACGGCTTTTCACGTTTTCTGGGAGTGCCCCTTTGCACAGGACCTGTTGAGGGCCTTGGAACCTGAACTGAAAGACTTTGTACCACAGACTGCTATCACACACTTCGGTGTGTTGAACGGACTCTTCTGTGGAACTCATTCACAGGAGGACATTGATGGTACCTGGCGGGTGCTGTGTTGCTTTAAGGACACTTTGTGGTGTGCCAGAAAGCGCCTCATCCACTAGCAGGAGAGGATGTCCATCGAGAACTGTCGCAGACTGGTACACAGTCTGCTCAGAGACTATCACTTGATGGACTTCAAGGAGGAAGGGGAGGTCTGAAGATATCCCCTTTCCCCCTCCCTTTCCCCCGTGTATCCTTTGGCAGTTCAATAAAGCTTCGGGCCTGTGAACTCTTTTTCTCCCTCCCCTACCCCATCTCCTCCACCCCTCCCCATCACACCCGTTGCCCATTTGAATGCTACCTGACAGTAGATGACTTTTTGTGACATGTTTTTGAAGTAATGCTTTCAGGGTAATGCGGCGTCATGCATGATGTGATGTTTCGGGGTATTATTACTCTGCACAACACATCAGGCATCATACCGCAGGATGAATGTAATTTATTTGTATGCTTGGAAATGTATTGTTATGTAGTGTATTTATGCGCTGCGTCGCAGTACAGAGTGGAATGTACCCTGAAGTATTTGTTTTTTTGTATATTTTCTTGCAAAATAAAGTATACATTTTCCATCAAAAAATGTCCCCATTCTGCCTAGTGACAGGACAGAGACCACTGCTCTCTGTCATTGAGAGCAGTGATCACTGTCCCTTGTGTTGAAGCCCAGCCCCCTCACAGTTAGAATCACTCCCTACGACACACTTAACCCCTTCACCGCCCCCTAGTGGTTAACCTCTTCACTGCCAGTGTCATTTACACAGTAATCAATGCATTTTTATAGCACTGATCGCTGTATAAATGACAATGGTCCCAAAATAGTGTGAAAAGTGTCCGATCTGTCCGCCATAATGTCCCGATAAAAATTGCAGATTGCCGCCATTACTAATAAAAAATAAAAATTCCATGAAACTATCCCCTATTTTGTAGACGCTATAAATTTTGCGCAAACCAATCAATATACGCTTATTGCCATTTTTTTTTTTTTTTTACCAAAAATATGTAGAAGAATACATATTGGCCTAAACTGAGGAAAAAAAAATGTTGTTTTTTTTTTTTTTTATATATTTTTGGGGCGATATTTATTATAGCAAAAAGTAAAAAATATTGCGTTTTTTTTCAAAATTGTCGCTCTTTTTTTTGTTTATACCCTAAAAAGTAACCGCAGAAGCAATCAAATACCACCAAAAGAAAGCTCTATTTGTTGGAAAAAAAGGACTGTCAGTTAAAGCGACGCAGTGCCGAATCGCAAAAAGTGCTCTGGTCAGGAAGGGGGTAAAATCCTCCAGGGCTGAAGTGGTTAATGCTATAGAAAATTTATGGAGGGAGCTGAAACTTCAAGTTGCTAAGAGTCAGCCAAGAAACCTTAAGGATTTAAAGAAGAGTGGACCAAAATCCCTCCTAGAATGTATGCAAACCTGGTCACAATCTACAAGAAACGTCTTACCTCTGTGCTTTGCCAACAAGGGTTTCCCCACCAAGAAGTCATGTTTTATTTGGGGATCAAATACTATTTTTACTCTTTACTATTTTCCCCTTAAAATCAGGGGAAAATCGTGGGTGCGTGATATATGCCGATCCCCGCTGTTTGTGAGGGGAAAAGCTGAAAAAGACAGAGAAGAGCCGAGCCGAGTACACAGTACACTCGGCTCGGCTCTTCTCGGCTGCACTCGTAGTGACGCCGTCCCGCCTCCCTGCTGTCTGAGTGGGAGAGGAGCGAGCGTCGCCGAAAAAGACCGAGCCGAGTGTACTGTGTACTCGGCTCGGCTCTTCTCGCCTGCGATCGTAGTGACGCCGTCCCACCTCCCTGCTGTCTGAGTGGTAGAGGAGCAAGCATCGCCGAAAAAGACTGAGCCGAGTGTACTGTGTACTCGGCTCGGCTCCGCTCGCAGTCCCGCCTCCTAGCCCCACTTTTGGACCGGTGATGTGTCCATCATAGGAGCGGGGCCAATGGGCAGGACTGCGAGACGAGCGGCGCAATAATTTTAAAAATCTCAGCGGCGTAGTCATTAACCACTTCAGCCCCGGAAGGATTTACCCCCTTCCTGACCAGACCACTTTTTACAATTTGGCACTGCGTGGCTAACTGTAATTGCGCGGTCATGCAATGCTGTACCCAAACGAAATTTGCGTCCTTTTCTTCCCACAAATAGAGCTTTCTTTTGATGTCATTTGATCACCTCTGCGGTTTTTATTTTTTGCGCTATAAACGGAAAAAGAAAAAAAAATTACATTTTCTACTTTTTGTTATAAAAAAAATCCAATATACTCAATTTTAGTCATACATTTAGGCCAAAATGTATTCGGCCACATGTCTTTGGTAAAAAAAAAATGTCAATAAGCATATATTTATTGGTTTGCGCAAAAGTTATAGCGTCTACAAACTAGGGTACATTTTCTGGAATTTACACAGCTTTTAGTTTATGACTGCCTATGTCATTTCTTGAGGTGCTAAAATGGCAGGGCAGTACAAATTACCCCATTTTGGAAAGTAGACACCCTAAGGAAATTGCTAAGAGGCATGTTGAGCCCATTGAATATTATTTTTTTTTTGAATAATGACCAAAAAAAAAAAATTACAAAAAGTTGTCACTAAATGATATATTGCTCACACAGGCCATGGGCATATGTGGAATTGCACCCCAAAATACATTTAGCTGCTTCTCCTGAGTATGGGGATACCACATGTGGGACTTTTTGGGAGCCTAACCGCGTACGGGACCCCGAAAACCAATCACCGCCTTCAGGATTTCTAAGGGTGTAAATTTTTGATTTCACTCTTCACTGCCTATCACAGTTTCGGAGGCCATGGAATGCCTAGGTGGCACAAAACCCCCCCAAATGACCCCATTTTGGAAAGTAGACACCCCAAGCTATTTGCTGAGAGGCATGGTGAGTATTTTGCAGCTCTCATTTGTTTTTGAAAATGAAGAAAGACAAGAAAAAAAATTTTTTTTTTCTTTTTTCAATTTTCAAAACTTTGTGACAAAAAGTGAGGTCTGCAAAATACTCACTATACCTCTCAGCAAATAGCTTGGGGTGTCTACTTTCGAAAATAGGGTCATTTGGGGGGTTTTGTGCCACCTGGGTATTCCATGGCCTCCGAAACTGTGATAGGCAGTGAAGAGTGAAATCAAAAATTTACGCCCTTAGAAAGCCTGAAGGCGGTGCTTGGTTTTCGGGGTCCCGTGCGCGGCTAGGCTCCTAAAAAGTTTTACACATGTGGTATCCCCGTACTCAGGAGAAGCAACAGAATGTATTTTGGGGTGTAATTTCACATATTCCCATGGCATGTTTGAGCAATATATCATTTAGTGACAACTTTGTGCAAAAAAAAAAAAAAAAAAAAAAAAATTTGTCTTTTTCCTGCAACTTGTGTCACAATATAAAATATTCCATGGACTCGACATGCCTCTCAGCAAATAGCTTGGGGTGTCTACTTTCCAAAATGGGGTCATTTGGGGGGTTTTGAACTGTCCTGGCATTTTATGCACAACATTTAGAAGCTTATGTCACACACCACCCACTCTTCTAACCACTTGAAGACAAAGCCCTTTCTGACAATTTTTGTTTACATGAAAAAATTATTTGTTTTTGCAAGAAAATTAATTTGAACCCCCAAACATTATATATTTTTTTAAAGCAAATGCCCTACAGATTAAAATGGTGGGTGTTTCATTTTTTTTTTCACACAGTATTTGCGGAGCGATTTTTCAAACTCATTTTTTGGGGAAAAAACACACTTTTTTTTAAATTTTAATGCACTAAAACACACTATATTGCCCAAATGTTTGATGAAATAAAAAAGATGATCTTAGGCCGAGTACATGGATACCAAACATGACATGCTTTAAAATTACGCACAAACGTGCAGTGGCAACAAAATAAATACAATTGTAAAAGCCTTTAAAAGCCTTTACAGGTTACCACTTTAGATTTACAGTGGAGGTCTACTGCTAAAATTACTACCCTCGATCTGACCTTCGTGGTGATACCTCACATGCATGGTGCAATTGCTGTTTACATTTGACGCCAGACCGACGCTTGCGTTCGCCTTAGCGCGAGAGCAGGGGGGGACAGGGGTGCCTTTTTTTTTTTTTTTTCCTTTATTATTTTTTTTTGCTGTTTTATCTTATTTTTAAACTGTTCCTTTCATTTTTTTTTTTTTAATCATTTTTATTGTCATCTCAGGGAATGTAAATATCCCCTATGATAGCAATAGGTAGTGACAGGTACTCTTTTTTTGAAAAAATTGGGGTCTATTAGACACTAGATCTCTCCTCTGCCCTCAAAGCATCTGACCACACCAAGATCGGTGTGATAAAATGCTTTCCTAATTTCCCAATGGCGCTGTTTACATCTGGCGAAATCTAAGTCATGAAATGCTCGTAGCTTCCGGTTTCTTAGGCCATAGAGATGTTTGGAGCCACTCTGGTCTCTGATCAACTCTATGGTCAGCTGGCTGAATCACTGGCTGCATTCTCAGGTTCCCTGTTAAGACAGGAGACCCATTCCCTCCCACTGCTTGTAAAAGCAGTCTAGAGGCTAATTAGCCGCTAGGATTGCTTTTACATGAAAGCCGACCGCTGGCTGAAAAGAATGATACCAAGATGATACCTAAACCTGCAGGCATCATTCTGGTATAACCACTCAAAGTCGTGAATTGCGTACCTGAAGACAAAAAAATGGTTAACAATAAAACACAGTAAACGGTAAAGTATAAAAAATTGCATACCTGAAAAGCAAACATGATAAAACATAATAACAATAAAACATTGCAGAATAGAATACAATAAAAAAAGAGCAGAACAATAGAGAGAGAATAGAGAGAGAGAGAACGATGAAACGACAACTATTTGTTTTATTTTATATATTTTTTTGTTTTGTTTTTTGTTTACACTTTTTTTTGTAACTAACTTTTATAACTGTAACTGGTTCCAGGTTCGGGTCTCTCAAAATGCGATGGCATCTTGGGAGACCCTGTGAAAGTGTGTCCTAGTCTGTGCAATGCTGTACGCTACGCTAATACTCAACTAGTGAATGGTAGCGTTCAAAACATTCACCAATGCAAAGACCAGGATTGTCAGGACAGGAGGGACAATAATAGCGGGCGTCACGCCTATATCCGCACTTGCTGCAGACACGACATCTTTTTTGGGGGGGTTCGTTGGGTAGGGGTACTCGGGAGGACATAAAAATGCCTCTCATGCAGCCGACTGCATTTTGTTGGGGATGTGAATGGGGGAAGTACGGGTGCTGCAGAAGTGGTGGGTTCCCAATTAGGATTGGCGAATGCAGCAGGAAGGGCATTATGGGCACGACGGGCCTGTGTTTGTCTTCTTGGTGGCAGCGGGACACTACTTGTGCTTGCCACCTCACCAGCTTGAACTGCACTTATGGGACTCGCCACGTCACCGAGTGTTACTGCAGTGCTGGTTTGACTACGACCGGGGTGTACTAGGCCGCTGGTGCTTGCCACTTCACCAAAACGCTACAAAAAAAAACTGTTAGCGATCGCAGGGATCAGGCCTGACTCTGTGAACGCTGCAGTTATGCGTTAAGTGTTTTGTAAGTGACAGTGATCGATCGATACTGCACTTGGGTGGGCTGGGCCGGGCGGAGGGGCAAAACGCAGGTGCTAGCAGGTATCTGGGCTGATCCCGCTAACACTGCGTTTTTGGGAACGCTAATATAGATCTGATCGGATTAGATATTGATCCGTTCAGATACTATACCACTAAGGGAGGTGAACGGTGCGTGCGTGGGTGCTAGCGGTACTGGCTCTAACCTGACGTTGCCTGGGGCTGGTGCTTGCCAGTTCACCAAAATGCTACCAAAAAAACTGTTAGCGATCGCAGGGATCAGGCCTGACTCTGTGAACGCTGCAGTTATGCGTTTAGTGTTTTGTAAATGACCGTGATCGATCGATACTGCACTTGGGTGGGCTGGGCTGGGCCGGGTGGAGGGGCAAAACGCAGGTGCTAGCAGGTATCTGGGCTGATCCCACTAACACTGCGTTTTTGGGAACCCTAAACTGCTGGGGACACTAGTATAGATCTGATTGGATCAGATATTGATCCGTTCAGATACTATACCACTAAGGGAGGCGTATGCTGCGTGCGTGGGTGTTAGCGGTACAGACGCTAATCTGACGCTGCCTGGGGCGACGCATATCACCGCTGGGCAATCAGGGGGCTAAACCTTTATTAGGTAATAAACGGCGGGTGCCCTGACACTATAAAAAATAAACGAACTAACCAGCGTCACCCGTAACGGTTATACGGTGATCACTGGTGAAAGGGTTAACTAGGGGGCAATCAACATTTATTAGGTAGTATATTAGGGTTCCTGACGCTATAAAACGCTGACGGCGAACCTAAATATTTACCTCCCTAACTAGCATCACCAGCGACACTAATACAGCGATCAGAAAAATGATCGCTTAGTGACACTGGCGACGGGGGGCAATCAAGGGGTTAAAACTTTATTAGGGGGGGTTAGGGGGGTATCCTAGACCTAAAGGGGGCTAACACTAACTGCCCTACCACACTAACTGTCACAAACTGACACCAATGCAGTAATCAGAAAAAAAAACCTGCTTGGTGCCACGGGGGGGGATCGGGGGTGTATTGTGTGCCTGGCATGTTCTACTGAGTGTGTAGTGTTGTGCACTCACAGTGAAGTCTTCTCTCCTCGGCGCCGGAAAGGAAAATACCGAGCCGAGGAGAGATAATTTCCTTTGCTGCTGTTTAGCATACAGCAGCAGAGGAAGAACGTGATTGGCTGGGAGCGATCGCGAGGGGGGGGGCCACGAATGGATGGTCTCCCCCCTTGCCTCTCATTGCTCCCAGACACAAGCCGACCGCCTTGGGCATTAGGGGGGGGTCTGAATGGACCCCCCGCCCGCGGGAAGCAGATCACGTACAGGTACGTGATTCTGCCTGCCCGTGCCATTCTGCCGACGTATATCGTCGTGAGGCGGTCAGGAAGTGGTTAAACGTTAATGCTGCAATGTTGGGCAAGGCTGCGGATGAACACTGGGCAAGGATGGACACTGGGAAAGGCTGCAGATGAACACTGGTCAAGGCTGGACACTGGTCAAGGCTGCGGATGGACACTGGGCAAGGCTGGACACTGGGCAAGGCTGCAGATTGACACTGGGCAAGTCTGGACACTGGGCAAGGCTGCAGATACACATTTCAAATGTAAGTTTTTTTCCTTATACTTCCCTCCTAAACTTGGGGTGCGTGTTATACACCGATAAATACGGTATGTACCATGTGTGCAGGCTTTTCTGCTTGTAACATAAAATACAATTATCCAAAGGGCAGTAATATCTCTAGCTTGACAAGACAGTATCATCTTTATTGGTAGCAATTTCTTTCTCAATTATTTGATTTGCAAATTCTGTTCTCTTCCCACTAAACCAAGTGTATGCATAACCAAATCGCACTCCCATGCTGCAACTCAACAGATAATCCTTTGCATTATCAATACAACCAGCGTGGGTATCTGACTTATTATTAAATGTTGGTAGTTGCAATTACCCATGGATTTTTTGGGGTTTATTTACTAAAGGAAAGAAAGCTGTTCAATTTACAAAGGAAGTTGCACTTCAAAAGGGCCCAAGAGCTTAGTGAATGAGATGAAATTTCAATTTGCAAAAAAAAAAACGATCACATGCAAGGAAAATAAAGGAAAATGCATTTTTGCTTGCACATGGTTCAATGATGGAACTTAGCAGAGCTTTACCTCATTCTCTAAGCTCTTCTGTAGCATATTACCTTGCAGAGTAACAGACTACTTGCCTTTAGTAAATCAATTCCCTTGTATTTCCTGGGAACGCCAGCTTTTAGATCTCACTTGGTAAGGACTTTTACTCACTTCAGCTAGAAAAGTATTTCACCGTCAGTCTCCAGAATGTAAAGTAACGAATAATCCAACAGTGAAAGGTGGAGTAGACATTTCCTGAGAAATTGGGTGCAGAGAGTCTTGCTACTAAGGACTCAAATATATAACATGTCTGAGGGTTATTTCAAATGCTTCAAACTTGCAAAGATTGGGTGGACTTTCTTTTTAATTGTGGTATTATAATAACATTTTTTTTTAAGCAGTAACATATATTAACAAAGAGTTATCATTGACCTGATGAGTTTTCTTGTATTTTGTTCTCTTATTTAGATATGCTGATGAATTATTTGTAGCTCCTTAGTTTGTCAAGGATAGTAATTTGGTCCCTAGTGTAAGGAGACACATTAACCATGGCATTTGATGCTTGGTGTCCAGATAGCTGCAAGGTTCATGTTGCAGTCTCAGTGTTCCCTTTACATTCAAATTATTGATGATTTCACTAAACCCCCTAATAGTGGTGAAGGCTGATGAATAATTCACAGCTTGGTCTCCAAAGTTAATATAAGGTTCCTCTATGTAAACGCTAGTTTATCATATTTGGTTACTCTTCTGTATTTGTATGGTAAATACAAATTATAAATCCTGGTGTGATTTTTTTTTTTTTTTTTTTTTTTTTTTTTTTTTCTGCAATAATTTTATTGCCAATCCCAGACATAAAATCTTCTTAATTTATGAAAGTTTTAATTTGTTCAACTGCCTTAATTGAAAAACACAACATACTACACAATGTCAAAGTTTATCCCTAGTCAAAATGTTTCTAATTTATGGATTGAACCCTTGAAGGACTATTATTGATATCTGTATCCTTGTTGGTTCAGTTCACAAATTTTAGGGACCATCTCCAGAGAAAAATCCCTGGAGTTGTTTTAGCTGGAGTTCAGATTTAATGTGTTCCTAAAGGTTATACTTACCTGCTGTGTGCAACGGTTTTGCACAGATCAACCTAAGCCTCCTCTTCTCGGTTCTCCTGCCAGTGCTCCTGGCCCCTTCCTCCTACTGAGTACCTGCATAGCAAGCTGCTTGCTCTGGAGGCACTTGTGCATGCTCACTCCCGAGCCTCCTCTGTGTCTATGAACACGGCTCAGCCCTGCCAACTGCTCCCTCCTAACTGGTTGTGATTCACAGCAGCAGGACCCAATGCTGTGTCTCAGCCAATGAGGAAGGAGAAGAACATTTGCTTTTGTGCACGTCGCTGGCTCCGGCTCTGGTGAGCCTTTTGAACCAATTTAAGGTTATTACCGGATCACTAGATGAGGAAAAACCATCACATGAGGACACTGTTATGGTAACAACTATTTGAGAAGGGCTTTTATCTAACTTTGGGGAAACGTACCTATTGTGTATCCATGAAAGAATGGGAAATCTTACCAATGGGGTACAGACAGAGTGGGGGGGTTCTATTCTTTTCATACACTAAAATGTAAAAAAAGTTTTCACTAAGGATGCACTTTACACCTTTTTCACTAAATTAAACCAACGTTTCTTGGAGTTTCTCTGGGGCCCCTCACCACCCAGATACAAGCTGTCGACATTGATGAGGCCACTGGCACAGGGTGGCATGGCTTTTCCGGATTGCTATAAATATTTCTTGGCGACACAGCTCGTGACAGTGGCCTGGTGGTTAAACCCCGATAAAACCAACGCGGCCTCCGCTTTGGAGGCCACGGTGGCGGGCTCCTGGGAATCTCTTCGATATTTAATCTATAGAGGCCCATGTGCCCCATACTTATTAACCCCTTCCATGCTTACTACCCTGCGGGCCTGGAGAATGGGTCATCGAAAAATACACTCAGACTGAAATTTCCCCCAATGCCCCCTTATGGTTAAACCCTAACTTACCACATTTCCATAAACTTATAGACCCTCAGGCATGGACCAGATACGGTATAAAACTAATCTCACAAGTGGTGTCTCACACCTCACTGCTTTCCTTCCCCCAGCTTTCCTCTCAGTATAACCTACCGCAACATTACCAGTTCCGCTATTTTCAACTTTTGCACGCATTTGAAGCTCAATTCCCACATTCCTCCTGTATTCTAACTCAGTCTAAGTTGGAGAACACACTTAGATCCGGTTGCACTAAGAAACTTACATCGCGCCTATATGCGCATCTGGTCTATGTGTCTCTCCCACCGCTGGACGGCCTTTTGTCCCGTTGGCAGCGTGATATTCCCGCTTTGGATAGTGACGATTGGGATGATGTTTGGGACTTTCCCTTTAGGTCGCTAGTTTCTATACGCGACAGACTAGTGCAATTCAAAATAGTACATCGGGCGTATTTTACCCCACACAGACTTCATTTGATGAATTCCGCCCACTCTCCTGAGTGTTGGAGATGTGGCTCCACCCCAGGAGATTTTTCTCACATTTTCTGGCATTGCCCAAAGATACAACAATTCTGGGGGGAGGTTCTTGCTCTAATCAATAAGATTGCATCGACTAATCTACCACTGTCAATGGAGATCTGCATGCTGGGCCTATAAAAAAAACCTAGTTCCCACTATAGCTAAACGCACGATGATCGGGTTGCTTTTATTCTATGCTAGGAAAATCATAGCACTCCAATGGAAAAAATCCTATCCCCCTTCAAGCGCTCAGTGGAAACGTCTGGTTAATGACAGTCTTCCGTTATATAAAGATACCTATGCCAATAGAGGTTACCAGCTGAAATTTGATAAAGTCTGGAGTGGGTGGATGGAGGAAATGAATATTGCCCAGTGATTATTGATTAGTTCTAGCCATTACATCATAGAATCGAGGAATAAATGTAGCCCCTGGTTAATAATTATCTGTTTCTGTAGGCCTTTTCCTTATTTACTACTCCAACCGAAGCCTACCTCTCGGCAGGAGGAAAGTAATATTTGTATCCCATGTACGTGTCATGGCGGTTACTCACTCTGACTATCTGATGTACTTGCTGTTATACCTGTACAAACTAAGCAACCAATTTGTATATGTTTATATGTTTTCTTTTTTAAAACTTGAATAAAAAAAAAAAAAAAAATATTCTGTGCAGCATAAATGTAATCTGCAGCATCAAATGCCTTGTGACCCTTTGCAGGAGAATGCTTGTTCCTTATTGCAGCCATGTGTTGATGGGATATAGAAAGATTAATTAAAATGCACATGTGTGATCTCTAGCTGACATTAAGCCCAATGTAACTTTATTGATCATTGTCATATTTTATACATCATCACCTATAATGTTTATCATTTGTTTTGTGTAAAGCTTTTGGCAGAAAAAAAAAAAAAAAAAAATAAAAAAAAGGATGCACTTTAAGTACACAACTTTTTTGCCACAGCTCTAGTCTTAGAGGTTCACTAACAGGGGTACCAGTCCTGCCCAATTTTACCTTGTTATTGGTTTTATAAAGTCATTGGGCCAAGCCATACTGGTAAAAGAACACTGTAAATACTTCCCAATTTTTGCTGCTATGGCACTTCAAGGAGCCATCCTCTGCTGAATTGCTGAGGGAAACTCACACTGGATCTCCTGAGTCCCCTGTAGCTCTTACTGGCTCCCCCTGCTGACCTCCAGGTCACTACTTAGTTCTGTGTATGGATGTCAGCAGCAGGAACCAGTGGTTGCTGGGGGAGGACCAAGGAGGTCAACACACCTGGAAGGGTCATTTTCCCTACAGACTTCATATTTCTCTGGATTGGAACAGTATTTCAACAGTACAGGTAGCAGGAAAGCTAGATGTTTACAGTCTTAGTTGATAGGCATGGCTTTACTTAGTACCTTTTGCATAACAATGGGGCAAGAAAAATAGGCTGCATAAAAACAATACATTTTTTCATAAACGATATAGAGGATGTGATAAATGGCTCAATCTTTATGTTTGCTGATGATACAAAGTAGGGAAATAACTTCACAGCAAGATATAGAAACTTTACAAGCGGACCTCAACAAAATAATGGGGTGGGCAAATAAATGGCAAATGAGGTTTAATGTTGAAAATTGTAAGTTATCGCTCTTGGGGGTTAAAAATGCTAATGCAATTTACTCGCTAGGGGAAAACCTCTGGGGGAATCCAAGATGGAGAAAGATCTGGGGGTCCTAGTAGATCACAGACTCAGCAATTGCATGCAATGCCAAGCTACAGCAAGCAAAGCTAGCAGAATATTAGTATGCATAAAAAAAGAGAATTTACTCCAGAGATAAATCGATAATCCTGCCAATTTATAAAATACTGGTTCGGCCACATCTGGAGTACTCCATTCAATTCTGGTCACCATCGTTAGGAAGGAGGTGCGGGATCTGGAGAGAGTTCAGAGAAAGGAAACAAAGGTAATAAAGGGACTGGAGGACCTCAGTTTTGAGGAACAACTATGCACTAAACTTACTCTCTCTGGAGAAGAGACGCATGAGTGGAGATATGATAGCAATATACAAATACCCCAATGGGGATTCTGGAATACGGAATAAACTATTCAGTCCTCAGTTCATTGAGTGGCCCCATATAAGAAGACACGGGCCACTCAATGAAACTGGAGGAGTAGCAGTTTAACCTTAAACTGTGTAGGGGGTTTTTCACTGTCAGGGTAGTAAGATTTGGAATTCACTTCCACAAATGGTGGCATCAGCAAGAAGTATTGATAGTTTAAAAAAACTTTTGGACGTGTATCTTAGCGGGCACAGTATACAGGAATACGGTAAATGATTATTAACGTGCACACCTACACAAGTTGAACTGGATGAACCGGTGTTTTTATTCAACCTTACCAACTATGTAAATAACTATGTAAAAGACCTTGTCATTTATTATATGGCAAAAGTACTTATATATGTCCTGCTAGTGGACCAAATATCAGGGATACTTTACCTGTGGTGCTATATGAACTAGGTTCATCTAACTGGTGAATGAAGCCCATGATTACCAAAAGTCCAATGGTGTGATCCCAGGCATCGGAGATACAGTCTTTTTACTTCTTTCAAAGTGAAAATTAAAGTAGAACTATGACCTCCCATTAAAAAAATGTGTATCACTTAATTGTAAGTACCTGTGCACCTACAGTTTTCTCCTAGTCCCTCTGCAAAGCCCCACAAAAAAACCTGTTGATCCTACAAGTAAAGTCCCCCTAATGCAGCTTCCTGTGGTGGGGTGGCGATGATGCTGCCCTGCTTCTAAAGTGATAAGATGAAGAAGGGGTTTGGGACTTTGAATGAGTTGAGTAAATATGGCTAAAAGGTCATGTTGAAAAACGTGTTTTTATTAAAAATACATAGTAAAATGTTGAACTCAGATCGCTGTAATAAATAAAACCATCTGCAGGAGAATAGGTGCATCCAAAACAGCGGGCTATTTTGGATGCACCTATTCTCCTGCAGATGGTTTTACTCATTACAATGTACCAAACTGTTGATTTGGCCACTCCTAATGTTGCTACTATCTCTCTGATGGATTTGTTTCATTTTTCAAGCCTTACCATGGCCTGTTTCACTTGCATGGACAGCTCCTTTGATGTAGGTTCACAGCAATAGATGCAAATGCAAATACCACACTTATTATATCAATTCTAGAACTTTTACCTGCTTAATTGATGAAGAAATAATGGAGTAGCCCAAACCTGGCCATGAAACAACGTTTGATTCAATTGTCCGATTACTTTTAGTCCCTTGAAAAAGGGAGCTGGCTATTCTTAAGAGCTGTAATTCCTAAACCCTTCCTCCATTTTGGATGTACATACCCTCAAATCAAATCTGAGTGTGTGCACTTTCAGCTCATATACATTAACTATATAATATGTTTTGGTAAATATCTGAAAAGTCTAAAATTGTGTCCAAATATATATGGACCGAACTGTAGGTGCACACCTTTCGTGAGTACAACAGGTTCACTTTAAACATTTGAAAATTCTGCAGTATACATAATAGAAGGACCAAAAGAAAAACAGCCTTGTATGCATGCCTTACCAATACCAATTTGCAACTCTCACATTTCATTTGCAGTCATTTTGCTTTCTATCCATAAATTAAAGCTTAGATGTTACAAATAACAATCAATACACTTTCTCCTGATATTCTTTCTAATTAATGAGTGTATATAAATGAAGCAGAACCCTCAATAGTAATTATACAAATTAATCACTGTCTTGTGTTCATTCAGACAAGGGATGCCAAAAATGTGCAGATGCCAATATTTTTAAATAAATTTACCAAATGCTGGACAGACTTAAATACTTCAGGAAGTGCCTGATTGGTCAGCAAACTGTCAATGAGTATTGGTGTCTGTGTTTTATTAGAGAGAGCAGGTGTCTCTGTAACGTATGTACAAATATAAAAACATTATTCCTGGGACTTTAAATGAAGCACGTCACATACAAATTATTACATGATTGATACAAAAGATTGCAAATTTATTATTCCATATACAGTGGAACCTTGGATTACGAGCATAATCCGTTCCAGGAGAATGCTTGTAATCCAAAGCACTCGCATATCAAAGAGAGTTTCCCCATAGAAGTCAATGGAAATGCATTGACTTCTATTACATGCAATACCGCATGTGGCCAGAGGTGGGGGGGCACCGGAGAGCCTCGGAAATACTCAGGGACGAGAGCTCGGCTGAACTCTGCAAGCCTCGGAAAGGCTCGGAAACACTCAGGAACAGAATATTCCTGAGTGTTTCAGAGTATTTCCAAGTGGTTCCGAGTATTTCCGAACAGCTCCAAACCATTCCGAGTGTCCTCGGTGCCCCCGCACCTCTGGCCAAATGCGGTACTGCACACCCTATTAGCTTGAATTCTGCTCGTTTTACGAGACAACACTGGCAAACCGAGTCAGAATTAAAAAAAAAGTTGCTCGTCTTTCAAATCGCTCGTTCACCGCGTTATTCGTAAACCAAGGTTCCACTGTATACAGGTCCCATCACAATAAAATCAGGTTAAAAATAATACAGAGCTGATTTGTAATAATATAATATATCAACATAAAAAGGTATTGCAATACAAATTCACCCATAATTATAAAATACATTTACATGTACAGTCCAAATATTGGTGCATGATTGTATAACACATTACATCCAAGAACCCAACACGTTTCGTGGATCTTAGTCCACTTCCTCAGGAGTAGATTCAGAATACACATCTACAAAAAAAAATGGATACCAAATTAATAACATTGTATAATCAACCAATTGGCTCCCCAATTCAAACGGATAGCCCTGCTACTTACAAAGCAGCTCCACGTTAAACATAGCAGCACTAAGGATCGAAGGTCCTCGGGGACCTCTGCCCCGGGAGCTGTGGCAGTATGACCTACAGAGACCAAAGGGAGTGGATGGAGGGCAAATCGCGTGTTGATAAAATACAAATCCATAAAGTAGTCCTTAGTTACACCCACAGCAGATACCAATCATTTCTGTGAAAAAATGTTTACTTTGCATTACTGCATTATATAAGTGTACCGGTAGCCATATAAATATTATGTGACCTGTGACTGCTGTGTAAACCAAAAGAACAAAAAAAAAAGGATAAAGCAACGGTGTGTGATTAATGTTATACTAATAAGGACAAACACTCAGGTAGCTGAAAAAAATGGGGGTAAAAATAAATTTTGAAACAATATAAGAGGGATCATCCTGTAAAAGAAAAACAGTAGCCAGAAACAGTTAGTAGCCCAGAATAAATGATCTACTCCTCCACAAACCTGGATTTTCTATATTTCTAAACTATTGTGGCTTACAATATCATAGTTCTAAAAAATATTTCTTTTAGGCCTCTTTAATTTTGTTTAAGGACATAACCTTGATCTTTGCAAGCTAGACATTTTTGTCTGCATTCTTCTGCTATTTTCTAGAGGCTTACATACTTTGAACAAAGGCACTCATTGTATATTCGTTAATAATTATTGCTAAGGCATAGTAAGGCACTTTGGATAATATATTTGAGGCTAAGGAGCTTATATATTTAAGGTTGTTGGACATAGCGGTTCCATTTTTTTTTTTTTTTTTTTTTACAACAAAACTGTATTCTGCTTAGAGGTGTCGCTACTTTTATTTTAAAACTGATGAAGAATATTGTATTTTTGGCCTACAAGGCAGTTCCTGGTTTATTGTCCCTACAAGCAGCACTTGTTTTGTCACATTTAACACATGAATATGACTCTGTGATTCCGTGGATGACTCATATTTGCTCAGTTGTTTCACTATGTGACCCTGTCTTGTGACTTAGGTAAACCTCCATAGGGGTGATAAAGCTGAAAGCCACAAAACTGTTGGTCAATGACTTGACACTTTGTAAGATATATTTAGCTGTCTTTATATACTACAAAGTAAAGATGTAAAATGAATGACTGCTAAAGGTATCTGCACACTATTACCATTATTTTTGATGGTTCACATGCCGCAGTCTTGGTCAGTGAAGTCATTCATCATAATTATGGAGTAACAGTGAGACCTGAGAAAGTATAGAGCTAAGCTTGATTTGCCTTCAGAAGTCGGTATTTAAATAATATTAGCGATCTTGGGTACTCTGGAGTACTCCAGAGAAATGTAGAAATGTGTACAGGCACCTGTGGGTTTCTGTTTATAAGCCTGGTTCACATACAGGTGCATCTCAAAAAATGAGAATATCATCAAAAAGTTCATTTATTTCAGTAATTCAATTCAAAAAGTGAAACTCCATATATTTTTTTTATATATATATATATAATATATATATATATATATATATATATATATATATATATATGTGTTACACACAGAGAGATATAGTTCAAGCATTTCTTTTTTTTTTTCTTTGCATAATGTCTTTTATTTATGAGAAAGAACAGTGCACATTCAGCAAAGACAAAAAGTGTACATTAAAAATCTTACAACAATTTAAAACAGCAAATGTTAACAAGTTAATCATGCATAGACCAACAGTAGTGGGAATAATTCTGTCTCAATAGGTGGAGGAGTGTGCCTGAGAAGCTGGTCTACATGTGGAGCTCGCTAGAGATCCTTATAAACATTTATGTGATGACAGAAGTTTTCATGGCTTATCAGGTCTTTATAGATCTATAGGTCTTCTATCTATAAAAAAAAACCAAAAAAAAACAGGTCTTTATAGTAATAGTATGATTGGTGTATGGCAGTGAGAAGGTATGGACCGTTTATAAGTGTTTCCATATCTGGTACAAGGCAAGAGTCATCTGAGTTTGCTTTTCAAGGTGCACAAAAATTGGGTGGGTTGAATGGAAAGACGGGACTAGTCTAACATTAGGAGGGGGGGGGGGTTCCTTTGGAATCCCAGATCTAAGAAGACTTTTTGGTAGATGTATAGTTAACTTCTTTTTTTCTAGTAAGTTTGGGGGGTATGTGGGGATAGGGGGGAGAGAGAAAGAGAAAAGGAAAAAAAAGGGGAGGGGGGAAGGTTGATGGCAAGCATTTCTTTTTTTAAATTTTGATGATTATGGCTTACAGCTAGTGAAAACCCAAAATTCAGTATCCCAGAAAATTAGAATATTACATAAGACCAATAAAAAAAAACACATCACAGACTGTAGAAACTTCACACTGGACCTAATGCAACTTGCATTCTCTGCCTCTCCACTCTTCCTCCAGACTCCGGGACCTTGATTTCCAAATGAAATGCAAAATTTTACAAAGTCAGTGATGATTTGGGGAGCCATGTCATCTGCTGGTGTTGGACCACTGTGTTTCATTAAGTCCAAAGTCAGCGCAGCCCTCTAGCAGGAAATTCTAGAGCACATCATGCTGCCCTCTGCTGACCAGCTTTATGGAGATGCTGATTTCATTTTCCAGCAGGACTTGGCACCTGCCCACACTGCCAAACTACCAATACCTGGTTTAACCAGTTGCCGACCGCCGCACGACGATGTACGTTGGCACAATGGCACGGGCAGGCAAAAGGACTTATACATAAGTCCTTGCCTTCCCGCGGGCGGGGGGGGCGATCGGACCCCCCCCCCCCCGGTGCCTAAGGCGGTCGGCTTCTGTCTGGGAGCATTCAGACGTGAGGGGGAGGCCATCCATTCGTGGCCCCCCCCTCGCGATCGCTCCCAGCCAATGAGAATCTGCCTCTGTATAGTAAACAGAGGCAGAGGAAATGATGTCATCTCTCCTCGGCTCGGTATTTTCCGTTCCGGCGCAGAGGAGAGAAGACATAGATGTGAGTGCACAAACACTACACACACACACTACCCTAACCCCCCCTAATAAAGTTTTAACCCCTTGATCACCCCCCGTCGCCAGTGTCACTAAGCAATCATTTTTCTGATCGCTGTATTAGTGTCACTGGTGACGCTAGTTAGGGAGGTAAATATATAGGTTTGCCGTCAGTGTTTTATAGCGTCAGGGACCCCCATATACTACCTAATAAAGGTTTTAACCCCTTGATCTCCCCCATCGCCAGTGTCACTAAGCGATCGTTTTTCTGATCGCTGTATTAGTGTCACTGGTGACGCTAGTTAGGGAGGTAAATATATAGGTTCGCCGTCAGCATTCTATAGCGACAGGGACCCACATATACTACCTAATAAAGGTTTTAACCCCTTGATTGCCCCCTAAACCCTTTCACCAGTGATCACCGTATAACTGTTACGGGTGACGCTGGTTAGTTAGTTTTTTATAGTGTCAGGGCACCCGCCGTTTTTTACCGAATAAAGGTTTAGCCCCCTGATCGCCCGGCGGTGATATAACTTAGGTTTTAGGGTCAGATAGGGTCTGCGTCGCCCCAGGCAGCGTCAGGTTAGCGCCAGTAGCGCTAACACCCACGCACGCAGCATACACCTCCCTTAGTGGTATAGTATCTGAACGGATCAATATCTGATCCGATCAGATCTATACTAGCGTCCCCAGCAGTTTAGGGTTCCCAAAAATGCAGTGTTAGCGGGATCAGCCTAGATACCTGCTAGCACCTGCGTTTTGCCCCTCCGCCCGGCCCAGCCCAGCCCACCCAAGTGCAGTATCGATCGATCACTGTCACTTACAAAACACTAAACGCATAACTGCAGCGTTCGCAGAGTCAGGCCTGATCCCTGCGATCGCTAACAGTTTTTTTGGTAGCGTTTTGGTGAACTGGCAAGCACCAGCCCCAGGCAGCATCAGGTTAGTGCCAGTAGCGATAACACCCACGCACGCACCGTACACCTCCCTTAGTGGTATAGTATCTGAACGGATCAATAATTGATCCGATCAGATCTATACTAGCATCCCCAGCAGTTTAGGGTTCCCAAAAACGCAGTGTTAGCGGGATCAGCCCAGATACCTGCTAGCACCTGCATTTTGCCTCTGCGCCCGGCCCAGCCCACCCAAGTGCAGCATCGATCGATCACTGTCACTTACAAAACACTAAACGCATAACTGCAGTGTTTGCAGAGTCAGGCCTGATCCCTGAAATCGCTAACAGTAACACTTGGTGACGTGGCGAGTCCCATAAGTGCAGTTCAAGCTAGTGAGGTGGCAAGCACAAGTAGTGTCCCGCTACCACCAAGAAGAAGACAAACACAGGCCCGTTGTGCCCATAATGCCCTTCCTGCTGCATTCGCCAATCCTAATTGGGAACCCACCACTTCTGCAGCACCCGTACTTCCCCCATTCACATCCCCAACCAAATGCAGTCGGCTGCATGAGAGGCATTTTCTTTGTCCTCCCGAGTACCCCTACCCAACGAACCCCCCCAAAAAAGATGTCGTGTCTGCAGCAAGCGTGGATATAGGCGTGACACCCGCTATTATTTTCCCTCCTGTCCTGACAATCCTGGTGAATGTTTTGAACGCTACCATTCACTAGTTGAGTATTAGCGTAGGGTACAGCATTGCACAGACTAGGCACACTTTCACAGGGTCTCCCAAGATGCCATCGCATTTTGAGAGACCCGAACCTGGAACCGGTTACAGTTACAAAAGTTACAGTTACAAAAAAAAGTGTAAAAAAAACCACAAAAAAATATATTAAAATAAAAAAAAATAGTTGTCGTTTCATTGTTCTCTCTCTCTCTCTATTCTCTCTCTATTGTCCTGCTCTTTTTTTACTGTATTCTATTCTGCAATGTTTTATTATTATTATGTTTTATCAGGTTTACTTTTCAGGTATGCAATTTTTTATACTTTACCGTTTACTGTGTTTCACGACATTCACGACTTTGAGTGGTTATACCAGAATGATGCCTGCAGGTTTAGGTATCATCTTGGTATCATTCTTTTCAGCCAACGGTCGGCTTTCATGTAAAAGCAATCCTAGCGGCTAATTAGCCTCTAGACTGCTTTTACAAGCAGTGGGAGGGAATCCCCCCCCCCCCACCGTCTTCCGTGTTTTTCTCTGGCTCTCCTGTCTCAACAAACCGCCCCTAAACAGCCTCCGCTGTTTGTTCAGTGTGAAAGCCCGAGGGCTTTCACTCTGAAGCGGTGCGCAGGCAGGACGGTGAAAAAAGTCCTGCAAACCGCTTTTTTGGAGCAGTGAAGGAGCGGTGTATTCACCGCTCCTTCACCGCTCCTGCCCATTGAAATCAATGGGACAGCGCGGCTATACCGCGGCTATAGCCACGCTGTACGAGGGATTTTAACCCTTTTTCGGCCGCCACCGCTAGCGGCCGAATACCGCTGCAAGAACGACGGTACAGCAGCACTAAAAATATCGCTGTTGTACCGCCGACGCCCCCACCGCCCCAGTGTGAAAGGGGCCTAAATGTTGTGCATAAAATGCCAGGACAGTTCAACCCCCCCCCCAAATGACGCCATTTTGGAAAGTAGACACCCCAAGCTATTTGCTGAGAGGCATGTCGAGTCCATGGAATATTTTATATTGTGACACAAGTTGCGGGAAAAAGACAATTTTTTTTTTTTTTTGCACAAAGTTGTCACTAAATGATATATTGCTCAAACATGCCATGGGAATATGTAAAATTACACCCCAAAATACATTCTGTTGCTTCTCCTGAGTACGGGGATACCACGTGTGAGACTTTTTAGGAGTCTAGCCGCGTACGGACCCCGAAAACCAAGCACCGCCTTCAGGCTGTCTAAGGGCGTAAATTTTTGATTTCACTCTTCACTGCCTATCACAGTTTCGGAGGTCATGGAATGCCCAGGTGGCAGAAAAACCCCCCAAATGACCTTATTTTGGAAAGTAGACACCCCAAACTATTTGCTGAGAGGTATAGTGAGTATTTTGCAGACCTCACTTTTTGTCACAAAGTTTTAAAAATTGAAAAAAGAAAAAAAAATTTTTTTTTCTTGTCTTTCTTCATTTTCAAAAACAAATGAGAGCTGCAAAATACTCACCTTGCCCCGTAGCAAATAGCTTGGGGTGTCTACTTTCCAAAATGGGGTCATTTGGGGGGGTTTTGTGCCACCTGGGCATTCCATGGCCTCTGAAACTGTGATAGGAAGTGAGGAGTGAAATAAAAAATTTACACCCTTAGAAATCCTGAAGGCGGTGATTGGTTTTCGGGGCCCCGTACGCGGCTAGGCTTCCAAAAAAGTCCCACACATGTGGTATCCCCGTACTCAGGAGAAGCAGCTGAACGTATTTTGGGGTGCAATTCCACATATGCCCATGTACCCTAGTTTGTAGACGCTATAACTTTTGCGCAAACCAATAAATATACGCTTGTTGACATTTTTTTTTTACCAAAGACATGTGGTCGAATACATTTTGGCAAAAATGTATGACTAAAATTGAGTTTTTTGGATTTTTTTTTTTATAACAAAAAGTAGAAAATATCATTTTTTTTTTTCAAAATTTTCGGTCTTTTTCCGTTTATAGCGCAAAAAATAAAAACCACAGAGGTGCTCAAACACCATCAAAAGAAAGCTCTATTTGTGGGAAGAAAAGGACGCAAATTTCGTTTGGGTACAGCATTGCATGACTGCGCAATTAGCAGTTAAAGCGACGCATTGCCAAATTGTAAAAAGTGGTCTGGTCAGGAAGGGGGTAAATCCTTCCGGGGCTGAAGTGGTTAATGATCATGGTATCACTGTGCATGATTGGCCAGCAAACTTGCCTGACCTAAACCCCATAGCAAATCTGTGGGGTATTGTCAAGAGGAAGAAGAGAGACACCAGGCCCAACAATGCAGACGAGCTGAAGGCCGCTATAAAAGCAACCTGGGCTACCATAACATCTCAGCAGTGCCACAGGCTGATTGCCTCCATGCCACACTGCATTGATGCAGTAATTCATGCACTCAAGTATTGAGTGCATACTATACTGTACATGGACATAGGTTTCAGTAATCCAACATTTCTGTATTAAAAAAACTTTTTTTTTATTGGTCTTATGTAATATTCTAATTTTCTGAGATGCTGAATTTTGGGTTTTCACTAGCTGTAAGCCATAATCATCAAAATTTAAAAAAAAGGAATGCTTGAAACATATCACTCTGTGTGTAACGCATCTACAGTATATAAAATATGAGTTTCACTTATTGAATTCAATTACTGAAATAAATGAACTATTTGATGATATTCACATTTTTTGAGATGCACCTGTATATGCAGTTGGTGCAGCTCGTGTTTTCACGAGCACAGCAGCCTATTAATTTCAATGGGCTGCTGTACCTGTGGGAAATGCAGGAAAAAAGTCCTTGCACGTTTTTAAAATCATAGCCACACAAAAATTGCATGATGCTTTTGCACCATGCAACTTTCCACACCCAAAAATGTGCTGCTTTTTCAGATGCGTGGTGGTGCTATTAAAAATTATTGGCACCCCCACGTCTGCTAAAAAGCACTGCGTTTGCATGCGAGTGTGGGAATATGTGCGATTTACACGCATTCTCACAACCACATATATGTGAATCTAGCCATAGTCAGGTTTGCAGTTTAGCAACTTTTATGTTACAATTGTTAAGGTGTTTTTTTTTTTTTTTTTTAAAGGGTTAGTTCACTTTTCAGAAAAAATTGAAAAGATGAACTAACACCAAACAACCTCACCCCCCCCCCCCCCCCCCGGTCAATGCTGTACTTACCTCTGTGGGTGATGAGCTGTAAGTGACCACACAGCTGGTGCAGCAGTCTCAGGATTTTAAACCCCAGCGCTTCCCCCCTCTTTTTTTGCAGTGCTTCTTGGACAGGTGAGGGTGATTCTCTGTGCTGCTGCTGACCAATCACAAATATTCCGATCAGTCCTGGAAGTGTTGCAGAAAGAATAGGGAGAAGTGTGGGGATTTCAAATCCCTAGACCGCTGCTTCAGCTGTATGGGCACTGATAACTCATCACCCATGGAATAAAGTGGTCCCGGAGGGGTGGGGAGGGTTACAGTGTTGTTAGTTCACCTTTTCATTTTTTTTCTGAAAAGGTGAATTTACAGTTTAAGGTAGTATATTTTCAACCGTATGTTTATTGTAAACTGTTAAAATAATTGTCAAGAATGTGAAAAATAAAATGTACCTTTGGACATTTATCTCAGTTCTGCTTTTCCTTTTCTCCTACAACCACTATCAATTTACATTTACTAGAGCAATATAAACACACCCATAATAAAATGATGCAACTCATTTAACAGCTGTGGTTTGATGCAGTGCTGATCCAGAAGATCAATTCCTTATCAGAGTTTAACATGTCATATGTATCTGTTATGCATGCTATTGATATGGCATATAATATTTATTTCTGCATTGTCATATATTTGCAAGTTAAACATATATATATATTTATATTTTTTTAAGGTGCTGGAGAAAATCTAGAAAATACAATGACTGCTTTCAAACAGTAAGTATATTTCATATTTAAAATACTGGATTTATTTTAAATATAAAAAGGCTTATGCCTATAGTTTTTTATACTTTTACTTAAAGTGATTGTAAAGTCTCATTTTTGTTCTATAAAAACATATACATCTACAAACATGTTATACTTACCTGCTTTGTGCAGTGGATTTGCACAGAGCAGCCCGGATCCTCCTTTTCTCGGGTCCCTTTTCTGTACTCCTGGCCCCTCCCTCTTGTAGCGGGCCCCCACAGCAAGCAGCTTGGTAATGGGGGCACCGGAGCTGAGTCAGAGCCCCCTGTGTGCATTAAGACACAGGGCTGTGGCCTGGAACCACCCCCTCTCTCTCCTGAGTTGTAGACTGACTTTGATCGACAGCAGCGGGAGCCAATGGCGCCGCTGCTGTGTCTCTGCCAATCAGGGGGGAGAGTCCAGGACGGCCGAGACACTCGTGTACATAGCTGGTAAGTATTAGGAGGGCTGAGGGGGTGCTGCTGCACACAGAAGGCTTTTTATTTCAATGCAACTCCTTTAAAGCCCAAATAACAGGTGATGTTAGTACAGTGATCTGCCTGCTGTGCTATTGTGTTCTGACAAGGGGAATGCCCCCCCCCTAAAAAGGCATACTGTTCAGACGCCAGTCAGCTGCTGGTTCTCCAGCATGCCTGTTTGACCAAAGCCAGACGTTAGGCCAGCTTCTGACTGACAGGCTGCTGTACACACTAACCGAATGTTGAATGGTTTCTCTTGAACCGGGTGATGTTCGGCCTGTGTGTACCAGCCTTTAAAAGCAGCGGGGGACAGATGCAGCATTGGATCGATACTACATCCACCTAGCTGCGTATGGATGTTTTTTTTTTTTTTTTTTTTTTTTTTTTTAAAACCTGCAGTTCTCTATTCAATCAGCTAAATACATTACAGTGGAATCAAAACAAAAGGTGTTCAAAGGCATAGATGGATGGAAATTCGGTTGGTTCAGCAGGGACAGGCCAAATTTTGATCTGTGTGGTCGTCCCTGTTTGACAGAAGTCAATTGTTATGTCAACTTCTGCAGAACAGAAAAGCTTGAAAACGTTTGTTGATAGTCCCGCTTTCAGAATGCAATGCCCTGGCAAGGGAGGAGATTCCACCATCCACGTTGCTTGTGTGGATGGAGGAATCTGTTTGTTTCGTTCAGTCTGCTGGCTGGACAAAAAATAACAACCCATTTATGGCCAGCTTTACAGTTCATTGCTTTAGAAAGCAGCAAGAACTTGAATGGAAATGCCTGTCCCCTGCCAACATGCTATAGAGTGGGACCCATACTTTCTGTGTGTAAGCAGTGGTCTCTTTGCAGGGGTCTCACATGTTTCCTTCGAGTAAAAACTAGAGTCCCTTTTTTTTATCCGCGGTGGTGCAAAAACCTAAATGGAAAAAACCCATAAGTGAATAAAAAGCATGCATGTGAAACACACACTAAAAAGTGTACTTAAGGGTTTGCTTTTAGTCCATACCCCAAAGGAGTAGGACCTCTACCCTGATCCCCGAGGCGCAAGGCTCCTGACAGGGACTAAGGTTTCCAATGGTCTGCCTAGCCAGAAGGCCTGGTAGATCACGTTCTTCTAGGTCAGCCAGAGCCGACCATTGAATACTTGGTCGAGGGGCTCTCCTGAAGACACCCCCCTTAGGCAGGGGAGGAAGGAGAGGACCACACATCCTCCCCCTAGACATCAGGGCAAGCTTGAGGAGTCACACCCTTCATCCTTGAGAAAAAAAACACACAATAGTGAAAGGTGACAAACGTGGGAGAGAAATGAATAAAAAAATAATAAAGTGGCCATGCAATTGTGCACTGGCCGGGCCCTGAGGCCTGGTAGACAAAAATTGCTCCCCGGACCTAGCCAAAAGGCCCAACCCTAAAAGGCGCAGTGCAGAGAAAAAGCAATTTAGTGACTGTGACCTTGTGCCTTTTGACACGTGGGGTCTCACACACAAGTGTTACTAAGAGCACCCCTAGGGCGACCACTTCCACGGGGCAAAGACACTGTGGACCTTCTGCCTTCCCAGCCCATGGCCAGACAAGGTAGAATGTTCAAATCAGGAGGTAATGGGCTTTTTCAGCTTTCCAATGGGAATTATTCCCATGCCCCAACTGCCTGTGGGTGCCCCGGTTTCTGTTCCAGCCAGGACAAACTTTCCAAGCTCCCATCACTCTAGCAGAGATTCATAGCCACCACTCCAACTTTGGTCGGGTCAGAATGATAGCACAGAACCTCCAGTAGATCACTGATAAGAACAGATACTACACTTGATCTTAGCCAAAAGACCGAGAAAGACCTCTGAGTAAAAACTAGAGTGCTCTAATCAGCAGGGAGCATGAGCATTGCAGAGATATAGCTCTCATTCTTCAAGGCTAGTGTCTGACCTCTGCAGACACACCACTGCTATATATACAGTGTGTATATATATAAATCTTACAAACATTCTAAAATAAATATACAATAAAATATAAAATATCAATAACATATTTATGGTTGGTTTTGCATTTGCACATAGTATACTATCTTTTTCTGGTAACAGCTAGTTTTAGATTTTATTCTTAAGTAATAGATAACATTTAGTAGTATAATTCAGTCGTAAACTAACCCCTGCGGAGGGGAACCTTTCAATAGTGGAAAAGGTCATTGGTGGTCATTGAGTAGAACCTACCATCATTAAGGTATAACCTTTTGGGCAGACAATTCTGAATGATTACAGATCATACTCCACCAAGGGAACAATTCAAGGACCATAAGATTGTTTCTGGCTTTGCAAGACTTTAAATTGTATGTAGAACACAGGCCAGGGATTCTGATGAACTTTTACACATCCAATATATGTTGGCAATACTGTGACTGCTAAACCACAGTAAATAGGTTAAAGCGGGGGTCCACCTATCTATCGTTTTTTTTTTTTTTTGAGTTCATTCACAAACTTTTCTTCTCAGCATTACATACTGACATATTGTGTGTAATATGTCCGCTTGTGTCAGATTTCGTCGGAAAGAATAACTTATATTATTCACTGCAGGCGGTTTCCATCTTCATTGTGGGCATTTGAAGCCCACAAGCATTTATTTCCTGGATGTGGTGAATGCTGTGCTCCCAGCATTCACCGCTCATTCCCGCACATGCTCAGTGGCATCCTGGGAAGCCTGAGACTAGCTCCCAGGAGTCTGGGAGAGGCTAGAAACACGCCTACTCCCATGGGAGGAGAACCAGCAAGTGCAAAGAAGAATAGAAAAATAAAAGGTAATTACAGCGATTTAAATTTTTTTAAATGGCATGTCAGCATCTAGGCAAGGAAGAGAATACATACAGATATTGTTCAAAATTTGGTTAGAACCCCGCTTTAAGAAAAGGGTGCTGGCAATGTTCAGGCATATAGGCATTTTTCCACTCCAATTTTTTTTTTTTTTTTTTTATGCATAATCTGTGCCACTCCTGCCTTTCAGGATTTAGTACTACATTACAATCTTCTCTTTGGTGGCATAGCAACCAGTATAATGGCCAGAGCATGTCCCAGTAACTCCAACAGGTCAAATATGGTTTAATTTACTTTCAGGCTTATTATATCAACAGTACATACCGAAACATAGATGTGAAGAGAGTTGTAACTCCTATCAACCAATCATATTGCACTTTAGTAGAATCAACTGACATGCTTTTTGGTTGCTGTCGCTTTTCACATTATCAAAGCTTTGCACTACAGCAAGAGAAAAAAGTATTTGATTCCCTGCTGATTTTGTACGTTTGCCCACTGACAAATAAATGATCAGTCTGTAATTTTAATGATAGGTTTATTTTAACAGTGAGAGACAGAATAACAACAAAAATATCCAGAAAAAAACTAATTTCAAAAAAGTTATAAATCGATTTGAATTTTAATGAGTGAAATAAGTATTTGATCCCCTATCAATCAGCAAGATTTCTGGCTCCCAGGGGTCTTCTATACAGATAACGAGCTGAGATTAGGAGCACTCTCTTAAAGGGAGTGCATCTAATTTCAGCTTGTTACCTGTATAAAAGGACACCTGTCCACAGCAGCAATCAATTAATCAGATTCTCAAGGCAGCTGGAACCATAGTCACCAAGAAAACAATTGGTAACACACTACGCCGTATAGGAATGAAATCCTGCAGCGCTCGCAAGGTCCCCCTGCTCAAGAAAGCACATTTCAATGTCAAGCCCGTCTTGAGTTTGCTAATGAACATCTGAATGACAGGTACCCTGTCCCCACTTTTGTCGGACCACCGTCCAGCCCCCTCCTCCTTCCCCTACTGTCGGGCCAGTAGGAGAGCGCAGCCACACTTTGCTTATGCGCAGTGGGGACTTACTGGCAATGGTGGCGGACTTACTGGCAAGGGGTCTTCTATACAGATAACGAGCTGAGATTAGGAGCACTCTCTTAAAGGGAGTGCATCTAATTTCAGCTTGTTACCTGTATAAAAAGACACCCGTCCACAGCAGCAATCAATTAATCAGATTCCAATCTCTCCACCATGGCCAAGACCAAAGAGCTGTCCAAGGATGTCAGGGACAAGATTGTAGACCTACACAAGGCTGGAATGGGCTACAAGACCATCACCAAGCAACTTGGTGAGAGGGTGACAACAGTTGGTGCGATTATTTGCAAATGGAAGAAACACAAAATAACTGTCAATCTTCCTCGGTCTGGGGCTCCATGCAAGATCTCACCTCGTGGAGTTTCAATGATCATGAGAAGGGTGAGGATACAGCCCAAAACTACACAGGAGAATCTTATCATTGATCTCAAGGCAGCTTGGACCATAGTCACCAAGAAAGCAATTGATAACACACTACAACGTATAGGAATGAAATCCTGCAGCGCTCGCAAGGTCCCCCTGCTCAAGAAAGCACATGTCAATGTCAAGCCCATCTGAAGTTTGCTAATGAACATCTGAATGACAGGTACCCTGACCCCACTTCTGTCGGACCACCGTCCAGCCCCCTCCTCCTTCCCCTACTGTCGGACCAGTAGGAGAGCGCAGCCACACTTTGCTTATGCGCAGTGGGGACTTACTCGCAATGGTGGCGGCAGCACCCGACAGCCGATGGAAACATCGTCTGCAGGGGCCGATATCGCTAGACTCCAGGACAGGCAAGTGTCCTAATATTAAAAGTCAACAGCTACAGTATGTGTAGCTGCTGGCTTATAATTTTTTGAGGGGAAGACGGAACTCCTCTTTAATGACTTGGAGAGGATCTGCAAAGAGGAGTGGGACAAAATCCCTCCTTAGATGTGTGCAAACCTGGTGGACAACTACAAGAAACTTCTGACCTCTGAGTGCCAACAAGGGTTTTGCCACCAAGTACTAAGTCATGTTTTTGCGAAGGGGTCAAATACTTAATTCACTCATGAAAATGCAAATCAATTTATAATTTTTTAAAATGTTTTTCTGGATATTTTGGTCTCACACCGTTAATGTAAACCTACTATTAAACTTATAGACTGATCATTGCTTTGTCAGTGGGCAAATGTACAAAATCAGCAGGGGATCAAATACTTTTTTCCCTCACTGAACCTTATTGTTTTTTCTGGAATTGGAATTTCAGGAGGAATTATATCATCAGACGCCATTCATCTTTTGAAGGAACGCACTCATATTTCTCTTAGCAAGGGTTTCCTGTATATTTAAGAAATCTAGCAATAAGCTACCATTCTTGGAATTCATTTTTTAAATTTTAGTAATAATAAATATAATAAAATGCCTTTTTTTTTTAATAGCCAGTTCCCCTTGTCTTGTTAATCAGTGGCAGAGTTGGAAGTGGGAGCCTAATGTTATCTTAAAGCTGCCGACTATTCAGCAGCAGGAGTTCTGTGAAGCGCTAGTGGGCTTTCTTATTCCCCACTGCACTAACTTCATTCCTCTTTATTTGGCAACATCATGTTAATAAATTAGTAGAGTAAGCCTTAGGACATTAAAAATTACAGACATTTTGAAAGGAAAATAGTCCCTCTGTGCATAAGAACATACAGTTACTTCCTAAATAGATATACTTAGTGGTTTAATAGAAAATCTCCTGTGTAATTGCCTACAAATGACACAGGGCAATGATACATAATGGGGACACTTTGATTAGGAGACCATCTGCCACAAGTTATCATAGAAAATATTGCCTCTTCCATGAAAATTGTACATATCCTTTCACATGTAGCAGAATCTTTTTTCATGTATGTTTATGTAGTACATTTACCACTGCTGTACATTCTTGGTCCGTTTACCGTGACGGTACTCTGTGTGGTACATGGTAGTTTGATAGAGCTAAAGGTGATAAGGCCAGACCACCAAGGGCCAGATCTGAACTTCAGACTAGCTAAGGCCTAGTGGTATCATCTAAGATTGTGGCTTAAAGTGAACTTTTGCTTTGCCAATGCAGGACAAAGCAACAGCTTCGCTTTAATGCAGGCACATGTGGCAGCCTGTTTTCATCTTCCCTTTGCTTCACATCCTGATTTGCCCAAGGAGAATCGGCCCTGTGTAAGCTTCAATGTGATTCCAGTTAAAGTTAAAGTAGCATTCTGGTTAAATTCGTAGGCAATTTCTCATTTTTTTTAAGGAATAAAGGAGGATTACAACCCCTGTCAGTTTTTTTTTTTTTTTGCCAGCTGTGTTGGGGATATTTACTTCACTTCCTGACCCATTGCCAAAACAGGAAGTGAGTAAATCCATGCAAATTGGAAAATTGAAAAATATCCCCATTAGAAGATTTCTCCTCTAATACTGTTCTGAGGACATCCCAAAAATTGGTATTGTTTATCTTGGTTCTTTTACTTTCACGTTTGATAATAACGGTAAACAGGGGGTGAATCTCCCTAACCAGGGCACAGACTGCAATAAAAACAGATGAACTAATTCTTATCTACTCTGTCCAAAACTAAAAAAAAAAGTTTTCCCTTTAGTTACGCAGGGTTGAGGTCCTACTCTTCACCCCTATTTGAAAGACAACTGCCAAGCACCAGAGCTGCCACATGAGAAGAAATTCATGAGTCACATGCTTTCCCTTATACCCAGAAGTAGTGGGTATTTTTCTTTTTTCACAAGCTCAGTTCACACTGTCGTGACTTGAGATTCGACTTGTGAGACCCCAAGTCACGTAAAATGTGAAATCCCATGTTAGTCAGTGCTGGCTGTCTTAATTATTACTACTGAAGTCGCTCCTACTTTAGAAAAGCTTCCTGTACTACTTGAAGGTGACTTCTATCCGACCTGTGCCCATAGACTTTGATGAAAGTTGCCTCCAAGTTGGATCCACATCTATATTGATGTAATTTGGATCCGACATTACAGGAAGATTACCCAGGCATTCCCTAAAAGTTGCTTCAAAGTCCCCTGTACGCTTGCATGCATTTAATTGAAATCAATGTACTCCCTCTAGTGCCTGGCATCTGAAAGTAGAGACAGCAGAATATGCCTTCTATATTGACGTTCATTAAACAATTTAATCTGCAGATCAGAAATGTCCCCTTCTTTGGGTTCCAATATCCTCTTTAGAGTGAGCAGTTTGTTAATGAGAAACCGGCTTACACAGTTGGTAAGTTATGCCTTAGAAAAGATCTACACCAAACGTGGCAAAAGAAGATAATGAGCTGCAGTATTGGCAGGCTCTATTTATAGATATGGATGTCACAGGTCAAATGTTTTGCATTGGTGGGCTATGAAGGCTAAAAGACCCACCAGTTCAATCTAAATAAGATACCACTCATCAATCAATCAATACTTTACTGTCGTTGGTTAAATGTTTAATTATAAAATAAAGAATGTATACATATAGTAAAAAAAGATATAAACTATCTATTTAAAAACTCAGAAACGTAAAGAAAAAAGTACATTGGCCCAAAATGATTATAGTTTTGTTTTAAGGTTAACTGCACATTTCTGAACAATTTTTGTTCCTCAAAGCATAGTAGCCTCATTTACTAGTCTAAAATGTGGTTACAGTATTTAGTAGGTTAAGTAAGGTAAACGATAAGGAATAACCTGTTATCAATTCGTCTTGCCAATGATATGTGTGGCAAAACCCCCTCTAGATATTGTGACATACTGTATGCAGATAGCGTGTACTGACCTGACTTGAAATTTTGATGAGTTCACTTCTCAAGCAAGTTTCATTTCTGCAGAGAGAAGGAAAAGTTCTCCATATGAAATTATTGTCACATTTGTGCTGAGTTTTCAAGACAGTGCGTGTGAGCTGGAAAGGGTCAGTGTCCTTTTTCCCCTTGGTATTGCTAATTAAGCTCAAATGCACTATGCCTTGTAGTCTTTCTGTCACAGCAACAGTCTGCAGGGTAGTAAATTTGCTGACAATAACTAGTATGCATCTCAACCTCAAGGCTTAAATCTCAAAGAGCAATGTCATAAATCCGTTTTTATAAATGATTCAAAGCAGAGATTAAATAAAACTAAACTGAGCTTTGCTAAAAGTAGTAGCTTTGGGCCCTCATCCCTTTGTTTGAAATTAGTATTGCATAGACAAAGCCCTCCCTTTATATTGTCTGTACTGGCACGGCTTACCCCATCAGACAGCTTCCTACAAGCGCATCCTCCCTTGTAACAGGCAGGTGCCCAGCCCTGACCAGTCTCTCTATCCTCCTTGGTTTACTGCAGGAGCATGAAGGTTGTACTTAGGTCAACTGGATATTCACCAGCCTTGAAGAACCTCCAGGGTTGCCTTGTGGATAATGTGTCTCTGAATGAAGGCTAAAATAAAGTTTTTAGAAACAGGGCTGGGCACTTTTCTTTCAATATTTTATAAAAACACCTGAAATGGTTGTGCGGATATACCAAACAGCAAGGAATAAGTTAACCACACCCCCTCTCAAAGTCCAAGCTGTGTATGGGGAAGTTTACAAATAGTTATTTTGGTTATGGGTTGATACTGGGATCTCCTTTTCAAGATTATTAACTCTCTCCACCTTGCAATGTAATCTTACTTCTCCTATGACAAGAAGAATCCCAATGGTCTCATTTATAGGTAAAGTTGGCCCAGGGAAAATCAGATTGCCTCTCTGGAATCAGGAAGGAATTTTTTCCCCTGCTGTAGCAAATTGGATCATGCTTTGCTGGGGTTTTTCGCCTTCCTCTGGATCAACTTTTGGTTGAACTAGATGGACTTGTGTCTTTTTTTCTACCTGACTAACTATATCAATGACTATAACTATATCAATATCAATGACTATATCAACTGAACATATAGGAACAAAAAGGTATACATGTAATACAGTGTTCAAGTGAAATGTTCTGTATGTTACATAGGTCTAATGTTATAAATTAAAGTAGGCAAAATCTCTTGTAGACACTGCTGGGTGAATAAAGAAACAGAAAATAAAGCGTATATTGGACAGCCAATTTTTTTTCATTGTCTAAAATGCCAAGCTGCTGCTAACAAAGCAAACAGAATATTGGCATGCATTAAAAAGGGGATCAACTCCAGAGATAAAATAATTCTCCCGCTCTACAAGACTCTGCTCCGGCCGCATCTAGAGTATGCTGTCCAGTTCTGGGCACCAGTCCTCAGGAAGGATGTACTGGAAATGGAGTGAGTACAAAGAAGGGCAACAAAGCTAATAAAGGGTCTGAAGGATATTAGTTGTGAGGAAAGGTTGCGAGCACTGAACTTATTCTATATGGAGAAGAGACGCTTGAGAGGGGATATGATTTCAATATACAAATACCATACTGGTGACCCCACAATAGGGATAAAACTTTTTCGCGGAAGGGGGTTTAATAAAACTCGTGGCCACTCATTAAAATTAGAAGAAAAGAGGTTTAACCTTAAACTACCTAGAGGGTTCTTTAATGCAAGAGCGGCAAGGATGTGGAATTCCCTTCCGCAGGCGGTGGTCTCAGCGGGGGGGCATTGATAGTTTCAAGAAACTATTAGATAAGCACCTGAACGACCACAACTTACAGGGATATACAATATAATACTGACATATAATCACACACACAGATTGGACTTGATGGACTTGTGTCTTTTTTTTAACCTCACCTACTATGTAACTATGTCTTTCTTCACGTTTTTGCACACTAGCCCCTCTGTGTAGTTCCAATTCCTTTGATTATTTTCTTAATTAACCATGCTTTGTTTTTTCACTTTTTAGTGCTGTCAGGCTGGGAACAGATATGTTGGAACTTGATTGTCATCTTACGAAAGATGAGAAGGTTGTAGTGTCACATGATGGAAACTTGAAGAGGTCTACAGGTGTCAGTGTTAATATATCAGAGTTGGACTACTGTGTGAGTATCACATGTCTGCTTCTGGATTTTGGCATTCTGAAAATAATCGTTTCCCTACCTTTTACATGAGAAAAACCATGAATGGCTACAGTAGTTATGGTATTGAGACATATCTAGACCTGTTTTCGTAAAAGTGGGCCTGGTTGAGCATCTCCAATAAATAAATAAATGAAAAGTACCAACCCCAGCATCATCCAGTTCCCAGCAAGCATGCTTGCTCACAGTGACTCTTATAGAGTATCAAATGCTCACCCAGCTGTGGACAATGTCAATAAACTTTATTACATTCAAATTTTTGTGAAACCGTGTTGTCCCACCAACTCTTGTCTGCACAAACCTTGGTCAATTTTAATTAACAATACACATACAAATCTCATGGCTATACAATCTTTTCACTTCTGTGCATCTTGATGTAATGTTTGAGGAATCAAAGCTCTCCTAAACTAGTTAAGTGAAAGCTTTCATCGCTGATTTGTAAACCTAATGAAGTTTTCAGCTGCTGCCCATCTGCTTAGTCTGTTCCGATTGTGTCATTGTGTGGTCTTAATTTTAAGCCATTTAACAAATTGGATTTCGTTAAAGGCTAGATTTACCTTAATGCACAGTTAAACTCATTTCAGACAGATACTAAAAAGCAACCCTAGAAAGCAAAGACCATCATCATGCATTTGTGTAGGAAAACAATGGGGTTGATTCACTAGGCAAACAGGCTGTTCACTTTGCAAAGGTATTCCTTAGAGCAGGGGTCAGCAACCTTTTTCCACTAAAGGAAAGGATTCAATGTATGTGAATGCATGGAGGGCCGCATTCACCTGCTAATAAATGAAGATAACATCACACAGTCCCTGCGTCACTTGCTCCCATTACATTTTACAGCCCCCTCACCTCTGCCCCCCTTAACATTACACAGCCCCCTGCACCTCTGGCCCCCTTTACATTACACAGCACCATACCTTGGGACATATTAAGCAGCCCCCTTCATATTACGCAGCCCCCTCCAGCTGTGTAAGCAGGGAGGGATGTGGCGCTTTTAAAAAAAAATATTATTTTTTTTACACTGTCCCTTTGAAAAAAAAAAAATTCTGATCACTTTTATTGCTGTCAGAAGGAATGTAAACATCCCTTGTGACAGTAATAGGCAGTGACAGGTACTCTTTATGGAGGGATCTGGGGTCTAAAAGACCCCAAATCCCTCCTTTGCACTTAAAAGCATTCAAAATGCCAGGTTTGGCTGCTTTGAATACTGTCATTTTTTTAAATGTTTAAAATTTGGTGCCTTTAAGGCTGGGTTCACACATGTGCAGTGCGAATTGAAGCTCAGGTTTCACTGGGAAGATAAAAATCAGTTGTTCAGAGGTTCCTCTGCGTTTTAGCTGCTGATCAGTGAGCAGGGATAGGGGGGAGGTGTAGTGAGGAAAAGGAGAGAATTCATGTTCAGAACGGAGTGCATCTGCGAATCAGATGCGTTCCCATAGAAGATAATGGGCTTGTAATTCACACCGCAATGCCCAGAAAACGCACACGTTTTTTGTGCAATGCGCAGTGCGAATGCAATGCACATATGTGAACCAGATACATTCAAATAAATGTATTTTAAAATGTCCTGCGAATTGGATGCGTTGTAAGCCGCATCTAATTTGTATAGGTGTGAACGGGGGCTTAATCTTCTGTAAACCAGAAGTGATGTCATGAGATCGCTTCCAGGTTACTAGATCTGAGACCCGATCTAACCAATTTTGGCTTTGTTGGGGTCTCTGGCCAGCCAGCGACATGCCTCACGGGAAAGCCCGGGTGAGCCACGGAAGGGGATAACAGCCAAGTGGCTTTTTAGCCACATCGGTTGTTATCCCAAAAAAGCCAACCGCCGGCTCTAAAAAAAACGGTACTGGGGTGATGGTCCAGCTGCAGGCATCACCCAGGTACAACACCTTCAAGCCAAGGCCGCATATTTACGTACTGTCGGCGTGAAGGAGTTGAAGCGTCTGCGGGCCAGGTGCACGTGAATTCATCACGTGCACTGATGGGATGAACATTTAGCGGCGGTGGGCCATAGGTTGCCGACCCCTGCCATAGAGCATAGTGAATGTGGTGAAGTTTCACTTTGCAAAGAACACCCAGTCACGTGCAAGAAAAAAGCAGTATTTTTGCTTACACACAATGGGATGATGGAAGTCAGCAGTGCTTCATCACCACAAGCACTAAACTCGGGGGAAAATTCTCTTGCAGCATGCAACTTCCCTTGCAAAGTGAACCGCCTATTTCGTTTTGTCCACTAAAGCGCAAGGATACCTAGGTTGGCTCTAAACTTTATAGGGTGGTTGGGCATGCAAACACAATCCAGCCAGCTGCTGGTTGAAGAAACTGCTCAGCTTAGCATGCATGTCAAGACATTTAAAAATGTAAGCGCATCTGCACTTACAACTTTTTCTTAATCCCCTTAAAAAGTCCCACAAATATCTGTTGATCAGTAAAGTCCACCTAATGCATCTCCCTGTGATGGTGTAACAACAACGCTGCACTGCTCTTGAATTTAAAGCAATGTTGCCACTCTCATGTAGGCTGTGACAGCTTGCACTACAGTGGGATGGGAAGATGTTACAGGGGGTGTTGCAGTTACCTGTAGCGTGTCAATCAGAATCTTGCCACACCTAATCGTACCCACTGCTTTCTGCATTGACAGCACTGCCTTTGTTGCTGAAACCCCCCTACTTATAGTTTATAAAGAACATTATTTTAAAAAGCTTAATTTGCCACAGCAGAACAAATAACATACTTATCTCCTGCCTCTGCATCGCACGACCACCTGCTGCACTGCGCTGGACTTGTCAACCTGATACCTCAGTCCTGAAAATTACACTGGGAGATCACTTTGCTCATCCTGTAACCCAGGGGTCCTCAAACTTTTTAGACAGGGGGCCAGTTCACGGTCCCTCAGACTGTTGGGGGGCTGCACTATATTTAAAAAAAATATGAACTAATTCCTATGCACACATCTTATTTGTAGTGCAAAAAAAAAAAAACAGGAAAAAATAGTACAATATTTAAAATAAAGAACAATTGTAATCAATATGAACTTATCAGTATTTCACAGACTCCCCTCATTACAGAACCACTCCCAACAACAGACCCCCCCCCTCCCCATCACAGACTCACCCCATAACAAAGCCCCCCATGACAGATCCCCCCATCACAAAGCCCCCCAACACAAACTCCTCTCCATCACAAAGCCCCACATCACAGATACCCCCATAACAGACTCCCCCATATCACATACTTCCCCCATCACAGATACCCCCATAACAGACGCCCCATCACAGACTTTCCCCATAACAGACTCCGCCATCACAGATCCCCCCCCATAACAGACTCCCCCATAACAGAATTCCCCATCACAGACTCCCCCATATCACAGATCCCCCCATATCACAGATCCCCCAATATCGCAGACTCCCCTCATTGATATTACACTGCCGCCCCTTCTATAATATCACAGCACTCCCATTCCCCTCTGTTACCTGTATCACACAAGACACGAAGCATGGTAGGTCCGGACAAAGGGCGGGACTTTGCAAGTGAAAGGCAGGTGATTGATTCCTGGGACCGCCCCGATGCCTAGTAACCAATCACCTGCTTCTTAACACAAAAGGTCCTTTGTCCAGACCTGTCATGTTTCCCATCCTGTGTGATAAAAGTAGTAGAGGGCAGATTCGGCCCGCGGGCCGTAGTTTGAGGACCCCTGCTGTAACCAGTCACACTCCACTCTATGTCAGTGTGACAGCTGCCTGCTCTCAATGAGCTCCTTTTATTCCGTGCCCGGTGGTCATGGAACTCCGATGTTTCGGGTTCTTCCTCTGTAGTCTATTACATGCATGTTATTGTAGCTTTCATTCATAAATTACTATTTTAGGTAAATTAAAAAAGAACAAGAGCTAAACCTTTTTTTTTTATTAAAAAACATTTTGTCTTTTGATTAACCCTAACTACAGTGGGGAAAATAATTATTTGATCCCCTGCAGATTTTGGAAGTTTGCCCACTTACAAAGAAATGAAGGGTCTATAATTTTGTATTTTAAATGATAGAGACAGAATATCAACCAAATATCCAGAAAAAACACATGATACAAATGTTATAAATTGAGTTGCAGTTCAGTGAGTAAAATAAGTATTTGATCCCCAGGCAGAACATGACTTAGTACTTGGTGGAGAAACCCTTGTTGGCAAGCACAGGAGGTAAGACGTTTTTTGTAGTGACCAGGTTTGCATGCATCTCAGGCGAGATTTTGGCCCACTCTTCTTTACAGATCTTCTCTAAATCCTTAAGATTTCTTGGCTGTCGCTTGGCAACTCAAAGTTTCATCTCCCTCCATAAATTATCTATAGGATTAAGGCCTGGAGACTGTCTGGGCCACTCCATGACCTTAATGCGCTTCTTCTTGAGCCACTCCATTGTTGCCTTGGCGGTATGTTTTGGGACTTTGTCATGCTGGAAGACCCACCCACGATCCATCTTTGGTGTTCGGGCTGAGGGAAGAAGGTTCTCATTTTCAGGTTCTCATAGATTTTACAGTGCATGGCCTCATCCATTGGCCCCTCAATGCAGCAAAGTCGGCCTATATCTTTAGCAGAGAAACAACCCCAAAGCATAATATTCCCGCCTCCGTTAACTCGAGTTGAGTTAATACCAAAGAGCATAATTTGGGCCTCAACTGACCACAGCACTTTCTCCCAATCCTTCTCTGAATCATTTAGCTGTGCCTTGGCAAACTTCAGGCGGGCCTGTACATGTGCCTTCTTGAGGAGGGGGACCTTGCGGGTGCTGCAGAATCTTAATCCATGGCGACGTGTTGTGTTACCAGTGGTTTGTTTGGTGACTGTGGTCCCAACTGCTTGAGATCATTCACAAGCTCCTCCCATGTAGTTCTGGGCTGATCCCTCACTTTTCTCATGATGATCCTTACCCCATGAGGCAAAATCTTGCTTTGAGCTCCAGACGATGATTGATGGTTATTTTGTATTTCTTCCATTTGCGAATAATCGCTCCAACAGTTGTCTTCTTCTCACCAAGCTTCTTGCTGATAGCCTTGTGCAGGTCTACAATCTTGCCCCCTGATGTCCTTTGACAGCTCTTTGGTCTTGCCCATGATGGTGAGTTTGAATGGAAGAAAGAGATTCTGTAGACAGGTGTCTTTTATACACATAATTAGGAGCACCTTCTTAAATTGCCAAGACTAATCTGTGTACCACATGAGCACATACTGTAGCTAGTCTGTGGGAGCCAGAATTATTGTTGGTTGGTAGGGGATCAAATACTTATTTTACTCACTGAACTGCAATTCAATTTATAACATTTGTATCGTGTGTTTTTTTTTTTTTGGTTGATATTCTGTATCTAGCATTTAAGATACATCTATGATAACAATTATAGACCCTTAATTTCTTTGTAAGTGGGCAAACTAACAAAATCTGCAGGGGTGCAAATAATTATTTTCCCCACTGTATTTTTATTAACTCTTCCCTTAGCGTTTTCTTTTTCCTGTTTGCATATAAACATTTAAATTTGTGTTAGTTTTTGCTTAACTAAGAGCTAGGTATAGCTGGGAGGGGTGCATGCATTTTGGCATCTGTACCATAGGAACTTGTCCCGACACTATTAGGGAGTAAAGGTAAAAGGTTTTTGTTTTTTACATTTTCAAAATATAAAATAGGTATAGAAAAGAATCACTCCCCCCCCCCTTTAAATAATCACATTTTGTTGCTTTGTAGCCTGAAATGAAGACAGACACAGTTTTTGTTTTATTCAGCTGTATTATTTACTCAGTGCAATGAAGTACATTCAAGTGAAAATATAACACCAACATGTCAACATGCCACATGTAAAAAAAAAAAAAAAAAGCGGAATCTCTGAGTTGGAAAAAGGATCACCCCCCCCCCCCTAATAAAAATGACTTGTAAACTCAATCAGCTGTAGCTATTCACCTTCCCAATTGCACACAAAGCCATTTGACTTTCAACTGTGATCAGCTGTGGTCATTTTGATTAGCTCAGCATGAAAGCGCTTTCCTGGAGCATTTCAGTCCCCGGTAGTGCAGCTGAAGCAAACAATCAACTATGGGTAGCAAGACACTGTTAAAAGATCTCCGGGATAAAGTTGTGGACAGGTTCAAGTCAGGAGATGGATACAAAAATAAATGTCAAAGGCTTTATCAATGCCTAGAGGCACAGTGAAGTGGAGGGCCACCCTGAAAAAAAAAAAATCACCAAAAATCCTAAAAAAAAAAAAAATTGAAAAAAAAACAAAAAATTAAACTTGCCTAAACCCTTGTTGCTAGGCAGTCTTCCTAATCTGGCTCTTCCTATTCCGCGGTGAGTTCTTCTCCTTGGCGAGTGGCCCCGTTATCTTCTGGGAACTGTGTATGTTCCCAGAACACCACGGGGCCATTCACAGAACGGAGCACCGCACTGCTCACGAATGCGCAGTAGGAAACTGGCAGTGAATCTGCAAGGCTCCACTGCCTGTTTCCCTTTCCTAGGATGGCGGTGCCGGGAACCGAGAGCCGAGGGACGGGTCAGCCTCGGGCGGCCGACATCGCGGGCACCCAGGACAGGTAAGAACTTATTTATAGTCAGCAGCTACAGTGTTAGTAGCTGCTGACTTTAATTTTTTTTTTTTTTTTTTAGGACTGAATCCCGCTTTAAGAAGTGGAAGGTATTTGTTACAACACACAAAAAAGGTGCATGGCCTAGTCAGAGTCCAGACTTAACCGAAAGACGGCTACAGCGCGGACTCCAATTGCCGGGAGGGCGTCCCTGGACGTCCACCTGTTTACTTCCGCGTTGCGCTCTCCCGCGGGCGCGCATCGGGGAAGTTTTGTGCTGGCTGTGTCCCTCGGACACAGCCAGTCACAGATCGCCGTAAATGGCCAGTGACAGCGGCCGTTTACAGTGCGATCGCTCTGCCAATGATAGAGGATCTCATATGTAAACATATGAGATCATCTCTCATCACCGGCTCTCCCTCCTCACACAGAGACAGCGTGTGAGGAGGGAGAGCGAACCGATGCGGCAGTAAGTAAACAGAAAAAAAAAAAAACGAAAAAAAAAAGTGTCAGCACTGTTATCTGTCCTGCCGTCTGCCCCTGCCGTCTGCCCCTGCCATCTGCCCCTGCCATCTGTCCTGCCATCTGTCCCCAGTGGCATCTGTCCCCAGTGGCATCTGTCCCCAGTGCCACGTATAAGTGCCATCTGTCATTAGTGTCACGTGCCATCAGTGCCACGTATCAGTGCCATCTGTCATCAGTGTCATCAGTGCCATGTATTAGTGCATCTGTCATCAGTGCCACGTGTCATCAGTGCCACATATTAGTGCCATCTGTCATCAGTGCCATTTGTCATCAGTGCCACATATTAGTGCCATCTGTCATCAGTGCCATTTGTCATCAGTGCCACATATTAGTGCCATCTGTCATCAGTGTCACGTGTCATCAGTGCCACATATTAGTGCCATCTGTCATCAGTGTCACGTGTCATCAGTGCCACGTATTAGTGCCGTCTGTCAGTGCCATGTATTAGTGCCATCTGTCATCAGTGCCACGTATTAGTGCCATCTGTCATCAGTGCCATGTATTATTGCCATCTGTCATCAGTGCCACATCAGTGTCAGTGCCACTTGTCATCAGTGTCACGTCAGTGTCACATGTCATTGTCCTGGTGCTCCAGGGCCTTCAAAAGTGTAATAGGTAGTCAACAAATTAGATGTGTAATTTATGCTCCTAGAACACGTGATGATGCTCCTGCATGTTGGGACTCTGTATGTGGCCAGGCTGTGAAAAAGTCCCACACATGTGGTATCGTAATACTCAGGAGGAGTAGCAGAATGTATTTTGGGGTGTCATTTGTGGTATACACATGCCAGGTGAGAGAAATAACCTATTACAATGACAATTTTGTGGAAAAAAAAAAAAAAATCTTCATTTTGCAAAGAATTGTGGGAAAAAATGACAACATCAAAAACCTCCCCATGCATCTAACTAAATACCTTGGAATGTCTACTTTCAAAAAAGGGGTCATTTGGGGGGTCATTTGTACTTTCCTGACTTGTTCGGGTCGCAAGAAATGAGATAGGCCGTCAGTACTTCAGGTGTGATCAATTTTTTATGATTTGCACCATAACTTGTAGACTCTCTAACTTTCACAAAGACCAAATAATATCCACTAATTTGGGTTAGTTTTACCAAAGATATGTAGCAGTATAAATTGTGGCCAAAATTTATGAAGAAAAATTACTAGTTTGCAAAATTTTATCACAGAAACAAAGAAAAATGCGTTTTTTTTCAAAATTTTCAGTCTTTTTTCATTTATAGGGCAAAAAATAAAAAACCCAGAGGTAATCAAATACCACCAAAATAAAGCTCTATTTGTATTAAAAAAAAGGACAAAAAATTAATTTGGGTACAGTATTGTATTACTGAGTAATTGTCATTCAAAGTGTGAGAGCGCTGAAAGCTGAAAATTGGTCTGGTCACGAGGGGGGTTTAAGTGCCCAGTTGTCAAGTGGTTAAACCCCATGGAAAATTTGTGGAATGACTTGAAGAATGCACTCCACAAAAGGTACCATCAAAATGAACTGAACTGGAGCAGTCCTACAAAGAGTGGGCAAATATTGCAAAGTCTAGATGTGCAAAGCTAATAGAGACGTATCCTAACAGACTAAAGGCTATAATTAACCACTTCCCGCCCAGCCTAGAGCAGAATGACGGCCAAGCGGTGGTTCAGTTATCCTGACTGGACGTTATATGACATCTTTCAGGTTAACAGCCAGCGCACGCCCTTGGGGGTGTGCAGCGCTGTGAATTGGTGGTGCGGCATGACAGTCTGACACACCGCAACACCGATCTCGGTAAAGAGCCTCTGACAGAGGCTCTTTACCATGTGATCAGCCGTGTCAAATCACGGCTGATCACAGTGTAAACAGGAAAAGCTGTTTTTTTTATCGACTTTTCCTCACTAGCGTCTGACAGACGCTAGTAGAGGAGAGCTGATTGGCGGCTCTCCTGACGGGGGGGTCTGCGCTGATGATCAGTGCAGCCCCCCCCCGAGGATGCCCACACTCGACCACCAGGGATGCCACCAGGACCACCAGGGATGCCCACAATGGATGGCCACCAGGTATGCCACCCTGGACCACCAGGGATGGCAGTGCCCAGACAGATGCCAATCAGTGCCCATCAGCAATGCCTGCCAGTGCCATCAGTGATGCCTATCAGTGTCCATCAGTGCCACCCATAAGGGCCCATCGGTGCAGCCTTTCAGTTCCCATCAGAGTCGCCTATCAGTGTCCATCAGTGCTGCCTATCAATGCTCATCAGTGCTGCATATCAGTGCCCATCATCAGTGCCACCTCATCAGTGCCACTTTATCAGTGCCCGTCAGTGCAGCCTCATTAGCGCCCTTCAGTGAAAGAGAAAGCTTACTATTTCTAAATTTTATAACAGAAACAAAGAAAACTTTTTTTTTTCAAAATTTTCAGTCTATTTTTTTGTTTAGAAAAAAAAACGCAGAGGCGAAAAGAAAGCTCTGTTTGTGGGAAAAAAATGATAAACGTTTTGTTTGGGTACATTGTAGCATGACTATGCAATTGTAATGTAAAAAGTGACAGCGCTGAAAGCTGAAAATTGGCTTGGGCAGGAAGGGTGGAAAATTGCCTGGTATTGAAGTGGTTAAAGGAAAAGGTGGTTCAACAAAATACTGACACATGGGGGGGGGATAATCCTTTTTCCAACTCTGTGATTATGTTTTTGAAAATTTTTTAATATTTTTTTCTGACATGTCGGTGTTAGATCTTTCACTTGGATGTTATAAGTTGCACTGAGTATATACAGCTGAATAAAACTGTGTCTGTCTTCATTTCAGGCTGCAACAAAATGTGATTATTTTAAAGGGAGTGATTTTTTTTCTATACCCTCTGTATCTTGTGGGTGGCATTATCTGCTGTAGTTTGTCTGTGATGCTTCCCATTTCATATTATCTGAATATTTTGATTATATGCATGCTGGGCTCAAATGAAATGGAATTATAAACCTATAAATAGAGTGCACATATAAATAATTTTGTTATTTTAGTTTTCCTGTTGTAAACGCCCGCTATAACTGTATAAGAATATTGACCTAAAATGGAAATTTATCAAAGAGATTCATGGGACCACAGTTGAAGCATGGCAGTTAAATTAAATATAAAGAACATGTTTCTAAGAACTGTCATTGGCATTCTTCAATTGATTCCCAAATATACAATGGGATACCCCTCTTCAAGCTCTTTTTGGTAACGAGTTGTTTGGGAGTTTGTGAACTCTTGTAGGGCTATTCAATATGTGAAGGCTAGCTGTATTTCCTGAGCTAAAGCCAAGTCACCAAAAAGGTTCTAAGACCCCTTTCACACTGGGGCTGCCCGTGCGTTAGCGCTAAAGCACCGCTAATTTTAGCGGTGCTTTAGCGCTGTTTAAGCAGCGCTTTTCGGCTGCTAGCGGGGTGCTTTTAACCCCCGCTAGCGGCTGAAGGGCGGCACTTCCGAAACACTTTTCAGGTGCTTTGGAAGCGCTGCCCATTCATTGCAATGGGCAGGGGCTTAAACTGCCCCAAAGATGCTGCTTGCAAGACTTTGTCAAGCACACCACCCCAGTGTGAAAGCACTCGGGCTTTCACACTTGGGCGGCATGGGAGGCAGTTTTCAGGCGATTTACAGGCGCTATTTCTAACGCTAAAACTCCTGAAAACTGCCTCAGTGTGAAAGGGGTCTTAGTGTTACACAGATAGAGTTTGTGCAAGATTTGTATTCTTCTGTAATGTTTCTATGTATGGATTATGAACAGCGCCTACCATGCAATTGATTGGGTGGGTTTGGTTTTCTCATTAAATGTTCTAGTCATCCCTGGTGATATAGCAGTACCATAGGCACCCAGTGACATGCATTGAATATTGAAGGTATATGATGGCTGAAAAGATGCTTGTGCAAATATCTCATTGTTTATTGCTTAACAATCTGGCCACCTGTTCCTGTCCCCTCCACTATCAGCAAGGAATACTGTAGGCATCCCCCTCACACCTCTCTAACTAATGACTGGTATAAAAAAAAGAATATCCAAATGCCCATATAACTTACCTGAAGCCATGTGTGGCGATCCTATTCTCTACTTCCTGAGGTTCTGCATCGGGCTTCACTGCCTGCATGATGAGGACACTTCCTATTGGTGGAAACAACACTTCCAGTGGGCAGGCCCTCTCCCATAGGTTCCAGAGGCAGGAAAACCTATGTGGGCAGTGAGAAGACCAGTGCCCAAGAAGATAATCATCAGGGAAAAATGTCCGGTCCTGGGGACAGGATGTTAGCTTTGCTCATAGAGGAAACTGTAACTTTGATCCATTATACTACTGGATGACTAGTCTAGCCTAGTATACAGGGGCTGAATGTCGGGCAACATCGGCCAGTTCAATAAAAACTGTCCGACACTCAGCCCGTGTGTGTGGCGGCCAGCTTATGTCATACAAGCATACTGAAAAACCAGCAGCTGGCCGGCTCCCGATCAGCGCTGTCAGCCAATGGCCAAGAGCGCTGACCGGAGTGTTCTGGCAGGGGGGGCTATAGGGTTTTCCTATGCCCTCTGATGCCCGTGTGAAAGGGCCCAAAATCTCCATAGATTGTGCTGGATTATTTTATTTCCTGATTGACAAATGGAGGAACACATAAGCCTATAGCAGAAATCCATTGTCCTGGATATACACAGGCAGCACTACAGTCCTGATATAAATGATATGCATCAGATTAAATGTTTATTTAATCAGCTACTGCTACTGTGTTACTGATAACATGTTCAGTTCAATTTAGATCAATAGCTATTGAAGCATGTAGTAATTTGTCCTAATAACCCTTGAATCTGTTGTGTCTCCTCTACTTATCATATGAAAGGTCAAATGGCAGCATGTAATTATTAGACATGTGCATTAGTTTTGCGAACCAAAATTTTGTTTTCGTAGATTCTGATGTATCCAAATTTCTCGAAAGGCAATAGTAACGAATTTCAACAAATCAGAAAAAAATTAGAATGAAAATTAGAAAATGAAATGAAAATTAGAAATGCAAACATATTGCAATAGTATTACAGTACAGTATGAAATAAGATGATGATAAAAATAGAAAAGACTAGAATAGAAAAAAAAATAGAATAGATTAGCATAGAATAAAATAGAATAGAACGAATGTCTTCCAAAGTTCGAATCAATTGGAAAATAACGATTGTACTAACCCAGGGGTATGCAACATTTGAGAGGTGGAGATCTACCTGAACAACATGGAAGAGATCACCGTTATTCTGCGCCTTTTTTTTTTTTTTACACTATATGCAGTTACCTGCTTTTTTTCCTCGTGGATAAATGCAGGTACTTACAATGACCCACAGAAGACAATAGTTTTCTATGTGTCATGTTCATACCAGAACACTGTGTTTCTCTGTGTTCCAGAGATATGTGACATGCAACATGTTTACATAATATCGCATCTCACTTGATGTCCCTGCATGTCACCGCACAGCAAACGCAATGCACCATGCTGCTGTGCGGTGACATGAATGTAGGAAACTGATATGCTTAAACATGCATCACACTTTCCCCTATCACCAGGTCACTGCAGCCAAAATGGACAGATGCCCGCACACTAAATCGCTTTTGTTTAGTGTGTAGTCAGTGTGACTGGGCTCTTAAAGAAATTACTAACAAGGCCCTGATAAAAAGCAAGGACAGCATGAAGAAAACTGAGCCTACCTTAAAAGTTAACTTCAGTGACCGAGGTCAGTTGGCTGTATTGCAGTGTACAGGGGTCAGCAGTATGTCAGGTAGTGTACTGGGGTCACAAAGCAGAAAGAACAGACAGCGCAAAACCAAACTGATATAAACCCAGCAGCTGGACACTGAAGGCCAATATAAAACCTTAAAAGTAACTCACAAAATATAGCAGTCCAGCGCTTAATAAAACAAGTAAAACATATGCACATAGAATATATATATATATATATATATATATATATATATATATATATATTCTAAGACGTATGAAGCAAAGTCCCAAAAATATATCTTAATCCGAGGAAATGGATGACTGCCCATTAGTGGAGAAGGGATTCCTCAGATGGTAAGAAAAGGTGCAGTGATAAGATAAACTAAACGTTCATGTATCAACACCACTGTGTTCCACCACCAGGAGTCTAAGCCGCTCACCTCATTGAGTAGACCTTCTGCGCTAACAGCAAGGTCACTCATGCATTCCCTTCCACAGGGTTAATATGAAGATGGAGGTCCACTTGCAGTATCCGAAAGTCAGTCTTATCGGTAGGTATATATCATGTTGAAACAAAATAACAGGACAAAGTGCTCTCCATACGAGAAAGTATAATCAGATTCGCTGAGGACGTCCATACGGACGATACGCGTGCGAGGGGCTCCGTGACGTCAGCACAGCCACCCATCTGGTTCTATTTGTGCATGCTTCATACTCCTGCACTGGGATTCAGTGTTATCCTTGTGAGTAATATTCTTTTATTTAATACATTTTATACTTCCTCGTATGTCCTGTTATTTTGTTTTAACATGATATATACCTACCGATGAGACTGACTTTTGGATACTGCAAGTGGACCTCCATCTTCATATTAACCCTGTGGAAGGGAATGCATGAGTGACCTTGCTGTTAGCGCAGAAGGTCTACTCAATGAGGTGTGCGGCCTAGACTCCTGGTGGTGGAACACAGTGGTGTTGATACACGAATGTTTAGTTTATCTTACCACTGCACCCTTTCTTACCATCTGAGGAATCCCTTTTCCACTAGTGGGCAGTCATCCATTTCCTCGGATTAAGATATATTTTTGGGACTTTGCGTCAGCAGTTTGCCGGGCAGATTACAGGGGTCAGTAGGGCAGTGGACAATGTCAGTGGGGCAGATGGTGTCAGTAGCACAGTGAATGGTGACAGTGGGGCAGATGACGGTGTCAGTAGGGCAGAGGACGGTGTCAGTAGCACAGTGAATGGTGTCAGTAGGGCAGAGGACAGTGTCAGTAGCACAGTGGATAGTGACAGTGGGGGAGAGGACAGTGTCAGTAGCGCAGTGGATGGTGTCAGTAGCGCAGTGGATGGTGTCAGTAGCGCAGTGGATGGTGTCAGTAGCGCAGTGGATGGTGTCAGTAGCGCAGTGGACGGTGTCAGTAGGGCAGAAGACGGTGTCAGTAGGGCAGAAGACGGTGTCAGTAGGGCAGAGGACGGTGTCAGTAGGGCAGAGGACGGTGTCAGTAGGGCAGAGGACGGTGTCAGTAGGGCAGTGGGCGGTATCAGTAGGGCAGAGAACGGTGTCAGGGCAGAGGACAGTGTCAGTAGGACAGTGGATGATGACAGTGGGGCAGATGATGGTGTCAGTAGCACAGTGGACAGTGTCAGTAGGGCAGAGGACGGTGTCAGTAGAGCAAAGGACGGTGTCAGTAGCACAGTGAATGGTGTCAGTAGCACAGTGGGGCAGAGGACGGTACCAGTAGCACAGTGGATAGTGACAGTGGGGCAGAGGACAGTGTCAGTAGGGCAGAGAACAGTGACAGTGGGGCAGAGGACAGTGACAGTGGGGCAGAGGACAGTGTCAGTAGCACAGTGGATAGTGACAGTGAGGCAGAGGATAGTGACAGTGAGGCAGAGGACAGTGTCGGTAGGGCAGAGGACGGTGTCAGTAGCACAGTGGATGGTGTCAGGGCAGTGGACGGTGTCAGTAGCACAGTGAATGGTGTCAGTAGGGCAGTGGATGGTGACAGTGGGGCACGTGATGGTGTCAGTAGCACAGTGGGGCAGAGGACGGTGTCAGTAGCACAGTGAATGGTGTCAGTAGCACAGTGGATAGTGACAGTGGGGCAGAGGACGTTGTCAGTAGGGCAGAGGATGGTGACAGTAGGGCAGAGGACTGTGTCTGTAGCACAGTGAATGTTGTTAGTAGCACAGTGGATAGTGACAGTGGGGCAGAGAACGTTGTCAGTAGGACAGTGAATGGTGACAGTGGGGCAGAGGATGGCGTCAGTAAGGCAGAGGACGGTGTCGGTAGGAAAGTGGATGGTGTCAGTAGGGCAGGGGGCGGTGTCAGCACAGTGGATGGTGACAGTGGGGCAGAGGACAGTGTTAGTAGCACAGTGGATGGTGTCAGTAGGGCAGAGAACGATGTCTGTAGCTCAATGAATGGTGTCAGTAGCACAGTGGATGTTGACAGTGGGGCAGAGAATGGCGTCAGTAGCACAGTGGGGCAGAGGACGGTGCCAGTAGCACAGTGGATGGTGACAGTGGGGCAGGGGATGGTGTCAGTAGCGCAGAGGACAGTGTCAGTAGCACAGTGAATGGTGTCTGTAGCAAAGTGGATGGTGACAGCGGGGCAGAGGATGGCATTAGTAAGGCAGAGGATGGTGTCAGTAGGACAGTGGATGATGACAGTGGGGCAGAGGACAGTGTCAGTAGCACAGTGGATGGTTACAGTGGGGCAGAGGACAGTGTTAGTAGCACAGTGGATGGTGTCAGTAGGGCAGAGAACGATGTCAGTAGCACAGTGGATGTTGACAGTGGGGCAGAGGATGGCGTCAGTAGCACAGTGTGGCAGAGGACGGTGCCAGTAGCACAGTGGATGGTATCAGTAGGGCAGAGGACAGTGTCAGTAGCACAGTGAATGGTGTCTGTAGCAAAGTGGATGGTGACAGTGGGGCAGAGGACAGTGGATGGTGACAGTGGGGCAGAGGATGGCATTAGTAAGGCAGAGGACTGTGTCAGTAGGACAGTGGATGATGACAGTGGGGCAGAGGACTGTGTCATTAGGGCAGTGCATGGTATTTATAGGACAGAGGTGCCTGAAAATTCTGGGGTTAATTGTGAGCCACTCATTCAGCTCCCTCCCCAGCAGCTGCGGGGTTAAATTTGTTTGCGGCCACTCAGCTCCCTCTCTTGTGTCTCCGCTCTGCTGTTGGATGCGGTTTTCAGTGGATGCGGTTCTTAATCCCGCCCATGAAATTGTGTACCCCCGTGCCTCTGTTTTTGCCCAGCATAAATACTTTCACTTTCTGCATGAATTTTCTGCCCAGCTCAGTGCCCAACCTCTTCTCCGTCTTCTCCGGAGCTGGCATATGCGCAGAGGGTGCAGAATGTCACAAGAGGCAGAGGAGCAGTTCTGCCGGCGATCCACGTGTTGCCGACCTTTTGTACTAACCAAATCTGAATTGAGGAATGTCTATGCAATGAGCCTCTTTAGTTGTTCACAAGAGACATTTCATGTCAGCAAATTTATGTTTGTGATTGTGTTAGAAAAGAGGATGTTCTAAAAATTCTGCATGTCTGACCACATCAAAGCATTTCCCTTTCTACACGTCTACACTGAAAATCCTGAGCTTAGTAAGACATTTGCATGCTGCAAATTCCAGTTATGAATAATGCTGGCAGGCAAACTGTAGCATGCTCCAGCCTATAGACTTCAGTGGGGCATGTGATTGATCACCCATTCAGAGACTACTGGGTGACTTTATCCGTATTGTTTAAGACGTGATACTTCTAAACAATACTTGACTTGGGAAATGTTCCTGCATTCCTTTTTTCATTTTATAGTAAACCTTTCTATCATAAACCTGAGAATTTGATGAAAAAAATGCTTAGTTCACTTAAGGCCCTTTCACACCTCTCAGTTGCAGTGTAAGGCCTGTTGCAGTAACGCAAGTGTTATTGTGCGCGTTACTGCAACAGACCTTACACGTACATTATTTTTCAGTTGCACCCAACATATTAGAGCAACACACATACATAGCAGCACACCACAATGTACGGTTAACGCACTACTATGTGTTGTGCCCTACAAAAGACCCTTTCAACCATCACATGCCTAACCTGATACTCTTGCCGAGTAAAGGTACTTGTAGTCAGAATCTTCGAGTGAGAAAGTGATACTCCTAAGCACCAAGGCCTGAGGTGTGCCTTGGCCTGACTGGTCAGTATGCCTGAAAAGAGGGCATACCCTGAATGTAAGAAAAAGTAATATGAGTATGTATGAAGATTGGGGGAAACAGGTGGGTGGGAACCCAGAAACGCAGACGAGCCCTGGCCTGACAGAGGTGGAGGCTTAAGTAGCCCTCTCAGCCTCCTCCCAAAAATATAGGCTAGCCTCCGGCTAGCCTTTACACTTGTAGTCAGAGTCTTCGAGTGAGAAAGTGATACTCCTAAGCACGAAGGCCTGAGGTGTGCCTTGGCCTGACTGGTCAGTATGCCTGAAAAGAGGGCAAAAAGACACAAATTTAGGTGAAGAAGGGAAGGTAACAATCCATCAAGAGGAATAGCGTGTGCCCGGATGGCAACAGTATATATCCTGACTTGGTGATGAGACAGAACCCCCTACAGAACCTGCGAAGCTACCCAGAACCCAACTAAACGTCCCGTTAATGATTGGACAGAGCCTGAAGTCCGAGACGACCCAGACATGAGAATGAACTGCTTGTGAATAAGGATGTGTGGGGGAAGGGGAGCAATGGCTGACCCGAGGAGGCCCTGCAAAATGAATGGTCGAGAAGATCGAAACTTCAAAAACGGACACCAGTGAAGTGCTCAGTGAAACCCCTCCCAAACCCTGGCCTGGCCATACTGATATGGGGAAGTGCGAGGGTGAGTGCCAAAGGAAAACTGGTAGGAGTTCAAAATGCTAAATACCTGAAGGACGTGATGGAGTAGGTAGATGAGGCCCATGCGCTATGCCAATAAGTATTGACAACATGGAGAAACCATGCCAGACACAGAATACTAGTCCCACCTGATGCGATCGGGTCGTGCTTCAACCTGTGACCTGGCAACCAAGTCTGAAACCTGAACCGAGGAAGGAGGGCCAGACTCCACCCCGGGGAAATAAGTTCCATGGCATGAAAACGGTCATACCCAAAGTGACTGAAACCCCCCTACCTGGAACCAACTGAGGAACGGAAAAGATGACTGGACTGACGTCCCTGAGCAGTCTTCCGGGCTACATCCTAGACAAGACCCAAGACGAGAGTGGAATCCAGAATCATGACGTTTGCCCAAACCTACCACTTAAGGACCAACAAGGGGATGACGAATGCCAATACAGCCCAACCTGAGAACATGCACAATAGAAATGACAGACAAGACATGAGAACAACAACGCCCCTCTGTGCCTACCTAAGTATGAGAACATGAGCAGAAATGCCAAGACCACTGCGCATGAATGAACCTGATGATGGACCCCCCCCCCTCGTGTGAGTAAAGAGTGAGCCCGAGTAACCTGCCGCACACTCGGGGCTGGTGTACCCACAGACCGTGGTGGGTAATCGTATAGGTGTGGTGAATGAACGTGCATTGTATGACGTATGTTATACGGGCCAGAAGATTGTGGTCAACAATCATTAACAAACGGAACCTCAGCCCGTATGGATCTGTAAACGTGACAGATCCTGACATGTGGGCCCTAGCTACCTGACGCAGGTACAACCATGAACAAAAAACGATGAGACATGACAAACAACGAAGACGAAACAGCTACCGGAGTATGTGCCGTGACTGAACAACAATGCCCCTCTGAGAAATGCTGAGGCTGAACACTGAAGCAGAAACGTTGGTGCAGAAACACCAGGACAACAACGCTATGACAGAAATGCTGAACTAGTACTAAATGCTGAGACAGAAACGTGATGACAGAAAAAACCTGGGGCAGAAATGTAATGACAGAAAAAACCTGGGGCAGAAATGTAATGACAGAAACCCTGGGGCGGAAATGTAATGACAGAAACCCAGGGGCAGAAATGTAATGACAGAAATCCAGGGGCAGAAATGTAATGACAGAAACCCTGGGGCAGAAATGTGATGACAGAAACTCTGGGGCAGAAATGTGATGACAGAAACCCTGGGGCAGAAATGAAATGACAGGAACCCTGGGGCAGAAATGTAATGACAGAAACCCTGGGGCAGAAATGCCATGACAGAAAATGCTGGGGTATAAAACACTCAGACAGAACGCAGAGGCAGAAACGCGATGACAGAAATCCTGGGGCAGAAACACTGAGGCAGAAATGCCATGACCGAACGCAGTGACAGAAACGCTGAGACTGAAATACTGATGGCAGAAATGCAAAGACAGAATCCTGGGGCAGAAACGCTATGACAGAAATACCGAGACAGAAAAAATTGAGCCTGAACGCTGAGCCAGAAATTCTGGGGCAGAACACTATGACAGAAAACGCCATGACCGAATAAAGAAAAAATGCCATGACAGAAATCCTGGGGCAGAGATGCCATGACAGAAATCCTGAGCCAGAAACGCTATACAGAAATCCTGGGGCAGAACCGCTATGACAGAAATGCCGAGACTGTACGCCGAGACAGAAATGCCGGAGCAGAATGCTATGACCGAAAAGCTAGGGCAGAACGCTGAGACAGAAATGCTAGGGCAGAACGCTGCAATGGAAATGCTAGGGCAGAACGCTGCAACGGAAATGCTGAATACTTATGACAGCAGTGCTAGGGCGGAACTCTAAGAGAGAAATGCTGAACGCTATGACAGAAATGCTGAACGCTATAACAGAAATGCCGAACGGTATAACAAATGCCGAGCGCTATAACAGAAATGCCGAACGCTCTAACAGAAATGCCGAATACTATAACCGAAATGCTGAACGCTATCACAGAAATGCAGAACGCTTATGACAAATGCTGGGCAGACCGCTACGACAGAAATGCTAAACACTATGACAGAAATGTTGGGCAGAACGCTACGACAGAAATGCTGGACGCTACGACAGAAATGCTGAAACCCTACTCAGAAATGCTGAACCCTACGACAGAAATGCTGAATGCTATGACAAAAAAGCTGAACGCTACGACAGAAATGCTGGGCAGAACGTTTAAGACAGAAATGCTGAATGCTACACCAGAAATGCTGAGGCAGGAAACGCTATGACAGAAAAATGCCATGACAGAAAAACAAGCGCTGAGACTGAACGCCTAAACAGAAACGCTATGACAGAAAACCTGGGGCCGAAATGGCACGATATGAACACTTGTGACTGAAGCGGTGGATGCCCGGGAGGCGTGCGGGGATCCCCCCCCCACATGAATACCGAGAGGTGAGCGGTCGGGTGAGCGCCATCCCCGGCTATGAAACTAGGAGACATGCGGGCATCCCCTCCGCGATGCACGGCGTGGTACCAGGGAGGTGAATTGGCGGGCGAGTGGCAAGTGGGTGGGTGGAGAATGGACGGACGCGCCCCCCCTCCCCCCGGCATGAGAGCCAGGAGAAGTGGGCGGGCAGCTGGGGCTGTGGAGAAAGTGGGTGGTTGAAGGATGGATGACCGGACAGAAGGCACAGCCCCCCCCCCCGCGGCGTGAGTGCTGGGTGTAGTCAGGAACAGAGGGATGAAAGGAAGAAGTGGGTGGTGACCCCCCGACTATGCAGGATTGTGCCCAGATGGATGGATAGACACCCACCACCCCCATGGGAGCCAGGAGAAGCCGGCGGGCAGGCACCACGCTGACCAGATGGAGCCGTGGCTGATGGCTGGATGCCCCCCCCCCATGAGCGCCGGGAGAGGCTGGCGGCCCCCACAGCTCTGGCAGGCACCTGGATGAAAGGGAGAAGCGGGCAGCAGCTACGTTAATAGACGGACCCCCCCAACGAGTGCCGGGAGAAGCGGGCGGCCCCGACAGCTCCAGCAGGCACCTGGATGACAGATGAAGACAGAGGTGGGTGCAGCCGAGGGGAAGAATGGTGGGTGGAGGGTGGATGGACGGCCCCCCTCCCTCCCCCCGGCATAATCGCCGGGAGAAGCGGGCGGGCGGCCCCCCCGTGGCGCCGTATGCAGTGAGGAGCTGGCAGGACACCCCCCCCCCCCAACACCCAGAAAAGCAAGCTGGTAAGGGGAGAGAGTAGCTGGCCAGCGAGTGGCTCCCTCGTGGAGCTGTATAAGATAGGGAGAGGCGGCGGGCAGGCACCCCCCCCCCCCCGTGGGTGGACAGGAAAACTCCCCGGTGAAGCACCACCACCACCATGTGGCAGCTGACCCGGAAGTGACGTGTAGGCCCCACCCCCTATTGAACCCAGAAACGCCGACGAGCCCTGGCCTGATAGAGGAAGAGGCTTAAGTAGCCCTCTCAGCCTCCTCCCACAAATACAGGCTAGCCTCCGGCTAGCCTTTACACTTATATACAGTGAGGGAAAAAAGTATTTGATCCCCTGCTGATTTTGTACGTTTGCCCACTGACAAAGAAATGATCAGTCTATAATTTATAATTTTATAACTCCTTTAAGGGAGTGCTCCTAATCTCAGCTCGTTACCTGTATAGAAGACACCTGTCCACAGAAGCAATCAATCAGATTCCAATCTCTCCACCATGGACAAGACCAAAAAGCTTTCCAAGGATGTCAGCGACAAGATTGTAGACCTACACAAGGCTGGAATGGGCTACAAGACCATCGGCAGGCAGCTTGGTGAGAGGGTGACAACAGTTGATGCGATAATTTGCAAATGGAAGAAACCCGAAATAACTGTCCATCTCTCTCGGTCTGGGGCTCCATGCAAGATCTCGCCTCGTGGAGTTTCAATGATCATGGGAACGGTGAGGAACGAGCCCAAATTCTACAGCGGAGAAACCAAGGCAACAAAGGAGTGGCTCAAGAAAAAGCACATTAAGGTCCTGGAGTGGCCAGTCTCTAGACCTTAATCCCATAGAAAATATGTTGAGGGAGCTGAAGGTTCGAGTTACCAAACGTTAGCCTCAAAACCTTAATTAATTGGATAGGATCTGCAAAGAGGAGTGAGACAAAATGCCTCCTGAGATGTGTGCAAACCTGGTGGCCAACTACAAGAAACTTCTGACCTCTGCGATTGCCAACAAGGGTTTTGCCACCAAGTACTAAGTAATGTTTTGCGAAGGGGTCAAATGCTTATTTCACTCATTAAAACGCAAATCAATTTATAACTTTTTTGAAATGCGTTTTTCTGGATATTCTGTCTCTCACTGTTAAAATAAACCTACCATTAAAATTATATATATATATATATATATATATATATATATATATATATATATATATATATATATATATATATATATTTGTCAGTGGGCAAACGTACCAAATCAGCAGGGGATCAAATACTTTTTTCCCCTCACTGTATATCCATAAGTTTGGCTGGCTTTATTCAATTTCACTCCCATACCATGCTGGAAATAGACTTTATAATTTCAACCACCACCAACCATTCCAGGAATGTTGGAAGCTGTGCACTCCAGAGACCATGCTGTTCACTCTCCCTAGTTAGAAGTCAACCAAGGTCCTTCAATGTCCACGGAAGTCTTGTACATTTTGTATTTTGCAGATTATGCAAGACTCTCCCAGCCTGTGCATTTTTTAATCATATGTTCATATTCTTGTAACATGTCCAGTGCCAGATTACCACATATGCAGAGTAGTTATAACTATGGGCCCTATTTTAAATCCTTTCCATTGTTATCCCACGTTTATCACATCTTTGTCGAAGTGGTCATGCTTGACTCCCGAACGTTGCACCTTTCGTGTGTTGTGATCATGCAATAAACTACCCATTTGTGCCGATCCTTTGTGTGCTCGCAAATATCTACGTTATAACTATGGGCCCCACACCGTTTAAGAGCCCTACATCAACAGATCAAAATAATGCTGATTTAATCTTGAAAGACAGGTACAATGAAGCTTTCTTAAATTGTTTACAAAAGATAGAAAAAAAATGAATCAACTCAAACAAATGAAAACTTTACATTCTGTAGCGAAAATAATGTAATGTACCCAATAACAACTTGAAGTATATAAACCATAGACATCAGGTTCACATTACAGGCTGTCTCTTAAAAGCTCATCTCCTTTAAAAAAAAATGTGGTGCACCCTACATACATGCATTGTACAGAAGTGATGGTCATCTCAATCTAGCCACTGATGTGCACACTACTTAGTTCAGCATGTGCACCTCCTGAAACCTGCAAGGAGGGCCCCAAGGTTTCGACTGCCTAGGAGCCTCCACAGAGTTGAATCTGGCACTGAGAACGTCCCCAGTTTCTGACAGTCTCCTGCAGCATGGCCCCAGTCTCCCGCCACTCCATGTCTGTAGTCTCTGTCCATCTCCTGTGATATGGCCACTATCTTTGACCTTCTACTGTCATATGGCCACTATACCTGATCATCTTTTGTAATATGCCCCCTATGTCAAGTACCACTACTTCTCTGTGGCATTATTGTTTTCCTGTTTAGCTAGATATAGTGACATATCATATAGAATGATTATATTAAAATGATATTCATATTAGATATGTCTAGAAAAAATATAAACACACACATACTGTATATGCACTGCAGGCTGTGTGATATTCCAATAAAGTTATAGATGTACAAGTTGGAAAATAAGAGGAGCAGGCCTCTCTTTACATTAGTAACATGACAGGAACAAAGAGGAGGTGTGTAACATTTTCCATCATCTCAGTTCATTTATTCTCATGTACAAGCTTGTGCCCCTACAGCTTTCCTGGAGCCTGATTGAAATGCTTAGCTAGCAGGGGACCCAGCTTAGAATTCTCCAATCTTCTGGTGGGCTCAGCCCCCCTGGAGTGGCCCCTTTTCCACATATTGGTAATGCAGTCCTGTGATGGAGCTGAATTAAAGCTGAACTCTAGACACCAAAAGCTTTCATTTATACACATTCCTCAATAGCCACACCGGATTTTATATTAACACTTTGTGTGCACTGAATGCCTTTGCAAAGCCAGTTATTATTTTGTTAAAGTAGTGGTGACATCATCACTGTCTTGTACATAGCCAGGACAGAAAACAGAGCTGTGGGAGGAACCCAGTAGGCTCCACCCACTACAGGCTGCCTGCAATAAAACTACAGAAGGGGGCGGAGGCAAGACCAGTCACTGTGCACAAGGAGAAAGAGCGGCAGTGACTGGTCTTTATTACAGCTCCTGTACAGAGACAAGGTTTCACACTGGATTACTGCATAGATCTGGAAGAAATATGCCACACTTCAAATGCAAACACCTGTCTCCTGTATTTAGACAATATTTGCTTATTCCAGAGCTCAGCTTTAAGGCCCCTTTCACACTGGGGCGGTGGGGGCGTCGGCGGTAAAACAGCGCTATTTTTAGCGATATTTTACCGTCGTTTTTGCGGCTGTATTCGGCCGCTAGCGGTGCGGTTTTAACCCCCGCTGGCGGCCGAAAAAGGGTTAAATCCGCTCGTACAGCGCGGCTATAGCTGCGGTATTACCGCGGTATAGCCGCGCTGTCCCATTGATTTCAATGGGCAGGAGCGGTTTAGGAGCGGTGAATACACCGCTCCAAAGAAGCGGTTGGCAGGACTTTTTTAACCGTCCTGCCAGCGCACCGCTTCAGTGTGAAAGCCCTCGGGCTTTCACACTGAACAAACAGCGGAGGCTGTTTAGGGGCGGTTTGCAGGCGGTATTTTTAGCGCAATACCGCCTGCAAACCGCCCCAGTGTGAAAGGGGCCTAATAGAATGTTATCTTGGGATTCATAAAAAATTGAGTAGAATTACACATAGTGGCTCCGACAGATATCATATTACACTGTGATTAGGATTTTGCTGATGGTGTACTTACAACTGTTTGTATCGGTAATTAGTAGAATTGTTTGGTTAGCAGTTAATTGTATGTTTGTCTTTGCAGGATCTGCCTCCCTACTTGTCTCAACTAGATGTGACTTTCGAAAAAGGTAATTTCATCATTTTTAAGTGGCAGAAGAAAAGGAATTCTTCCACATTTGCACAGGTTTCAAGTCCCTATCAGTCAATGGAGATGTCTAGTTTGTATGGTGAAAAGAGGTTACGATGACCATACACTATACAATCTCATAAAATCTCCTTTAAATTCCTGACAAATATGTAATGTAAAGGCGTGTGCAATTGGATAGAGATTAATTGGATTGTGTAGATTTGTTCCCATATTACATCTTTTGGTAGATTTAAATGAAATTGTACAATGAGGTTGTGTGTATGGCTGCCAATAAAATGAGTATACACTTTGTGTACTGTCACACATACACAGAACATCAAGTACAAAACTGATTACTAACCTCATCTGTTAGCACAGTATAATTTTATCATAGGCAAAAGAAGGAAAACAAGGGCGCACCGACTTTGTGCATTATGCTTAGGTAAATATTTTATTTAGAAGTAAAATAGAAAACTACTCACAAATGTATAAACAAAAAGCTCATGATACAAGTGGTCTCCAGATGATAGCAATTATTCAAGATGTTAGCAGACTCCCGATCGTATCAAAGGAGATTACAGGAGTCACTGCCAGTTGACGCGTTTCAAAGGATGACCTTCTTCCTCAGAGCCCTGCCAGATTTTATCATTTCTGGTTATTAGCCCAGATGGTTTTGTCCTGCCTGGTTATTAAACCAGATAAACCAGATAACACCCCCATCAAATCATTCTCTGCAGCTATTACCTTTTGTACCATCACCCCCTCCCTTAGAATGTAAGCTCTACGAGCAGGACCCTCCTGTACCTTTTGTATTGAACTGTACTGTAATTGTGTTGTCCCCCCTATACATTGTAAAGCGCTGCGTAAACTGTTGGCGCTATATAAATCGTGAATAATAATAATTTCATCCTGCCTGATTAGTAACCCAGATAGTTTTATCCATCTTGTTATTAACTTAGGTGGTTTTATCCTGTCTGGTTAGTGGCCAGATGGTTTTATCCTGCAGGTTATCGTCCAGATACTTTTAAGCCCCTTTCACATGAGCGGACCGATTGGGTTCACCTGTCAGTCTTTTAGGCGGACACAATTGGACAAACCATAGCCCTCTATAGTGCGTTGGGTGTCAATGGGCATGTGTCCGTTCACATCCAATCCTATCCGCTAAAAGCAGACAGATGGGGATCCATTCCTGATCTGTCTATCAGATCAGAAAGCTGTTGGGTGTAAATGGACAGGCCATCTGTTTACATCTGACCGCTCAGAGGAGAGTAGGCTGTGTCTGTGTCAGCTCTGCTGAAGCAGAGCAGACATTTTCAGCAGTTTCCCCACTGAGCACGTGAAAGAGGCTTTAACCTGCCTGTTTGTTAACCCAGATGGTTTTATACTGCCTGGTTATTAGCCTGACACAATTTTATCCTGCCTAGTCATTAACCCAGATGGTTTTATCCTGTCTGGTTGTTACCAAGATAGTTGTATCCTGCTTAGTCATTAACCTGGATGGTAGCATCCTGCCTGGTTAACTCTGTTGGCTTTACCCTGCCTGGTCATGCTACTTTATCTGGTCAGTTGATCATTAGCTTTACAATAATTGCATCCAGGATGGCCACCCTGAATACACCTAATGTAGCCAGAATTGATTATTCTTACCTATGCCAGCTGCTACATAGTGCTGATTAATAATGTTCATTTTCTCAGGACTTGCAACTGGCCCAGTCATTTATACATACAACAGTCACAGATCAATGTTTACATAAGTATCATTATTGTCCTATAATAAACCGTATGCTGCATTCTGTAACAGTTTTGAAAAACTATCAGTTACATCTTGTAAATCAACTATTGATTTATATTTGAACAAGTAGCACAGCTTTGTAGTCAGCTTACATCCCTATCTTTACCTGTGGTTATGAATGTGGGCAGGTTGAAAGAACAAGCTACAGAGATGGTGTCACCAGAGGGTTGTTGGATATGCTGCCCATGATGGGTTGAGGAATGTGACATCCTGAGAACTTCTCATAATAAAGCTGCTGCCACCTAAAAAGTCCTGTAAAATGCATTTGGTACAATTTTTATGACTGGAGTGTCTGAGCTCTACTAGCCATGTCCAGTTTGACTCAGGAGGAGGCCTCATGGCAGACATACACCAGGGAGATTGTTTCTCCCAGCTGGCCTGAGATCTCCCTTTAGAAGTTTGACGTGTAAGGAAAAAGAAGTCTGGTGTGGCCACTAAGGGTGAGCTTCGTCGAGTTTGGATGCTAGTCTGAAGATAATGTTAATATTCCCATTGTACACGTTCCTGGATCAGGCCCAAAAATAGTGACATCCAGCTGGCAACTGGAACACTCACAGATCAACGTTTGTATTTGCCAGCACACCACGGATCATCAATGTTATCCAAAAAGCTTTTTTTATTGAAAAATGATCACATCACAACAAAAAGGTGCAACGTTTCGGAGTCACACAGGACCCCTTCGTCAGGCAACCGAAACATTGCATCTTTTTTTGTGATGTGAACATTCTACAAAAAACAAAGCTTTTAGGATGCCATTGATGATCTGTGGTGTGCTGGCAAATATGAACATGGATAGTCTGAACCTACCTGAGCCACCCCACCAGGAACCTGACACGGTACAGAGATCATTGAAGACATACTGTCACCAACTTACAATTTTTCAGGTAAACGTTCATAAAAAACAAGTTTTTATTGAGTTACAATGTGCTTCTAAATTTATTAGAGAATTCACTCTCCAGAAAGTGTCAGTTCCCTAGCATGGTCTTATCCTTCCTTGCTCATGTAAGGTTTATTCTCTCTAATTACTCTCTGTGCTGGCCAAGCTCCTCCACCTCCTTCCTACATAACGTTTTTAGCGTATCTGCTGGGTGAGGAGGGAAAGAAAATGCTATAGGCTGCTTTCACACTGCCAGCGCGGGTCGTTAAAAAAAAAAGCACGGCTTAAACACAAGTAAAGCCCTGCTAAAATCAGCGGTGCTTTACCACTGTTTAAGTGGTGTTTTTTGGCCGCTAGTGGGGTGCTTTTAACCCCTGCTAGCAGTGGAAGAAGGGGTTAAAAGTGCCTGTGTTGCGGCGTTTCCGAATCGCTTTTCAGGCACTTTGGAAGCGCTGCCCAGTCATTTCAATGGGCAGGGCATTTTGGGAGCGCTGTATACAGCACTCCCAAACTGCCCCAAAGATGCTGCTTGCAGGACTTTTTATAACGTCCCAAAAGCACACTGCCCCAGTGTGATAGGTCACACTGAAATTAATGGGAGGCGGTTTTAGGGTGTTATTTAGAGGCTATTTCTAGTGCTAAAACGCCTGAAAACCGCCTCAGTTTTAAAGTAGCCATAGAGTGTCACCTGAATGACAGCTCCTAATCTAGAGTTGCCACCTCATCCCTTTAAACCCGAACACATATGAACTACACAGGTTCTGTGGCTGATTAAGGTGGTAATTAAACTCACTTGTTACCTTATCTGCATTTAATTAGCCTCAGAACCCGTGTAATTCATATGTGTTTGGGTTTAAAGGGATGAGGTGGCAACCCTATCCTAATCTGCTGGAGCTTCCAACATCACATCCAAGATGGTGGCACCCAGTAGCAACCTCAGGTCTTTTTTGGACGTCTACACAAGGGAGGCTTTTACAGGTAAATAACATGTATAAAATATATTAAATGCACAAATAATCTCATGGGAAGAGTGTTGTTGAACTGAATGGTCAGGCAACAGGGTTGGTTACATAGAAGTCAGTTTTATTTAAAAAAAATGTCCAATTCAAATCACACCCAGAACTGTACTATGTGTGTTTGTTGGTATAATATCTGTTGATTAGCGGCTTACACTTTCCTAAGCAACGGCAAACTTTTCCCCCAGATTGTTGCTGTGATGGCGGAGAAGACAAGAAAATCCCTCTGCTGAAAGATGTATTTGAAGCATTTCCAGAGACGCCCATCAACATAGACATCAAAGTGAATAACGATGTGCTTGTAAAAAAGGTATGTGAAAAGAACATAGAGAGGTGGCTGAATAATATTGTGAGCAGTGTCAGTGCTGCTAGAAGGCCTGGTGATTTCCTTCCTGTGTAGCATGCACAGCTTAGAGAACAACCACTTGTATCTTATAAATAGTTCCTATTCTCTTTCCTCTCTGTTGCTTCCTCTCAATCCAACCTTCAAAAGAGGTTTCACATGTGGGAGTTTGTATCTATCAATACGTCTTCCTCAGATGAAACGTCTAAATTCAACTGGGAATATTCATTTATAGGCATTCAACACGTTGCACTTTACTATTCTTAGCAGTCGGACTAGTCTGTTTACTGGCCTTGTGTTTAATGCATACAGCTAATAGACAATGCTGCTAAAGCTTTGCTGTGAGTGAGTCTTCTGGTAGAGTTCATTGGAAGGGTCACTGACTATGATACAATCGAAATGCCTGTAAAGCCTTCTGTCTGTGTAAATAGTTGGTATCAACCCTGCTGCGTTATATAATTATACAATCATCATTATCGTTGATCTGTAGTACATACAAGTTTTATGTTTAACCACTTCAGCCCCAGAAGAATTTACCCCTTTCCTGACCAGAGCACTTTTTGCGAGATGGCACTGCGTCGCTTTAACTGACAATTGCGCGGTCGTGCAACTTTGCACCCAAACAAAATTGAGGTCCTTTTTTTCCCACAAATAGAGCTTTCTTTTGGTGGTATTTGATCACCTCTGCGGCTTTTATTTTGTGCGCTATAAACAAAAAAAGAGTGACAATTTTGAAAAAAAAAAAGCAATATTTTTTACTTTTTGCTATAATAAATATCCCCAAAAAATATATAAAAAAACACATTTTTTCCTCAGTTTAGGCCGATATGTATTCTTTTACATATTTTTGGTAAAAAAAAAAAAATTGCAAAAAAGCGTATGTTGATTGGTTTGCGCAAAAGTTATAGCGTCTACAAAATAGGGGATAGATTTATGGCATTTTTATTATTAATTTTTTTAATTAGTAATGGCAGTGATCTGCGTTTTTTATCGTGATTGCGGCATTATGGCGGACACATCGGACTTTTGACACTATTTTGGGACCATTGTCATTTATACAGCGATCAGTGCTATAAAAATGCACTGATTACTGTATAAATGACACTGGCAGTGAAGGGGTTAAACACTAGGGGGCGATCAAGGGGTTAAGCGTGTCCTAGGAAGTGATTCTAACTGTGGGGGCGATGGGCTACCTAGGACATGACAGCGATCACTGCTCCCCATGACAGGGAGCAGTAGATCCCTGTCATGTCACTAGGCAGAACGGGGAAATGCCTCGTTTACATAGGCATCTTCCCGTTCTGCCATTCCTTGACACGATCGCGTGACACCAGCGGACATCGAGTCCGCGGGACCCGCAGACACGGTCACATAGCATGCGGCGTGCACGCACGCCCACAATGCTGCGTCCTAAAGGGGACGTACCTGTACACCCATTCGCGCAGCCGTGCCATTGTGCCTACGTATATCGTTGTGCACTGGTCTTCAACCGGTTAAAATTCTCTTTTATCTTATCAGTGTGTTGTATGTTATCTTACATAACGTACAACATATTATGAAGTCATAATATAGCTTAAAAAAAATGAAGATGCTTTCTAAAAGAAAGGAAACCTGTCATGAAAGATACATGGAATCTTTCATAGCTGAGCAGTAAGGATGAGCTCAGGCGTGTTTGCACACTCCACGTGCAGAGCCCGCCAGAAAGTCGGCATGGCACTGGGCTAATCACAGGCAGTGAGATATTTTCCTGATGCACGGCCGCAGAGATCAGGAAATGTCTCACTGCCTGTGATTAGCGCAGCGCCATGCTGACTTTCTGGCGGGCTCTGCACGTGGAGTGTGCAAACACGCCTGAGCTCATCCTTACTGAGCAGCTGTTGTGCAAATGCTACTAAGGCTTCAATACTTTGAGACTCTTAAGCTGGATACACACTATACAATTTTCTGTAGATTTTTTTTTTTTTAGATTTACCAAAACCATATAAGATGAGGTCAAACCTAAACACTTTCAATTTGTAAGCAATCAGGCGGGAGCTTGCACTACATAGTTTTGGTAAATCTAAAGGAAATCAGACAACAAAAGTTGTATAGTGAATATGGGGTCTTAAGCCTCGTACTCACGGCACGAAAATCAGAAAGGGATTGTCGTTTGACATGCTGTTGTCCAAAGTTCTTACCGTTAGTATTCTCCTTTCAACAATTGTTTTCCAATTTTCAGCCAACAAATGTTGGATGACAGGCTAGTAAATTTTCGGTGGACAACGGCTCCACGTCAGATATTCGGATGGTCAGTACGCAAGTCCATCACACAAAAGTCGAAAGTACAAACACGCATGATCGGAATCAATGCTCTCCAAACATGAAATTAGCAGAAGGGGCCCAAAGGGTGGCGCTCGAGCAGAAATTCCTCGTAGTACGTCATTAGATTTGTGTTTGTGGCACGACAATTTGTGTAACGTTAGTATGCAAGACAAGATCCTGGCACACGCTCTTTTGACAAAAATCAGACGCTTGGTTGTCCAACAATCGCACCGTGTGTACGAGGCTTTAGGCTGGGTTCACACTAAGGAACAGAGGGGCTCACAGCAGGAGTCCGATGCGTCTCCATTCACCATTTTCAGGTCCGATTTCAGCCCGAATTTTTGGCTGAGTTCAGACCTGAAACGGACCAGAAAACTCACAGGACTCCTGTGCAATTCTCACCGGAGCTGCTCCGGAGATGTGTGAATCGGCTCCATAAAGAGCCAGTCACAATCTCCTGACATGCAAATTTGATGCGGTGGAAGTCCACATCCAATTCGCACTGGTGTGAACCCAGCCTTATGCCCCGTACACACGGTCGGACTTTGTTCGGACATTCCGACAACAAAATCCTAGGATTTTTTCCGACGGATGTTGGCTCAAACTTGTCTTGCATACACACGGTCACACAAAGTTGTCGGAAAATCCGATTGTTCTAAACGCGGTGACGTAAAACACGTACGTCGGGACTATAAACGGGGCAGTGGCCAATAGCTTTCATCTCTTTATTTATTCTGAGCATGCGTGGCACTTTGTCCGTCGGATTTGTGTACACACGATCGGAATTTCCGACAACGGATTTTGTTGTCGGAAAATTTTATCTCCTGCTCTCCAACTTTGTGTGTCGGAAAATCCGATGGAAAATGTCCGATGGAGCCCACACACAGTCGGAATTTCCGACAACACGCTCCGATCGGACATTTTCCATTGGAAAATCCGACCGTGTGTACGGGGCATTAGAGTTGGTTTACACTAGCCCACTGACGAGCCATCCCTGATGGATCACTTTTCAGAGGGTGTTTGACAGGCAGTGAGATGGTATTGTGCCGCCTCCTCACTGCCTTTTTTAACCCTTTAGGTTGGGTTCACACTGGGGCAATGCCAGACATCGCATGTGATTTGCACCGCATGCCTGTGCACATCACATGCGATGTCTGTGCAGTGCGAATTCAGCCATACCGTTTGTATGGCTAAAATCGCATCTCACAAATTGCATCGCATTCGGACAGAAATAGTGCAGGATCCTTTTTTTTGTCCACACTGGAATCGGATCGCATGGGTGTTCAGACCCATGCAATCCGATTCCACAGTTCGCACTGCGTTCTGCGAACCAATTTAGGGGTGTCACTAACTTTATATTAACCCCCCTAGTGTGAACCCAGCCTAAACGTCTGCCCCACAATTGCATGCATTTGAGTTTAATTCTCGCCACGACCTGTGTACACCCCTGTCCACTGCCATTGCAGCTTAAACTGCTTCTTCAACCTAAAAACAAAAAAAAAAGTCAGCAGTATAATAATATAATAGGACACTTACCAATCAAGTAAAAATAAATAAAGAATTGCGCTAGGTGCATAGATGGTGAAAAATAAAAAAATCAATAATGAACAAAATAACCGTGATATGAGTCCTGCTGCTAGGCACTATGACCCCGATATAAGGCAAAAATTGTATGGATAATAATACTTACCAATCAAGGGATCCAGCGCCGTCCTCATCTGAGCTGGCTCCTCAGCCGTCATTGGGTCAGGCGCCTGCATGTTTACTTTGGGAAGCCGGTTGTGACTTTGTGAATAGCCGAGCTGCGCATTGTGAATGGTCCCGCAGCTTGCTGGGACCTGTGATGTATCCAAGAAGAGAGATGGGGGAGGGGCGGGGCAAACTTCCGATTGGATTGCTGCGGCAAAGGGAAAGGAGGCAGACAAATGGAACTTCCCCTTTTGGGTGAAGTTTCACGTTAAGGGGGGCCAGTGGGGAAGGGGGGGAGGTTGTGGTGGTAAAAATGCAGCTCAGACTTGTGTTTTTATGCCCCCCAACCATAAGTATAAATAAGTTCTAAAATAGTACTCAGATAGTAAGCAGATAAGACGTTCTGACTTTATTCCCACTATCCCGAATGATCTACTTGTTTGTGACTCAAACATCCAGGCTGGTGTGTCAGTGTAAACTGGCAGGTAACTAGAACATTCAGAAAAAAAGTATAAAGTATTTATTATTATTTTTTGTCTCTTTTCCCTGCTTTCTTCTTCCATGTTTTCCCCCTTTTTCCCCTTACTTCCCTTTACTGTCCCAGGTTTATTTTGCCTTCCAAAACCTCAACAAAATGAAAGCTCTCATTCTGCAGTTGTACTTTAAAAAATGGGGGCAAAGTAGGTGAGACAACATTGAACCTTTTTCCATCCATTTCAGCTGAAGGACAGAAACTCTATTGTGCCTTATTATCTGAGATCTTTTAGAAAGTCAACGTGGGTGGAAATGTTCCTTCTAACATGAGCTTTGTATATTCCCCAGGTGTCTGAACTTGTAGGAGAATACAAAAGAGAACACCTGACTGTGTGGGGTAATGCCGACTACGAGATTGTACAGAAGTGCCACAAAGAGGTGAGAAGGCATTAACTCTGGAGACACTTCATGATCTGTACTGCTGCTTCTCGGCCCTTGTTTACCCACGAATACCATGATCTAAGTTTTATCTGTGTTAATGTTAACCCTTTAACCTAAAGCTACTGTCACAGTTATGTATTTAATGTGGTACCCTAATAAAATCCTGCTTGCTACAGCTTTGGTGGGGATTCCAGCAAATCACTTGTGTTCCGACAGCTGGCGCCAGTGGCCACCACATGAGTAACTTCGACCCCAGCCTAAACTTCTGTGTTTTTTAATTTTTGCAGCTAAATTGGGATAACACCTACCGTATTTTTCGCTCCATAAGACGCACCTAGGTTTTAGAGGAGGAGAACAAGAAAAAACATATTCTGAACCAAATGGTGTACTAAAATATTGACCAGTGCCCAGGAAATGCAGCCTTACCAGTGCCAATTAAATGCAGCCTTACCAGTGCCAATTAAATGCAGCCTGACCTGTGCCCATGAAATGCAGCCTGACCTGTGCCCATGAAATGCAGCCTGACCTGTGCCCACGAAATGCAGCCTGACCTGTGCCCACGAAATGCAGCCTGACCTGTGCCCACGAAATGCAGCCTGACCTGTGCCCACGAAATGCAGCCTTACCTGTGCCCATGAAATGCAGCCTGACTTGTGCCCATGAAATGCAGCCTGACTTGTGCCCATGAAATGCAGCCTGACTTGTGCCCATGAAATGCAGCCTTACCTGTGCCCATGAAATGCTGCCTGACCTGTGCCCATGAAATGCAGACTTACCTGTGCCCATGAAATGCAGCCTGACCTGTGCCTGGCGACTGGCGAGGACGTCATCACATCCGCCTCTCACTCAGAAGACAGAGCGGCCGCCATGGCCATACTCCATTCGGCCGCTGGGGCTGCTCTGTCTTCTGTGAGTGAGTGAGATCGCCTGGCAGTCAGTATTTTGACATGGCGGCGACGGGGGGGGGGGGCCTGGTCAGCATTCGCTCAATAAGATGCACAGACATTTCCCCCATTTTTTGGGGGGGGGGGAGTGCGTCCAATGGAGCGAAAAATACGGTATGTTATATTTGTCACATGTTCTCAGTAGTATAGCAGAACTTCAAATTTAAATAATTGATGATTACCATTTTAGATGCTCTTTTCTGAGAACTCCAACCCTGAAAAATCCTACTTTGTTCTCTTTGTTTATGAAGGGGTGGAGAACTGTGTTTGCCATATTTAACCCTGTCGCAATTAGAAAGAATGATTGGCTATTGTAAATGTACCACATCTGTTGAATTTGGCATTTGAAAGAACAATATGTGTTGGACTTTAATAGCACTAGGAGGGACAAGCACATAAAATTATATAAAAAATTAATTTTGTTTTGCAAATATTTAGAATAATATATTAAAATCTCATGGGAAAAACTCCCTTTAAAGCAGGCTGTATATATATCCTTAATTCATGGTTGACTTTGCTGGATAGCCAAGAGGTTGACGCGTTTCACATCGATAGCTTCTACAGGACCTTTAATATCTTGGCAGCAAAGAAAATTGGCCTAAACAACATTTAGGGAGCCTGGCAAAGAGACAGTGATCAAATGGCGGGTGTCCATATGTAGCTGGCATTGTCAGCTGAGTATGTTGTGGTGTTATGTGTTAGATAGAAGTATACCAGAACAAAGAGTTCCACTGGTATAAATGGATTCAGTCTTATGTCATACAGGAGACCATATATTCTTGCATCAAATGTTATATTGATGCCCATCTGCCAAATTAGCATTCCCATCACCAGTTCCAGTCATCGCTATTCATCCCCCCTCCACATCACCACCATAAGCAATCAGAGTAATAACAAATGCTAGAAATCCCCTAGTTTGGTACATAAGAACTCCTGAAAGCTCCACGCCAGCCTGTCACTGTCTGACATTAAAGTCTAACATGTATGGTTCTTTGAAATGTTTAACCCTGTCTTTTCTGTGCTGGCAGAGCTCATTATCAGTTGTAAACTAGATTTGAACGCTGTCCTAAGAAAGGGTTAACGATTTAGAAGCTGGCCTCCTGCAATGTATGTTAGTGACAGGAAACTCAGCTGTCCTAAGTCTTATATATGGGACAGACTTAGGGCTTGTTTACACTAGCAGTTAGGGTATGGTAAAACCACATGGTTATCTCTGCTGTCACATTGAATGGGAAGTACCACCCACTGAATACAACTGCATTGCAAGCAGCTTTGGCGCGCTTGTGCAGGGTTCAAAGGGTTAAAGCAGGCAGTGAGGAATGCCTCCTCACTGCCTGTTAAATGCTCTATGAAGAGTGATCCAAACTTGTAGTAAATTAGGACTAATTTTGACATTGTTCAGAAATGCTTGTAGTCTGCCATGAGGTGTATAGAAAATAAAAAAGAGGTAGGTTTGAATGGGGAAAACACAACCAATTAGACCAATTAAAGTGGATATACACTTTAAATTATATTACTCTCCTTCCAAAAATGTTAGTTGCCTGGCTATGGCTTTAATACTTTCTAAATCTGTAACCCATAAAGCGCTGCATAAATTGACGGCGCTATAAAAGTACCTGTAATAAATAAATAATAAGTACGTGAAGTTAGTTTCAGAAGCAAATTAAGCCATTAGACACCAGTGACAGTAGAGGTCAGCAATGACAGCCTCCATATTTCTCTTTGGGCTCCTTCAGATGTGTGGCACTGCTTGCTGCCCCTCTGCGAATTGACCTGTGGTGGATTGTTTTTCAGAGGGCAGTTGACAGGCGGCTGGGAGGCGATGTCATCTCCTCCCGACCGGTGTTAGCCCACAAAAGGCTGAACCACCTCACCACAACCGTATGCATTGCACGCAGTTGCAGGGTGGTTGTGCCACAGCCCCTTTACCTTGAATAGTGTGCGTTTGCTCAGCCAGCTGCTTTTATTACCCCCTTGTGTGAATGAGCCCTTGACGTTTACTACTGCTGAAAAGTTACTTATTTTCCACTGAATCCAATGATATTTGAACGTTAAGGTCACATGGCTAAAAAAATAAAGATCCCTATTCTTTTGTAAGGCTTTGCGAATTGAGCCCAAAGTCACATGTGTATTTCCAACAAGGAGCTTTGCCATTCTGAAGCTTCCCTCCAACCACTTTGCATATTATTTTATATATACTGTGATTCTGTAATTTTTTTTTTATTAAAAAATCATACAAACATACAGTTCATTAATAAAAACATATTTACACAAAAATAAACAACAACTAAACAAAAACAAGCGTGCTTACATCAGCAAATAAAGAAAACAGTTTCCCTGACAAGATAACATAGAAATAATGACAACTACAAACCCCAAACCTCAACTTAAACACAATCCAGGCTAAGAAACATTTTGAGACCTAATCACCATCAGGATGTGATTCCAAAACCCCCACATTAACCCCCCCCCCACATCATTCACCCCGACTTCCACATCATTCACCTTGCATTCTGCACCGGTCACCTTCATGCCCTTCCCACCTCCCCCTCCACCATCATCCAATCCATCCCTCACTCCATCCGCACTTCTGCTATGCCGAGGAGGGGTTGGCACCACCATACACTCTGGTCCAGCACCCTCCGCTGCCTTCACTACACTAGGAGAAGCAATAGGTGCAGACACGGACTTGACAACCACACTTTCTGACATTGACTGGGGAACCACAGACTGGGGGGACACTGACACCACAGACGGCATCACAGACACAGATTCTGACGGGACAGAGAAACTAGGATCCCCTGGTACAACCTCCACCAACCCAGACTCTTCTCCATCCAGACACAAAAATTCCTCCACTAACTCTGGCTTATTGTGCAAAGCCTCAGGGCACCGGTTATAAGGGTGACAAACCTTATCACATAGGTTACATTTAATGATGTTACAGTCCCTCGCCATATGCCCCAGTTCCTGACACGAAGAGCACTTCTGTTCTGGACATTTAGAGGAGAAATGTCCCTTGACTCCACATTTATGGCACAGCTTAGGTTGACCAGGGTAGAAGACGGTAATCCTATCTCTACCAAAAAGGCAGAGGAGGGCAAATGCTGGACCACATTCCCACGCACACTCAACCTCGTTGACACTGACCACCCACCTGTCCAGATTCCTCTATCATCCTCAATCTTTTTTAGGGGACACAACGTTTCACCAAACCTCCTCAACCAGACCCATAAATCCTCGGGGGGGGGGGGGGGTATAGACTCATTCCTAGTCAGGATAGTCACATTCTTAATCAAGCGCTGATGTGAGACAACTTTGGGGATAAGCCCCTTCCAGTCTGGCCCCTATATAAATGCTCAAACCGCTCCCAAAACAGATCCAGTGACTCTGGATGCACAAAGGATAAATCATATTCATATGAACCAGCTGGACTGATAAACGCATAAATATCCTCTGCCTTAAATCCCATGGCTAGGATCTTATCCACAACCACCCTCCTGATAGGTGGAATATCTTCTCCCTTCCACCTGAGCTGTACCACATTCCCGCTCAAGTTTAATAACTTATGGGACCCATGGTTGGGTACCCCTGGGCTATCACCTGTAGAATTAGTTCTGGATAAACGGTTGTGGTAAAACTGTTGTGGTATGGCATAAATACATCATAGTTTATTTGGTTGCACGATCAATGCCTTGTATTTTATGCTAATTCATCTGTGTAGGCCCCCCGGAGGGCAACTGACTATTTGCTGTTTCTTGATCTTGACTTAATAAATCTTATTTCGGATTTTAAAAAAATTGTTGTTTGAAATACCAATTTTATTGATTATACAGTAGGTCTCAGGACCATTACAATTTGCTGAGTAAAATATTTTATCATTTTACACATAGGGGTCTGTTTTTAAAAAAATTGCTGGAGGAATGTCACAGGCCACTTGTCACCTTTCTGACCATAGTTTGCTTCATATGTTAATCTTCTTTCCTATGATAGCTCCATCTATTGGCCATAATGTGGTATTTCTCTTGAAATATCTAAATCAGGAAGATACAGCACTATGGCCACTAGATGGAGCTGACAACTATAGGAAATCACTATATTCAGCAAAATACATTTAGAATTTGTGAGCACTGGGCAAAAACCTTTTCATAAGTGTCTCGTTTTTTATCAGTCACACAGTTTCAGTATGAACAAATCACACTATGCTACATAAGTTTAACCTGAAGTGTTTTTTTTTTTTTTTCCACCGTTTCAGAACTGTGACATCCCACTGCTGTTTTGCTTCCAACGTGTCCTGCTGCTGGTGGGGTTATTCTATACGGGACTCCTGCCCTTCGTTCCAATCCGGGAACAGTTTCTAGAGGTCCCCATGCCTTCTATAATCATGAAGTATGTAATGCAGCTATTTTTGTATACCTAGTTATACACTCAAACACCTCATATAATTGGTACTTCTGATATATTTGTAAGGGTTTACTTTTTTTGGAGTAAAGAAATGTTCCTTAAAGAGCACTGGTGCTGCAGTAGTAAATATACTGGTATATAAAAAAAAAGAGTGTAATTGCTATTAATTGTCCTTTAAGTGGTAAAGGAAGGCACCTCTAGGCAAAACAGTTTAGTTTTGGATAGAGCAGTAAAGGGTTAGAGCCTCTGTTAGATTTGTATTGCTTTATCCATTAGGGAGATTTGACGTAAAGGAAGTGATGGGAACTCTCTCTATGGACACACACACACACACAAAATGCATATTTAGCAAAGTAAAGAGGGTTTAAAACTTCTGGCAATTTTTTTTGCCCTACTATTACGGTGATGTCCTACCACCTATTATTTTTGTATGGGTGTCATAGGCACAGGAAGTGAGGGAAAAATCTCCCCAGTGAGAACATAACATTTATGCAAAAAAGGAGAAAGGCTGGTGCCATGGAAGACGGCTAAAACATTGTTTGATTTTTGCATGTGAACAGCAGTCAAAAAGAAAGCCAACGCGTTTTGGCCATCAGGCTTTAACCACTTCAATACCAGGCACTTTCCCCCCTTCCTGCCCAGGACAGTTTTTAGCTTTCTGTGCTGTCGCACTTTAAATGACAATTACTGTACCCAAATGAAATTTTTATCATTTTCTTCCCACAAATAGAGCCTTCTTTTGGTGGTATTTGATCACCTCTGGGGTTTTTATTTTTTTGCTAAACAAATGAAAAAAGACCAGCATTTTTTAAAAAACATTTATTTTTCTCGATTGTTATAAAATTTTGTTTTCTCCTTCACTAACGGGCACTGATGAGGCTGCACTAATGGGCACTGATGGGCACTGATAGGCTACACTGATGGGCACTGATAGATGGCACTGGATAGGCAGCACTGATGAGGAGCTACTGACAGGTATTACTGATTGGCATCTGAAGTGCATTGATAGGGCATTGATAGGCATTACCGCCGATCGGCTCTCCCTGTCAGCACAAACTGAGGGAAGCCGCTTACTGGCACTTTCTGGTTCACGCTGTGATCAGCTGATCAAGTGGTAAGGAGACTCTGTCAGAGGCTCCTTACCACGATCAGAGATGCGGTGTGTCATTGACACACAGCATTACCGATCGCCGCGCTGCTCGCCAGCATGTTATTCTGAGAGACGTCATATGTCGTCCAGTCAGGATAACAGAACCACTGCCCGGCCGTCATTCTGCTATAGGCCGGGCAGCAAGTGGCCAAACATGGCTCATGATTAAGGCCTGATGGCCGAAACACGTTGGATTTCTTTTTGACTGCTGTTCACATGCAATAATAAAACAATGTTTTAGCCATCTTCCATGGCACCAGCCTTTCTCCTTTTTTTGCATGGACTATATGGAGGCTTACAGAGAGTTCACAGGCTGAGTGCTGTGTTCTTGAGGCTTACCAGGCATTGCACAGGAGGTAGTAGCTCGGATACACCTGTTCCAGAGCATAAAGTTGATTTACTAATATTGGAAAATGCAGAATCTGGTTCAGCTGTGCATGGTAGCCAATCAGCTTCTAAATTCAGCTTCTTCAAATAAGCTTTGACAAAAACATGGAAGCCGATTGGTTTCTATACAGAGCTTCACCAGATTTTGCCCACTCCAGTTTAGGTAAATAAACCTCAATGCGCGCAGCAAAAAAAAAAAAAAGCCTTGACAGAAGCACTGATTCTTAGCAACTCTTGATATTAAACCTGACTTGCTCAACAGTTTTACCCCTGTGAACCCTAGAAATCATTTTTAGGTCTTGGGGAACCCCTGATGAAGCCAGTTCATTGGGGGTCAGTGCAAATAATGCTCACCTTACAGACCGCTAAAAGGACATTGTGTCATACTGCTGGCTCTACCAAGTGGCATTGGCCCCAGAACTATGCAGGCACAATCTGGGCGGGGGTCAATCAGCCCTAGCTCAAAGAACCACTAGCAACCCCTGGAGGAACCCTGGTTGAGAATGTCTGTATTAAACCATTTGACTTGAGTTCGGCTTCAAAGCAATCCTGTCACGAACAAAATTCAGTAGCTATCAGTACTGATCTCTCTGTAAAAAAATTGGTAGTTGTTGGACTGTTAGCTGATACAGTGGCTTCGATACCTTCCAAGTCACTGGCTCAGAATAAGTATACGTATCAGGGAAGAGTAAAGTTAGAACCCATGTCTTTATATCTTTTTTGGGTCAATAACCTAAAGTTATCATATAAGAGGGTCAGTATGACAGCCAGGAAGCTAGCATTTCCAGGAGAGGTTAGTAATGGCAGTTTCCGAATGACAGATTACTTCTAATATGGGGATATGTTTTAAATGGTAAGAATGTGAGGCTTAATGTCTCCAAAATTCTTTGTTACTTGACAGACACCCAATCCATTTGACATCTTAGTAATATTTATCTAGTTTCTTATTAACTTACATGAGACTACCACGTTTTATACACCATTTTATATTATACATTTTCTACAGACTAAAAGATCCCTCCAAAATGAGCAGAAGTCACAAATTCGTTGTATGGCTTGCAGATGCGTAAGTAGAATTTATTGATCTTAAAGTGTTTTTTACCCCAACATTTCATTTTCCTGATTTGTGCCTGCTGAACTATGTACTTGTATGAGAAAGTCTCCTGTTCTCTTTGTATTGCTTCCTTTGTGTGAAATCCTGTGTTCCTTCTAGTCCCCTTGCTTTCCTATTAAAAAAAAACTGACTACACTAAGCAGGAGAGCACAGCGTGGTCAGTTCTCTTGCATTGCTGGGAACTCAGTGTACTCTTCAATGATCAGAATTGTCCTAGCACGCCCTCCCCTGCACAGCCATTCACTGGCAAGCTCAGTGTGCTGCCGCTTCTTCTCCCCGCAGCTCCTATGCAGCTAAAAACAGAGCATGCAATGATCAGTTCTAAAACAAAGGGAAACAAGGTATTAATAATGTTTTATATATATAAAAATGTTTTGCCTTTCATTTCTATTTTAAACTGAATGCCTTGTTTTACAAGGTGAATCGTTTACAATCACTTTAAAGAACAAATGAATGAATTTACATTTCTAATATTTTACTGACCAAAGACATTTAAAGGGGTTGTAAAGGCAGAAGGTTTTTTTATCTTAATGCATTCAGTGTAGCAGTCCCCCCCCCAGCTTCCCCAAAACTTACCTGAGCCACATCTCTATCCAGCTAGATACAGAAGCCAATCAGGAGAGAGAGGGTGCGGGGCCGACCCGTGGCTCCGTGTCTGAATGGACACAGAGCTGCAGCTCGGCTCGGGTGACCCCGTAGCAAGCTGGACAGGAGGGAGGTGCCAGAAGCGCCGAAGAGGGACCAGAGAAGAGGAGGATCTGGGCTGCTCTGTGAAAAACAATTTCACAGAGCAGGTAAGTGTAACAGGTTTATTATTTTTAAAAGAAAAAAATGAGACTTTAGTATCACTTTAATGTTGTTGACCTCAGTGTACATGACATCTGGGATCTCACAGGCATATGTGGATATCCTTCAAAATGAGTGTGTCGGATTTTCATTCTCTCCAAACAGTCCAAATATAAAAAGATAAGGTCCACTCCAAGAAAATTCCATCAGAATTGAATAATCAGTGGAGAAGGGTTAGATCCTCTATTATGGTTTTAAATGCTGCCAGTGTTCTTCCTGTTCAATCAGACATCCATAACCTGCACATGAAGTAGGGGGAAATGTTCCCAATGGGGGCACTTACAGCAAATAACCCCTACCTGAGATTCCAATTTATCCCTAGCATACTAAATAAAATATTGCCATCTGTGTCCCCTTTGGAGATATTTCCTCACTTTCTGATAACACGGACATCTTTTAAATTGGAAGTAAAGAGAAATATGCCAAATGGGGATGAGGGTAACGAACATAGATGACAGAGGTTCTTCTTCTCCTCCCCTGTTCTACTCAAAGTTAAGCTTTAACTTGTGTTAAAAAAAAGAGAGCCATTTATTATTTATCACTATTCACATGTGAAAAGGTGAAAGGTGTATCCCCCATTCCTGCTGTATTGTGTGTCAATGTACATTGCTTAAAGAGATTTGAAGTACATATTCTACTATAGCTTAAAGGATAAGTTCACCTTTTGTAACCTGTTACAACACTCCCATCTTCCTCTCACCCCGAGGCCCCATTTTGACAGCAAGCGGTGGATCTGTAACAATAAAATAACATTTATTCACAGTAGAGCTACACAATTAATCGTTAAAAAATCGCGATCTCGATTCAACCCCCCTCAAGATTTTAATCCGGCTATTCCCCGGTTTTTGTAACAAGTGCAGAGCCGTTCTCTGCTCAGAGCTGTCAAAGAAAAAAAAAAGCCAGCAAAGTTTATCACAAGATTACTCAGCGCTGAGATAAAAAGAAACAATGTATCATTTGGTTCTTTTATATCAGGGGTCTCAAACTGGCGGCCCTCCAGCTGTTGCAAAACTAGTGCATGAAGCATGAGTCCCATGAGGCATTGCAAGGCAGACCGTTATGATTTTCTGCAGATTTTTGTCTTCAGATTTACCAAAACCATGTAGTGCAAGGGCCTGTCTGATTGCATACAAATTGAAACTCTTAAGGTTTAACCTCATATTATATGGTTTTGGTAAATCTGAAGACAAAAATCTGCAGAAAATCTAATAGTGTGTATGGGGTCTAACAAGCATGACTCCCACAGGCAGAGGCATGATGGGACTTGTAGTTTTGCAACAGCTGGAGGGCTGCTAGTTTGAGATCCTTGTTTTGGATCAAAGGAATGAACTTTGGTCTGTAAATTAGGTCCATTTAACCACGTATAGACTAAACCTTTTTCTAACACGTGTTGCGTAAAAGTTAAAATCAGAACATTACAGCGCAACATGCAAAAAAGACATTTACCTCCTGCAAGGCAATTTAGACATTTTCAAAAAACATTATCAAAAATTATGGTGATTTGGTCACACCATATTACTATATGGTGCTTAAGCCCACTTACTGCGACAAAGTACCCCATGATTAGTGGGTCCTACACTATCCATAGATTGGGAGATCCTGCTTCTCCGAACCATGAGAGCAATACACTCCTCTATATGGGAGAACTTGAGGTCTCCACCCATGACACAAGTGGACACTAATGAGAGGTACTTAATGAGGGAGTGGGGAGCTCCTCACCCAAAAGGATTTGGTCAGAATCCATACAATAGACAAACAAGATATTTGGGGGGCACACTCTAAAAGATGCATTAAAGCATTAAAGATGGTGCAGCCATAAGACCATACAACAGAACAAAAAATATTACAGCGCACACATGCAAAAAAGACATTTACCTCCATACCTCCATATTAGCAGAGACCCTAGAGAATAAAATGGAGTTTGTTGCAATATTTTATGTCACACTGTATTTGTGCAGCAGTCTTTTAAACACAATTTTTGGGGAAAAAATGCACTTCAATTAATAAAAAAAAAACTAAACATTAAAGGTAGCCCAATTTTTTTGTACAATGTAAAAAATGATGTTATGCCAAGAATTGTGAGAGAATCGTGATCTTTATTCTAAGCAAAAAATTGCGATTCTGATTTTATCCAGAATCGTGCAGCTCTAATTTACAGTGTTCTGTGAGTGAAGAAACTACAAGTACCAAGAGCCTTTGCGGCTGTTGGCTTGTAGTTCTCAATGAACTACCAGAGCACTGTTGATTGCTCTAGGTAGTTCATTGAGCTTTCTTCCTTCAATGTGTAACTGCCTGCCCATATCGGAGGTATGGGCAGACAGCTACATAGACAGTCTGCAGGACCATGGCTTTATGCCCACGATCTGCCGACGGGCATGCTTTTAACCGCTTGCCGCCCGCCTGCTGTCATATGACGGCGAGGCGGCGCGGCTCTCGTTCTGGGAGGGCGTCATATGATGCCCTCGCCTTCCCTACCCACCAGGGGGCGCGCGCGCCGCCACCGGCAATCGCGCGCGCCTGCCGTGTCACTGGGCACCTGATGCGCGTGCCCGGCGTCCGCGATGTCCGCCGGGCACACGCGATTGCCCGGTAACACGACAGGACCTGGATCTGTGTGTGTAAACACACAGATCCAGGTCCTGTCAGAGAGGAGAGATGATCGATCTGTGTTCTCAGTACAGAGGAACACCGATCGCTCTCCCCCCCTTGTGAGTCCCCTACCCCTTCAGTTAGAAACATTCCCTAGGAACACAGTTAACCCCTCGATCACCCCCTAGTGTTAACCCCTTCCCTGCCAGTCACATTTATACAGTAATCAGTGCATTTTTATAGCACAGATCGCTGTATAAATGTGAATGGTCCCAAAAATGTGTCAAAAGTGTCCGATGTGTCCGCCACAATATCGCAGTCACAATAAAAATCGCAGATCGCCGCCATGACTAGTAAAAAAAATAAATAAATAAAAATGCTGTAAATCTATCCCCTATTTTGTAGACGCTATAACGTTTGCGCAAACCAATCAATATACGCTTATTGAGATTTTTTTTTACCATAAATATGTATCGGCCTAAACTGAGGAAAAAATTTGTTTAAAAAAAAATGGATATTTATTATAACAAAAAGTAAAAAATATTGTGTTTTTTTCAAACTTGTCTCCCTTCTTTTGTTTATAGCGCAAAAAATAAAAAACGCAGAGGTGATCAAATACCACCAAAATAATGCTCTATCTGTGGGGGAAAAATAATAAAAATTTCATTTGGGTACAGTGTTGTATGACCGCGCAATTGTCATTCAAAGTGTGACAGCGCTGAAAGCTGAAAAATGGCTTGGGCAGGAAGGGGGTTAAAATGCACTGTATTGAGATGGTTAATAATGTGCAGTTGTATACTATATTTTCAGTGGTCACAAAAATGGAATAGCTTACTGATGGCTAATGCTCTGTACACATTTCTTCACTTTTTACCAAGCAGAGCAAGTGAGTTTACTATCAACAATGTTGTTTGGTTGGTTTCCAGGAATGAGTATCACTCTTTTTCTACAATAAGGATAATGGTTCCCTCTAGTGGTGAAATAAAAGAATACATTAAAATAATGGCATAAATTAGCTTTCGGCAGTCAGCATTAAAATGAACAGTCTGTCTGTTTACCAGTCATGTCCATATCACAGCTTTATCATACCTTTGGGAGTAGGCATATCTAGGCAGCCTAATTTAAGCAATATAGAAACTATAGTGTTAAAAAAACAACAACAATTCTGGGTAAAGCTAAATGTTATTATTACAATAGACGTCTCTTTCACAATAATCATACTGTACACATTAGAACCATACTCTATTGTATATATTTTCTGTTCATACTGAAATCCTGTCATTCCTGTGTATCCAGTCTGTGCACTTCAGAATAAATCTATTTTCCCAGGAAAACTTGTCAGAAATGTAGCATTTTTATTGATTAAACCTTTTCTTTTCTCTTCTAGTTTATTGATGAGAAAATGTCTGTTTGAGCACTTGAAAGCCAGGGGAATTCAGGTACATTGTGTTTTCTTCCTAAAATAATGACCACAACGACCCCCAAAGAACTGACATCATCTCCTCATATTTTTTTTTTTTGAAAATTTTTGTTTATTGGTGTTGCATAGAATACGCAGGGCTGAAAAATTGACCTACAAAACACACAAGTAATAATAACTCCTCGCCCACACTCGCTTTGCAGTGCATTTTTAAACCCTCGTTTTTTTATGCGTTTTTTCAATGCGGTTCTCATGCATTTTAAGTTGTTTTTTTTCTCTTTAAACACTGAAAATAGCTGGTTACTAAGGAGGGGGGCGCGGGAAGCCTGCCGCTGCATCCTTAACGACCGACAAGTCAGCTGTCAGCAGGGTTCCCCACTGACAGCTGAATGTAAAAAAAAAACATTGCCGGCAAAAAAAAAAAAATTGCAAAAAAAACCTTGTGGACTCCCCCCAGGTCCATACCAGGTCCTTCGGGTCTAGTTTGGATCCAAAGGGGACTCCCCCACGCCAACATTTTTTCTTAAAAAAGCATGGGAAACCCCCCAACCCCAAAAGCGCTCGCTGGTCCCTTCCCTTTCCTGACCTGTCAGACTATATGCACGGATCAGGGTCTGGAACGGATTTTGGGGGGACCCCATGCCAAGTCTATTACACGCAAAACACAAAAAAAAAAAAATTCCCCAACCCTTTTCAAAAACGCACCGGCCACAAAACACATAGATGTGAACGTGTACCATAGAAAACAATGTTAAATGGACTGTGGGGTGTTTCTGCAAACTGCAAAAGAGCGCTAAAAAAACACATAGTTGTGAACCAAGGGTAAAGGGATATGAGGCAAGAAAGAAAAAAATTATAGAGTAGCACTTTAACACATGCAAAGGTAAATGTAGACCCCAGAACATATGACATAAAAGAGATCAGCCGTAAGCCTATGTAGGAAATATTAAACACATCTCAGACTCTATAGTTAGAAAGGAGCCTTTCAAAGGTAAGTGGTACAACTTGAAAAAAGTGTTTACGCTTCGTCTATACCCTCCATGGCATGCTAAATTCTAGTCACAACAGGTAAAAGACAGAAATATTATAGCTCTACGTAGCAGTAGTAGTATTGTCCAACCAAACTTGCCAGACTTTCTCAAACTCTTTTGGGCAACCCCTACTGTAAAATGGAGCCACCTTATTTATGAACCCCTTCCAATAGGTCAGGGAGGGTGTCACTGTTTTTTTTTATAGTAAAGAACTAACGCCTTGCGTGCGTAAAATAGCAGTAGAGTGCGTTGAGCCCTGGTGGGCACCAGACCTTCCACAAGACCAAAAAGGCAGACTGTTACCATCATTGGCATTTGTAAGGAAGTTACCTCAGTTATACATTGCAGGACCATTCTCCAGAAATCCTAAACCACTGGACAGTACCAAAAGCCATGCCCGAAGGTAGCCGGGGAGTGAGAGTAAAGTAAGTTTTGGACAATTTTGCTGGGGTATAATATACCCTGTGTAGGAACTTGAATTGAATTAACCTGATTCTTGCCGACACCAAGTGAGTAAAGGGAAAACTCCACATATGATCCCAGTACTCCCCAGTCAAGTCTGGGACCTCCTCCACCCATTTCTCTCTACATTTAATTATCGGAGGGGGAGGGACAGGGAAGAGTTCTTTATATAATTCAGAACATCTCCTCACATTTAAAAAGATTTTTTATTAAGCAGGGTCCTGCTGTTATATGAAGGTTGGATGGAAGTGTACATGAGGATGGTCAAGCAGGAGTCAGCTTTTAAAATTAAAACATTTACCAGGACTTCTGTTTATAACTTGCTTAATGCAAACCATTATTTTACCCAAAATAGACAAAGTAACAGGTTAAAGGGACGCATCCTTGAAGCCAAAATTTCTGAGCTTAAAGAAAAAATGGAGCCATTCCAAGGAACTAAGGAGTTCTTAGATAAAGCCCAACAGTTGCATACTCACTTGTCCAAATATGATACTGATATTCAGCAGAAGAAACTTAAGAAATACCAGAGAGATATTAAAGACTTTGAACAGAATCAGGTATATAAATGGCAAACTGATTCAATTCCAACCGATCCCAATGTACCTCCAGTCGTGCGAGATCTGGAGATACATAATGCTGTTAGCCAATTAACCAAGGATTTTAATAAGAGGGTGACCCCTCACACTCCAGTGAGAACCTCTAATAAACCAGTCTCTTACCCTAAAAATAACCCCCCTCAGAGGGGTAGAAATTATCCCCCACAGAACAACAACAATTACCCCTATCCAGCACCTTATATGGTACCTACACACAATAGGTTTGCGCCTTTGTCTAATAGACCATCCGATTATGATTACCAATATCATAATCCAGAACATAACTATTACCAACCCAGACCCCCTAGAGGAAACTATAGGGGCAATTATGGAGGTCGACCCTATTATAATCACCACAACCATCACCAACCAGGGGGGAATGGAAGGAATGGAAAGGACCCTACAGAATCCCACCCACCACACCCCAACATTCCAGAGAGCCTACCGAAAAAGAGGCAGTAGAGGGAGAAGGAGAAAGAAAAAGAAAACGGGACAATTAAATACAGGGATTTTTAATCTATCCGGAGTAGACCTTTCAGAGGAGGAATTACTAGTATTATCGCAAGGGTTAAAATTTGCACCTAGCAAAAATATTGACAAGTTTGATGTATTTGTTGATATAGAGAAATTTATTAGGAAATTAAATATCAAAAAACATTTCTCTTCACAAGCAAATATCTCTTCCCCTCCTAATGGGATTGAGACCACTTATTTGCATAGTGGACTCAAAAATAATTCAGTATTCAATCCCAAAAAAAAGCACTCACCACCATATTGAAGTGTTTAAAAATATGGTTCAAGAGGAGGTAAGATCACTCAAAGTCCCAAAATTCAGTGCCAATCAGTCTATTCGTTTAGGTATTAAAAGATTAGAAGATAATAAACAAATAGTAGTCCGACCAGCGGATAAAGGGGGAGGAGTAGTAGTCCTTAGCAAAGAGAATTATAATTTGGAGATCCAAAGATTATTACAGGATATCACCACCTATAAACCCTTATTGTCAGATCCCACACCACAATTCACAGCACAGCTCTCTTGTTGGGTAAACAAGGGTCTACAGTTACATATTCTCAATAAAAAGGAAGCCCATTATCTCATTCCCCGGACCCCACGTATTCCAGTTTTTTATATATTGCCCAAGATACACAAATGTAAAGAAAAACCTCCCGGCCGACCCATAGTGAGCGGGATAGGGTCTCTATATTCCCGTGTAGGAGAGTACTTGGATATTTACCTACAGCCTTTAGTCACCTGTGGACAATCATATTTGAAGGACAGCCGAGCTCTCATTCAATCCCTACAGGGTATTACAATATCTTCAAACACTCTATTAGTGACTATTGATATAGAATCACTCTATACCAATATTAAACAACAAGATGCCTTGGTAGCAGTAAAATTAGCACTCATGGACCAATCAAAACTTAAATTACTGCAAATAGAATTTCTAGTTGAAGGACTGAAATTGGCTATGGGGAATAATTATTTTTGGGCACATCACCAGTTTTACAATCAAGTAAAAGGAGTTGCCATGGGGGCAAGGTATGCCCCCAGTGTAGCAAATATAGTACTCAATAAATGGGAACAGGAAACTATTTATCATCAACCTAGCAAATCGTTAAAGTACTATAAAAGGTACATTGACGACGTCATTCTTTTGAGGGAGGGCACTATGTCAGATTTTCAAGAATTCCTTTTGAGTCTGAACAATAATACCTATGGACTCAGGTTTACTGCCGAATCCAGTTGGGATACTATTAATTATTTAGACCTCACTCTAACTAAACAAGGGAATAGGTTAGTCTCCAAAACATTTTTCAAGGCTACTGACTGTAATGGATTTGTGCCAGTCAATAGCTGTCACCATCCACAATGGTTAGGAGCCGTCCCTAAGGGGCAATACATGCGCATCAGGAGAAATTGCGATGACATTACTGACTACCACACACAATCTGAGATTCTCACCAAGAGGTTTCAGGAGAAAGGTTATCCTCTAAAAAATCTTATTAAAACTAAAAACCAAGTTTTGGCCATGAATAGGGACTCTCTTTTAGTCCCTAAGGAAAAAGCCCCCTTTTTGGGAGATATCTCCTTCATATCAGGTTTTCATCGCCAATATAAGGGAGTGGAAAAAATATTTCATAAACACTGGCCTATACTTTGTAAGGATAGAGATTTACAGAACTTACTCCCCCCAAACCAAAGTTTATCTACAGAGGAGCACCAGGACTTAGGAATATGATAGCCCCCAATGTACCCGATCCTCCTAAGAAACCCTCTACTTTTCTGGATGGATCAGGGTTTCATTATTGCACTAGATGCAAAGCTTGTCGTACCACAAATAGAGTAGGGAAAAAGATTTCCAAATTCCATTCCAAGGTCACCCGACAAGAATTTTCTATAAAACCTCTGATCACATGCAATTCTAGTTATGTCACATATGTGTTAGAGTGCCCATGCTCAATCCAATATGTGGGTCGTACTACCTGCAAATTGAGGGTTCGTATTAACGAACATGTAGCCAATATTTCTAAAGGTTTTTTTAATCATAGCGTATCACGGCATTTTCGTATGGTCCACAATAGAGACCCCCGTTTGCTTACTTTTTACGGTATAGATAAGATTGCCTCCAATTGGAGAGGCACTGATCTTAAAAAGGCTGTTTCTCAGAATGAGACCCAGTGGCTGTACCGTTTACAAACGATGCAGCCACAGGGCTTAAATATCGAACTGGATCTAAATTGTTTTTTGACTAAGGATTAGATGTGTGTTGGATACTCTCATAGATTTACTCTTTCTCCGAATTACTGATCTAAGGTAATTGGCATCTATTTTTGGATGTTTTTCTTGGGTTATTTTTATTTATTTTCATTTTTTGCAACTGTTGGGTACCTAGTTTTTTTCGTTCCTAATTCAAAATTGTGACCAATGTCACAATTTTTAGTGAATATATAAATATATTTTTTATTTTTATCTATATATTTTTATTTTTTTCACATTTCTATTAGCCAGTTGCTGGCGGAATGTGCCATCATAATCCTAGTTTCATTCCGAAACACATTTTCTATTAGTACCAGTATTTAAGATCATTTACATTTGTATGAACTTTTTGTGGAAGTTTAAATCAACCTCTGTCATTATAAATGCTATTGGAGACGGTTGTACGGTGTTCTGTGAACGGCACTGAGGCTGTGAAGCATTCAACCCCTCCCTTTATGCAAATTCTAAACACTATTTAAACCATCTCCTTAGTGACCAAGTACGCTTCCTGAAGACGTGTTTAATGAAACGTACGTCGAGGCGGTACTTGGTCACGCAATTACATCACATCCGGCTTCCGTGGTTCGTCTGTCTGTCGAGGGTGAAACGCACGCCCTTGCCGCGATCATCTGGGAACTTCTCCTACAGAGCGGATTCCCCCATTCATAAGATACGCTTCCTAGCCTCAGTGCCGGGCGATGGCACCCAATATGTGAGTAGCCATTTGGCTATGCTTTGTTTTTATTCAATTTTTAAATAAACGATGTTACACTATGTTTGGTTCCTCTCCATCTATCTTATATCCCATGCGTGAGACCCTGTGATGTGAGGACAAGAGTTTGGTTCAGTTTTCTCCATTGCAGCAAGCATTATCTTGCTAAAGTCTATTTGACCTTTTTTTTCATTAAATTGGTCAACTTCATCTGGTAAGCGGACATCCATTTCCATGAGCACATTGGTGTTTTTCAGTGATGGTGAAGGGATTTTGCTGCTCACGTCTTGATATCAAGATTCACATCAGGATTCTATACAATTTATTTTTTATCTTTGATGGACTTTTTTATTATACTACACATCTGATATTTATTTGACATTAAATGTTACGGTGGCACAATTATTATTGAACACAATTATTTTTTGCCTCCAGGTTTATGATTTTGTTTATCCAATTTTTATGCACACAGGCTGGTTTTCATTATTTGATAGTATTATTTTTAGCTCACATTTAATGGAATTTTTTTGTGTATTAGCTTCTTTGATAATTATTTAGCGCTCCCCAATCCCCTTTTTTTCACTTTATAGCAGACAGAGTTAAAGTGGTATTAGACCCCCCCAAAATGTATTAATTTGCAGCTTTCCAATTCATAGATGTGGTGACTGCATTTTACTGAGAAACAACGTGTTTATAAAAATCCTTAGCGCCATTTCACACCATAGAAACGCAGTCCGGATACGTTCCAGATGCTTTTCTGCATGCGCGTTTGTGACATGTTTTTGATGTGTTCCAGTTAGTTTTTGGTGCATTTTTGATGCAGTCCAGTGCATTTTCCCCCTCTTTTTTCTTAACTGTAAATGAGGACATGTGTGTTCCGGTGCATTTAGGTGCGTTTTACAGCATTTCAGTACAGTCCAGTGCAGGAACAACGCAGCATGTTCGACTTTATTTTCTGGAACTGCAAGCACTGGTGTGGACTATGCCATTGAAAATCATATAACCTACTTTCCATGCGTTTTTGATGCAGAAAAAAAAACGCGCTGGACTGCATGTGGTGTGAACTGTCCCTTAAAATGGTTCTAAATGCAAAAACAAAAATGTAATATAGCTCTCATTTGTTTTTGAAAATGAAGAAAGAAAAGAAAACATTTTTTTTTTCTTTTTTCAATTTTCAAAACTTTGTGACAAAAAGTGAGATCTGCAAAATACTCAACATGCCTCTCAGCAAATAGCTTGGGATGTCTACTTTCCAAAACGGGGTCATTTTGGGGGGTGGGGGGGGGGGGTTGTGCCATCTGGGCATTCTATGGCCTCTGAAACTGTGATAGGCAGTGAGGAGTGAAATAAAAAATGTACACCCTTAAAAAGCCTGAAGGCGATGGGGGCGTGGCCGGATGTGAGCCAGGCAGCAAGCAATTCTCAGAGGCTCTGTCTATCCTGTACTAATCCGCGATTTAGGAGCACTCAATCCGCCATTCCAGGAAAACCATCCTACAGAGGAAGCTGTCAGGATCAAAAGGATGCATTCCTCGACCTCCAAGAAGCAGCAGAAAGCTGCAAACGAACAGCGCCATACCCGCTCCACGAAGGACGGGATGAAAGACTCCGCCCCCGCCATCTTGCCTGCACGGAGTTCAGCAAAGCGTGCCACACTGACATCAGGGAAGATGGCGACGGAAAGAGATGCTGCAGAGCTGGAAGTAGAAGTTGAACAAGCGGAGGACTCACAGGGGGCTGTGGATACGGACGCCATAATAAGACCGATCCTAGAAGCCATTAACACCAGTAAGTCGGAACTTATGGGTAGAATTGATCACCTATCGTCTGAATGTACTCTGATAAGGCATGATCTTGATAAGATCAGGGGGCGGCTTACTACTGTGGAATTGAGGGTCTCTGATGTGGAAGATATCACTCACTCTCAGGGGGCAAATTTCACCAAAGGGTCAAGAATATGCTGGATTGGAGGCCTGATGGACCGAGAACCCAATAGTGAGTGAGGACCAAATGCTGATGTGACGGCGATGATCTGAGATTACACATTAAACTACCATCCAATAACCCCAAAAGGAGGACGCATCCAGTGGAGCTTTCTATATATCCGCAATGGAGGAATGTTTCTCTCCTCAACTCGTGCTGAGGTACTTTTTCGTTTGTTAATACTTTTATTTTTTCTGGATGCTCCGTTGAATTATTTTTGAGCTGGAGCGAAGAGAATACAGGTGGATTCGACACTGAGCTGCAGAACTGTTGATCGCAACGACCAGATCTCACAAGAAGTTTTTTTGATGGTTTTTTGGGATGAAGCTACATACCAGAACTGTTTTTGAGTTTTGTTGGGGACTTTTTCTGGTATAATAGCAGGGGGGAAGGTATCTCTGTCACAGCCCAAATATCTGAACCTTTTATCTGGTGTAGGAATCTCCTAATGTTATTGAGTGTGGGTGACACAGTTGGGGGGGGAACGATTGGGTCCCCTGGCGTTCCATACTATTGGTCCTAAGGATAGAAAAAGTCATGACGGATAAAATTAATATAGTGTCCTGGAACGTCAGGGGTCTCAACAACAAATTCAAGAGGGCCTCGGTCTTTCACTATTTAAAGCATTATAAACCTCACCTAGTTGTTCTACAAGAAACCCATTTGGAGGGTAGTAAAGTTATGGCCTTGCACAAACAGTGGATCCAAAAAGCTGTTCACTCCACATATTCCACGTTTGCGAGGGGAGTGTCTGTTCCTTGTACTATTCAACATGTAGTTACAGATCCAGAGGGCAGGTATGCTGCAGTGGTAATGGACATTCTTAACAGTCGCATGTTGTTAATAAATGTATATGTGCCTCTGCCTTTCCAGGTTCAAGTTCTGTATGACATGGTGTCAAGACTGGCACAATTTTTACATTTGCCCCTGGTCATGTTGGGGGATTTCAATGCCGTGCTGGATGCGGCGTTGGACTCCTCCAACCCGGGCAGGATAAGCTCTGCTGATCTGAGGAGTTGGGCCTCCACGGTCGGAGTGGAGGAGATATGGCGATGGAAGCATCCAGCAGATAGATGCTTCTCCCACATGTCGACAGCTCATGGTTCCTCAGCGAGAATAGACCTAGCCTTCGGTAATAATCTTATGCTACAGTATGTGTCAAGTATTGATTACCTGGCAGGGGGTCTGTCGGATCATAATCCTCTCTTTCTCACTCTGGCCGTAAGGACGGGGGGGGGGGGGGGGAGGGGGGGTTGGCGTTTGGGGGGGGAGGGGGGGTTGGCGTTTATGCCCCGGTTGGTTGCAGCATGAACAGTTTGCTGCTCAGCTGGAGGAGGCGACTAAAAACTATTGGACGTCCAATGTAGATGCGGCAGGGCCCCCGGTGGTCTGGGACGCCTTCAAGGCGGTCGTCAGAGGGGAATCCATATCGGCCATATAGACCGCCAGGGTAAATGAGAACGAGGAATATAAAAACCTGCAACAGGAAGAGAGAGAACAGGCCAGGGCACATGCGGAATCCCCATCGAGGGACTCGTATGAATCCCTACTGGAGGTCAGACGGCGTCTGTCACTACTGGTTAAAGGACAGACAAAGTCAGAGGAATCTCAGAAAACACATAAAATTTTCGCTGAGGGGGACAAAAATGGAAAGCTCCTGGCCATGCTGGTAGCGGATCACCCTCCGATGGCTCACATCCCGGTTATTAAGGATGGGAGTGGGACGATGGTTAGTGATCCGGTACTTATCATGCAGGAATTTGTGGATTTTTTCTCGTCGCTATATTCTCCCATTCCTCCATATGACACGGCGGAATCGGATAATGTACTGTAGAGTCTACCTATACCTAGATTGTCAGAGGAAGACTGCACCTTATTGGAGGCCAAAATAACAATTAAGGAAATAGAAGCTGCAATATGTGCATTTCCGCCCAACAAGGCCCCAGGGCCAGATGGTATCCCAGCTGACTTCTATAAGGCGAATATTGAACTATTGGCAGGTAGATTCAACTGGCTACTGGAACATTGTCTAGAGCACTCCTCCCTACCTGACTCAATGATGGAAGCATATATGATTCTCCTGCCAAAACCAGGGAAGGACCTGACTGATTGTGCATCGTATCGCCCTATAGCCCTACTAAATACAGACCTAAAAATCTTAACCAAGGTATTAGCAACCAGACTTGCCCAGGTTATCCAGACAATAGTTAATATAGATCAAACAGGTTTCATGCCGGGAAAATCGACAGACACCAATCTAAGGAGACTGTTCACACATTTACAGCTTCCCTCCACAGACTCTGAATCTAAAATAGTGGTATCCCTAGACATAGCAAAGGCCTTTGACTCTGTAGATTGGCAATTCATGAGTAAGGTACTGGAGGACATGGGATTCGGACTCCAATTTCGGAAGTGGGTCTCTCTGTTATACAAAAACCCTAGGGTGGCGATACGCATGGGTAGGAGGGTGTCTCCCTTTTTTGCGATAGGTAGAGGCACAAGGCAGGGTTGCCCTCTGTCCCCCTTCCTTTTCGCTCTTGTGATGGAGCCTTTGGCCATTGCCTTAAGGGTCTCAGGGAGGGTGCAGGATATCAAAGTGGGCACCATCCACGAAACAGTTGCACTCTACGCAGATGATATGCTCTTGTTTCTGACAGATCCGAAAGAACTCACTAACAGTGGTACTGGAAATCTTGGATGATTTTGCCAGGTTTTCAGGGTTACAAGTGAATTGGAATAAGTCCTCAATACTTCCATTAGATGACAGAGCAAAAAACGGTGTTGATCCGGATCTGCCGCTACAATGGGTATCGTCTATGAAATACCTTGGGGTAAAGGTTACAGCAAATATAAATGATTACATGTCCCTCAACTTACTCCCACTGATAACTTTCCTCAAACAAAAAACTCAGGCTTGGACTAGGCTTCCACTGTCTCTAATAGGCAGGATCAGTCTACTCAAAATGAAGGTCCTGCCAGTGATTCTATACTTTTTGAGACATGCACCAGTGTGGATCCCAAAATAATTTTTTCATCAATTGGATGGCATAGTGGGCTCCTTTTTGTGGGCCCCAAAACCCCCCAGGATTGGGCTTATGGTACTTCAAGAACCGGGTGACGGGGGGGGGGGGACTGGCACTCCCAGATTGGCACAAGTACTATCTGGCAGGGCAGATGGTTTTTGCACGCAGATGATTAATCATGGATGAAGGGGACGCAGCCACGGTGTTGGAAGCGGCTCACTTGGGGTCCTATGAAAGCCTGCGTATGGCATTATTTAGGGGGCTTAAATCTGAATTACCATTAACTACTACTATGAAGGCTACTGTAAAAGCTTGGGACATGGCAGTTCATTTGGCTTCTCCAAGCTTTCATGGTTTTTCGCCCACGACTCCGCTGTGGATGAATCCTATGCTGCAGCACTTACAACTTACCTGACCCCATGATATGGGCAATAAAGGGAATTAAGACACTAGGGGACATAACAGCTCTTGGAGATCTTCTGACGTTTCCCCAGTTAAAGTCAAGACACAACTTGGAAAATGTCTATTTATTCCGTTACTTACAACTTCGGCATGCGTACCAGTCACAATTCAGGGTCCGTAAAGTGGAATCTTTCCCGTCCACTCTTAAATCAATGTTATCGGAGGATGCTCTAGACAAACCCCTCTCCAAATCTTACAAAGTATTTTTCAAAATTACACCAAAAGCAATAGTAAAAACCAGAAGCAAATGGGAACTGGAGGATCCAGAGCTTCAGGGATAGGATTGGGAGGAAGTATGGGATCAACTGTTTAGACATTTGGTGTCAGCCAGGGATAGGTTGATTCAATTCAAATTTCTTCACAGGAGTTACTTTACTCCGGCAAGATTAGGAAAGATTTTTGGGTCAGCCTCAGCGGAATGCTGGAGATGTTCTTTTTCCCCGGCTAATGCTGGTCATATTTTCAAAAGATATTGGGAGGAGGTCCTTTCATGCATTTCGGACCTTCTCACAATCCCTATTCCTTTAAATATCAAGGTATGTCTGTTGGGACTGGAACAAGAGGTGGTTCAGACCAGGGCACTAAGAACATTGCTCACTATTCTGCTTTTTTATGCTAAAAAGGTCATTTTACTCAAATGGAAAGATCCACAGGCTCCAGACGTCGCATTTTGGAAGAAGTTGGTAAATAATATGATGCCTTTTTACAAATCTACTTACCAGGCTAGAGGTTGTAGAAAAAAATTCGATAAGGTATGGCAGGCATGGTATGGAGCTGAAAATACAGTAGGATAGCCATACCAATACAATCTTTAAAGAGTAACAGGAGGAAGTCAAAAACTAATGTGTGAGAATTCTACCTAACCTGAAGACATTGGAGGATTGAACGGATGATGGTGGATTGAGAACCTATAATGAGATGAAAATCAGTCTTTCTCAGCGGTGAGATAATTTAAAATATAGGAGTTTTAAATATACATTGGTCAATCTGAATTTTGAATTTGGGCCGTGACGGGGGGGAGGGGAGAGGGTTTTGGGGGGGGGGGGTGTCATTGGATGGGTTTCAATGTTGGGGCCCTGCGAGGCCAAGTCTGGGCTCTGCCATGTTGGCGGCCCTGTGGTTGTTGTATATATGAAAACTTGAATAAAAAGAATTTACAAAAAAAAAAGAAAGCCTGAAGGCGGTGCTTGGTTTTCGGATCACGTACGCGGCTAGGCTCCCAAAATGTTTCACACATGTGGTATCCCCGTACTCAGGAGAAGCAGCAGAATGTATTTTGGATTGTAATTTCACATATCCCATGGCATGTTTGAGCAATATATCATTTAGTGACAACTTTGTGCAAACAATATACGCAACTTATATAAAATATTCCATGGACTCGACATGCCTCTCAGCAAATAGCTTGGGGTGTCTACTTTCTAAAATGGGGTCATTTGGGGGGGGGGTTTGAACTGTCCTGGCATTTTATGCACAACATTCTAACCCACTCTTCTAACCACTTGAAGACAAAGCCCTTTCTGACACTTTTTGTTTACATGAAAAAATTTTTTTTTTTTGCAAAAAAATTGCTTTGAACCCCCACACATTATATATTTTTTTAAAGCAAAGGCCCTACAGATTAAAATGGTAGGTGTTTCGTTTTTTTTTTTCACACAGTATTTGCGAAGCGATTATTCAAACGCATTTTTTTTGGGAAAAAAAAACACATTTTTTAATTTTAATGCACTAGAACACACTATATTGCCCAAATGTTTGATGAAAAAAAAAAGATGATCTTAGGCCGAGTACATGGATACCAAACACGAAATGCTTTAAAATTGCGCACAAACATGCAGCGGTGACAAGCTACATACATTTTTAAAAGCCTTTACAGGTTACCACTTTAGATTTACAGAGGAGGTCTACTGCTAAAATTACTGCCCTCGATCTGACATTTGCGGTGATACCTCACATGCATGGTGCAATTGCTGTTTACATATGACGCCAGACCAACGCTTGCGTTCGCCTTTGCGTGAGAGCAGGGGGGGACAGGGGTGCTTTTTTTTTTTTTTTTTTTAAAGATCATGAAATGCTCGTAGCTTCCGGTTTCTTAGGCCATAGAGATGATTGGAGCCATTCTGGTCTCTGATCAGCTCTGTGGTCAGCTGGCGGAAACACCGGCTGCATTCTCAGGTTCCCTGTTGGGACAGGATAGCCAGAGAAAACCATGGAAGACGGTGGGAGGGGGGACATTCCCTCCCACTGCTTGTAAAAGCAGTCTAGAGGCTAATTAGCCGCTAGGATTGCTTTTACATGAAAGCTGATCGCTGGCTGAAAATAATTATACCAAGATGATACCTAAACCTGCAGGCATCATTCTGGTATAACCACTCAAAGTCCAGCAACATACCAGTACATTGCTGGTCCTTGTTGGGCATATATTGTAATCTTTTTTTTTTGATGCAACCTGTGGGCTGAACGAAAAAAAGAGATTGATCGGTGGGTATGCCCACCATTAGAATACTTACCTTCATCCACCCACTTCTAATGATGGGCATACATGCACCATTTTCTTTTTAACTGTGGTGGTGAAATCACCTCCTACTTCGCTGGAGTCACGGCTTTATGTATCGTGGGAGCAAATGTTGTTGCTGTCAAGATAAATAAATCAGTGCTGCAGCTGAATGGCCTAAAAAATATATGCCGAAGCATGGGGGCATCCGTCCCAAAAGTTAGGAGCAAATCGCTCCTCCACCCCTGCTGCCATCATGCTTCGGCATATATGCTCATTTTTTTAACTGTGGTGGTGAAATCACCTCCTACAGCTCTGGAGTCACGGCTTTATGTATCGTGGGAGCAAATGCTGTTGCTGTCAAGATAAATAAACCCACGCTGCAGCTGAATAGCGTATCTGAAAACAAAAAAATGGTTAACAATAAAACACAATAAATAGTAAAGTATAAAAAAATTACATACCTGAAAAGCAAACATGATAAAACCTAATAACAAAACATTGCAGAATAGAATACAGTAAAAAAGAGCAGAACAATAGAGAGAGAATAGAGAGAGAGAGAACAATAAAACGACAACTATTTTTGTTTTTTTTAATTTAAATATTCTTTTGAGTTTTTTTTTATTTTAGCTTTTTTTTTTTTTTTTTTTTTTTTTACATTTTTATTTGTAACTGTAACGGTTCGGGTCTCTCAAAATGCGATGGCATCTTGGGAGACCCTGTGAAAGTGTGTTCTAGTCTGTGCAGTGCTGTACCCTACGCTAAAACACTAGTGTATGGTAGCGTTCAAAACATTCACCAATGCAAAGACCAGGATTTTCAGGACAGGAGGGACAATAATAGCGGGTGTCACCTCACTAGCTTGAACTACACTTATGGGACTTGCCACGTCACCACGTGATACTGTAGTGCTGCATGTAAGGCCAGGGTGTACTAGACCACTGGTGCTTGCCAGTTCACCAGAAGGATGAGCGGCCTGACCTTGGCAAGGACCACAACTCCGTCGTCAGAGCTATCTGTCATTGAGCCGCTGTGGTCTACAGGATCGTATTCTGAGCCTGAATCTGACAGATGAGTGACTTCCTCTTCACTATCTGTCATGCTCAGAAATGTGTAGGCCTCTTCACTAGTGTACCTTCGATTTGTCATTTTGGGCTCTAAATTTACTGGTACATTAGTGAGACTCACAGGTAAAAAAGCTACTAGGCTGTCAGCAACTGTATCAAACGCTACCAAAAAAAACTGTTAGAGATCGCAGGGATCAGGCCTGACTCTGAGAACGCTGCAGTTATGTGTTTAGTGTTTTGTAAGTGACAGTGATCGATTGATACTGCACTTGGGTGGGCTGGGCTGGGCGGAGGGGCAAAACACAGGTGCTAGCAGGTATCTGGGCTGATCCCACTAACACTGCGTTTTTGGGAACCCTAAACTGCTGGGGACGCTAGTATAGATCTGATCAGATCAGATATTGATCTGTTCAGACACTATACCATTAAGGGAGGTGTATGCTGCGTGCGTGGGTGTTAGCGGTACTGGCACTAATCTGACGCTGCCTGGGGTGACGCAGACCCTAAAACCTAACTGATATCACCCACCAGGCGATCAGGGGGTTAAACCTTTATTGGGTAATAAACGGCGGGTATAAAAAACAAACTAACTAACCAGCGTCACCTGTAACACTTATACGGTGATCACTGGTGAAAGGGTTAACTAGGGGGCAATCAGGGGGTTAACACCTTTATTAGGTAGTATATGGGGGTATCTGACGCTATAAAAAGCTGACGGTGAACCTAAATAACTAACTTTCTACCTAGCGTCACCCGTGACACTTATACAGTGATCACTGGTAAGAGGGGATGAAAGGGTTAACTAGGGGGCAATCAGGGGGTTAAAACCTTTATTAGGTAGTATATGATGATACCTGACGCTATAAAAAGCTGACGGTGAACCTAAATAACTAACAGGCTAACTAGCGTCACCCATGACACCAATACGGCGATCAGAAAAATGTGTGATTAGTGACAATGGTGACAAAGGGGTGAAAGGGTTAACTGGGGGCGATCAAAGGGTTAAACCTTTATTAGGGGGGGTACCCTAGACCTAAAGGGGCCTACCACTATTTGCCCTAACACTTATAACAGTCACAAAATGACACCAATGCAGTGATCAGTAAAAAAATGAAAACTGCTATTGGTGTCACTGTGACAGGGGGTGCAGGGGGGTGATTTGTGTGCCTATGTGTACTGGTGTTAGTGTGCTGTTGGTGCAAACTCACAGTGATGTCTTCTCTCCTCGGGCTCCGGACGAAAAGACCAACACGAGGCGAGATTACATCACTTCCTCTGCTTCTGTTTACAGTTTCAGAAGCAGAGGAAGCTTCCCATTCGTCAGGAGCGATCACGAGGGGGTGGCCATGATTCAGTGGCCTCCCCCTCAGGAAAGATCGCTCCTGCAATGATGCCGACCGTCTCGGGCACCGGGGGGGGGGAGTAACGTACCCATACATTACTCTGCCTGCCCGTGCCATTCTGCCAATGTATATCGTCGTGAGGTAGTCGGCAAGTGCTTCAGGTATGGCAATTGGCCTAAGCTAGACCAATGTAAGCATGTACAGTATCTCACAAAAGTGAGTACACCCCTCAAATTTTTGTAAATATTTTATTATATCTTTTCATGTGACAACACTGAAGAGATGACACTTTGCTACAATGTAAAGTAGTGAGTGTACTGCTTGTATAACAGTGTAAATTTGCTGTCCCCTCAAAATAACTCAACACACAGCCATTAATGTCTAAACCGCTGGCAACAAAAGTGAATATGAACCTAAGTGAAATGTCCAAATTGGGCCCAATTTGCCATTTTCCCTGCCTGGTGTCATGCGACTTGTTAGTGTTGCAAGGTCTCAGGTGTGAATAGGGAGCAGAAGTGGTAAATATGGTGTTATCGCTCTCACTCTCTTATACTGGTCACTGGAAGTTCAACATGGCACCTCAGGGCAAAGAACTCTCTCATGATCTGAAAAAAAGAATTGTTGCTCTACATAAAGATGGCCTAGGTCAGTGATGGCGAACCTTGGCACCCCAGATGTTTTGGAACTACATTTCCCAGGATGCCCATGCACTCTGCAGTGTAGTTGAGCATCATGAGACATGTAGTTTCAAAACATCTGGGTTGCCAAGGTTCGCCATCACTGGCCTAGGCTATAAGAAGATTGCCAAGACCCTGAAATTGAGCTGCAGCACGGTGGCCAAGACAATACAGCGGTTTAACAGGACAGGCTCCACTCAGAACAGGCCTCACCATGGTCGACCAGAAGTTGAGTGCACGTGCTCAGTGTCATATCCAGAGGTTGTTTTTGGGAAATAGACGTATGAGTGCTGCCAGCCATGCTACAGAGGTTGAAGGGATGGGGGGTCAGCCTGTCAGTGCTCAGACCATACGCCGCACACTGCACTAAATTGGTCTGCATGGCTGTCGTCCAAGAAGGAAGCCTCTTCTAAAGATGATGCTCAAGAAAGCCCCCAAACAGTTTACTGAAGACAAGCAGACTAAGGTCATGGATTACTGGAACCATGTCCTGTGGTCTGATGAGACCAAGATAAACCTATTTGGTTCAGATGGTGTCAAGCGTGTATGGTGGCAACCAGATGAGGGGTACAAAGACAAGTGGGTCTTGCCTACAGTCAAGCATGGTGGTGGGATTGTCATGGTCTGGGGCTGCATGAGTGCTGCCGGCACCTGGGAGCTACAGTTCATTGAGGGAACCATGAATGCCAACATGTACTGTGACATATTGAAGCAGAGCATGATCCCTTCCCTTTGGAGACTGGGCCACAGGGCAGTATTCCAACATGATAACGACCCCAAACACACCTCCAAGATGACTGCTGCCTTGCTAAAGAAGCTGAGGGTAAAGGTGATGGACTGGCCAAGGATGTCTCCAGACCTAAACCCTATTGAGCATCTGTGGGGCATCCTCAAATGGAAGGTGGAGGAGCGCAAGGTCTCTAACATCCACCAGCTCCATGATGTCATCATGGAGGAGTGGAAAAGGACTCCAGTAGCAACCTGTGAAGCTCTGGTAAACTCCATGCCCAAGAGGGTTAAGGCAGTGCTGGAAAATAATGGCGGTCACACAAAATATTGACACTTTGTGCCCAATTTGAACATTTTCACTTAGGGGTGTACTCCCTTTTGTTGCCAGTGGTTTAGACATTAATGGCTGTATGTTGAGTTATTTTGAGGGGACAGAAAATTTACACCGTTATACAAGCTGTATACTCACTACTTTACATTGTAGCAAAGTGTAATTTCTTCAGTGTTGTCACATGAAAAGATTTAATAAAATATTTACAAAAATGTGAGGGGTGTACTCACTTTTGTGAGATACTGTATATGCCATACCTGTCGGATCCCTGTGGATGCTTGAAATCACTGTATTGGGCCCCAGTGATCTCCACTAGCTTCCAGATCCCATGCCAAGGGACTTCCCTGTTGCATATTGTTTGCTTGGCCTTACTGACATTCAGGGATCTTTGTATTCTCTTCATGAATGCAAAGTGTTCTCTGATTGGACACAATTTACACTTCATCCAATCAGAAAAATTTTGCATTCATTGTGAAAATCCAAAGTGTTCTTTGAATGGCATTTGTGCAGAGAGAGTGACTTCCAGTGTTCCATAAGCAGTACAGTAGCTGTTTGTCACATGACCCTGAAGATAGTAGCAATTACTGTAGTAGCAGTGCCTGCTGCAGTGATTACCGGCTTCTATGGGGATCCTGCATATATGGCATAATGGCATATACATACTTAACATTGGTTCAAGCTGAACCAATGTAACTATACAAAAATCTTCATACCGAAACTTCAGCTTTAATTATACAGTACTCTACAGCCGTGTTCCGCAAACCTCCATGGCACCAGTGACCGACTGCACAGAAGACAGACCCTCCACTGACCGGAGAGATATCACTTTGATTAAGACATAATTGTTAGCTCACATTGTGGATGAGCCAAAACAATCAGGGGACAGGAGTGATATTTGTGTCAGCTAGAGAGTAACAGTGATTGCAAGGAGGCACAATAACCACCTAGAAAAAAAAAAAAAGAGGGGTGAAGGGGGAGTGAGAAGTTCAAACTTTTTCCATATATTCCCTGGCATGGCTGACCCAGAAATCGAAAATCTGAGCAAAAGCATGAGGTGATCAGATGGGTTTTTGGCACCTGTCACCTCGGGGGTGTATGTGGCTGGAGTGTTGGGGGAGCAACCTGAGTCTCACCAGTGCTCTACAAAATCCTGTCCCTGATCAGCTCTCCTCCCTCCCCTTCTCCTTCTTCATGGCCACAGAGAATGAAGGGAGTAGTGGCATTGGGAGCAGGTGCCCTCTGGTGGTTAGAGGGAGGCAGAGCAGGTTGTGCTGGCTCACTCACCTAACCCCCCCTCACCATGTGGCCCAGCCCCCAGCAGGCCATGGACCAATACCGCGGCCAAGGGGTTGGGGACCCCTGCTCTATAGTACTCTACAGTGCCAAAAAAAACAATTGACACCAAAGACACCAGTGATATTAAGGGGCCTGCCCAGTCTTGGGGTACATTCCAGCAAGGTTTGAGATGCTCTGCTTGCACAGGTGGCTGTGGTGAGACTCAGAGAGGTAGAAGATCCCTGTATTATGTACAAGGGGAAATGTAAATCTCTATGCAACTGCATTGTAGCTTTTTAAGAAAATAGAATATTTTTTATCAGGGAGTTTCTAGCATGAAACCCTTTTAATGTGTAATTTTAGTGTAAAACAGCTGAAACATATTTGAAATCAAACTCACAAAAACGTCTGTTTTTTAGGTTTACATCTGGGTGTTGAACAATGAAGAAGAATATAAAAGAGCCTTTGATTTGGGTGCCACCGGTGTAATGACGGACTATCCCACCAGACTGAAAACATTCTTGGAGTCTTACCTTCACTGAGATATGTGAGGGGTTCAAGAGCCATTCATCTGACTGAAGTTACTGTACAATTATGTCATCATACCTCATGCATGGCCTAGTAGGAAATACTTAGATTCTTATACATATGTATTTAAAAAAGATCTTGTATAGTTTACATTTGTATATAGGCTAAACAGAATGGGGACTAAAATGTAAGTGTGTATATTTAAGAGAAACAAAAGGTGTCTATTCCTACGGACAGTCTGACGTGGAATGTACACAGTGTTTAATTATGGATAATCTGATTCTTTTTTAATTCGTTCTCATCTGCACAGTCTCACTTAGGATCATGATGGAATTCTGAATTTATCATTGTGGAAACATATGCACAGATGGGGTTATCCCACATATTTTTCTTCCATTTATCAGTAGGAAAGCACATCTCAAAGCATCTGCTAGAACAGGAACACTTTGAGCATGGTTTTATTTTTTACTGAGAACTTTTATAATGAATATTTTTAAATGAGATCAGAGGCAGTAAACATCTTCTCAAAAGGAAGAGAATGAACATCAAGCTGTTTTGAGGTACCTGATATATTCATGTGTTGTTATCAAGTACACATTTAAAGTGAATATATAGTGGTTTTGTATACATGTTATTTATTATGGTCAGGATTTAAAAAAAAAATAATTTTTTTTGTAGGTAAATATAAAATATTGCATATGAATATTTGTTTACTTTCATATGCAGCAAGCAATTGAGGGGTGTGAGCTTCTATTACATTTTCCAGGTTCTCCTGATCTAAGCTGCTGCAAAAGCCTGTTTACAGAGCGCAATAGCTCAAACTGATTTTTCTACACGCAAGTGAATGAGTCAGATCAGTGACTCAACCCCCTCTCTTTTGTATCTTTCCAAATGTCTATACAGATTTTTGGTCGGAAACAGAGTCAAAGTAAACAGCTAATGCTGTGCTCCCTCTTTAGAAAACCCAGAATGCTCTGTGATGCCAGTATCATGGGTGCATCCTGTATTAAATATTTATATGTAAAACAAAGATTTGATGTAAATAGTTAATATATAAAGAACAGCTTTGTTTTGGTTAGTCTGGAAGTATTAGAAACCCTGTTGGAGTTTTACTACCATCTGGAGCTCTGTTAAAGAGATGCCTACATACTGCTACTTTGACAACATATTCACCAGACTGGAATTGACTGCAACAGGGATATAAACAGTAATAAAAAACTGACAGAGGTTTTGGCCTTCTCCTTTTCTACCAATAAAAATAACTTTATTTCTGCCTATGTTACTGTTTGAGATCATTACTACATTCAAAAATGTTGTCACTTGGGACAGTAAAAGAGATGAAATCTTTAATGGAGCTTTGGCCCAACAGGGGTTCAAATCCTCCTAACCCAATTCATTCACGTCTTAAAAGGTTTTTTACTATAGATACACTTTAAAAATATAAAATATAAATAAACCCAAAACCATTATAGTTTTCCTTTTAGAAACATTGGTGTTGTGTCTCTTCCTTTTGAAGATAGTGGGCCCTGGCTGACAGTAGTCCATACAGAATATCTCTTGCAGGCAATAGAGTAGAATACACAATACTCAATTTACTGAGGGTTAACACAGAATCCTGTGAATAAGCACTCATGCTGTGTCCATGTTTACATTTTTTATCATATTAGCATTACTTCATAACTGTTCCTTGGCCATTTGTAAAATGCAGTCTCTTTCAGCCCTGCATAGCACCTAATCCGATTTGTTTACAGACCGGTGTGAGGTTTTCATTCTTTGGTAAAAGGTACTTTCTAGGACAAGGACACAAGCATGCTCTCCTTTTCTCCTACACAATACTATAAAACTTCTGCAAAGTTTGTGACTATGTTAACTAAGACGACTGTGAAAGTGCAAGCAGCTTGTGGGAGGAACCTATTCTAAGCCTTGCCCCTGCCATTTAACAGTCCAATACCAGATCCTCAACTAGACAACGACAGTTATAATAGGATTATAATAACGCAGGGGTGGGGTTTGGAACTGGAGGGGCTATGCTTCTTGGACAGGAGTTGAGGACTTGTATACAGCCTGGGCCCGAGATCCACAGTTCTGCCTAGGCACTCAGGGACAGAAGTAAATACAGGTAGGTCCAGGCAGTACTTGTACTTAGCTAGTATTCTTAATTTGCACACATTGTAGGACCTAACAGGTTCACTTTAAGCACTGAAATGGTGTCATAGCAGTAAAAGAGGATTACCTAATGTAAACGGTTACTGTATTATGCTCATATATTTTCATATGATTACATGAATGCCCATTTGTTTGAAAATATCTCTTTGTAGTCTAGTGTAGTGATCATGTATTATACAATATGATATAATAGTATACAATATGAACCATGGTGGGTTACAAGAGAAAAACATTGTATTGGGTATGTGCACACACTCCATATTTTGCTACGCTGACACAAGGAATCTGCAGTGTATCATATACTGTACATGCATATGGCATGCAGATAAATGATTGCTGCCAAGAACGCAGACTCTAACACTGAGAACCAAGAGTTCAAAAAAACGCTGATCGCATGGCTCTCTGAGCTCCCTGAGCAGAGAGTCGGTGACTGTCAGTCACCGGCTCTCTGCTCTGCCCTTCCATACTTATCACACTTACCTAGGTGGATGTTAGCAACTGTCCCCCGCCGGCTCTAACACTGAGAACCAAGCGATCAAAGATTGCTGATCGCACGATTCTCAGAGGTCCCTGAGCAGAGAGCTTTGGCTGTACTTCCCCTTTAATGTTATTAATAACTCTTTTTTACAGCTTTGGGAACATATATAGTAAATTAGTCCTCTATCTCCTTATATGTCATATATTTTGTTTGTGATTCATAGAGTCGTAACTGATTTACGTCTCAGTAAAGCTGGCCATAGAAGATCCGTTTATTTTTTTTTCATTCAGCCAGCAGGCTGAACAAAAGGAAAACAAACGGATTCCTCCATCCACACAAGCGAGATGGATGGAGGTAATCCAACCTCTCTGCTAGGACCTTGTATTCTGACAGCGGGACCCGGCACTGTCAGAATACATTGATCAGGGGCTGCACCTGCTGATCCACAAAAGTTTTCAAACTTGTGCATTCAACATCCAACGACTGACTTCTGTTGTACAGGGATGGCCACACACTAATCTAAGTTTAATCCTAACCAAGAACTTTAGCTAAACATATGACTGAACCTAGCCTTATGACAAGGCCTTTTTATTATGAACACAATGATCTGATCTTGCTTAAAGCCCAACTCTGGGAAAATTAAAAGGGTTGACTGCATGTTTCTGTCTAACAGGAAAAATGCTCTTACTTACCCGATCCATGCTCCTCCAGCAGGTGGCGCTGCCATATGCTTTAGCAGTGAACTGTCCCTTGACGTCCTCAAGTCCATTATAGGGCTCTCCATCAGTCTTAGTCCATTAGAGGGTATTCAACTGCTGGAGTGCAGGGGAGAAGAGGCTATGGGGACCAGTCTAGCAGCACTGAGGAGCCTGCTGGAGTAGAGGATCAGTTAAGTAAAACTTCTTTATCTGGCCCCCTAGACATAAATAAGCAGTTCCTGGATTTCAGCTCTAAGTTATTCATGTACAGTATTCCTAGACTTGGTGATTTTGCCACGTTCTGCAGTCCTTACTAATCTGGGGACCAGGTAATGATCCTTGTCTAGCATTCTGACTCTTCCACTTCACCTAAATCTTTGGATGGAGTTAAAACTTTATTGGGTATTATTATTTCTATTTAGCCCATATACGTCTTTTTCTTTGTCTATAGTTGACTGAAGTGCATCATTTTAGCTCTTTAGACTTGGCATGGGAACAGTTATGAAGCAACAGTTATGTGAAAAACAGCTCTGTTTTATACCTGATCTGTCACATAGACCAGGTCCAGATTTACTCAGAAAATCATATTAATGGAGATGAACCAGGAACTTGCATGGTACATCACAATTCAGCATGCCATACTCCCTATTCATTCCCTGTCACCAATGGCAGATCTTTCCTTTAGTAAGGACATTGTACAGATTTGCTTTGATTAAATCTCTGCTAATACTAATAAGCCATGCCAAGTGAATAAAAAAAATTAAAGTAAAGCAGCAGCAATGAGGGCTCTGTGCAGTCAAGTGGGCTGCTGAAATGTCCACACGCTGTCCTGAAATAAATCTTTTATATATAAAACAATCTGAAGTCTGTGTTTTATTGATAAATGATACCTCGTGGGAATCGCTGGGCAATCCAGAATGACACTTCTTCCTGCACATTAGCCCTGGGGCCAAAAAACATCCGGGCAATCTCGTTCTCTTCAGGAGGGCATTAGTAAATGTACAATAGGGCGAGACACACATTTGTTTTAGCGTGAGCTTATGAAAGCAAACTACTGTATAGTCCGTTTAGTTGTTTAGATAGAAATGTGAATGTTAACAGTTTAAAGGGTTAGTTTACCTTTACCGAAAAAAAAAAAAAACTGCTTATGAAGGTAAGAGACGCTTGTTTGAGCAACGTCTGAGGCCAGCCATACAAAGAGCGAATTTCTTTCCTCCAACCACGGCTTGCAGGAAAGAAATTTGCTCGAAATCAACACAGACAGTCTGCTCACATAATTTGTAATAAAAACACATTTGCCATTCCGAAGCTTCCCTCCAACCACTTTGCATTATATTTTATACATACTGTGATTCTGTACTTGCTAAATATGCTGCAGAAATCTCCCTCCACTAAGTCTGGCTGCATCCATTTTAATTGTGAGCAGCTGAAGCTGCTGCCTGTTCACTTCCTGGATTTACACAGAGGCACACCTCCAGCTCTCATTGGCCCTCTTATGACTCATCCTCCCCTCCCTTCCTGACAAACTCTCACCAGAGTGAGAGAGAGAGAGCTGTGCATGATGTTATAAGCCTAGACTTTTTACCAGACAAGAAACAGGAAGTGAGCTGTATAAGGTATTTACTGGCAGAAAAAAAATGTTTTACTATCCAAAGGTAAAACAACAAGGGCAGAAGATTTAATAGATGGAAAGATGAAGATATGAGAAAAAAAGGTCTGTTTTAATGCTAGCAGCTATAGCAGTCACTAGCAATAATCGCAGATAAAACCTGGCATGCTGGTTGTACCCTAGCTGATCGATCAATCAACTTGGTACATTCAGCCTGTCCATACACAGTTGGAGTCTTGGCCGGTTCCCGCTGAACCGCCCAAGATTAGAACCGAGTATGGCCTGCCTTAGCAGCAAGGCAGGATGGGATGATGCCATCTCTGTGAGAATCATTCTGGGAAGCCAGACCCAGGGAGGTACATAATGGCCTACACCTATAGCAAGGGCATTCTTTAACTTTGGTCGAAGCTGCACAGTTTGTTTTTACCGACAAATGCCATTTACCTGCATAGGCAGTTTTTTGGTAAAGGTGAAATAACCCTTTAATATAAATGATCTGAACAATAAGTGTTAATGTTGTCACAAACATGTTTCTGTGTATAATTTAAAAAGCGTATGTGTGTATGTTCCTGTGTACTTGTTCTTCTATCTAAATGTAAGTCTATGGGTCAGGTAGACTGAAGACAGAATGATCCTTTAAAGTGTATGCCCAGCCAAAACCTTTTTTTAGAATAGAGTGGGGAAAGATCAGAACCACTGTTAGTTTTTGTTTCTTTCTGCTGTCTAGGGCTCCCTTAGAGCGATTTCTCATCAATTACTTTCATTGTGATAATGTTTTCAGGAACATCAGGAGTAATGAAATATATGTGGCAGGGACACAGACAGCAAGAAAAAGTTGACAGGAGCTCTAGCCTTTCCCCTACGCTATTAAAAAAAAAAAAAAAATCTGTGTTCCTGTTGCAAGTTTTCCCTCATTTCCAGGAAACCCATGTTACTGTGACAGTAAGGGCCCAATCACACTATTGTGCCATGGCTACATACATGCGTTGGTATGATGCAGTACGATTTATTCATTCGTTCTGAATGGCACCCTAGTGCAACTCGCCAAAGGACGTATGTTGCAGTGCTGTGCAAAGTACAGCACCACATTACCGTGTGTTGTGGTGTGCTGCCAAAAATGCTATATGCACCTTTTGTGGTGTGTGCATCAAGCAGCCCTTTCAAATGAATGTGCTATTGTAACTCAAAGCACATTAACCGCTTGCCGACCAGTCATTATACTGCGGCAGGTTGGCATGATCCCGCGAACCGTCGTAGCTATATGTCGGCTTGCGGGATAGCAGGCGTGTGCATGCTGCACAGCGGGGGGTGCCAATGCTCGTGGCCGACGGTCGTGATGAGAGCAGTGACAGATCGTGTGTTCTTATTAGCTAGGAACCACCATCCGTCACTTCCTCTAGTCAATCCCCTCACCCCTTCAGTTAGAATCACCTCCCAGGGAACACAGTTAACCCGTTGATCGCCCCCTAGTGTTAACCCCTTCACTGCCAGTGACATTTTTACAGTAATCAATGTCTTTTTATAGCACTGATCGCTGTGTTAATGCCAATGGTCCCAAAATGTGTCAAAATTGTCCGATGTGTTCGTCATAATGTCACAATCACGATAAAAATCGCAGATCGCCGCCATTACTAGTAAAAAAAAATAATAAAAATGCTATAAATCTATCCCCTATTTTGTAGACGCTATAACTTTTGCACAAACCAATCAATATACGCTTATTGCGATTTTTTTTTTACCAAAATATGTAGAAGAATACATATCGGCCTAAACTGAGAAAAAATTGCTTTTTTTTTTAAAAATGGGGATATTTATTATAGCAAAAAGTACAAAATATTGTGTTTTTTCAAAATTGTCGCGCTTTTTTTTGTTTATAGCGCAAAAAATAACAAACGCAAAGGCGATCAAATACCACCAAAAGAAAGCCTTTTTTGTGGGAAAAAAGGACATCAATTTTGTTTGGGTGCAGCGTTGCACGACCGCGCAATTGTCAGTTAAAGCGACGCAGTGCCGAATCGCAAAAAATGGCCTCGTCATGGAGCAGCCAAATCTTCCGGGGCTCAAGTGGTCAATGGGTCCTATGTGAGAGGAAGTTTCTCTAATAGAGCCCAAAATACCAGTGAAAACTTTACAGGGTTTCTAACCCTTCTTCCTTATCCAAAACTTTAAATAGAAACTAAAGTTAGGACTAAAGTTAAAAAGAAGAATACAGAAGAAACATGAAACACTCATCTTTAGAATGTACACTGAGCTGCACATGCTCAGCGCAATGGACATTCTCAACACATCTGATCTCAGGATGAATGACCTCCCATGCATATGCACAGTAATTACATTATCCTGTGTCAGCCAATCAACACGGCCAAAGACCCCGCACCCTGGATAAGCCAGGGAGGAGATGTCTGCACTAGCAAGGGAGCTCATGGATGTTACATCACTAGAGCGGAGGTGAGTACTTGACTTTAATTCCACTTTAAGGCTAAATATACGTACCTCCACAGTCATTCACTTTATGTGAAAGTTTCCTTACCCCTTTGCCCTCCACCCCCCTAAGCAGCCCATCCCACCCTACTCAAAGAGCTATATTTACCTAGATGTTGCGCTGAGACCCGCAGCATTGAGGCATGTAGATTGATAGAAACCGATCCATCTCCCGGGCAAACTACACAGAGATGGACATAAGATCATGAGGGGGTAGAATACGTGGGAACACTTTCTAGGGGGTGTCAGGGCAAATGGGTAAAGAAACTTTATGTAAAGTTTGTTTACCCTTTATAGGACAACTTTGCCAAGAACTTCTGTTAGTTGTCTATGCCTTAAATACTTTATGAGCCACCGACGTGGTTTGTGTCTGCCTTTAGTGGCTTCATGCTTGTTTCTGGTCAGTGAATCAAACTTTTGATAACAAAGACAGACAACCAGCATTTTCAGTGAGTGAAGCATTTGCAAGTGTGGGAAGTGTAATCGTACACATAGATTTTCCCACATGTTAGAAAACCCTTGTGCTTGTTCCCGTTCCTCCCTTCCCACACAAGATTTGCATGTAAATGTTGGCTGAGTAATGCAAATAAGTAATGTAGATATTAAGCAACGAAGGGCGTAACCACAGATCATGGGGCCCCATAGCAAAATCATATCATAATTAATATTCCTGGCAAAGTTTTCAGGGTAGGACAAAGCTCTTCTAATGATTTATGGTAGCTATGCTCTGGTTGCACACTATTAGCACTCTTCAGATGTCATCTCTTATTATGTCATATTAGTTGATAAGCGAACATGCCGGAATACAGATAGCCAGTACATGCAACATGCATTAATCAGTATATGAAATATGAAATTTGATCATGAGGGCTCTTTCACATAGGTGTTGAGTGCTACAGCAACCTTAACACGTGTTAACGCAACCTATAGCCTTAATGTGCGTTTTGGTTGCATTGCACAAACATTCATGTCTCATACCCTGTGAGATGTGATTTTTTAAATTTTGCAACCAGACTTTAAAGTGATACTAAACACACAGGGGTTGATTTACTAAAGGCAGATAGACAGTACCCTTTGCAAAATGCAGTTGCTCTAGTCTAGGGCTTAGTAAATGAGCAGAAGCTCTGCTGACTTGTGTCATCCAATCATGGGTAAGCAAAAATGTTGTTTTTCTTATCTTCCTTGCATGTGATTGGGTATAATGAGCCAAATGAAGCTTTACCTTGTTTACTAAGTTCTGTTTAAAAAAAAACATCTAAATTCCTTTTTTCCTAATCAATATTTAGCTGAATAAACTGTTTTAAATTGTCATATTTTAAATGAAATCTTCATTATTTTGTGGAAATAACATGGCATGGGCAGATTTCTGACAGTCACAGGCTGTGTCATGCCCCTCCAGCCTGTGTCTTAGAAGTAAAGCAAGAATAAGTAAAGCCTCCGTTAACCGCTTCAGCCCCGGAAGATTTTACCCCCTTCCTGACCAGAGCACTTTTTACAATTTGGCACTGCGTCCTATTAACTGACAATTGCGCGGTCGTGCGACGTTGTACCCAAACTAAATTTGCATCCTTTCTTTTCCACAAATAGAGCTTTCTTTTGGTGGTATTTGATCACCTCTGCGGTTTTTATTCTTTACGCTATAAACAAAAAAAGAGCAACAAGTTAAAAAAAAAAACTTACTAATTTTTTACTTTTTGGTATAATAAATATGTGCAAAAATTTTTTAAAAAAAATAATTTCTTCATCAGTTTATGCCAATATATATTCTTCTACATATTTTTGGTAAAAAAAAAGAAAAAAAATCGCAATAAGTGTATATTGATTGGTTTGTGCAAAAGTTATAGTGTCTATAAACTATGGGAAAGTTTTATGGCATTTTTATTAATATATATTTTTTTACTGGTAATGGCGGTTAACTGTGATTTTTAGCAGTACTGCGACATTGCGGCGGACAGATCGGACACTTTTGACACGTTTTTCGGACCATTGACATTTATACAGTGATCAGAGCTATAAAAATGCACTGATTACTCTATAAATGTCACTGGTAGGGAAGGGATTAACACTAGGGGGCGATCAAGGGGTTACATGTGTTCCCTAGTTAGTGTTTCTAACTGTATGGGGATAGGACTGACTGGGGGAGGAGACATATCGCTGTTCCGACTTAGTAGGAACAAATTATATGTCTCCTCTCCCCTGACAGAACAGGGATTTGTGTGTTTACACACACAAATCCCCGTGCTGGCTCTCATGCATGCGATCGTGGGTGACCAGCGCCGATCGTGCCTGCCGGTCAAGCGCATCAGGTCCCCCTCTGTGCCTCTGGCGGCTCTTAAAGGGAACAATGTACCTATACATTGTTTTGCGCAGCTGTGCCATTCTGCCGACGTATATCGGCGTGAGCCAGTCGGCAAGTGGGTAATCTACATGTCATATCCTGCCCCCATTGTTTTTAGATGGTTAGTGGGCATGGAGAAGGAGGGAGGGAGTAGGCTGTCATTTACCACTGTGTATACACCCACATGTATGACTCTATAGTCACATGGGCTACTCAGATGTGAAAGGGAGGAAATGCTCAGCATAGAAACTCAATGAAAACTGAGCATGTGCAAAGCGGCCACCACAGCTGTAAATTCCCAGCTGAATTGGGGACTTGGACAGAAGATGGAGATAGAGAGCATCAGGATCAACCTGTTTTTTTCCAGAATACAGGAAAGGAATATCATAGTGACTGAGTGAGTATGAACAGCATGTAATACAACATTTATTGATAGTTTTTTTATGATGCGGGTTTAGTAACACTTTAAATGCACTGTATATGCCATCGGTGTGTTTTTTCAGTGCATTTACAGCACACTTGTGGTATATTTCAATAGAAGTAAATAGAGGCAATTGGGAAGCCTGGGGAACTCTGCAGGCAGCGTAATTGTGCCGCGAAGCAAGGCACTGCTAGTGCTGCAGTGTGAACACCTCCATCCTCTCTCTATTTTTACAATTTTCAGTGGTGTTGATAGGGGATCAGGAAGCAGTAACAACGCGACCCAACTGCCTCTTTTTCAATGCCTATGTGAAAGAGCCCTCAAACAGAACACAAGCAGCATAGAGAAATGTACAGATCATCAAAAAAGTCATAACTCAACAATACACATTTTTCCTTTAAATATGTTTATTGGCTTGTGGCAATGACAATGTAGATATATTGTACAGGTAAGATATATAAGTTTTGCTCTGCTCAGCAGTAACTCAGCAATGCAAGCTTTTACTTTAGATTTCCCATACTTAGGAACTTAGACTATATGTAATATGAATTAGAATATAGGAGGTATAAAGTATTGTAACTGATATAAAATTATTCAGATTTTACAAAGCCACCACTGTCTTTCCTGTCTTATTATTCTTCTTCAGAATCTTCAAGCTCTGAAAATAAAAGAGTGAAACGAATAGTTACTATTTGCATGGGTAAAGGAAAACTCTAAAATAGCTAAGGTGTATACCACCCTATCATGTATAGAAGTGGAAACAGGACCCTCAACTATTGCCCTCCCATAGAATTATATAACATTCAGGTAGAATTATCAGCAAAACAATTTGTTTCATTTTGGATAGAGTAAGGGAGAGTTATAAACCCTATCAGATTTTTTTTTTTCGCCATTTGTGTCCCATTGTGGAGATTTCCCATCACTTCCTGTCTCATAGCCAAACAGGAAGTGAGAGGAAATCACCGAAAAGTAAAGGAATTTCATGGGGACCCCCAGGTCCCCATTGGAAGATTTCCCCTCTATTAATTTTCTGGGGACAACCCAAAATTCGGGATTTCCTTTTACTTTCAATGATAATGGTAAACAGGACAAATAGAGAGGATGAATCACTCTAACCGGGGCACAAATAGCAATAAAAATTGACAGGTGTTCTAATCCTTCTCCAATTTAGTTATACTTTCAGTGAAAACAAAAGAAGAGAAGGGATTCTGTACAGGTAATACTGTAAAAAACATTTTATATGCAAAAAGAAAAATTTGTATCGCACATATACATATAAGACTAGAGTGACCCTATTTTACCACTAGCTAGACTGTGTATCACAAATCATTTGAGTCCGTTCTATTGGCCACAGTGATTACGACCTCTGTTTTGTGTGGCTCACCCCTCTTATTGTAATTGTGTTTTGCACACTACAAAAGTCAGTTGTAGTATTTTCATTGCTGTGCGTTTTCTTTTTCTTTTTTTTTAACACACAAACGAGTGCACCCCTGTATTCAATAATACAGCGTTACATTTATTTTTTCATGCAAGACATGTACAGTAAGTGCCTGGATATCAGCCTTTGCAATCCCTGCCCTGTACACCAGAGCTTAGGCCTAGTACACACTACTAGTTTTTTTTTCGTTCAAAAAAAAAAAAAAAAAAGGTCGGAGCCGCTGCACTAACAGTTAGTATGTTAGTACAGTGCGATGTTAGTACAGTGCTCTCCCCTGCTGTGCTATCGTGTTCTGACAGGGACACACACTCTGGTCAGCACTCAGACATTGGCTGAGAGCGTTGATCGGGAACTGGTCGGCAGACCATTTTTGGTCATGCCCCTTCGACAGAAGCCAGCCGAACAGCCGGACCGGCTGCTATACACACGGCCGAATGTGGGCAGGTTTCTATTGAACCGGCCGATGACATTTGGCCTGTGTTTACTATTCTTTAGACTAAGAGAGGGTGAAGCAGCGTATGGAGTCAGTCAGTTATGAAACAGTACCCATGCATTAACTAAGAACATACTGATAGGAGGTGAGGGCCTTTCACTGTCCAGTCACAAAGCTGGGGGTGGGGGGTGGTGATGAGATATGTAAGTGTTAATTAAGTGCAGCTTAAAAAAAAAAAAAAAAAAACAGGCCTTCTGCCTCTCCAAACTGGGCTGTGTGGAACAGCTGTGTTTTGTGGGTAAAATAGCTCCCTGAGGCTGGGTTCACACTATTGCGATGTCAGACATCGCATGTAATTCGCACCGCATTGCTGTGCAGATCACATGCAGTGTCTGTGCGATGCGAATTCAGCCATACAGGTTGTATGGCTAAATTTGCATCGCATTTGAACCAAAATTGTGCAGTACACTTTTTTGGTCCGCACTGGAATCGGTTAACACATGGGTGATCACATCCATGCTATCCGATTTCTGCACCATTTCACAGTTCGCACTGCGAACCGATCTGGGGGTGTCATTAACTTCGTATTGACACCTGCAATGGTTTGAATAGAGCGGTGTGAACTGCCTGCGAGAGACATGCGATGCGGGAATCCGTACAGGATTCGCACTGGTTCCCGCATTGCATACAGTGCCTTGAAAAAGTATTCACAACCCTTGAAATTTTCCACATTTTGTCATGTTACTACCAAAAACTTAAATGTATTTAATTGGGATTGTATGTGATAAACCAACACAAAGTGGCACATAATTGTGAAGTGGAAGGAAAATGATAAATGGTTTTCAATTTTTTTTACAAATAAATATCTGAAAAGTGGTGTGCATTTGTATTCAGCCCCCTTTACTCTGATACCCCTAACTAAAATTTAGTCGAATCAATTGCTTTCAGAAGCCACCTAATTAGTAAATAGACTCCACCTGTGTGTAATTTAATCTCAGTATAAATACAGCTGTTCTGTAAAGCCATCAGAGGTATGTTAGAGAAACTTTGTGAACAAACTGCATCCTTAAGGCCATGAAACACACCAGACAGGTCAGGGATAATGTTGTGGAGACGTTTAAAGCAGAGTTATGTTATGAAAAAATATCCCATCCTTTGAACATCTCACGGAGCACAGTTCAATCCATCATCCGAAAATAGAAAGAGTATGGCACAACTGCAAACCTACTAAGACATGGCTGTCCACTTAAACTGACAGGCCAGGCAAGGAGAGCATTAATTAGAGAAGCAGCCAAGAGGCCCATGGTAACTCTGGAGGAGCTGCAGAGATCCACAGCTCAGATTGGAGAATCTGTCCACAGGACAATTATTATTCATCCACACCACAATTAGGCCTTTATAGAAGAGTGGAAAGAAGAAAGCCATTTTTGAAAGAAAGCTTTAAGAAGTCCCGTTTGCAGTTTGCGAGAAGCCATGGGGGAGCCATGTGGAAGAAGGTGTTCTGGTCAGATGAGACCAAAATTTAACTTTTTGTCCTAAAAGCAAAATGCTATGTGTGGTGGAAAACTAACACTGCACGTCACCCTGAACACACCATCCCGACTCATACATGGTGATGACAGCATCATGTTGTGGTGATGCTTTTCTTCAGTAGGGACAGGGAAACTGGTCAGAGTTGATGGGAAGATGGATGGAGCCAAATACAGGGCAATCTTAGAAGAGAACCTGTTGGAGTCTGCAAAAGACTTGAGACTGGGGTGGAGGGCTCAGCTTCCAGCAGGACAACGACCCTAAACATACAGCCAGAGCTACAATGAAATGGTTGAGATCAAAGCATATTCATGTGTTAGAATGGTCCAGTCAAAGTCCAGACCTGAATCCAATTGAAAATCTGTGTAAAGACTTGAAAATTGCTGTTCACAGACACTCTCCATTCAATCTGACAGAGCTATTTTCTAGAGAAGAATGGGCTAACATGTCACTCTCTAGATGTGCAAAGCTGGTAGAGACATACCTGAAAAGACTTGCAGCTGTAATTGCAGTGAAAGATGGTTCTACAAAGTACTGACTCAGGGGGGCTGAATACAAATGCACGCCACACTTTTCACATATTTATTTGTAAAAAAAATGTAAAACCATTTATAATTTTCCTTCCACTTCACAATTATGTGCCACTGTGTTGGTCTATCAGATAAAATTCCAATAAAATACATTTACGAACATTTACATTTCAGCAGGAACAAGCTGAAATTCGAATCATGTGTGGGCAGGCTGAATGTACCCAAGTTGATCGATCAGCTTGGGTACAACAAGCCTGACAGATTTTACACGCGATTATTGCTAGCGATAATCATTGTGTTATCCCGGTGGGGGAAGCCATCCCCGCCGGGAAAACACAAGGGCTTATCGCTAGCAATAATCGCATGTAAAATCTGTCTGCATGGTAGCCAATCAGCTTCTAACTTCAGCTTATTCAATTAAGCTTTGACAAAAAAAAAAAAAAAAACTGGAAGCTGATTGGTTTCTATGCTGAGCTGCTCCACATTTTTGCAATCTCCAGTTTTAGTAAATCAATCCCAATTCCTTTTTATATTAACTACAAGTATATCATAGTACATGTAGAATGTAAAAAGGAACACAGCACTATGATAATATTCTGGGCCATCAGCCACTGTTTCTTATCAGGCTGATAGTTTTTTCAGTGGATACTGACAGTTTCAAACATGGTTCTTTACTCCTGATTCCCTACCTGATCCACTCTTTGTCCTTCTCCAGGGGCTCAAGTCAAATGCTGGGATCTGAGAACAGTTCACAAAGTCCCGCGGATAGCTGTTTGCTACGAAAACATTTCGGGGGACTTGCGTGATCCCTGTGTTGTCACAGATGATTCGAGACATTGTAACTCTTTCTATTGCATTTTTTTGAGCTGGTGTGAACTGATTGGGCAGCTCATAATAAAACCTGTATGGAAATAAGTGATCAGTAATGTAGAACCAGAAAAATACATATAATGATGCAAAAAATGGGAGGTCATTGCAAAGTTCTATGGTATATATTCACCTGTCTCCATCACGGGTTCTGCGGAATTGGTTTCCAATTAAACAAGCTAACAGTTCGCCCACTCTCGCATTAGGCAACAGGGGTTCTGCAACAGCTCCAATCCAGATGTCAATGTTTTCAGGTGTGCCATATAGCTGCATGAATTTTTCTGCCAGTTGTCGGTTTCTTAGTACCTGAGCCAGTTGTGTCACATTACGAGGTGCGCAAAGGCCACAAAATCTCCTCCATGTATTGTATCCTAATTTTACAGGAATATTAAAAAATAGCCATCATGAAAAAAACTGCTACATAAGAAGTGAAAGACTAACTTAATGTAACTTAAAATGATAATATATAGGTAATTTAGAGATTTTAGGTTTATAGTCTTTTGCTGATTTCTAAATAGAACTCATAACAATATGCTAATTCCATATCTTATAAACCTCTTTAAATAATAAGTACAATGGATTTTTCTAAACAGTCATCATAAATAAGATTCTAGATCAGTGTTTCTCAACTCAAGTTCTCAAGGCACCCTAACAGGTCATGTTTTCAGGATTTCCCTCAGATGAAACAGCTGTGGTAATTACTAAGGCAGTGAAACTGATCAAATCACTTGTGTAAAATAATGGAGAGCCTGAAAACATGACCTGTTGGGGCGCCTTGAAGACTGGAGTTGAGAAACACTGTTCTAGATGGAGCCTACAACAAAGGACAACTATTCTCATTAACTTTTTGTGCAGAGGATTTTTATCTTTATCATCTACCTGGTAGTCCATGATCCCTGCTTCGTTGCAAGTTAATGGCCCCCAGATCAAGGCCAATTCGTTTGAAAAGCTCAAACAGGTGATCACGGAGCTCATCTACCAAAATCTGGTTCTGTCGGTTGAGTTTTGCCCGGTTTGCCATTAGACCACGAAGAAGTGGGTCAACACCTCCTGCAAGAAGATCACAATATACAAAATCATCAGCTTGAAATGAGTATATGAGTTGTATTTGGGTCATAAAGGTTGAAAGATAGGAATCATTACAATATCAGGCAAGGAAACTAATAATGTAAAATGGCATAATGCAGATGATATTCTACATCATTCTTTTTCAAATGGGGTGCCTTCAGGTCTCTTCAGGGGTGCTTTGGTAAAATGCCTAAAAATTGCCCAAAAAGTATATACAAGCCATCAGGTAGATGAAGTCTGCCTTTTACTTACACAAAGCTATAGGTTTTCATTGCCAGCAATTACAACCTTCTAGCCACCGGCGTCCTAACAACCAATGATGTCATCGGTTGATGAGGACGTCAGGCACCTGCACAGCATCCTTCTTTTCCCCTCTCCACCAGCACTGAGGTCACATTAACTGAGTGAGGACAAGAAACTGAGGGAGAAATATGGAATACTATTCAGTATCAGTGTGCAAAGGTGTACAGTATATGTTTTAGAATAATAAATTACTTCTAACATTGGGTGTCCTACAAATGTGGATGCTGCTGGGTTATGTTTAGTTTACCATAATTTAGAATGGGGTGCCTCGAGATTTTAAAATTTTAAAGTGTGTCTTGATTGATAAAAAGTTGAGAAACACTGTTCTACACATTGGTAAAACACACTAAAAGGTCTAAAATGGGGTTGGGGGTATTCCATGCCTTAGGGTTTCCTATTCTGGACAATCAAAATATACCTTCTCGTACAACTCTCCAGGTATTGAAGAAGGTCAGGTGCAGAGGAACTGGAGGCAGGTTTCTTGAGGACTGATAACGATCCACCAGTCGATAAATGAACGGCTGGATCATTGTGTGCCCCATACGGAAAATCAGACTGAACACATTGGATGCTCCTGGATTTTCAGAATCATTGTAGCGACGGTAAGTAGGAAGAACCCTGGACATAGAAGAGCCCAATAACAGGGGCAGCCAGTCTTTATAGTTTATTTTCTGTCAAAGAAAAAAATATTTAGAACTTTTGGAAATAAAAATAGTAGAATAATTTATAATGGTTCAAAACTTTCAGGAATGCTAGTAATTTAGAACAGAAGATGTCAAACACTGGTGCATGTTGGTTTGTTCATCTTGCAATTGCCAGGGTGTATGTGGTCTCTGCCAATTGTATTACAAATATGAACCGCTAAAAGTAAAGTAAATTGCAGCCTGATGCTCAAATCATGGTCTTGGTGCTAAATTAGCTTATGTATACTGGCTTTTAAAGCAAAACCAATTTCTCACCTGTGTCAAAGCCCCTATTATCTTTCTTGTTTCCTGGAAGAGTGTTTCTCCTGACCATCTTGGATTTAATCTGCGCAACTCAGTAGCAATGCGATTGTGTTCTCTGATGAAGATTGTGTGAAACGCAGTCAGACCAGGCTGCTCACTGACTCGAGGATCCCCTGAAGGACACGCAGAAGGTTAACATCATCCATTCTTCATGACTAATATATGTATTCAAGATCATAAGTTTTTAGTTAGAAACAAAAACACATATTAGGAGTTTAATAAGCAGATATTATACAATCTAGCCAGCATTTTGCACAGTCCTTTTAAATGGCATATTCTGTAAATGAGATGTCTATGGAATAGCAGCCACGCCAACAACTATTACACAAGCATGCTCCCCTGTTTTCACCATCAGGAAAGCCATGAGAAAATTACATCCTATCTAGTTAGTGGTTTATACTTTAAGCTATTACATCAGACTCTTCTTTTCCATTGTGCCTGTAAAGCAATACTAATAATATAAGCAATATAAGTTTACCCACCAGCTAAGAAACATGGGAGACCAGAGGTTTTATTCGTCTGGAGACAGAAGTCTTCTTCAATCCCGCTGGTGCTGAACGGTAAGTAGACCCGCCCATTATCAGTAAACCTATCATTAACAGCCATAAGACCAAGCTGATTTTGCCTGTTACGAAGTCTGTTGGCCAACTCATTGGTGCTGCCATACACTTGACTGGCATCAACGTAAGAAGTGAGAATATTCATCTGTTCACGTATAGGGGACTGTGGCACACTGGCTGGAGATGAACGGAAGAGTGGTATGCAGTCAGTGCGATTTCTTATTCGAGGGTCATTAGGAGGGATCTGTGAAATCAAATGCATATGATTAACCATCTTTTTCACCTATTTTTTGTTTACATATTTTTATATTCACACATACATACACATATGAGCAGTGTGCAGCTTATCTGGGACAGATAAAGCATTCTGTGCATGTATGGCACATACAAAAGTGGACAAACCAATCACTTCAGCCCCAAAACAATTGCCATTAGAAGGGTTACAGTCCACTATTCATAAAAAAAAAAAAAACATGCTAACGCTAGGGTGTGAATATGTATGCAGCCAATAAATGTCAGCTTTTATTGTTTAACAAACAGAAAATGTGTACCTATAAAGTGCTAATTCAAATGTAAAAATCCCAATTAAATCTGTTTTAATTTGAAGAAGCCTGTCCCATCGACTGTGTCCTTCTGGAAGGTTCTGGTCAACTCTATGATCCTTTTTTACAAAGCCACATATATGTTATGTTTATATATTTTTTATTACTGTTGGAAAAGCAGGTCTTTGTTTTTCTAAGATGTTTATGGCCCTGCATGGCCATTTTCATGGCGGCATGTTGCCACCATGTTTTGTGATGTCAACTCCAAATTTAATAAATAGAATAAAGAAAAAAAATCTGTTTTAATTCCATACACTGTAATATTGTAGTGTTTATTAGAGATTTGAGAATTGTTGTTTTTTCAGAGTTGTATATATATAGATCATTTTTGTATTGTAGTTCTATGTATATATAAAAAATGTTTCTCAATAGAAATAGATTGAACACGTAATTCCATACTGAAACACTGCAGATGTCTAATGCAAACCAATGTATTTGCTGTTTGTTAGATTAGTTAAAATCTAGTAAACCGTTTTCAACTCCTTTTATGTATAAAAAATTACTTTAATGGAAAGTTACCTTCAGAGGAAAACATGGTAGCTCCCGGGCACAGCTGTGATCACAATCAATGCCTCTTAGAAAGGTTGATCTTGATGGAGTTTCTGGTGCCAGATCAAGATCATGATCAATCCACTGACCCCATTGCATGAACATAAGTGATCTTTGCCTGTCTAGGGTCTGCTGGCTCTCTGGAAACCGGATAATTTCATTGGATACAGCCCTTGCCTGAAAAGCATGACAATTTAAAGTCTTAAGTACATTATGATGCAGATAGATTTAAGTACATTTAAAGGATATGTTTAATAAAAAAGATTTTCTTAAGTTTTGGATACAGTTGGGGAGGTTTAGAACCCCTGTTGTGTTTTTACTCCAGCCTAAGGCTCCTTTAGAGAGATCTACCTTCACTTTCTATCCTGTTGATATTGTTTACCAGACAGGTAACTCTCCAACAGTAACACAGATGTTGAATCTGAAGATTTTCACATCTTTGCCACATCATTTTATAATACACTTGTTATAAAATAAAATATAGAGAGCAGAGCAAATAGTCACCAGAGGCAAAACAAAGCCATTGATCGGTCGATTTTCTGTCCATCCTTGAGGTAAGGATCTTCCATCTTCATACTGGGCTCTTAGTAATCGTGTATAGGGCCTGTTGGAAACGCCAAAGTTGGGAAATCTCCTAAGAAGAAAAAGGCCAATATTATCATTCTGTTTAATTGTATATAATCACCAACAATTAATTTATTTTATTTGCTCCATTTTGGTCTGGTAAAAGTACCATTGAAAATATTTTGTAATATCTGTTTGATAAATGCAAAAACTACCTCTTGATCCCAGAAATCTTGAGATTAAGGATGGGTACACTACACACAGATCAAAATTTGCCAGTTTGGCAGGGAGTGGCCTGAATTTTAATCTGTATATGGACCACCCTGTTCGACAGAAGTCCGTCAGTAGATTGACTTCTGTGGAAAGGCCACATTGGAAAACTTTAACTGATCAGCACCTGTAGCCAACTGGCTTGCAGGCACTAATCAACGTATTCAGGAAGCAGAAAGCCTGCAATGTCAGAATACTATTTCACAGTAGGGAGGATCTTTCTTTTCACCTTGCTGGTGTGAATGAGGGAATCCATTCGTTTTTTTCTTTTAGCCCGCCGACTGAACAAAAAGGAAAAAAAACTATGCCTGTGTACCCAGCATTACTTGTGAAAACTGTCTTTACTCTTTACTTGTGCTACAGCCTTATCAGTTACATTGTTCCCAGTTATCACTGTGGACTAAAAAAACAACTTCCTCTGTTATGAAGAAAAATAGAGGGGTGTGTTATGTAGTCCTGTCCTAGAGTGACAATGCTGCTCTTCCACAGATACAGTTCGGTGAGTGAGAGCTGTCACTATAGGATAGGTGTGATAGGTAAGTGTGTTACTTGCAGGATCACCAGGCAAAAATAAAGGGAAACGCCTAAAAGAAAAATAATGAAGTCACCAGGACTGGTAAGCTGCAATATATTACAGGTTTTTTTTTTGTACTTGAGTTTTGATACATATGAATGCATAGTATTCACATTTATTGGACCAACACAGAAAAAGCTTAAATGTAGCATTGTAGAAGGCTGTCGCATGTCAACAATAGAAATCAACCTTCTGAACTTACATTATTTATTTATTTTCTCTATTGATGGGCAAATCATTTTGTAAACCATACCAAAGCCTAATTTCTGTAGATACCTAGAGGGCATGGCTGTGACATTCCTAGCTTCAGGGTCTCAGGTGAAAAAATAATTGTCACATTAAAAAAAAAAAATAGAATAAAAGGCCATATTAAAGTAATTGTATTCACACGTCAGTGATGCTACAATCATTCAGTAGCTAGTAGTAACGTTTATTAAAAAAAAAAAAAAGAAAACATCAAACTTTATACTCAAACCCTAGACATCGGGTAGGGCTGCCATAACAGCTCATTTTCTTTCTCCCACCTGTTGTTGCATTCTCCAGTGAAGGTGCGGTATTGATCATTTGCACAATTCGTTGGAAGAAGCAGAAAAGCATAGCCAGAAGCCTTGTGTAACATGTCCAGTTGATTTACTGTCAGCAAGTCTAGAGGATAAAATAATTCTGTTAGTTATGAAAGCACCTAAAGCTTTTAGATTCCAGTAGTTCCTAACAAACTATTGAAATCCAGTCACACAACCAAAACATACTAATCAACTCTCCATGTAACAATGTCAGCATTTTTTTAAACTATACCTGAAATATTGAAGGGTCTGCTGTAAAAACTTGTTAACTTCTCCGTCAGAAGGTCATAGGTGGTCTCTATGTAGTCAGCAGCTCGGATGTGATTTCTGCTTGAGGCCACAGGCTGCTTAAAGTATGACATGACCTCAGAAGGGGTGATAGATCCCGTTCTCAGTCTCTCTTTAAGTCTGAAATTATAAAATGTGCATGTTATTCTTGCCAAAGTTTTCGTTGTTTATTTAAAGGAACTTTTAATTACAGTATATGCTCACCCCAGACCTATCCACAACCCATGTAAAGTCCTGAGTAATTGTACAGATATAAGTATCCAATTGGCCATGGATCAGACAACCGAATTATGAAGAAAAAGACTACCAAGACTGCTCTTGTTAAAGACTTGCGTTTACTAGCTAAACATGCCTATTTCATGAATGCTAAGTTTTAGAACAAATTGTCAGCCCTTAGCCCTGGTTCACAATGCTGCAACTTGCCATGTGACTTGCAATATATAAAGAAGTTGCATGACAAGTGAAAACGCACTTATTGCAAAGGCAGCCATTCCAATCAATGCCACTAGCAGCAACTTTTAAAAGGTTCCTGCATTACTTTGATGCGACTTAGAGTCCCATAGACTCTAATGTCACATGAAAGTCACAAGCATGTCGCTCTGGAAAGGGCACGACAATGGGGTCGCAACAGTGTGAACCAAGGCTTAGTGTTGATGTTTTTACCTAAGTATAATTATACTTTTATGGAAAATAGAATAAATTCTTTCTGCTGCCTTTCAGAGATGGAGTTGACATGCCCATCGTGCTTTATGATGGGTGTGCCCTTAACAATAAGTCAATGCTAAAATCAGTTTTCAGTTGTCCCACGACCTCTGAAAATAAATTTATAAAAAAAAACATAGTATATGTTAATAATGAACATTAGGTAAGCTGATAGATTAGTTAATTAATACATTTTCAAAATTTGCAGTGGTGAAAAGGGGAACGTACACTTGGCGGGTATGTTTGTAGGCTGCATCCACAAGTTTCTTTGCTTGCTGGAGTGAATCAAGGATAAAGTTGTTGTCCAACTCTTCCACTCCATCTAGAATGATGAGACAGAGTCATACATGTAACCATTTATAAGACAGGGTATTATTGGATCAGTTCATATTAGCGACCAAACAGCAGTTGCCTTTAACTGCTCTGATTGGTCTAAACTGGCATACGGTGACGTATCATTAGATCACTTTAATATAGTATATATTGTTTTTTGTTTTATTCTTTTCCACAATAAGAACAGTAGGGAATGTCTAAAAGCCTGTAATTTTTCAGTTTTTTTCTCATTGCGAATTCTCCTCACTTCCTTTCCCAGAGACACAACAGAAGTGAAAGAAATTCCCCTTTCAGACAGAACACATGTTCCATTAGATAATTTACCTTCACCTACTTCTGACAATCAGAAATGCAGAGAGGGTGACTTTCCCCAGCAGTAAAACCTAAGAAAGGTTCTAACCCATCTCCACGCTATCGAAAGCTAAAATAAAAACTATTGGCGTCTAATATACTGTAATTGCTATATTTTACTGCATTTTACCCATCATTGTTATATTTTTATCTAATAGACAACCCTAGAAGCGTTTTATGGCTGCTTTTCTTAATCTGATTATCAGAGTAAACAAACTATAAACAATATAAATTTACACAATTAATGTCCCATACATACTATTAGATTTTCTGCAGATTTTTGTCTTCAGATTTACCAAAACCATGTAGTGCAAGGGCCTGCCTGATTGCATACAAATTGAAACGCTTAAGGTTTGACCTCATTTTATACGATTTTGGTAAATCTGAAGACAAAAATCTGCAGAAAATCTAATAGTGTGTATGGGGTCTAAGGCTTCATGTACACTGCTGCTGGTAAACTGACGTTTAGGAGCAGTTGGGTGTTTTTTTTCAGCTGCCCCTGATCTTTCCTCTATGTTATCTTATCAGTACATGTACACAGGGTCGTTTGTAGTAATTTCTAGGCAAGTTGAGTTTAGAAGCATTTTTTGGAAAGCAAAAAAATGCGTTCAGGATGGATGTTCAGAGGCATTTTAAATGGCAAATGTCTGTAACAGCGTGTAAACGCATTTAAATGCAGTAAATCGTTTATAGCCACGTTTCGTTTACAGGTATTTTTCATTTTTGACTATTTAAAAATAAAAAATAAAAGACTTCGAAACGCAAACGTGGCTAAATGAGGCATGTAAACGCAGTAAAATGGACGTTTTTAAATGCCGATTACTATCTGTCAAGTTAAATAGTTCAGGAGAGGTTGTAAAACGTCCTGTGTACATTAAGCCTTAATCTGATAAAAGGAAACATATAAACAATACGTATATTACTTAGTACATACTTATCTCCAACATCTATTTGCCAATTCTTTGAATTTTATTCTCATATTGTACCACAAAAGAAGTAAACTCACAACGTAACTTTGATCTTATGTTATCTAAGTGTATGATTTCCATTTTAGTATAAAAAAATAAAAGAGCACTTAAATGTAAACTTTTATTTTGAATGAATTACCAAATATTTTAATAAAGTTGATATCCTATCTCAATGCATTCATTGCACTTAAAATAATAATACATGGTATAAAGGATGCTATATATATATATATATATATATATATATATATATATATATATATAAAAGACAAACTACATCTTTAAAACTTTCAATACACGTGAACTATCATGCGATTTCATATTTAATTTAAAATACTGTCCTATAAGGGGTCAGTCCATAGAAACCTAATAGGGTTTGGAGGACATTAAAGAACTTTTAAATCATCCATATCCGTACCCCTTAAGCAAGTTAACTACACCTGCTGCAGCCACGACACTCAAATTCTGCTGCTCTCTGTTGAATGTTCATTTGTTTTACATAACTGAATATAGTACAGAAAGATGAATGAGGATCTCTGCAGGGGAAGTCTGATGAAATTAGCCACTGGAGTGCTCCAGACAGATAGTAAAGCCAAATGGTTAATCCAGCCCTATCGTATTTCTAAAACATACATTTGTGTTTAAATACTCGTCATTTAAATATCTAGACATATTAGAATTATATACAAAACATACATAAAGTAAAATTAGCAATTCAATAAATTATTATTAAAAAAAATATTGGGTAGCATTAAAGGAAATTTGACGAAAATATTTTGACTACCATTGCTAACCTTCCGAAAATGCTAATTGCTTGTTTGTCATGCTGATCCTTTGACTGCAATACTTACCAAATCATTATTTTGGATAAAGTATGTACTTAGAGTAGTCAACTGGAGTGTGACTAATTACTACAAGCTATACCATTACCTGGTGAAGTCTGAACTCCTGATCTCTATACTAGTTAGGGCCTCAGAAAGTATTAAAATACTTGTGTCAGCATTAGTGCCAGGCAACTAGCATTTTCAAAAGGAGGGTAGGTTTGCTTTAAGAAAAGAAAAACAGTAAATGGACCAGATTAGTAAATAAACAACTATACCTATGAATGTTTTGTTCTACAGCGGCCAGGCTATGCCAACAGCCATTTAAACATTTTTGCTGCATTTTCACGTTCACATCTAAAGTGATACATAAGAAATTCAACCTAAATAAGACAGTCAACAATAATGGTTTACCGTAATAAGATGCTGTGCCAATCTGCACCAGTCCAAGGACCAGAAGAAGAGAAATACTGACATGCAGGGGAGCCATATTTCAGCTCCTGAAATAAAATAAATTTTGCATAAGTGAACTTCGTTTAAGGTTAATAGTGGCTAATCAGACAAAGGTGAATGGTGATGTGGAGTGGTGTCTTACCTTCTGTGTCCTGGATGTACAGTCCTTGCAGTGGTCCTCTGTATTTATATAGAACAACACTATGGGGGGAGTGAATGGGGATGTCACAACAAGAAAGGTTACACTAAGACAGCTTATTAGGCAACACACTTTGACACAGTGATTACAGAATACTCGAAATTAGGAAGTTTTACATAATAAATCTACTTTACTGAAGAACCATATAAAAATGTGTTTGTAAAAATCCTTAAAGGGGTATTAAACACAAAAACAAAAATGTATAATGTTGCAGATATCAATCTATAATGTGGTGGCTACATTTTTTTTGCAGTGTTAAATGGTTTGTCTCAACCATTTAACTGCACTTTTGCTGGACAGCTTGGTTTATAAAATGAAGACGAAAAAAAACAGACTTACTGGCCAGATCAAGAGGTGAAAATAAAGAAAAAAGCCTAAAAAAGAAACAATTGTAGCCACCACATCTAAGCTGCAGTTTTTACATTTTGTTATTACAGGTATTTACACAGCACTTTACATATACTGTATATTGTACATTCACATCAGTCCCAGCCCTAGGGTCCCTAACTCATATTCATATGCCAGGGCCAATAGACAAGAGCCAATTAACCTACCAGCATGTCTTTTTTAGCATGGGAGAAAACCGGAGTACCTGGAGAAAACCCACACAGGCACAGGGAGAACATGCACATTATACTATTTTTTGGGAGGTTTAATACCACGTTAATATGAGCTTCTTATTTTATAATTGAAAGGTACTGTATGCCTGAAGATGTTTTTTCTAAAATGTAAGATGGGTCTAGGGTAAAACATGATCAATATTTACTCATATAAAGACAAGATGCATTTCCATATTCAAGAAACGCATGCCTGCTTAACTGTAACACAGCTCGAAGTATATGTACTGTAACATTGGGGGAGTTTAGCTCAGTGGTAGAGCATTTTCCAGAGAGTCCACAGCAGTCAGTTATCAGGTTTGAGGGTGTGGCAGCCCATTTTTATTAAAAGGAACAAAATAAAAGTTTATACACAGGATTTCCCACATAGGGGTTCTTCTCCAGTAAATTCACACAGCCGAAAATGCCAAGCCTCCTGGCTCCTAGGCTTACTTTGCCTTGCAGATTCCTGCTGAACCATCCTACTCCTGGCCTTAACAGGTTTCTCCAGCCCCCTGGGTTTGCTCACTGTCCCCCAGACTTCAGGACTTCCTTCAGCCCCCTTGGACTTGCTAGTCGCCTCGGCTCTCCCGGCCCCTCTTCTGGTCTCCCAGGCCCTTGTAGCCATCCCGACCTTCCCAGTCCTTCAGACACGAAGTCCCCCCTCACCAGGGATGTAGTCTCACACAAGGCAGACAGTTTTCCTGACAGGGGTCTGTCTTTCAACAGCAGCAAGCTGCTCACACACCACATTCCACCCACCACTGCTCTCACCAGCCCCTTATTATATGGACTGTGTGCACCTGGGCACCCACCCTGCTGACTGTCCACAACACCCAGACACAGGGTTGGAGATCCCGTCCCACCCAAGACTCTTAGGGACCTCCAAACTACAGAGTATTTGCATCCATAGACACAGAAAGCAGGACTCTACCCCCCCCCAGCGCCCGCGTCATTGGATTTGATTGATAGCAGTGGGAGCCAATGGCTGCGCTGCTATCAATCTATCCAATCAAGAGCCGAGACAACGGGCAAAGAGGGTGAGCGCGTCTGCGGCGTGGGAATTACGGGACTCGGGTGAGTAAAGCGGTGGGGCTGGGGGGCTGGTCAGTGACAGAAATTCTTTCACCTTAATGCATAATGCATTAAGGTGAAAAAACACAAGGGTTTACAACCCCTTAATTAAGCCTATATTGCTTGCCTAAAACACAAATTAAAGGGGTGGTAAACCTTTGTGTTTTTTCACCTTAATACATCCTATGCATTAAGGTGAAAAAACACCTGGCAGTGACCGGCACTCCAGCCCCCCCGTTTTACTTATCTGAACCCTGGAACTTGACCCGCCGGGGACGCGCTGTGGTTCTCGGCTGTTGATTGGATAGATTCATAGCAGCGCAGCCATTGGCTCCCGCTGCTGTCAATTAAATCCAATGACGTGGGCGCCGGGGGGCGGGGGCGAGTCATACATTCGGCGGTTATGGCCTTTATATAGCAGATAATAGACCTCCTATTTTTTGATATGTGGCTATGGACGCCGAATGCTGGACTCGGGAGTGTGCCCGCAAGGTAACCCCCTCGGGGAAGCACTTCTCAGAGGGAGTTATCAGATGTGGGGAAGAGCCTCGAGAGCCACCGGGGGACCCCAGAAAAGCAGGTTCAGGGGCACTCTATGTAAAACGAGCTGCACAGTGGAGGAAAGTATATGTTTGTTGTTTTAAAATAAAATAAAATGGACCCTTACAATCACTTTAAGGGTAATGTAGACTAGAAGGCACCATAAGTCACCAACGATTTTTTTTCTGGTCTTTTAACTTGATTTGTCTTATTATTATACTTTTTATTTGTCCAGTCATCCATCAAGATGGTGTTCGGTGTCTGAGCAACCAACTAACATGCCTGGGAATTGTCATGTAAGGGATGAGGAATTGTGGCTTACACTATGCAAACACTGACTTTCATTATTTGCTTAGGATACCTGGGGGCTCCACAGTGCTTCGCAGGTGGTATGATGATAAAAGTATGTTGTGGCATCTTGGGGAGCAGTAGTTGATATACAATTTGTGCAGAATGTACACTTGCACAATGGGTCTCTGGGGCCCATTTATACTAAGGTTGGTCATACGGGTGCTGAGACGTTCTTACATGGTCATGTAGAACTGAACATTGCTCATGTTTACAGCAGTTGTGAAGCATGGCTAGGCATTCTTTGCAATGCTCTAGCCAAGCTCCTTTTGTTTTATGTCCAAGTGACATCAAGTAGCAAGAACCTTTTTTAATCCTCCAACTCCCAGCAGTTAGACATGCAGATTGAATATACCACTTCCTCTTGACACTACTTTGACTAGATGTAAAGTGTCTGTCTCCATTTGGACTGACCCAGTTGCATATCATGATTTTTGAGAGAGCCTGGAATATTGCAAAGGCTACTGTTCAGCTTCAATAAGTTTTTAATCAAGAATTTATAAACATACATGACAGCAAACACATTTCCAGATCATGTTTACACATACAGATCATTAAAAGATCATGTTTACACATACAGTATATAAGCAAGGGCTACTCTTCACCTGCATCTATCTACTGTATATACAGTGGGGTTGATTTTTCTAGCACTAGGCTGGACTCTTTAAATTCAGCTCAGCAGCACTGACAAAATAAATGCAGCAAGGAGTTTTTTTTTCTCTCTTCCTCCCTTTTATGGGCAGCTGCAGGGAGAGGGGAAGCTGGATTGTGCCCTTTTTGGCTGCTTTTTTAACTGAAGACCACCCGCCATAGGAAACCCTGTAAGGCCTGTTTCACATGAGCTTCAGCTTGCAAAAGTGCAGTGTGAACAGCAAGCTTTGATAAAGCATTTGCAGAACTTTCAACAAGCTTTGTTGAAGCTTTTAAAGTACCATTCAGCTCCAGTTTGTAACTGTTGAACACAGATCCTAATGGGAGTGCTGATTTCCACTTTAAGCAAGCTGCTACATACTTGCCAACTGTCCCGGATTTCCCTGGACATTCCCGGGACTTGGGCCCAATTCCCGAATTTCTGGTGTCCCAGGAAATGTCCCGAGAAATCCGGTTCCTCACGATCCGCCGGCCGCCATTTTGATGAAGTTCAGGAAGACGGCTGGGGGGGCTAGACGGAGCTCCTGCGTCGCCGCCCCGCTCCGCCTCACCCCCCGCCCCTTTCCATATCAGACTGGCAGCGGGGCGGGGGGGTAGGCGGGGTGAGGCGGAGCGGGGTGGAGGGTGGGCGGCTACGCAGGAGCTCCGTCTAGCCCCCCCCAGCCGTCTTCCTGTCTGATACTAGCCATGCTGTGGACACGTGACTACTAGGACACCTCTGAGGTGGGGGGGCGCACCGCTGTGGGACTCCTGATGTGAGGGGGGGCTCCTTTGGGGACACACACCCGATGCAAGGGGGGCTCCACTGGGGACACCTGTGAGGGGGGGCTCCACTGGGGACACCTGATGTGAGGGGGGGCTCTGCCGGGGACACCTGATGTGAGGGGGAGCTCCGCCGGGGACACGTAATGTGAGGGGGAGCTCCGCCGGGGACACGTAATGTGAGGGGGAGCTCCGCCGGGGACACGTAATGTGAGGGGGAGCTCCGCCGGGGACACCTGATGTGAGGGGGAGCTCCGCCGGGGACACCTGATGTGAGGGGGGGCTCCGCCGGGGACACCTGATGTGAGGGGGAGCTCCGCCGGGGACACCTGATGTGAGGGGGGGCTCCGCCGGGGACACCTGATGTGAGGGGGAGCTCCGCTGGGGACACCTGATGTGAGGGGGAACTCCGCCGGGGACACCTGATGTGAGGGGGAGCTCCGCCGGGGACACCTGATGTGAGGGGGAGCTCCACCGGGGACACCTGATGTGAGGGGGAGCTCCGCCGGGGACACCTGATGTGAGGGGGAGCTCCGCCGGGGACACCTGATGTGAGGGGGGCCTCCGCTGGGGACTCCTGGTGTGAGGGGGGGCTCCGCTGGGGACAGCTGATGTAAGGGGGGCTCTGCTGGGGGGACCTGATGCAAGGACGGACTCTGCTGGGACATCTGACGCAAGGACGGACGGCTGGTGGCAGACGAAGTGGCTAGTGACACGCTCAGGGATCCCACTGATTCTGCATTATGGTGAGTTGAATGATTTAATTTTATATTACAATGTAATAATAGAAATAATGCACTTCAATCATCCTGACACCATAACAACCATGATGCCGGGATGATTGAAGTGCTAACACCAGGTGTTTGGAGTATCTTTATCTGCGGATTGTTAAACTTTTTAGAATACACATATTTGTATTGTGTAGGATCTGGGGCTGCTGTCCCGTCATTTCCCTCTCCCCCTCCCCCCCTCTAATCCCTCTCCCCCTCTAATCCCTCTCCCCCTCTCATTCATCTCAGACTCTAACCACACCCTCTTGAGCCACGCCCATTTAAGCCACGCCCACCATGTCGCGTAACCCACGCCCATTTTTCATCGTGAATGCCCCGCCCCCTAATTATTGTACGGCTCCGCCTACAGCCACAAAAGTGTCCCACATTTTTTTTTTACAATGTTGGCAACTATGCGCTAGCAGGCTTTCAAACTTTGAACACGCTTCAAGGACTGCTGAAGCCTGCACATGCCACTAGTTGAGCTACTGCTGCAGGGTTCAGGACTGAGGGTTTTCTTTCTATAGGAGGGCAGCAAGACCATTGACATTCCATATTCTATCCAAAGGGTTGGCAACACCACTTACTCATTGACTAGGCTCCCGAGCACAGGAGATTGTGTTGTAGAGCTAGACTAACCACTGTGAGTACTGTGCTACTGTGTACAGAGGTTGCTGCTGTTTCCACTGCTGGAGGAGTGAGCCTGAGAGACGTGCTAGTGCACAGAGACTGTATGATGCTGCTGATGATTGAAGTGCTAACACCAGGTGTTTGGAGTATCTTTATCTGCGGATTGTTAAACTTTCTAGAATACACATATTTGTACTGTGTAGGATCTGGGGCTGCTGTCCCGTCATTTCCCTCTCCCCCTCTAATCCCTCTCCCCCTCTCCATCCCTCATTCATCTCAGACGCTAACCACACCCTCTTGAGCCACGCCCATTTAAGCCACATCCACCATGTCGCGTAAACCACGCCCATTTTTCATCGTGAATGCCCGCCCCCTAATTATTGTACGGCTCCGCCTACAGCCACAAAAGTGTCCCACATTTTTTTTTTTACAATGTTGGCAACTATGCGCTAGCAGACTTTCAAACTTTGACCACGCTTCAAGGACTGCTGAAGCCTGCACATGCCACTAGTTGAGCTACTGCTGCAGGGTTCAGGACTGAGGGTTTTCTTTCTATAGGAGGGCAGCAAGACCATTGACATTTCATATTCTATCCAAAGGGTTGGCAACACCACTTACTCATTGACTAGGCTCCCGAGCACAGGAGATTGTGTTGTAGAGCTAGACTAACCACTGTGAGTACTGTGCTACTGTGTACAGAGGTTGCTGCTGTTTCCACTGCTGGAGGAGTGAGCCTGAGAGACGTACTAGTGCACAGAGACTGTATGAGGCTGCTGAGAGCCAGGACCACATGCTATGCTGCCGTTCCAGTGCTGATCCAATTTTCAGATTATTCCAGCTGCCACTGCCTGTTAAAGCTACGAAGAGCTGGCTCAAGAGGGAGGACCCTTTTGCTGGTCACTTGAGGTACCGCTTGGGACAAAAATCAGAGTCATCATTGGTGAGAAGCCTCAGGCCACCATCTTGTTCAGCTAACTGAGTGCTCCAACGTAATGGCCCCATCTTTGGCAGGATGAAATAGTGTTCCACTGGGCAGTGGTTAGACAGTGCCTGTGAATACTAGTTAGGTCATTGGTATTGTTGCTGCCTTGTCCCTTACATTACCTCTAAAGGCCCCTTTCACACACATGGACCATTCAGGTCCGCCTGTCAGCTTTTTAGGCAGACTTGAACAAACGCTCCATGCAGTTCATGGAGCGAGGGATGAAAGCGGTGACATGTCCACTGATATCCAATCTGCTCCGCTAAATTCAGAATAGAAACCATATTTTCCATCCGTCTGGCGGATCAGATCGGATGAAAATGGACAGGCAGTCCGTTGTCATCCGATCCCCCCCACAGAGGAGAGCAGGGCTCAGCGGGGATCAACGGATCGATCCCTGCTGAGCAAGCGGAGTCCATGAAAACGGACATTAACCAGTTGCCAACCGGCCCATAGCCAAATGACGGCTGCAGGGCGGTTGGATAACTCTGGGATCACGTCATATGATGTGATCCCAGAAAACAGCTCCCGCGCGCCCCCTGGGGCGCGCACACGGGAACATCCGTGTGGACCCGGCGCATCACGGTAAATGGCCGCTGATGGCGGCTGTTTACCATGTGATCACGCCGTCAAATGACGGAGCGATCACATGTAAACAAACTGGCGTCATGTGATGACGCCGGTTCCTCTCTCCCCTCTCTGTATCGATCGGTACAGAGGGGGAGGGATCAGATGGGAGCAGCGCTGTGGGCTGGATGTGTAGTGCCCACAGCGCTGCTCAGTGACATGTGCAGTCACATCCATCCATTCATCCCTCCATGCTCAGCCATCCCCCCCATGCTCAGCAATACCCAGCACTACTCTGCAATACTCTGCAATTCCCTGTGCAATACTCTGCAATGCCCCGCAATACTCTACAATACTCTACAATACTCTGCAATACCCCGCAATACTCTGCAATGCCCCGCAATACTCTGCAATACTCTGTAATACTCTGCAATGCCCCGCAATACTCTGCAATGCCCCGCAATACTCTGCAATGCCCCGCAATACCCTGCAATACTCTGCAATACCTTGCAATACTCTGCAATACCCTGCAATACTCTGCAATGCCCCGCAATACCCTGCAATGCCCCGCAATACCCTGCAATGCCCCGCAATACCCTGCAATGCCCCGCAATACTCTGCAATACCCCACAATACTCTGCAATACCCCGCAATGCTCCACAATACCCCGCAATACTCTGCAATGCCCCGCAATACTCTGCAATGCCCCGCAATACTTTGCAATACTCTGAAATACCCTGCAATGCTCCACAATACCCCGCAATACTCTGTAATACTCTGCAATGCCCCGCAATACTCTGCAATGCCCCGCAATACTCTGCAATGCCCCGCAATACTCTGAAATACCCCGCAATACTCTGAAATACCCCGCAATACCCTGCAATACTCTGTAATACCCCGCAATACTCTGCAATACCCCGCCATACCCAGCCATACTCAGCCATACTCTGCCATACCCCGCCATACTCTGCAATACTCGGTGATACCCAGCCATACTTTGCCATGCTCAGCCATATCCAGCCATGCTCTGCTATACTCAGCCTTTGTATGTGGCCAGGCTGTGGAAGTCTCACACATGTGGTATCGCCGTACTCAGGAGGAGTAGGAGAATCTATTTTGGGGTGTCATTTTTGTTATGTACATGCTATGCCGACGTCCTTGACTTTGTGCGGGGATATCGGAATGATGGGTGCAGCTACAGGCATCATTCAGATATCATCTTTTTCAGCCGGCGATTCCCTACACCATGAGAATGATCATAGCGGCTGTTCCGCTGCTTGATCGTTCTTACGGGAGGCGAGAGGGGACGTCCCCCCCTCCTGCCGCCCTCAGGTGCTTCTACTGACTCACCGCTACGATCGAAGCCAGGATCCTTTTTTTTTTAATTTCAGGCTTCCCAGCCTAAAGGTGAGATGTGGGGTCTTATTGACCCCATATCTCACTGTAAAGAGGACCTGTCATGCCATATTCCTATTACAAGGGATGTTTACATTCCTTGTAATAGGAATAAAAGTGATCAAAAAATGTATTTTTTGGAAAGAAGCAACAAACTAAAATAAAGTAAAATGAACAATACATTTTTTATTTTTTTTTTCCCCCATGTCCCCGTGTGCTCGCATGCAGAAGCGAACGCATACATAAGTCCCGCCCACATATGAAAATGGTGTTCAAACCACACATGTGATGTATCGATGCGATCGGTAGAGCAAGAGCAATAATTTTGGTCCTAGACCTCCTCATGTGACATGTTAGGTATCTATTTACTCGGCATAACTTCATCATTCACATTATGCAAAAATATTGGGCTAACTTTACTGTTTTGTTTTTTTTTTTTAAAGCACATAACAGTTTAAAAAAAAAAAACGCGTTCAAAAAATTGCTGCGCAAATACCGTGAGAGATAAAAAGTTGCAATGACCGCCATTGTATTCTCTAGGGTCTTTGCTAAAAAAACATATATAATGTTTTGGGGTTCTATGTAATTTTCTAGCAAATAAATTATGATTTTTATATGTAGGAGAGAAATGTCAGAATTGGCCTGGGTGCTCCAGAACGCCTGAAGGTGCTCCGTGCATGTTGGGCCTCTGTATGTGGCCACGCTGTGTAAAAATCTCACACATGTGGTATCACCGTACTCGAGAGTAATAGCAGAATGTGTTTTGGGGTGTAATTTGTGGTATGCATATGCTGTGTGTGAGAAATAACCTGCTAATATGACAATTTTGTGAAAAAAAAAGGAAAAAAAAATCTTGATTTGCAAAGAAGTGTGGGAAAAAATGACAACTTCAAAAAACTCATCATGCATCTTTCTAAATATCTTGGAATATCTTCTTTCCAAAAAGGGGTCATTTGGGGGGTATTTGTACTTTTCTGGCATGTTAGAGTCTCAAGAAATGAGATAGGCCATCAGTATTTCAGGTGTGATCAATTTTCAGAGATTGGCACCATAGCTTGTGGACTCTATAACTTTCACAAAGATCAAATAATATACACCGATTTGGGTTATTTTTACCAAAGATATGTAGCGGTATAAATTTTGGCCAAAATATATGAAGAAAAAATTACTAATTTGCAAAATTTTATAACAGAAACGAAGAAAAATGCATTTTTTTACAGAATTTTCGGTCTTTTTTCTTTTATAGCGCAAAAAATAAAGAACCCAGCAGTGATTAAATACCACCAAAAGAAAGCTCTATTTGTGTGAAAAAAAGGACAAAAATTTCATTTGGGTACAGTGTTGCATGACTGAGTAATTGTCATTCAAATTGTGAGAGCACAGAAAGCTGAAAATTGGTCTGGTTATTAAGGGGGTTTAAGTTCCCAGTGGTCAAGTGGTTAATGTGTGAAAGGGGCCTTTAGTGTCGTGGTATCCTTTTTCCTCCACTCCAACTTCTGGCTGGGCTATTTCACAGGTAGCTCTGGGGAACGAACAGTGTCATTTTGGTAATTTGTGTCACAAATCACATTGTACTTGCTCTATTGTTATTCTAATATTTAACTCACACTTTACTTCTAGAGGGCTTTCCTTCTTAAATAAAACCCATTGAAACATTTTCAGGTGTATTAGTGTAGCCTTGAGTCCAGGTAAGGGGGAGGTCATTACAGGTGCAGGGCAGAAAGGACCCAATATGTTCTCATAGGGCTAGTGTGCTGCCTGTTTGTATCAATAGCTTGATCACCTGGCGTTGTCTCCCTACACTCAGGTTAACTGGTGTGGCATTTTCCAGGGAAACCAGGGCAGGGGAGAATGAGTAGTACTGCCTGTGGTAGATACTACCTGACTGTCCTTCCACCTCCAGTGGGAGGGCTGCAGGAATTCTTACAATCACCAGTTGACTGTGGATAACGGTGCTCTCCCTGCTCCCCTCCTCTGTTGAAATTTCACCACCTACTGGTGGTCTCTAGAAGCCAGTTATTGCAGACACCTACCAGTGACCGCATTCAGTACAGGGTGGGGAACTCCTTTTCTTTGGTCCCCTTTCTGTGATACGGAAGGCTCTAGGGAAGGTGAATCCTTCCTTCCGTAGCCTTAGTTCATTGTCAGATGGTTGTAGGTTTTTTCTTTCTTGTACTATTTGCTTGATGGTTGACTTGATTGCACCTTATTGACATTCTGAGCCCCAGGTCTCGAGATCCCTTGTGCCTTACCACTTTCCCTGGAAGAATACTCTCTACTTAGTGGTTGGAGTGTTTAGTCTCTACGTGAGACCTGAAACTTCTCCTATGTGCCTGCGTTTCCTCTTTCTTGTGTCTCATCCTCTTCTTGTTCTAGCCTGTACACTCCAGTTTACCAAGCTTTCGCTTTTCTTTCTTTTTGTCCCTTACCTCTTTTTATTTTTTATTTCTTCCTTGGTGGACACGGTCTGCGCTCAGAGGGTAGGTGAGTCTTGGCCCTTTAGGCCTTTCCCCTCCCTTTATCCTTTCCCATTTTTTTCTCTCCTCTTTCTCCAGTGCCATGGCCCTGAATAAAGTTTCATGGCACGTAAATTGCTTAAATACACCAGAAAAGAGGTCCATGTATTTGACAGACCTATGGTGCCAGAGAGCTCACATTGCTTTCCTCCAGGAGATGCATTTTCGGTCTGATTGGTTTATCATAGCACCTCACATGGATCTAAAGGCACCAGCATTCTATTGTCTAATGCTCTCCCCAGGCAGTTCCTTGATTCAGATTGTGGTACATAGGGACAGTTTTTGTTTCTAAAGGGCCATATTATGCAACATACTTTTACACTGGCAAACGTATACTTTCGAAACGTGATCCAGCTCTTGTTCCTGGAATTTTACAGGTGAGATTGATGGACTTCACAGAAGGCACGTTAATTATAGGTGGGAATTTCAATCTCACTTTGGATCCATCTAAAGACACGACAGATGGCTTATCGTCCCGCTTCAAGGCTGCTACACTTTGCCTCAAAAATGCTTCATGTGCACCATGATGTATGGCAAGTCTTTCATCCTAGGGATTGGGACAATTTTTGTATTCAACAGTGCACGGAACCTATTCTCAGATTTTTTTCTACTGAAACAACCTGCGCCTATACAATGATGCTCTATAGGTAACATTATTTAAATCATGCTCCTATCTTTCTTGAACTGGTATCGTTGTGGCTACCTTCCTGGCTGCAACTTGGCGCCTCAACACATCTTTTTTACAGGACCTCAATATAACTGTGGACATCGTCCGCAAACTTAACACATTTTTTGATCTCAATAAAACTTTATGGAAAACCTGCTTTCTTTATGGGCCTCTCATTAATGCTAAATCCACTGAATCCTGACTTAGGACAGCCATAGACTCAAGAAAGCTAGGGCACTAGCTTTCTATATCTTCATATAGAAGAGCACAGTCAAACCACACATGTGAAAGGAATCAGGGTAGACAAAGCACTGCAGCAAAGGAGGCCTAATACTTACCCATTGACGCTACATCTGTGGCCATCCGTTGGAGTCCCTACTCCCACTGAGCCTATAGGAGTGCCTGGCTGGAGAGGTTATCAGAGGCGTTGGGAGGACCCGAAGGCCTGTTCCGAGTACAGGCCACAAGCTTTACAGCTCGTTCAGTTATCATCGGTGGTGTGAGGAGGACCCGAAGGCCCTGGCAGGGTATAGGTCACAGGCTTCCACGGCTTGTCTAGCTGATAAGCCTCCAGTTCATATGGTGGTGGATTCACAGTGTTTCATAATATGGAAGATTGTTCACAGGGTGTTTTTATACTCAGACTCTCCATTTGAAAATAACCCTTCATGCAAAGACTTTATTCAACAATGCTGCAGAGATTTTTATGCTCATTTTTTTCACAGGTTTATTGTTATTGGACATTTGTTCACTATTTAATGACTTGGCATATTGGATTATTTTTCACCTAATATTTTTCAATATTTTTTATTTATTTTTTATGTGTGTTCATGGGAATATTAATAGCTCAGTTTTAGAGAGATTTTGTTTAAGGAAGTGGTGCGACATCCATGCTGATATGTCAGTTAGTAAGTTAGTAATGTGAGAGGAGACTGAAGGAGTGAGGTGAGGAGTAGACAGATAGATTTGGGTGTCATCGGCGTGGTATTGGAAGCCGTGGACGGTTATCAAGTGACCAAGGGAGGAGGTGTAGATAGAGAAGAGGTCCAAGAACAGAGCCTTGGGGGACCCCCACAGAAAGAGGCAATGGAGAGGAGGAGACAGAATTGTAGGTGACACTGAAGGAGCGCTGTAATAGATAGGCAGAGAACCAGGATAGAGCAGAATCTTGGAGGGCAAGGGAATGTAGTTTATTGAGAAGGAGCGAGTGGTCAACAGTATCAAAGGCCGCAGAGAGGTCAAGTAGTAGGAGTATGGAGTACTGGCTGTTGGTTTTAGCAGTTAGTAAATCGTTAGTGAGTTTGAGTAAGGCAGTTTCAGTGGAGTGCTGCCAGCGAATGCCAGACTGTAAGGAGTCAAGAAGGCTATTTTCACTGAGTACACACGAGCGGACTTTACGGCAGACTTTTCTACGTACTTTACGACGGACTTGCCTACACACAATCCACCAAAGTCCGTGGAATTCGTACGTGATGACGTACGACCGGACTAAAACAAGGAAGTTCATAGCCAGTAGCCAATAGCTGCCCTAGTGTGGCTTTTTGTCCGTCTAAATAGCATACAGACGAGTGGACTTTTCGACCGGACTCGAGTTCAGCGGATAGATTTAAAACATGTTTCAAATCTAAGTCCGTCCAACTTTTGAGCAAAGTCCGCTGGAGCCCACACACGATCGAATTGTCTGACGAAATCCCGTCCGCCGGGCAAAGTCTGCCGTAAAGTCCGCTCGTGTGTATGCGGCATAAGCATTCTAGAAGTTTAGAGGTGAATGGGAGCAATGAGATGGATCTTAAGTTGTTCAGGTTGGTGGGGTCCAGTGAGGACTTTTTAAGTATGGGAGTGATCTGCGCATTTTTTATAGGGGAGGGGAAGGTGCCACTAGAGAGGGAGAGATTGAAGATGTGAGTGAGGGAGCATAGGATAGAAGAAGAGGGCGACCGTAGTAGTTGTGAGGGAACAGGATCCAAGGGACAATTGGTTAGGTGGGCATCTGAGAAAAGTTTTGTAACCTCTTCAGTAGTAGCCAATTCAAAAGAGGAGAGTGTTGAATGTGCTGTTAGGCAAGGTATGTTGGTGGGGAAGATGTATGCACAGTGGTGGTGTGCTCACGAATTGCATCAATCATGTCTTTGAAGTGATTGGCAATCTCTTGGGCAGTGAGTTAGTGGGTAGAGGGGGTGGGGGACGAAGCAGAGAGTTAAAGGTTGAGAAGAGCTGAGAGCCAACGGGGACTGGATGACAAAGTATTAATAAAGAGACAAAGTAGGCTAGTTTGGCAGCATGGAGGCAGGAATTGTATTTTAGAAGGGCAGATTTATATGAAGTCTTGCAGGCATTTGGTTTTACGCCACAGTCGTTCTAGAGCACGACAATGTCTCTTGAGATTTCTAGTGTTGTCAGTTTTCCAGGGTTGTAACGGTCGGGGCCTGATTCTGTGTGTGGTTAGAGGAGCAAGTGCATCTAGTGATGATGAGAGTGAACTGTTGTAGACAGAGGTGGCCAGGTCAGGACAGGACAGGGGAGAGATTATGTCATAGCAAAATAGAAAAGAGAAGGATTAAAGTGGCGAAGGTTCCTACAAGTAATTGTTTGCTGCTTGGAGGGATGGGTGGTTGGAGGCAAGGATACAGTGAAACTAATGAGGTTGTGATCAGAGAGAGGAAAGGGGGTGTTTGTGAGGTTGCCAGGGTTGCAGAGATGGGAGAATACAAGGTCAAGGGTATTACCATTGGAGTGAGTGGAAGTATGTGTCCATTGGGTTAGGTCAAAAGATGAGGTTAAAGTGAAGGGCCACCCTAAAATAAAAAAGTGCATAAATATTCTTAAAAAAAAAAAAAAAATTAACTTACCTGAAACCCCTGTTGCTAGGCAGTCTTCCTAATCTGCCTCTTCCTATTCCACTGCGCTCCCTCCTCTTCGACGAGCGGCCCCATTGCCTTCTGGGACATGTGTGTGTCCCAGAAAACAATGGGGCCATTCACAAAGCGCCGCGCGACTCGCGCATGTGCGGTAGGAAACTGGCAGTAAAGCCGCAAGGCTCCATTGCCCGTTTCCCTTAGTTAGGATGGCGGCGCCGGCAGACGATCCGATGGTCGGATCGGCCTCGGGGGGCCGACATCGCGGGCTCGCTGGACAGGTAAGTGTCCTTATTAAAAGTCAGCGGCTACAGTGTTTGTAGCTACTGACTTTAAAAAAAAAACGGCCAGAACACCGCTTTGAGTCGAGAATTTTAGCTGAAGTTGTGCTGTTAACATTGACAGGAATGTTGAAGTCACCAAGAATCATTGTGGGTATTTCAGAGGAGAGAAAGTAGGGTAGCCAGGCAGCAAAGTCATCAAGAATGCGCAATACCGGTCCAGGAGGGAGATAAATTGCTGCAATCCTCAGAGAAATAGGAGAAAACAGACGAATACAGTGCATCTCGATAGAAGAGAGGGATAGAGAGGGAGGGATAAGAAGGACTTGGAAGGTGCTTTGTGGGGATAGAAGGAATCCAACTCCACCTCCTTTCTGTCTGTTGGATCTGGGGGAGTGAGTCCAATGGAGGCCACCATGGGAGAGGGAAGCAGGAGAAGCCGATTTAAACTTTTGAAGCCAGGTTTCAGGTATGGCGAGTATGTTAAAGCCATGAGAGCTGAAGAGGTCATGTACAAATGTTAGTTGAATGCAGGGTCAAAATGATTGTTTCTGCAAAGGTGCTTTTTTGTCACGTTGTCCACCAATGTTAGAATGGTTTCTCTTCAACCCGACCCTTTATTTAACAGATGTTTCAGTATTATGTACATGCAACTGCAAGGTAAATCACATTGGCTTCTTTTATTTCTCAAGGACTCCAGTACTTCGATATCCCCAACAGGTTTCTACCAGCTCCAGTCAATGCCATTGCAAAACCAAATCGGGATTGAGCTCCCCAGTCGATTTTCCATAATCCAGAATATAAATATGTACTAAATCCAGCTACAAGGATGACAGATGGAGATGGAGTCTCAGATGTACACAGGAAGCTGACAGTCATCTCACTACCAGTTCCAGAGATAGATTATCATTTATAATTATTGCAGTAGGCACACAGATACAGCTCCATTTTCATTGTCTGTACTGGCATGGCTACTAGGTTTACTGCAGGAGCGTGCAGATTGTAGCCGGGCCAACTGAGTGATTTGGCTCTAACCAGTTCCCACTTAAAATCAAGACATTTGTTTTGTGAGAATAGCCAGGGATGTACTTAGGCACCCTTGAGTAATAAGGCCTTGAGTTCTTACAGAACAAAATTGGAAAGGAAGATGTTTAAGAATCTCCAGATTAGTGAAGTAAAGCAAGCCCTTCTGAGCAGACCTTACTCACAAATGCCAGCTGTCCTTCACAAATCTATTCTAAAAAGTGATTTGTAAATAAAAAGGTAGATTGATACTTTTGGGCTAAATTGTGCGGTGCAATAATAAATTTTGCATTAAGGCAGTCCATTCATTTTCAATAGAGTGTCTGTCAGTTGGCCACAATCCAGAACAAAATGTGTCTGACCCTTTTTTGACATTAAGCCATGCCCTATTACAGCTTATTATTCTGTGAGAGTTTATTGTAGGCGATTGGCTCTTGCAATCACCACAATCCTAAAGCCCCGTACACACGATAGGACTTTGTACAAACTTTCCCTTGGATTTTTGTACAAAGGGCGTTGGCCAGAAGTTTGTCTTGCATACAGACGACAGGACTTTTCCAGCCAACTTTCACCAAATCACGTGGTTTTTCAGCTCTTTACCACCACCCTTTGGTCAACTTCTGTATTGTTGTCTGATATTGTGTCAATCTCGCCACTTTTATTGACACCTTGCGAGCCGGGTTCACACTGGTGCGGGGATCCGACTTGGATCCCCGGCAATGCCAGGCACTGTGTTTGGTATAAATCTTGAGGGGGAACTCCACGCCAAATTTTAAATAAAAAACCAGCATGGGTTCCCCTCCAGGGGCATACTAGGCCCTTAGATCTGGTATGGATCTTAAGGGGAACCCCCTACGCTGAAAAAACAGCATGGGGGTCCCCCCCCAAGGTCCATACTAGACCCTTATCCGAGCACGCAGCCCGGCCGGTCAGGAAAGGGTGTGGAGACGAGCGAGCGCCCCCCCCTCCTGAGCTGTACCAGGCCGCATGCCCTCAACATGGGGGGTGGGTGCTTTGGGGGAGGGGGCGCCCTGCGGCCCCCCCACCCCAAAGCACCTTGTCCCCATGTTGATGAGGACAAGGGCTTCTTCCCGACAACCCTGGCCGTTGGTTGTCGGGGTCTGCGGGCGGGGGCTTATCGGAATCCGGGAGCCCCCTTTAATAAGGGGGCCCCCAGATCCCGGGGCCCCCATCCTATGACCACGCCCCCTTATGACCTCACAGTCCCAGCATGCCCCGGGACTGTGATGTCATAGGGGGCGGGGTCACGGCCTATATAAGTCATAGCAGAGCGCACGGACAACATTACAGCCGGAGAGAGCTTCGTGTCAACATCTCTGGAAGAGAAGAGGGAAGAAGACGATCCAGATGTCCGGGCTCCTCCGCTAGCAAAAGAGCGGCAAAAGAGCAGAAGATAGCGGAGGAGCCTGGCAGAAGGAAGAAGGCACCGGAGAAGAACCAGAGAGAGTGGAGACGACACCCCCAAAGTCGGAAGAAGACCCCTGGAGCTGCCTAATAAATCACTTTTAAAACCTGTGTAGTGTGTTTTTTTTATTGACACTTTTTTCCCTAGGTGAATGGGTAGGGGTACCATGTACCCCATACTCATTCACATTGGGTGGGGGGCCGGATCTGGGGGCTCCCGGATTCCGATAAGCCCCCCGCCCGCAGAATCCAACAACCAATGGCCAGGGTTGTCGGGAAGAGGCCCTTGTCCTCATCAACGAGCGCCCCCTCCCCCAAAGCATCCACCCCCCATATTGAGGGCATGTGGCCTGGTACGGCTCAGGAGGGGGGGCGCTCGCTGGTCCCTACCCCCTTTCCTGACCGGCCGAGCTGCGTGCTCGGATAAGGGTTTGATATGGATTTTGGGGGGACCCCCACGCCGCTTTTTCGGCGTAGGGGGTTCCCCTTAAAATCCATACCAGACCTAAGGGCCTGGTATGCCCCCAGAGGGGAACTACCCCTCGTGCTTGCCGCAACAGGAAAATGTGTTTTTCCTATTGCAGCCAGCGCGAGATGTACAGTACCCTGTCGCTGAGAACCAGCGCGATGGAAACATTCTCGCGGCCGCGTACTGTAGTTTATACAAAAGTCCGATGCTTTTGTGTACATACGATCGGACTTTGCTCCATCGGACTTTTGTTGCCGGAAAGTTTGTCCGTTCGCACAGCCAACAAAAGTCCAATGGAAACAGAAAAAGTTTGTCCAATGGAGCGTACACATGGTCAGATGTTGCTCCAAAACAGCTAATTTGCATGTTTGTTGTCAAAACGTCCGATCGTGTGTACAGGCCTTTAGACTGACATTTCTGTGGATGTGCAGATCTGGAGCCAGCCAATTCAAGTTCAGCTGACCTCATGCTATGCCTAAGCTCAGCCGAACTTAACGTAGTTGTAAAGGTAGAAGGTTTCTATGCATTAAGGTAAAAAAACCTTCTCTCAACTGGATCCTCCCCAACCACCCTAAATACTGACCTGAGCCCAATCTCGATCCAGTGCTGTGTCGGAAAGCAGCAACTCTCTCTTCTCACTGGCCAAGGAGGCATCAGCAGGAGCCATTGGCAATCTGAGTCTAGGAGTAGATGTGAGCGCTACTGTAATTAGTAATGAAAGACTGCGGTGTAAAAACGAATATCCTTTTTTTGCATGGAAGCCCACCGTAACACATAGTTACATCTTTAGTCAGGTTGTAAAAAGACACAAGTCCATCTAGTTCAACCAAAAAATAAATAAAAATACAATGCCATATACACAATTCTTCACTCACAATTGATCCAGAGGAAGGCGAAAAACCCCAGCAAAGCATGCACCAATTTGCTACTGTAGGGGAAAAAATTCCTTCCTGATCCCCCGAGAGGCAATCAGATTTTCCCTGGATCAATTGTACCTATAAATGTCAGTACCAAGTTATATTATGTACATTTAGGAAATAATCTAGGCCTTTTTTAAAGCAATCTACTGAGTTGGTCAGAACCACCTCTGGAGGGAGTCTACCACATTTGCAAAGCTCTTACTGTAAAGAATCCTTTTCTCCTCTAGATGTAAAGAGTGCCCCCTTGTCCTTTGTGATGACCTTAAAGTGAATAACTCAACACCAAGTTCACTATATGGACCACTTATGTATTTGTACATGTTGATCATATCCCCCCTTAATCTCTTCTCAAGAGAGAATAAATTCAGTCCCTGTAATCTTTCCTCATATCTGAGCACCTCCATGCCTCTCATCAGTTTGGTTGCCCTTCTCTGCACTTTCTCCAGTTCCCCGATATCCTTTTTGAGAACTGGTGCCAAAACTGAACTGCATATTCCAGATGAGGTCTTACTGATTATTCGAACGGGGCAAAATGATATGTCGCTCTCTGGAACCCATACCTCTCTTAATACAAGAAAGGCTCGCTTGGAAACTGCAGCTTGGCATTGCATGCTATTATTGAGCTTATGATCTATCAAAACCCCCAGATCCTTCTCCACTATGGATTCCCCCAGTTTTACTCCCCCCCTAGTATGTATGATGCATGCATATTCTTAGCCCCCAAGTGCATAACTTTACATTTATCAACATTTAACCTCATTTGCCACTTCGTTGCCCTAATAGAGCAGAGCATTTAGGTCAGCTTGTAAATTGGAGACATCGTTTAAGGGGGTTATTCCACTGCATAGCTTGGTGTCATCTGCAAAGACAGAAATGGTACTTTTAATCCCAGACCCTATATCATTTATAAAGGTATTAAAAAGTAAGGGTCCCAACAATGAACCATGGGGTACACCACTGATAACCTTAGACCATTCAGAGTAAGAATCATTAACCACTACTCTCTGAATTTGTTTTTTAGCCAGTTTTCTATCCATTTACAAATTGATCTTTCCAAGCCTGTAGACTTTACCTTACACATTAGTCGTGTGTGGGGAACTGTGTCAAACGCTTTTGCAAAATCCAATTATACCACTTCCACAGCCACCCCTCTGTCCAAGGTTTTACTTACCTCCTCATAAAAAGAAATCAGGTTTGTCTGATAACTTCTGTCTTTCATGAATCCATGCTGTCTGTGGCTTAAAATATTTTTTTTCAGCAAGAACTTGTCTATGCGGTCTTTTATTAAACTCTCCGGTATCTTCCCGACTATAAAAGTTAAACTAACAGGTTTATGGTTACTTGGTAAAGACTTTGATCCCTTTTTAAATATGGGCACCACATTGGCCCTATGCTAATCCAGTGGTGCAATTCCAGTCATTAACGAGTCCCAAAAAATTATAAACAATAGCTTTGAAATGAGAGCTCAATTCTTTTAGGATCCGTGGGTGGATGCCATCTGGTCCAGATGCTTTATCTACCTTTATTCTGTCTAAATATTGCTGGACCATATCACTTTTGAGTTATTGTGGATCATTTGGGGCTGTGTCAATACCATCCCCATTATGGATATGAGCTCCCCCATGCTCCTTTGTATACACAGAGCTGAAGAAAATATTTAATAAATTAGCCTTCTCTTTATCCCCAGTCACCCACTCTAGATTATTTTGTAAAGGGCCTACATGCTCAGACCTGACCTTTTTACTATTAATATATTTGAAAATTTTTGGGGGTTTTTCCCTATTATCTTGTGCAATGTGAATTGTGGTGCCATTCACAAAGAAAGGCACTGCAGTTCACTACAGCATAATAGGCCCTGAGGGTGCCAGGGTGCACTGATACCAACCTGGCTCCATGCAGAACATTGAAGCCTTCAGACTTTTCAAGACAGTCACACAGAATATTAGACCAGCTTGTAGAGTAGGCGCCAAGTGTGAATCACATAGGAGGCCTACCCCAGGGTGGGTTTTTCTGGGCTATGCTAGGCACCTTGGATAGGGTCACTCGAGTTATACATGGGATACTTTTTGCTCTGTGCTGTCTTCACCAATCCCTTGGGACAAGGCTGAGGCTGCCATGGGGGAACACTCAACCTTAAGGCAGGCTTCTACGCTTAGAGATGAACGCACACCATGTACACTGTTCTCCAGTTAACTCTTGATTCCCTGTGACAATGTACACCTTCACAGTAACTTGCATTTTGGTGGGACACACTGAGCCAATCACCACATCCACCTGTCCAGCGTTTTCTAGTACAATCCCCAGTAGTGAAGTGGGCCTCACTGTGCACTCTGTGCAGCCTCCACACATGCACTTAAAGCAGAAGTAAACCCATCCATAAAACAGTTTCATTTCCAGCACGTGCCGGAAATTTAACACTCCCATTGGTTGGGCTCTCAACCAAACTGTCAAACCATCCAATGGCTGTTGTCAAAACTGATCACATGTGCAGCATCATGGCAGTTGTAGATTAAACAGAGGCAAAGATGGCAGCTTCCTTGGCTGAAAACGATAGGGGGGTTTACTTACACTTTAACTCTCCAACTTCCGTACCTCTGTACAGGATGGGAACCTCTGTGGTGCAATCCGCTCCCATTGCTATGGGAGATAGCCCATTGGCAGAAGGAATACCGACAACATCTTCCTCACGGCTAGAGACCTGGCCACTGGCGAACTTCAAGTTAAAGTCTCTGTTGCAGGCCATGACAAGCGACATTCTTCTACTCTTCATCCGTCTCCATCCCCTACGGGTTTCACAACCCACAGTTGCGCTAGAGTTCCTTGGCTTTTCTCTCTCTCCTGCACAGCTCTCTCCTACAGAGAGAAAAATTAGCTGCACACCAACATTTGTCCAACAGGTTAATTGAGAGACTATAATTATCAATTATCAATTATGAAGAAACACAATGTATGTGTGAAACGTTGTCACCCCTTGGTCCATTGTTTTAGTCCTGGTGGCAGTCTTTCAATAAACCTGTTGGACGGATGTTGGTGTGCAGCTAATTGTTCTTACTTGGTCTACATGTTCACGGTTACGAGCCGGAGCTAGCACCCAGCCCTTCCTTTTTAATGGATTATTATACTCACCAGAAGCAGCGATCTGTCTCATTTCTCCTCTCTCCTACAGAGCCGACGACGGCTCCGTTGAACCGGACCACGGCTCTATTTTATATCACACAGGGCAAGTGAGCCAGACCCAGACAGGAACCTGCCAAAAAGCCTAAAAGACCGGGCAAAGTATTGACCCCAGCCAGGACAGCACCCACTGACTACTTCGGCCTGCTTACAAGTAACAGTAAACCACTTTTGACTGCATCCTGCTCACTTGCTGGCTCTGGTTGTATCCTGGCATACTGCTATTTTGCTGGCTCTGACTGTAGCCTGACATGCTACTGTCCTGGTTATCTAGTGGTAACAAATATTTTTAAAAAAAGTATACATATTGTACAAGCAGTGCCGCTCCTCCAGGCTGGTGTTTATGCACTGGCCTACAGGTGCCAAACCAGGCTACAAATAGCCAAAACAGGTTACTGTAAGTTGCATGCATTTTGTATAACAGTTCTTTTAACATTCAACTATTAGGCCTCATGCACACTGGACAGTAAAATAACGTTATAAAAACGTCAGTAGCTTTGCAGTGAATTTTTCAAAGTTTTTGCAATAGCATTTTTTTTTTGCATTTTTAAGCATTGTAATTTTTTTTTCCAATGTGATCAAAAACGTTAAAAAATGCTGGTGAGCCATGTTTTTGAGCGTTTATCAGCGTTTTTTGACATTCGAATGTTTTTACAGCTGAAAAACTTCTCTCAGAACCTGCTAGTATTGTTTTTTTTTTTACAGCCAAAAAACGCCCCAGCCAAAAACAGTTGATAACAGCGTGTGTGCGCATGGACATATAGGATAACATGCTGGAGAGTTTATTGACTGTAGAAAAAAACGTCTGAAGCCAAAAAAAGCAGCTGTAAAAACTTCCAAAAACTTTCAGTGTGCATGAGGCCTTAATGAAAAAGTGGAACACCAGTACAGAAAATGTTGTTATCTATGGTGTTTATGCAATACTGGTGAGGAACCTATTTCTCACCACAAAATGACAGTTTTCTTCTATAGGATTACTGTACAGGAAGTCCAGTAAATGTTGGAAAATATGCCCCCCCAACCATCTACACCATTTCCATTTCAAATAATTTTTCACATGAAAATATTTTAAGCCTTTACATATTGATGAATATTATAAAAAGTTTTTAAAAGGAACATTTATATAAAATTATGTAATTTATGCCAATTGTTTTTCTGCTGTATATGGCAGGAGAAATGTAAAAATCTCAGCAGTGATGGCCAGCACAGCCTTCTCACACTGCAGTATGTGAAAGTAAGTACTATGCAAAAGTGAAGTGATCCTGTGCTTGCTTTGAACACCCTAGCCTTGTACAGTAGCCCTGTTCCTTGAGATGCGCCTGCACAGGGTTGGATGGTTGAGTAAATACCTCTCATGTGACAGAGCCTCTGACTTTTTTTGCATGTCATTAACTGCTTAGTTTAGATGCAATGGGGTATATTTATTAAAGGACTAGAGGCTGTTAACTTTGCAAAGTGAATATAAACTGTACTTAGTAAAGGTGATAAAGCTGTTTTGATTACCAAATCGTGTACAAGGGAACTATAAAAACAAGATCTTTATAAAACATGATTGGGTAAACACAACTTCACTTTTTACCAAGATCAGTGAACATTCTCTTTGCAAATTGAATAGTATAGTCCACAGTTAAAGTTGCAATCTAGGCTAAACAAACATTATCTAAATGTGCTATTTTAACAAGGTAATATTTGGATTTGCAAAGGCATTTGGTGCACATTTACTGGATTTATATCATTTATAGTTACTGAGGAATACATTTAAATGAAAGTCTCCATTCTCAAAGTTTAACAATAAATGTTACAAGTATATATAAAAGATCCTGTGAGCCTCCTCTGATTATAAATTGGCAAATGGCACTGTGAAACAGCTGCAAGCGTTAAACACGTCTCATAAAAAATGCAGATAAAAGCAGAAATAAATATATACGCTGTGCTTTCAAATATACTCTTCACATTATATATATGTGATAACCAAAGTGAAAATATGCGTGTGAATCACACACCGTGATACATCCAGTAACTAGTGACTGTAAAAAGTGACAATAGTGCAACAAATAGTTATGAATACCTAAAAATGAACATATAAATGAGAATAAATAATCACACTAGTACGAAGTGCTATAACGTGGTTGGTTGTATCAAAATTACTGTTCATAAAATCATATAGTGTTCATAAAATCATATAGTGGACACACTCCACTAAAACATATGGATGAATAAAAAGTGCTTCTATGTGCATATGTGTCATCCAATTATTTCAATTCGAAAGTGCTTCTAAAGTCCATGCGATTTGGAAACTGCTTTGTAGATAATCCAAAACAAGCCACAATGATCCATGCAATTTGGAAACTGCTGTGTGGATAATCCAAAGCAAGCCACAGTGATCACACTCCTGGACCCATCAGCACTATACCTCGGTTGAGTAAAAAAGGACTGGATAGTGTAATTACGTTTTAACAGTTTATTAATCACATAAAACCCCCCTATGGGGTACTCACATAGTATAGGCGTGTCAGTGCGCCACTCTACATCAGGCAAACAGCATGTAAAGATACCGGATCAGTATCGGTTGAAATAATTGGATGAGACATATGCACATAGAAGCACTTTTTATTCATCTATATGTTTTAGTGGATTGTGTCCACTATATGATTTTATAAACACTATATGATTTTATGAACAGTAATTTTGATACAACCGACACTCTTCCTACCAGACCCGTGAGAACTGCAGAAGTCTCCCCCCCACTTCGAGCGAGTGGGGGCGCCCCCTCATAATGAGGCTCCAGTTCCCCTCTTGAACTTGAAGGTGGAGGCCGTCGTGACTGCCTGGAGGCAGATGCTCCTGGCACTGGAGAAGGAGCTTGTTTAAATGAAATACGATTACCCTCTTCCTAACTAGCAAAAGGGTACTTTTTCCACTAAAAATTTTTTGGATGTATGTATCCAAATCATCCCCAAACCGCTGTTTACCGAAAAGGAAAACTAGCCAGGAGCTTTGCATGATGCTTCAGCTGACCAATCTTTCAACCACAAGATTCTATGCCTATGCACCAGCCCAAGCGTAAGGGGCGAGGCTTGAAGAATAGATTCTCTCATGGCGTCTATTGCTAAACATAATGCCGCTGGTAACTCAGCTAAATCCTGGCCTGCTGATCAGGAGCAACCTTGAGCACCTGTTTAAACTGGTCTCTCAATGACTGACATACAACAATTGCTGCTAGCGCAGGTTGAGTCATCAGAGAAAAAGTTTTTTTTTTTTTTTTTTTTTTTATAATAGGAATTCCAACTTCTTATTCATTGGATCCCTAAGCATATGAGCATTGTCAACCGGACAAGTCAAACTTTCATTCACAGAGGATATAGCAGCGACAATTGCTGGTATCTCCCACCTCTTAGTGAATTTTTTCCTCCATGGGATAAAGTGTTATAGGAGGAAAAAAATGCTTATCTGGGTGATCCCACTCAGAATACATAAGCCTTTCCAGCAATGAATGGACAGGAAAGGCATGCACAGCTTGGGAAGGCTTTAGTGAACCCAAACAAAAAGTGGCATATCAACCAACTCAAGAGTAGCAAAAGTGTACCATCAAGCTGATCCCTGCAGATTTGACCCCTCAGAAGAGGAGTCATCAGCCTCTCCACGGTCCCCTAAGGGAAATTCATCTTCTCCCACCCCCAGATCCTCAGTTTGAGGGTCCTGGGAAGTGAAAAGGAACCTGTCGCATTTTATCCTATTCTGGGATGCGATTAAATCTGCTAGTCAATCCTATCATGGCTTGAGGAAAAAACCCTCTCCAGTAATATAGACAGGGGCAGTATTGAAAACAATTGCAATATTTGACAGCTCTGATGGCTCACTCTGACAGGCCACCCCCTCTCAGGGGAGGATGCCATTGTAGAGATGATTTTTAGGCTGTTTAGCGCTTGAAGGAGTCCCTTTTGAGCCCTTTTTTGGGGTGTTTCTACCTCCCTCTCTGACTATAACCCGATAGTCCAGCAACTGTAACTGCTATTAACGTCTAGCCTGATGCTTCAGTAAATGTGCCAAAGGAATGCCTGTGTCACCACTTATATGCCCCTTTTTAGCTTTTGTGTCTCTCCGACAGCTACAATCAGCAAAAAATTGAGCCTTTTAAAAGTACCCCTGCGCTGGACGTTGCTGCACGCCAATGCTGTGCTAAGCCACGCCCACTCCGTGTTCCCACCATGCCCCCCTCCTCTTTTAAAAAAATAGCGGTTTCCCGCGCGAGTGCGGGCCTCAGATCCGACGGGATCGGTGTGTGTATGTGTGGGGGGAGGGCGAGGAGGACTTCTCCCTCTACTCAGAGAGAGGGGGAGAACTTTTGTCCGGGTGGGGGGTGTTTTTAGAGAAAAATCCCCCCCAACATCTTACCGGAGTCCTGTGACTGCTAGCAGGAATAAGCTGCAGCTTCTGCTGACACAGCATGATCTGAGAAAGCATGACAAGGTACGTGCTCTATACAGCCCCAGTGGTGACTTTTAGGCATGACAATTTACTTTTTAAAGGAGACAATTCATAAAAAACTTAAAAATTCCTTAGAAATCTCCACTTACCACAAAAATCCCTGCGGCGGGAAAGGTAAAACCAACAGATCCAATCTTTACCCCTCACGGTGGGCTCCATTTAAAAAACCTTTAGGAACTGGGGCCCCTTTTTATCGGGGGATCCGCACTCCTGGACCCGTAATAGCATCCAACCAGAATAAACTTATGGCTGAAAAAACCAAAAGCACTGGATCCCGGGGTCCAGCTCTCTAGAAAGAGAAGAGTTACAGGCTAAACCTCGTTTCTTCCGCCACGAGGCCCAGGTACCATTCAATTCAGCCCAAAAAGACACTTTGAATGGATCCGGCTGCATAGCTAGCCCCAGCAAGGATTGCTCCAGTGGATCTCAGCACAGCACATCTTTACTCGTGACCAACACCTTCTACACCGGCAAACAACTGAGGTACTTCCAGTAGTGGGAGGAGTTATATAGGGAGTGGACTTCCTGTCTTAGGGTGTGCCAGTGTCCATCACCTGAAGGTGGCCTATAACCCACATAGCAATTACTATGGTTCTGTGTCCCGTGATGTACGATTAAGGAAATGTCCAAATTGGGTCCAATTAGCCATTTTCCCTCCCCGGTGTCATGTGACTCGTTAGTGTTACAAGGTCTCAAGTGTGAATGGGGAGGAGGTGTGTTAAATTTGGAGTTATCATTCTCACTCTCTCATACTGGTCACTGGAAGTTCAACATGGCACTTCATGGCAAAGAACTCTCTGAGGATCTGAAAATAGGATTTTTAAAACAGCTTACCTGTAAAATCCTTTTCTTGGAGTACATCATAGGACACAGACCCTCAAGTAATTACTTGGTGGGTTATGGGCCTACCTTCAGGTGTTGACACTGGTATAACCAATACAGGAAGTTGACTCCCCTATATAACCCCTCCTCCTTCCAGGAGTCCTCAGTTTTTGTAGCCAAGCAATATAAGCAATATACTCTCACCCCATAAAACAGAGGGGCGGGAGCTCTGTGTCCTATGATGTACTCCAAGAAAAAGAGTTTACAGGTAAGCCGTTTTAAAAATCCTATTTTCTTTATCGTACATCATAGGACACAGAGCCTCAAGTAATTACTTGGTGGGATGTCCCATACAAATGCTACTTGAGGGGAGGGAGACACAACCCGTAGGGCACCCCCAGACCTTGAGGAATTATACTGCTGCTTGCAGCACACTGCGCCCGAAGGCGATATCCTCATTCCATTTTACATCTACTTGATAAAATTTTGTAAATGTATGCACTGAAGACCAAGTCACAGCCTTTCCCTTTAAATCATAAGTTCGAATTATAATTTGCCGAATCCACTTAGCCACAGTGATTTTGACACTGCCTGTCCTTTTTTAGGACCCTCTGGCAGAATAAATAAGACATCAGTCTTACGAATCTGAGCAGTCCTCTGACTGATACACATCTTGTGCAGTCTGCACCAGATATCGCTGGCCTTTACTCCTACATCAGCAACACTAGATATTGCTGGTTCATACGCGGATCCGAGAGATACGTTCCATGGGCGCTGGATTTTCACATCTTCTGACCCGATCACGCTTGAAGAACACAGCTATGTGGTAGCCATTCCACCAACTCTGCCCGTCTGGGCCCACTTCAACCCAGCACCACCTAAGTTTGATTGACTCCACCTGGCGTATGCCTTGTTGGGTCCACCAATTCTGGTAAGCCTCTTCACTTCTATTGGGTGGTGTATGGACCGTGTGTGACGGATGATTATTCCTCATATGTAGATTTGCTCCAGAGGACTTTTTACTTATAATGATGGTCTTTGCCAATTTATGATCATTGAATTGCCAAGCCATAGACTGTATTTTTGGGACCTTCTCTAGCGCTACACTTTTTTTGTTATTTTGATTACGAATCTGAGCAGTTTTCTTTAAATAGATCATCACTGCTCTCATCACATCAAGACACTGTAGTGACTTTTCTACCTTGGAACATAATTTTGGAAAAAACGATGGCAGGACAATATCTTCATTCAGATGAAAGCCTGAAACCACTTTTGGCAAAAAAGCCTGGACGAGGGCGTAACACCACTCTGTACTCATGAATAATCAAATAAGGCTCTTTACAGGAAAGAGCAGCCAATTCTGAAACCCTCCTTGCTGAGGATATAGCAATCAAAAATATCAGCTTCCTAGTCAGAAGGACTAAGGGAACATGCTGTAATGGTTCGAATGGCGTTTTTTGTAACACTGACAAAACTAAAGTCCCAAGGGCTTAAGGGTGATTTAACTGGTGGATTAATCCGCATCACTCCTTGCATGAAACCCTGGACTAAAGAATGCGTAGCAAGTGATCTTTGAAATAAAATTGATAAGGCTGAGACTTGGCCCTTAATAGTACTCAGGCCAACTTCATCTCTATGCCTACTTGTAGAAAGGCAAGAATTCTGCCTCTAATATATCTCTGAGGGTGCCAACCCTTGGATTCACACCAGGAAACATAAGCTTTCCAGACTCTACAATATATAGCTCTAGAAGCTGGCTTCCTAGCGTTAAAGTAGAAATAACTGCCCTGGAAAGCCCACGTCTTTTCAGAATGTGGGTCTCAATAGCCAGGCCGTTAAATTTAGCATTCGTAAAGTAGGATGGAATATCGGCCCCTGTGAGAGCAGGTCTGGCCTTGGTGGAAGGGACCACAGATCCTCCACTGCCATCTTTACGACCTCTGCATACCATGACCTTCTGGGCCATGCTGGTGCTGCCAGAATTACCAGTTTTCTTTCCAGCTTGATCCTGCAAAGAAGTCGAGGCAGCAACTGAATAGGGGGAAATGCATAGATCAGTAAAAGCTGATCCCACAGTATCACCAACGCATCTGTTCTGCATGCGAATGGATCCTTTGTTGTGGACACAAAGTTGACTAACTTTATGTTACACTGGATGCTAGAAGATCTACATTCGGAGTCCCCCATCCTTGACAAACAGCCCGAAACATGTCGGGGTGAATAGACCATTCCCCTGGGAATAATCTGCTGGCGGCTCATGTAGTGCGCATGCCAATTCTCTATTCCCGGAATAAAGACTGCCGATGGGCACGGAATATTTCTTTCTGCCCAAGTTAGAATATGGTTCACTTCTCTCTGCACTGAGAGATTCTTGGTGCCCCTTTTGGTGATTGATATAGGCCACAGCTGTGGCATTGATGATTGGCCAGGTTAAGGGGTTGGGACAATCCCTTAACCTGGAAGTCCAGGCTTTTAGAGCCAGACGCACTGCCCGAATCTCTAGGATGTTGCTGGGCAAGGCTCTTTCGGTACTTGGACAGTTGTCTTCTGTCATTACCACTTACCAGATAAGTGGTCTGAAGGATTTACCCTTTGGGACATTCTTTAGTAACCACCAATTGAGGCTTTGGGACAGCCTTGGGGACAGCCGCATTGACAAGTCCAAAGCTTGGATGGTTTTGTTCCAAGCAAATAGAATACTGTTTTGCAACATTCTCGAATGGAACTGGGCAAAGGGAACTGCTTTGAATGAAGCCACCATCCTTTCTAACAACCTCATGCAAAGGCGAATGGAGGGACCTCCTTTTGACCTGACCATCCGCACCAACTCTTTTATGGAGTTGTGTTTTTTTTTTTTTTTTCTTTCTGGGCAAGAAGACCCTTTTTCTGGGCTGTATCTATGATCAGACCCAAATACTGCAGCCCTTTTTTAGCGATTTTAATGGAGACTTTACTAGGTTGAGAACGCAACCCAGACCTTTTCAGGTAACTGGTTGTAATACGTACACCTTACTCCAAACAGCGATCGGTCTATTAGCAATAGATCGTCTAGGTATGCCAAGACTGTTTAAGCCCTGTGCCCTTGACCTGGCTACAGGTGGGGCTAGCACCTTTGTGAATACTCGAGGTGCTGTAGCTAGCCCGAAGGGCAAGGCTATAAACTGAAATGCAGAAACCTTCGGTGAGCGGGAAATATATGAACATGCAGATATGCATCCCTGATGCCGATAGGCGCCAGAAGTTTTCCTCCTTGCAGGATAGAAACTACTGACTTGATCGACTCCATAGAAGGAGCGGCTCTTCAGGAAGTGATTTAGATTCTTTTAGATCTAGAATGGATCTGTTGAATTTCTGCGTGGCTCTGTATATGTACAGGAAATGCATGAAAAAGGCAGTGAAAAACGAACAATGGGTTCCCCAGAGGTGGGATTTTTAAGGCATTACCAAAAAACGTTCATAGTGTGTATGAAAAAAGAAAATTTTATTACAAAATACACACACATAATACAAAAATATACCAAGTGACAAAATCAACTCAAGCATAAAAAATACATAGATACGAATGCATCAAGGACAGCATGTGGGGGACAGAAAATAATCACAATGGACAAACAGTTAAGCATAGGATGGGGACCTACCCCATCCTACCCCATCCTATGCTTAACTGTTTGTCCATTGTGATTATTTTCTGTCCCCCACATGCTGTCCTTGATGCATTCGTATCTATGTATTTTTTATGCTTGAGTTGATTTTGTCACTTGGTATATTTTTGTATTATGTGTGTGTATTTTGTAATAAAATTTTCTTTTTTCATACACACTATGAACGTTTTTTGGTAATGCCTTAAAAATCCCACCTCTGGGGAACCCATTGTTCGTTTTTCTATATTTTGGGATGTGGCATACCTTTTCTGTTCGCTACTCCGGGTCAGACCCCTTTTTGCTGAAAAAGGCAGTGAAGGTTCCAAGGAACTAAAGAAAAAACAGAACTATCAGCTGACTCTACTAGAGGTAGCTTGAAAGAGGCACAAATCATCTCTGCAAGAGTACCAGCAATTTCTCAGATTGCGAGGCTGAAAAAAAGTTAAACTCTAGTTGTCTCCTCTGCAGAGGAGTACTCGGTTTGCCTTTCTTCCCGATTACCTGAGGGTAATCCTTCATCCTCTACCCACTGTTCCCTTGATAAGGGATCTCAAGTGGGGGATCTAACACGCTTCCCATCCTTGGATAGCGGATGCGATTAAAGTCGCTAATTTTCCTTCTAGGCCCTGCAGGGCGGAGGAAAAATGCATCTTCAATCATGTATACAGGGGCTGAATATTTTCTCCTCTTAGGCTCAGTTTCCACTATTGCAACCCCAAAGTTGCGTGATTTTACCGTGATCTTTTGCCGCCGAGAATACGTCGGGGCGCGATTTTGATGCGACAGGAAACAATGCCTGTGTATTCTAGAGGTCTATGGACCTTAAGTCGCATCAAAGTGGTACCAAAGTAGTGCAGGGACTACCCTGAAGTCGCACAGATCTGAACAGTATTTCTTGGAAATCATGCCCTAGAGTCTGACGGTGGAGGCCGTCACAGCTGCCTAGAGGCAGCTGCCCCTGCGCAGGGGAAGGAATCCCTTTAAGTGACTTGTCCAAGGTCACAAGGAGCCAACGTGAGGACGAGTCTCCCATGGCTGCACTGGCCGTCAGAGTACTTAACCTGTGAGCTGTTGTGGCTTCACTTTAAATAAAAGGACATTTATATCTTCTACTGGACAAAAGAGCTTTACTGCTAGAAATCATTTGGATGTATTTCACCAAACCTTCCCCAATGAAAAGGGAAACTAGTCAGACACCCTTTTTTGCAAGACGCTTCAGCTGACCAACCCTTTTAACCACAGGGTCTTTAGCATGCGTTTTAGCACAAGCGCAAGGCGAGACGCCAGGTGGATAGGGTCTTTTATGGCATCTATGGCAAAACATAGCACCATTGGTAGGAGGATTTTAACAAAAAAATTCCAACTCCTTATCTGTTAGATGCTTAAGCAATTATGCATCTTTATTGATGCTGAAAATCGCAGCGTTTACTGCTAGTACTTTCCAACCTTTGTGAATTTTTCCTCCATGATAGAGAACTGAGAAACTCTTTGGAGGGAAAAAAATGCTTATCCAGATGATCCCATTCAGCATAAATAAGCGCTGTAAAAGGTTGTTTTTTTTTTTGTAAAAAAAAACAAAGAAGGGACCTGGAGACCTGGACTTTCAGCTTACTCTGTTAGGAGTAGTATAAAAAGTGGAATGACCCATCTCTGTAAAAGTTTGTACCATCAATCTGTCAGATTGTGAGGGTGCATAAGGTTCATCAACTGTTGTTTCCTCCGCAGAGGAAAATTTGGCTTGTTTTTCCCCCGTGATCACCTGAGGATAACACCTCATCCTGTGCCCACTGTTCCCTTGGAAAAAGGGGTTTGAGGTGGGGGAGGATGATCTAGCATGCTTCCTATCCTCTTGGATGGAGAATGCGATTAAAGATGCTAATCTTCCTTCTAAGCCCAACAGGGCAGAGGAGAATGCATCTTCAGTCACATACACAGGGGCTGAAGTGTGAGAAGCAGTTGCACCACCAATTGCTTCCAATGATTCACCCTGGCTTGCCATGTCAGGTATCTCCGGAGAGGATGACAGTGTGGAGGCATGACTGGAGTTCCCAGCATCTGGGGGTGGAATCCTTGGTATCTTTGTGGTACACTGGAAATCAAATGTGCGAAGCACAACAGCCGAGGCACTTTAACAAATTATGGTATTTGCTGAACAATAGTTTTAGCAAAAGAAAACAAAGTCACCATAAGGATCAGCCTTTGATGCTGAGTACCATAATATTTCCTGTGCTGGAAATGTCTGTTTACACACCTTTACATGCCCAGCGCTTCTGTGTCTCTTAGTGTGACAGACTTCTGTCTTCAGCATATGAACTGAGAGCGTCTGTGTTAAGCCTCAGGTGAGAACCTGATTACACATAAGTGTCAGCTGTTACCGCACCTCTCCAGGAGGAGAGCGGAGCGGGAGGGGAATTTTTATCAGCAGTGTTTGTTAAGCTCCTAGTTTTAACCTCCCTGGCAGTATGATTATTTCGGATTTTAGGTGCTGAAAGCGGTACTATTATTTTGCATGGAAATTTGGCGTTTTATATTGTAGGTCTGTAAATCTTAACAATAACACACTTAAATCTGTCCAAACCAGAGTCTAGTAGATATCCCGGGTATGATAAAGTTTGAAACACAAAAACATAAATTATAATATAATAAAAAAAAAAAAATAATTAAAAAAAAAAAAATAGTAATAAAATAAATTTCCCCACAATTCACTATCGCTCAATTCTGCAAGTGTTCTAATTTACTATCGCTGTTTTCTAGCTGGTCTAAAGCCACTTTTGACGTAAAGGGACACTTTTTGGTTGCTATGGACAATCTCCAGTTTCCAGGCAGAAAGAACAGTGTATATCATGTAAAACTGCATGCAGGGCATGGGACAAAGCATTGGGGACAAAAGGGATGTGAAATGATTTCATACAGTACTGTAATCTGTAAGATTACAGTACTGTATGTGTTATGCTTTTTACTTTTTTTTTAATTTGCCGCCAGGCTCCGCCCCCGTGCGTCGCGCCGCTCGCAGGGAACGGAGAGGCTTCGGAGGAGGACGGAGCCCTCGGAACTGCGGGGGACATCGCAGGATCCTGGGGACAAGGTAAGTAACGCCGCCCCAGGATCCTGCAATGCGATCCCGAGTGTGGCTCGGGGGTTACCGCTAATGGTACTGAATTTTAACCCCGAGCCACACTCGGGAAAACCGCCAGGGAGGCTACAGGAAGACTTTATACAAAAAAATGCAAATGGCTGGTTTTGTATGTTCATAAACTATTGCTGTAACCCCTTTAGATCCCTCAGAAGAGGAACACCATCTGTTCAATTAAGAACTTCCCTCTGGCTGCAGGGACCACACCCGCTGCTATAGCCAGACACAGAGCTGCTGAAAAAGCATCGTACTAGGTAAGTGTAATATACTCCCTCTAGAGGAGACATCTTAAGGCATACAGTTATACATTTTATATATATATATTATATATATATATATATATATATATATATATATATATATATATATATGTATTTTTTGGAGAAAAAGGCATAGGTGGACGTTTTACAGTTCCTAGGCTTCTCCCCTTACTTTATCCTCGCTGCAGGATACTGCTGATTTAACAGACAGATCCAAGTTTCACCCATCACAGCAGGCAGCGTAGTTAAACCTTCAAAGACTGGGGCCCTTTTAATAGGGGTTTCGCTCCTTTGGACCTGTATAGCACCCATCAGGAACAACTATAGGTAATATGAAAAACCAAAAAGAGTCCTGGTTCCTAGGGTCCAGCTCTCAAAGAGAAGCTTACAGGCAAAACCTCGTTCTTCAGTGCGAGGCCCAGGTACCATCCTATGGCCTCAGTGGCGAGGATGGATCCGGTTGTGGAGGTTTTTTAAATCCAGCATGGATCCCTCCATGGAGCTCCTCAGAGAACATCTTCACTCGTGACCAACACCTTAGACACTGGCAAAAAAAACTGAGGACTCCTGGAAGGAGGAGGGGTTATATGGGGGAGTCAACTTTCTGTATTGGTTATACCAGTGTCAACACCTGAAGGTAGGCCCATAACCCACCAAGTAATTACTTGAGGCTCTGTGTCCTATGATGTACGATAAAGAAAAAAAGAATTGTTGCTCTACATAAAGATGGCCTAGGCTATAAGAAGATTGTCAAGACCCTGAAACTGGGCTGCAGCCTCGTGGCCAAGACAATACAGCAGTTAACAGGACAGGTTACACTCAGAACAGGCCTCACCATGGTCAACCAAAGAAGTTTAGTGCACGTGCTCAGCGTCATATCCAGAGGTTGTGTTTGGGAAATAGACATTTGCCAGCATTGCTGCAGAGGTTGAAGGGGTGGGGGTCAGCCTGTCAGTGCTCAGACCATACGCCACACACTGCATCAAATTGTTCTGCATGGCTGTCGTCCCAGAAGGAAGTCTATTCTAAAGATGATGCACAAGTAGGCTCGCAAACAGTTTGCTGAAGACAAGCAGACTAAAGACATGGATTACTGGAACCATGTCCTGTGGGGACATGGATTACTGGAACCATGTCCTGTGGTCTGATTGGTTCAGATGATGTCAAGCGTGTGTGGCGTCAACCAGGTGAGGAGTACAAAGACAAGCGTGTCTTACCTACAGTCAAGCATGGTGGTGGGAGTGTCATGGTCTGGGGCTGAATGAGTGCTGCCAGCACTGGGGAGCTACAATTCATTGAGGGAACCATGAATGCCAACATACTGAAGCAGAGCATGATCCCTTCCCTTTGGAGACTGGGCCGCAGGGCAGTATTCGCACATGATAACAACCCCAAACACACCTCCAAAACTACCACTGCCTTGCTAAAGAAGGTGAGGGTAAAGGTGATGGGCTGCCCAAGCATGTCTCCAGACCTAAACCCTATTCAGCATCTGTGGGGCATCCTCAAATGGAAGGTGGAGGAGCGCAAGGTCTCTAACATCCACAAGCTCTGTGATGTCATCATGGACGAGTGGAAGAGGACTCCAGTGGCAACTTGTGAATCTCTGGTGAACTCCATGGCCAAATGGGTTAAGGTAGTGCTGTAAAATAATGGTGGCCACACAAAATATTGACATTTTGGGACCAATTTGGACATTTTCACTTAGGGGTGTACTCAGTATTGTTGCTAGTGGTTTAGAAATTAGTGGCTGTGTTATTTTGAGGGGACAGCAAATTTACACGGTTATACAAGCTGTGCACTCACTACTTTTCATTTTCATACAGTGGGGATGGAAAGTATTCGGTCCCCCTTAAATTTTTCACTCTTTGTTATAGTGCAGCCATTTGCTAAAATCATTTAGGTTCATTTTTTTCCTCATTAATGTACACACAGCACTTATATTGACAGAAAACCACAGAATTGTTGACATTTTTGCAGATTTATTAAAATAGAAAAACTGAAATATCACATGGCCCTAAGTATTCAGACCCTTTGCTGCGACACTCATATATTTTACTCAGGTGCTGTCCATTTCTTCTGATCATCCTTGAGATGGTTCTACACCTTCATTTGAGTCCAGCTGTGCTTGATTAAACTGATTGGACTTGATTAGGAAAGCCACACACCTGTCTATATAAGACCTTACAGCTCACAGTGCACTTCAGAGCAAATGAGAATCATGAGGTCAAAGGAACTGCCTGAGGAGCTCAGAGACAGAATTGTGGCAAGGCACAGATCTGGCCAAGGTTACAAAAAAAATTCTGCTGCACTTAAGGTTCCTAAGAGCACAGTGGCCTCCATAATCCTTAAATGGAAGACGTTTGGGATGACCAGAACCCTTCCTAGAGCTGGCCGTCCAGCCAAACTGAGCTATCGGGGGAGAAGAGCCTTGGTGAGAGAGGTAAAGAAGAAACCAAAGATCACTGTGGCTGAGCTCCAGAGATGCAGTCGGGAGATGGGAGAAAGTTGTAGAAAGTCAACCATCACTGCAGCCCTCCACTAGTCGGGGCTTTATGGCAGAGTGGCCTGACGGAAGCCTCTCCTCAGTGCAAGACACATGAAAGCCCACATGGAATTAGCTAAAAAAACACCTGAAGGACTCCAAGATGCTGAGAAATAAGATTCTCTGGTCTGATGAGACCAAGATAGAACTTTTTGGCCTTAATTCTAAGCGGTATGTGTGGAGAAAACCAGGCACTGCTCATCACCTGTCCAATACAGTCCCAACAGTGAAGCATGGTGGTGGCAGCATCATGCTGTGGGGGTGTTTTTCAGCTGCAGGGACAGGACGACTGGTTGCAATCGAGGGAAAAATGAATGTGGCCTAGTACAGGGATATTCTGGACGAAAACCTTCTCCAGAGTGCTCAGGACCTCAGACTGGGCCGAAGGTTTACCTTCCAACAAGACAATGATCCTAAGCACACAGCTGTGATGTGCCTCCTCCTCCTCTCTCCTATCAGGCACCCACGTGGAGTCATTGACCTCATCATCCCCTCCCTCCTCATCACTGCAGCAAAGCTGGCAGTGTGCTGCAGCTGGGGGAACATGACTGCCAGATTGCTGTCCTTCTTGGGCACCCCCTCTCGTTACTGCCTTCCTCTAGCTGGGTACCATCATCGAAGCCTTCAAAACGCTGGGCATCCTCCTGGAGCATTTACCCAACACTGTGGTCAAACAGTTTGGGGGACTCCTCAGGAGGACATGGTGGGGCTAGGGAAGGAGTGACTGATGCCATTGAGCCAAGGGAAGAGTCTGCGTTGGCAGCTGCTTTGCCAGACAAAGTACCCTGAGCCTGGGTGAGAGAAGATGAGGACGGCTTGGTCATCCATTCTACCAAGTCTTCCGCATGTTGCGACTCAACGCGGCCAGCTGCTGAAAAAAAGGAAAAGCGTGTCATACGGCCACGTGCTGATGAGGATGCACTGTCTCCACGACCAGCACTGTTGCCTCTAGACACAGAGCCTGCTTGCCCTCTTTTATTGGCTTGTGACTGTCTGCCTCTCCTTGTTGGCCTTCCAGACATACTAATGGCCTGCAGTGAGATGTAGCTGCACAAAGCTGGGATGTATGTATATACTGATACTGCAGCTAGCAGAATCAACTGCCTGCCTGTAGTATTATTAGTATGAGAACACCAGCAATTGTCTTCAGGTAGCTTTAGGTGCACACTGTGCAGAGGACACAGTACACTAACTGTAAATACTGTAGCTGCCTGCCTGTGGTATTAATAGGGGCAGAACAACAGCAATTGTCTCCAGGTAGCTTTAGGTGCACACTGTGCAGAGGATGCACTACACTAACTGTAAATACTGTAGCTGCCTGCCTGTGGTATTAATAGGATCAGAAGAAGACCACTAATTTTCTTCAGGTAGCTTTAAGTGCACACTGTGCAGAGGACACAGTACACTAACTGTAAATACTGTAGCTGCCTGCCTGTGGTATTAATATAGGATCAGAAGAACACCACCAATTTTATTCAGGTAGCTTTAGGTGCACACTGTACAGAGGACACAGTACACTAACTTTAAATACTGTAGCTGCCTGCCTGTGGTATTAATAGGAACAGAACAGCAGCAATTTTCTTCAGGTAGCTTTAGGTACACACTGCGCCGAGGACGCAGTACACTAACTGTAAATACTGTAGCTGCCTGCCTGTGGTATTAATAGAAGCAGAACAGCAATTTTCTTCAGGTAGCTTTAGGTGCACACTGTGCAGAGGACGCAGTACTGTAAATATTGTAGCTGCCTGCCTGTGGTATTAATATAGGATCAGAAGAACACCACCAATTTAATTAACCACTTGACAACTGGGCACTTAAATCCCCTTCCTAACCAGACCAATTTTCAGCTTTTGGTGCTCTCACATTTTGAATGACAATTACTCAGTCATGCAACACTGTATCTATATGAAATTTTTGTCCTTTTTTTCACACAAATAGAGCTTTCTTTTGGTGGTATTTAATCACCACTGGGTTCTTTATTTTTTGCGCTATAAAAGAAAAAAGACCGAAAAATCTGTTAAAAAATACATTTTTCTTCATTTCTGTTATAATATTTTGCAAATTAGTAATTTTTCTGGCGGGGTATGGTGGAGTATGGCGGGGTATGGCGGAGTATGGCGGAGTATTGCAGGGTAATGTGGGGCTTTGCAGAGTATTGTGGGGGTATTGCAGAGTAATGTGGGGTATTCCAGAGTAATGTGGACCAATCCTATTTAATTTATTCATAAACTACCTCAGGATGGGATAAACAGCTCAATCTCTGTATTTGCAGACGATACTAAGCTAAGCAGGGCAAGAACTTCTCTGCAGGATGTGGAAACCTTGCAAGAAGATCTGAACAAATTAATGGGGTGGGCAACTACATGGCAAATGAGGTTTAATGTAGAAAATTGTAAAATAATGCATTTGGGTGGCAAAACTGTGAATGCAATCTACTCACTAGGGGGAGAACTTTTGGGGTAATCTAGGATGGAAAAGGACCTGGGGGTCCTAGTAGATGACAGGCTCAGCAATGGTATGCAATGCCAAGCTGCTGCAAGCAAAGCAAACAGAATATAGGCATGCATTAAACAGGGGATTCGATCCAAGGATAAAACGATAATTCTCCCACTCTACAAGACACCTGGAGTATGCTGTCCAGTTCTGGGCACCAGTCCTCAGGAAGGATGTGCTGGAACTGGAGAGAGTCCAGAGAAGGGCAACAAAACTAATAAAGGGACTGCAGGACCTTAGTTATGAGGATAGGTTAGGAGCACTGAACTTGAGCGGTTAGGATGTGGAATTCTCCTTCACTGGCAGTGGTTTCAGCAGGGAGCATCGATAATTAAAAAAAACTATTAGATAAGCACCTGAACGACCACAACATATTGGGATATACAATGTAATACTGACATAAAATCACACACATAGGACACATGGACTTGATGGACTTTTGTCTTTTTTCAAGCTCGCCTACTAAGTAACTATGTAACTAAATACTGTTTTACAGCTACACTTAGAAGGTGCCCGTGCTTCTCCTTGTGTTTCTTCCTTTACACAGAGCTGCCTCAGTGAGCTATACCCGGACCTGATATGGACTTTGATATTAGCTCTGATTGTTTGAGCAAATTTTTTTTACGGATCTTTTATGAACTTTTCATGAACTGGTTCTTCTATTCCATTCTCATGGTCTGTACTTCTGGGTCCCATTTTGCACCAATAATCACCCCTCTCAGAGCACATGTATGTAGTGCCAAATAAATCTCAGGAGTAAGGTAGGTAAACTCTTTTGCAATCCACATTATGCTCTCCCAGCCAGCCATTTGGTGCTGTGTATGGCTGTGTATGGAGGCAGTCTGTGTGTTTTTTTATATCCAGCTTAGCACTAACAAATGTCACTATAACTAGAATGTTTCCTGACAGGCTCTATGGCAGCATACGTGTGGGGTTAGCCCCGCCTCCATAATTACCCAATAGGACCCCTCTACCATAAATCTTTGCTTTAGGCTGCTATCCATGTTCCTTTTTTGTCCTCCTCCGTAGGACCAGGTGTTGGTTCTCCTACCTGAAGATGACTTCCCTACGATCGAATCAGCCGCGTGCCAAGTTATGTTCCTCTGATAGGCCCTGACTGTTAAGCAGGGTATGGAGTGTACAGCAGAGTAGCGCTGAAGATTGGGAATTGGTTCATCTATGTGCGCACGGTCTGTTTGCCTATTGCTACCAGGCGACCATTATCTGCTACAAAGTCCAGTGTGTGTGTGTGTGGTGGCTCCCTCGGCTCAGGTGATCGTAGGTGGAGGGGTAAGTTTTATATATACATACATGGCAGCAGTGTTTTTGTGTTGCTTGTGGCTTATTCCTTATTGTTTTCTCATCACTGGTGTCCTAAGCTGGCGCTGACACTTCCTGCATGCACGGACCGGATACGAAGATGAGGCTTGGTTCGCGCATGCGTGTGAGCATTCCACGTCTGACGCTGTCGATGACATCATGGGTGCAACTTTTAAAAGCTGTGGGAAGCTTACAGAGCCCCGGGAATGATAATGGGTGCTACGGCGACTTCCCAGGGCAACTATCTTGACGGTTCAAGGTAAGACAAGCTCTTTTGTCTGGGGTACGATTTGTCAGCCAGCTGATGTGTAAATCTGTTTCTCAGTTCCCTATTGTGTTGACACCATGGATTCCTCACTGCCCCCGAGTGGCCAGCCCGCTTGTAACAGGTATGTTTGCAGTTATGCTTTTCTGCCTGTGCAAGGGAAGAGAGTAGGATTTTAGGACACTAGCTGATTTATGTCTCTCTCTTTTATGTTTTCTTTCCTCACAGCCCTTCTAGGTCTGATCCACAGCGTAGTTCCCATAGAGGAAGTGGGTCATCAAAATCACACCACCGGTAATCTTCCTCCAGGTCTAGCCATCGTAGGTCTCCTTCCAGATCTGAACAGCGCAGTAAAGATCTTCCTCACCCCCCTTCATTTTCACTCTAGCAGGAGACCAGAAAAGTCATGCTGGGGGTGCAGGATGCCTATTCCAATAGACAAATCTCTCTGTGATCACTGCTTCTCTAAAGCTGCAGATGAGAGGGATGGTGCAGACCAGCGTTTAGAATCTATGGTGAGGCAGGTTGTGAAAGAATCTCTACAGGAAAGAGAGGCTTAACAGCCCAGTGATTCCCCATCAGACCCATTATGCTTTCCAGTAGGAGAAGGTTTAGTACACGAAACATGGGAATCTTTTCAGCCAAGTCGCCATTCCGCTCCTATCTCAGATAGCGAATCGGATCTGGAAGATCCTGGAATGGGGTTTGAATATGCCTTAGTTCCTTCCTTGGTGAAAGCAGTAAGAGAGGCTCTGAAGTGGGAAGACCCTGTCACTTCCCCCCCAAAACAGAGAGAATTCTTCAAGCAGCTCAATAAGGAGCGACAATACTTTCCTTTTCTCTCTGAGCTGGGCGACATCATATCTGATGACTGGAGCAAGATGGACAAAAAGAGTTCCATGCAATCAAAAGTTTTGAAACTGTATCCTTTCAAGGAAGAGGAAGTAAAACACCTTGAGTCAGCTCCTTTGGTGGATGCAGCACTTATGAGACTACTAAGATATGTAACTCTTCCCTTAAAGATCCCTTGGAAAGACAGATTGATTCGGATTTAAAAAGGATATACCTGACATCAGGAATGGCATGCAAGCCAGTACTTGCGATAGCTGCAGTATCCAAAGCTATAGAATCCTGGTCTGACAATGTTGATGGTTTCTTAAGAGGTATCTCTGTTGAAACGGCTAAAGATTCTCCTATCCAGATCAGGCTGGCGTCCGCCTTTCTTGGGGAGGTCTCTATTGATGTCATCCGCCTGATGTCCCGGGTTATGTTGGCGGCTGTTTCAGCACATCGTGCCTTATGGCTCCATCCATGGTTGGCGGATCCGGCTTCCAAACAAGCTTGGTGTCGAATTCCCTTTGAGGGAACTTCACTATTTGGCAACAAGCTTGATAGTGCCATAACCCGGGCCACAGGTGGTAAGTCTGGTTTCCTCCCTCAAGACCGACGCCTAGAAAATCAGAAACGCTCATTTCCTAGAAGACAAAATTCTGACCGCGCTAGGGAAGCGCGCAGCTACAGACCTGGTCGGGAGTTTTCAAGGTCGTGGAAATCCAGGCAGTCCTCTTTCAAAAAACCCACAAAAGGTGGTTCCTCTGGCAACCAGGACTCCACTAAGTCCTTTTGAGATTGGGCCCGCTCAGGCATGCCAGGTGGGGGCTCGTCTTCTCCACTTTAGGCATGTCTGGGCGGCCTCAATCTGGGATTACTGGACCATCAAGACGGTCTCCTCTGGTCACAAGTGGGTCTTCAACAACACCTCAAGACTCAGATTTGTTCCTACAACTCTTCCAGATTCCGAAGGGAAAAAGCGCAGCCATCCCTGTTCCAGAAGACGAACAAGGCAAAGGCATGTATTCTCCTCTGTTCAATATACAAAAGAAAAATGGCACATGGAGACCAGTCATAGACTTAACCCATCTCAATTCCTTTATCAGGAAGGAAAAATTCAAAATGGAATCCTTACTGACAATTCAAGTCAGTACATCTGGGAGACTGGTTGATTTCAATCGATCTAAAAGATGCCTACTTCCACGTGCCAGTGGCTATGGACTTTCAACAATTCCTCCGCTTTGCAGTAGGTGTCCAGCATCTGCAATTCATGTGTCTACCCTTCGGTCTAACGACGTCACTTCGGTCTAACGATGTCACCTCGGGTCTTTTCCAAGGTCCTGTTATCTGTTGTGGCTCTTCTTCGTGTCAAAGGGGTTCGTCTCCACCACTATCTAGACGACCTACTTCTCTTAGCTCAGAACAAAGACCAACTTTTGGAGCACAGGAGCTTAGTCATTTCCACCCTGCAAGAATGTGGGTGGCTCCTGAATTTAAAGAAAAGCCATCTAGAGCCAGCACAATCCCTTGTGTTTCTAGGGGCTCACTTCAATACAGTGGAAGGCACTATCTCCCTTCCAGAAGAGAAGATTGCAATGATTCGAGACAGAATACACGCAGCCCTTACGTCGTCTCACCTCTCCGCTCTCCAATGCCTGAAAGTAATTTTAAATGTAAAACGAAATCGATCAGCGCAAACCGTATAACCTAACACTGAGCAGCTGTAGTACTGGGGGTAAATTTATCAAATCCCAAAAAGCATAAATAGAAAGGCAGTACAGCGCATAAAAAACTAAATAAAAAACATCAATAATAGTCCATATAAAAACTAGATCCAAATAAAATCCAGCAATTCCTCCAGTGATAATCGTGACATGCAATATCTTGTAGGGTGACTGTAGTGAAATGGACCTCCACCTTCGGTAGTACAAGCCGCTCACCTCTACAGATGGACCCCTGAATATATCAGACAGGTCAATTAAGCAGTTCCCTCACAGGGATAAAAGGCAGAGGATGGTGAATACAGATCCTGGTCAGGTTTCAGCAACAGGTACTCTTGCAGTCATGACATGTGGAGATATATAAAGGAGATAAGCATCGCACTGTACCCCAGTGCAAAGGACAACAGCATGTAAAGATGGATGATCCCCGTTGAATAGACGAACGGAGCGCGGGTGATGTCACGATCCAGACACGTGGGCGGTGCCGTACGCGTTACGTCCCTAAAGGGGGCGGGACTTCCTCAGCGGCGACGGCCGGCCGTGACTACACCCGCTTATATACATAATAGCAGTGAGAGATAGCCAATCAACATCTAAGCGTACCTTTCTCCATGGCAACGCAGGGAGAGGTGCTAGACAGCGCAATTTAAGTAAACAGGAAGTACTGCATGAGATATCAATTGCAGCTATCCAGTTTTACATTGCTTTTTTAAGAATGGCCATTTAAAAGAGCTGCAGCACAAATAGGGTAGAGAATAAAAAATCTATAAGCAATATAAAAAATATATATGTATCTAAATATAAAAAATATATATGTATCTAAATCAATATACAAAAAGAATTATATAAAATCATATATAAAAAATGTATTTATATACAAAAATGTTTGACATCCCGCGCTCTGGACGGCTATCCTGGAATCATCCATATCTGCATATTACATAAAATATGTGAATTACATAAAGTCAGTCCCCAAACATCAAACACTCACATGGGATAAGAGATACAGATACCATAACGGGGGGGGGGGGGAAGAATAATAGACGGTTCCGACAGTCAACTGTTAACGATCCGAAATAAAGCAGTTAACGTCAAAATCGACGTTCAAGCCCCCAGGAATGAGAACCTTGGTCTCATGAATCCAGTGGGATTCCCTTCGACTTAATTGATGTAAGAAGTTACCCCCTTCTCCAGTGTTTATTTACTCTTTCAATCCCCCAGAAACTTAATCCCCTGCGGTTTTGACCACGCACTCATTTAAAATGTTTGGAGACATTGTGTGTCTTTAATCCCTTCTTGATGTTGTTAACATGTTCTCCTAAACGCACATGCAGGGGGCGGGAGGTCCTTCCTATATATTGTAGACCATACTCACATTGGAGCATGTATACAACCCCTACTGTTGTGCAAGTAATCAGTTGGTCAATTTTATATTCTTTACCAGTAGATGTGGCCCTGAAATTCTTACGTTTTTTATTGTTGCATTTAGAATGCCTGCAGGCTGTGCATCGCCCACAGGCATAGAAACCTGAGAGGAAAGAGAACAGTCGATTTTCAGACTGTATGGGGGGGTCGACCACTCCTGGGGCTAATCGGTCACGCAAAGATGGAGCTTTCTTATATATGAACATCGGACGTGGTGGCAGCAGGGGACCCAGCACACGGTCCTGTTTCAGGATTGGCCAATTTTTTTAAACCAATCTTTCAAACTGTTTGTGTTAAACGTTATAGTTAAGCACCATTTTAAAGTTAGAGACGTCAGAGCTGGTATCCCTAACTTTATCAGCAATCAGTGATGCCCTATCTATAGCTAGAACCTTCTCGACCTCACTATTTAAATTGTGTATATTGTAACCTTTTTCTACGAATCTGGACGTAAGCAGCGTAGATTGGGCGACAAAATCGCTGACATGCGTGCAATTACGTCTAAGTCTAACGTATTGCCCCCTGGGAATATTGCAAAGCCATGATTTGTGATGGCAACTTCCCAGGGGGATGTAGGAATTACGATCCGTAGGTTTCAGGTAATTGCACAATCTGAATCCTTCATTCTCCTTCAAAATTTCGAAATCCAGAAAAACTATCTTTTCTTTACTGAAACACCAGGATAACTGGATATTTTTGGTGTTACTGTCCAATTTCTGTACAAAGGTATCAAGACCGAGTTGATCACCCTCCCAGATCATGACAAGGTCATCTATGTACCTTTTGTAACACATATTTTATGTAATATGCAGATATGGATGATTCCAGGATAGCCGTCCAGAGCGCGGGATGTCAAACATTTTTGTATATAAATACATTTTTTATATATGATTTTATATAATTCTTTTTGTATATTGATTTAGATACATATATATTTTTTATATTTAGATACATATATATTTTTTATATTGCTTATAGATTTTTTATTCTCTACCCTATTTGTGCTGCAGCTCTTTTAAATGGCCATTCTTAAAAAAGCAATGTAAAACTGGATAGCTGCAATTGATATCTCATGCAGTACTTCCTGTTTACTTAAATTGCGCTGTCTAGCACCTCTCCCTGCGTTGCCATGGAGAAAGGTACGCTTAGATGTTGATTGGCTATCTCTCACTGCTATTATGTATATAAGCGGGTGTAGTCACGGCCGGCCGTCGCCGCTGAGGAAGTCCCGCCCCCTTTAGGGACGTAACGCGTACGGCACCGCCCACGTGTCTGGATCGTGACGTCACCCGCGCTCCGTTCGTCTATTCAACGGGGATCATCCATCTTTACATGCTGTTGTCCTTTGCACTGGGGTACAGTGCGATGCTTATCTCCTTTATATATCTCCACATGTCATGACTGCAAGAGTACCTGTTGCTGAAACCTGACCAGGATCTGTATTCACCATCCTCTGCCTTTATCCCTGTGAGGGAACTGCTTAATTGACCTGTCTGATATATTCAGGGGTCCATCTGTAGAGGTGAGCGGCTTGTACTATCGAAGGTGGAGGTCTATTTCACTACAGTCACCCTACAAGATATTGCATGTCACGATTATCACTGGAGGAATTGCTGGATTTTATTTGGATCTAGTTTTTATATGGACTATTATTGATGGTTTTTATTTAGTTTTTTATGCGCTGTACTGAAAGTAATTTGCATGATGACAGCCACCATCCCTATGGTGAAGTGGGCCCAATGGCATATACGGCCCCTCCAAAAAGGGTTCCTTCAACAATGGGATTCTTCCAGCCAAACCCAGCGCATACTCCTTACTCCAACCATGAGAACGTCCCTCCTTTGGTGGCTTCAAGGGAAAAATCTGCGCAAGTGCTATTCAATCATTCCTATCTCATGGGTCACGATAACATTGGATGCCAGCAATCGGGGATGGGGCGCTCACTGCCTTTCGGAGGAAGTGGCTCAGGGCAGATAGAATTTCCCTTCTCGGGGGATTGCCTCCAACATTCTGGAGCTGAGGGCAGCCTTTCAGGCACTCCTGTCATTTCACCATCTAATAATGAATTCATCAGTAATGGTAAGGTTGGACAATACAACCGCGGTAGCTTACATAAGGAAGCAAGGTGGAACTCGCAGCTGGTCCCCGATACAGGAAGTGGAGCCAATAATGAGCTGTGCTCAGAAGAACTTGTCCAACATCTCTGCGGTTTACATTCCAGGGATTCAGAATGTACAGGCGGACTTTCAGATGGACAAGTGGTCTCTCCACAGAGGGGTGTTCGAGTGGCTTCTGACCCTGGGAGTGTCTCCAGAGGTCGATCTGTTTGCTTCCCCATGCAATCACAAAATGGCCAAATATTATTCGAGGTTCAGAGACCCTCAGGCGTATGGGACAGATGCTCTCTCAGATCAGCCTTCCCTCTGGTACCGGTGATTCTTCAATTTCTCCGGAGGCTCAGAACAGAGAAGGTGGAGATCATTGCAGTGATTCCTTTCTGGCCCAACAGGTCTTGATTGCCTCTGTTATCACTCCTCAGCTATCAAGACCCAGTTCCCCTACCTCTCAGGCCGGATCTACCGTCTCAAGGCACAACGTTACACCCATGTCCATCCTGCCTACACCTCAGGGCGTGGCTCTTGAGATAAGAAGGCTCGAAGCTCTAGGTTGCCCTGAGGAAGCTATTCCAACCCTTCTCAGTGCCAGAAGGAAAAGAACTAATAGGGTATATGAGCGTATATGGTCCAAGTTCACTGATCATATGTCTTCCAGGTCGAGTCCTTGTAACTCTCCAGCAGTCCAAGACATACTGAGTTTTCTTCAATCAGGACTTGACCTGTCTCTGGCAGTCAGCTCACTAAGAGTGCAAGTATCAGCCATCTCGTTCCTTCACAGGTGTTTCATGGGCAAATCATTCTCTGGTACGTCAGTTCTTTAAAGGAGCCATCAGGCTTAGACCTCAAAGAAGACCTTGGTTCCCCAAATGGGACCTCCCTCTTGTTTTGGATTTTCTCTCCAATCTCGGATCAGATCCTGACAAACCTCTTTCCACAAGAGACCTCACGCTCAAGACTACTTTCCTGGTAGCTGTGACTTCGGCCAAAAGAGTTTCAGAAATTAGAAATTTAGGTTCAGAGGAGCCTTTTCTGACTTTTTTCCCCAGACAGAGCAGTGTTGATCCCCATGTTAGGGTCAAACGCTAAAGTGACCTCAGTCTTTCATGAAAACCAAGAGATTGTGTGTCATGGACACACTACTTCCAGAACTGCAACAGGGCTCAGGCGCATCCCCAACAAGTCCCCAGTAACGAACAGGCGTACGCCAATGTGCGTGCGCCGATCGCGGAGATCGTGCGCGCGCGCACAGTAACGCGGCTTTGGCACCCAGCGGCCTTTAAGAGGGGCTTCCACCATTCAGCTCTTGCTGTTTGATCTGCAGCTTCACCTGTTTCCTGTTCCTGTAATCTGCATCTGATCACCTTCTCACCTGGCTCTCTGACTATGCTGCTGTCTCCAATCCTGAACCTTGGCTCTCCATTGACCCTGATCCTGTTTGCTTGCCTGCCTGATCTCCTGCTACCAGAACCAGCCTGAACTTGACCATTCCTTGCCTGCCGATTCTGTTGATCTGATCCGCTGTGTATGACCCGGCTTGTCTGACCTTGCTTCTGCCTGCTGTGCACAATCATGTGCGTTTGCTGCTTCTAGGCGCACCTGCATCCAGCTCACCTGCATTCAGCTGACCTGCATGCGGCTTACCTGCACCCTGCTGACCTGCATCCAGCTCACCTGCATCCAGCTTACCTGGACCCTGCTGACCTGCATCCAGCTTACCTGCAGCCTGCTGACCTGCATCCAGCTCACCTGCATCCAGCTGACCTGCATCCGGCTTACCTGCATCCAGCTTACCTGCACCCGGCACTCCAGCCAGTTCCAGTGCCTCCCAGCGGACATCATCTTCGGTTCCAGAGAATCCACCAGGCACTCATACCCCACTGTGCTCCTACGGTCACTGTCCTCAACTCCAGTGATCTGGGAACCAGGGCTGTACGAGAGGTCTCCCTCTGCACGTCAGGCTCACATATGAGGTACGTGTCAGTATCAAACAGCCATGCCCGAGCCTGCAAGAGGGACCTCCGCTACGGATGAAATATGCCAATTGCTCTCTGTCCTCACTCAAGAGGTGAAATCCCTCCAGGACACTTATGAACACCTTGAGAGACAAGTGCAGTCCCGGACGAGTATTACAAACCTTCCTTTCAGCGGGTTGTCGTCAGAGGCTTCCCCCACACTCCCTGTAATTATGTCATCTCCAGAACCTAGGGTCCCAATTCCGGAGAAGTTTTCTGGGGAACGAAGCAAGTTTCAGACTTTCCGCAATGCATGCGAGCTGTACTTTTCCTTACTACCCTTAACTTTTTCACGGGAAAGCACCAAGGGTTTGTTGTCTCACTTCTGCTGGGAGATCCACAAGCCTGGGCTCATCACCTGCTGGAAGAACACCATGTTTCTCTGAACTCTTCGTCATCCTTCTTTGATGCAATGTTACGTCTTTATGATGACCCCCAATGAACTTCCACTGCCGAGGCTGCTCTTAGTACACTCCTGCAAGGCCGCAGAGTGGTAGAGGACTATATAACAGACTTTAGGCACTGGAGCGCAGATACCCATTGGAATCATGCAGCTATACGGCACCAGTTTCGCCTAGGCTTGTCAGAAGAATTAAAAGATGAACTGGCTTGGGTCGTGTACCAAATTCTCTGGAATCCTTGATTACCCTAATTATTCAGATAGACCGTCGTCTTCGGGAACGCAAGATGGAGAGGGTGACCCAGCAGACCCAACTAACTTGGTTGTTACCCAAAGTGCCGACAACCTCTCGTCCTGTTCCTCTCAGACCGGTCCCAGTTAATCCTGCACCAACCAAACTAACACCGGACTTTCATAAATCTGGGCAGGTTGGACTAATGAGAACCGCATTATCCGCTGAAGAGCGTCTACGTCGGCAACAGCTCAACCTTTGCTTGTACTGCGGGGGAACTGGCCACTATGTACATTCATGTCCTGTCAAGTATCGTATATCTTCACCCATCCCATCACACAGTCACCCAGCTCCCTCTACTCACCTGGCGATTCCCATCACCCTTCAGTTGTCCGGAAAGACTGTGTCTGCTACTGCAATAATAGACTCTGGTGCATGCAGTTGTTTTATTGATTTGAACTTTGCCAATCAACAACGCATTCCACTCCAACACAGGGCTCAAGGACTTTCCGTTTTCTTGGCGGATGGATCCCGAATTAAATCTGGCCAGGTGACTCAAGAGACTCCTCCACTGCCTGTAGTTACTGTCTCAAACCACAAGGAGCTGCTTAAGTTTGATGCAATTGCTTCCCCTTTGTTCCCGGTCATCTTGGGTCTACCGTGGCTTCAGGCCCACAACCCGCAGATTGATTGGGGCTCCGGAGAAATCAAGTTTCAGTCTCTCTACTGCCAAGGACACTGTCTGCCCTTACCTCCCAAGTTATCTGGCCCTTTGCTGGGTCTGGAAGCTGACTCAGAATTACGCTCAGCGGTACCCAAACAGTACCACGAGTTCTTGGACGCTTTTAGTAAACGAGGGGCAGAGACACTTCCTCCTCATCGTTCCTACGATTGCCCGTTTGAGTTACTGTCCGGAGCTGAATTCCCCTTCGGGCGGATTTTCCCCCTGTCTCAGCAGGAGTTGGAAGTGTTAAAGGAATATGTTAATGAAAACCTTAAGAGGGGGTTCATCCGGCCATCCACCTCTCCGGCTGGGGCAGGGATCTTTTTTGTGGAGAAGGACCACTCATTGCGTCCTTGTGTGGACTACCGGGAGCTGAACAAGGTCACGGTCAAGAACCGATATCCCTTACCCCTGGTTCCTGAGCTTTTTCAGAGGCTGAGAACTACTGTTGTGTTCACCAAACTCAATCTTCGTGGGGCCTACAATTTGATTCGCATTCGTGCAGGGGACGAGTGGAAGACGGCCTTCCGTACCAGGTTTGGTCACTATGAATACCTAGTGATGCCCTTCGGCCTGTGTAATGCCCCTGCTACCTTCCAGCACCTGATAAATGATATCTTCAGAGACTATCTGGACATCTTCGTCATAGCCTACTTAGAGGATATCCTGATCTTTTCCTCATCCTTGGATCAGCATCGGAAACACGTCAAGATGGTTCTCTGCCGACCCCGTCAGCATGGGCTATATGCCAAACCATAAAAATGCGAGTTTGAGCGTCAGAGTATCCAATTCCTGGGCCTGGTAATTTTCACAGAGGGGTTCAAGATGGACCCACAGAAGGTTACAGCTGTCCTGGACTGGCCTGCACCCTCGGATAAGAAGGGGGTGCAATGTTTTGTTGGCTTCGACAATTTTTACAGAAGGTTTATCAAGGATTTTCTGCAATTATCTCCCCGATCACCCGGCTAACAAGACAAAACATCAGATTCCAGTGGAATCCCCAGGCTCAAGCCGCCCTTTTCTACCCTAAGAGGACTTTTTACCTCTGCCCCCATCTTGAGCCACCCGGATCCTTCTCTTCCTTACCTACTCGAGGTTGATGCCTCAGAAACAGCCGTGGGGGCAGTTATTTCTCAGCGTCAAGGACCTCATGCACCCCATAGCTTTCTTCTCCCGGAAGCTTTCGCCTGCCGAGAAGAATTACGATGTAGGTGACCGTGAACTTCTGGCCATTAAGGCCGCGCTCGAAGAATGGCGATATCTGCTAGAGGGAGCTGCACATCCCATACTTATCTACACGGATCATAAAAAACTGGAATATTTACAAACTGCCAAACATTTGAAGTCGCGCCAAGCACGATGGGCGTTACGATGGGCGTTACGATGGGCGAACTAACCCCTTCTGAAGGACATACAGCTATCTTTGTAGTGGTTGACCGTTTGTCTAAGATGGCCCACTTCATACCCCTAAAGAGTACTCCGTCTGCTTTGGAAACCGCCCGGGTGTTTGTCAGGGAGATCGTAAGGCTGCACGGGGTACCAACCAACATTGTATCTGACAGGGGAGACCAGTTCACCTCCCGCTTCTGGAGGTCACTATGCCAAATCCTGAAAATTGAGCTTTCCATGTCATCTGCTTTCCACCCCCAGACTAATGGACAAACTGAGAGGACGAACCAAACCCTGGAACAGTACATCGTTTGCTTTACCTCGTTTGTCCAGGATGATTGGGTAGCACTTTTGCCTCTAGCGGAATTCACTTTCAACAATGCCAGCCATTCAGCCACAAGTCAGTCACCATTCTTTGCAAACTATGGGTTCCATCCTGTCTTCCTGCCTAACATTATCCCGGAATCTCCAGTTCCAGCAGTACAAAGCACTGTCGAATTCCTGGGTCGCAACAAGTTGTTGCAAGAAGCAATGGCCAAAGCGCAGGCAACCAACAAGAGGCTTTATGACAGGAAGAGAAGAGGTGAATTACATCTCCAACCAGGTGATCAGGTGTGGTTATCTACCACCAACCTCAAGATGGCTTGCCCTTCAAAAAAGCTGGCACCCAAATTCATTGGCCCTTTTCCAGTTAAAAGGAAATTGAATGAGGTCTCCTATGAGCTTACCTTGCCTGAGTTGCTCAAAGTGCACCCAGTGTTTCACGTGTCTCTGCTTAAACCCACAGTACCTGACTCTTTCCCGGACAGAGGATCGGGGCCACCCGAACCTGTTATTATTAATGAGGACGAAGAGTATGAAGTGGAGGCTGTGGTAGACTGCAGAAGGAGAGGTAACCAACTTCAATTTTTAATCAAGTGGAACGGGAACTCATGGGAACCTAAGCAAAATGTGCATGCCCAAGAACTAATCCAGGCCTTCTTCCGCAGACATCCACAAGAAGAGCTCTTTTGGGCACCCGGAGGTTGCCCTTAAGGGGGGGGGGGGATGTCATGGACACACTACTTCCAGAACTGCAACAGGGCTCAGGCGCATCCCCGCCAACAGGTCCCCAGTAACGAACAGGCGTACACCAATGCGCGTGCGCTGATAGCGGAGATTGTGCGCGCGCGCACAGTAACACGGCTTTGGCGCCCAGTGGCCTTTAAGAGGGGCTTCCACCATTCAGCTCTTGCTGTTTGATCCGCAGCTTCACCTGTTTCCTGTTCCTGTAATCTGCATCTGATCACCGTCTGACCTGGCTCTCTGACTACGCTGCTGTCTCCAATCCTGAACCTTGGCTCTCCATTGACCCTGATCCTGTTTGCTTGCCTGCCTGATCTCCTGCTACCAGAACCAGTCTGAACTTGACCATTCCTTGCCTGCCGATTCTGTTGATCTGATCCGCTGTGTATGACCCGGCTTGTCTGACCTTGCTTCTGCCTGCTGTGCACACTCATGTGCGTTTGCTGCTTCTTGGCGCACCTGCATCCAGATCACCTGCATTCAGCTGACCTGCATCTGGCTTACCTGCACCCTGCTGACCTGCATCCAGCTTACCTGCAGCCTGCTGACCTGCAGCCTGCTGACCCGCATCCGGCTTACCTGCACCCTGCTGACCTGCATCCAGCTTACCTGCAGCCTGCTGACCTGCATCCAGCTCACCTGCATCCGGCTTACCTGCACCCTGCTGACCTGCATCCTGCTGACCTGCATCCAGCTTACCTGCACCCGGCACTCCAGCCAGTTCCAGTGCCTCCCAGCGGACGTCATCTTCAGATCCAGAGAATCCACCAGGCACTCATACCCCACTGTTCTCCTACGGTCACTGTCCTCAAGTCCAGTAATCTGGGAACCAGGGCTGTACGAGAGGTCTCCCTCTGCACGTCAGGCTCACATACGAGGTACGTGTCATTGTGCTTCCTACTTTTAAAACAACAGATAATCAAGATGTTCATCCTCTTGACGTAGGCCACACTTTGAAACAATATCTGAAGGTTACGGCTCCTTTCAGACAATCAGAGTTTCTCTTCGTCCTCCTCCATGGTAAAAACAAAGGAATGCAGGCTTTGGTCAGATCAATTTCTTCCTGGATTGTACAGACCATTCAGAGGGCATACAGGGCAAAGGGCTTGGCTCCTCCTGAGGTAGTGACGGCTCATTCGACCCGGAGTATCTCGACCCCTTGGGCAGCTTCTCGGCATGTTGCGCCTGAAATCATTTGTAGAGTGGCCTCTTGATCTTCTATCAACACATTTGTTTCTCACTACTGTGTTGAACCAGCTGCTCTGTCACCCATTCATTTTGGTTTACAACTATTGTCAGTTGACAATGTTAAATAAATTTTTGTTTCTTTGCTCAATATTTTTCCCACCCGGGTGTGTTTGGCGAGTTATTTCCCGCACGTATGCTGCCATGGAGCCTGTCAGGAAAAGGAAAAATTTATATCAAATACTTACCGTAATTTTCCTTTCCTGATAGGCTCCATGGCAGCAGGAGTTCCCTCCCAAATGTCTGGAGTAGGCTAGTTAAGGGACATGGATAGCAGCCTAGAGCAAAGATTTATGGGAGAGGGGTCCTATTGGGTAGTTATGGAGGTGAGGCTAACCCCACACTTATGCTGCCATGGAGCCTATCAGGAAAGGAAAATTACGGTAAGTATTTGATATAAATTTTCAGTTTTTTCTGTGTTTCTGTTTGATCTGCAGATCATTACAGATCCTTCAGTGTAGGTGAGACCTTTTCCTCCACTGTGTCCCGTCCAACTACTATATGGTGCTAAGCCCACTTACTGCAACAAAGTACCCCATGATTAGTGGGTCCTACACTATCCATAGATTGGGAGATCCTGCTTCTCTGAACCATGAGAGCAATACACTATTCTAAATGGGAGAATCTTGAGGTCTCCACCCATGACACAAGTGGACACTAATGAGAGGTACTTCATGAGGGAGTGAGGTGCTCTTCACCCAAAAGGATTTGGTCAGAATTCATACAATAGATAAACAAGATATTTGGGGGGCACACGCTAAAAGATGCATTAAAGATGGTGCAGCCATAAGACCGTACAGTAGAAGAAAATATTACAGCACACACATGCAAAAAAGACATTTACCTCCAGCAAGGCTAGTTTAAAACACCTAAACATTTTCAAAAAAACATTATCAAAAAATATGGGGATTTGGTCACACCATATTACTATATGGTGCTAAACCCACTTACAGCGACAGAGTACCCCATGGGGTACTTTGTCGCAGTAAGTGGGCTTAGCACCATATAGCAATATGGTGTGACCAAATCCCCATATTTTTTGATAATGTTTTTTTGAAAATGTTTAGGTGTTTTAAACTAGCCTTGCTGGAGGTAAATGTCTTTTTTGCATGTGTGCACTGTAATATTTTGTTCTACTGTACGGTCTTATGGCTGCACCATCTTTAATGCATCTTTTAGGGTGTGCCCCCCAAATGTCTTGTTTTTCTATTGTATGGATTCTGACCAAATCCTTTTGGGTCAGGAGCATCCCACTCCCTCATTAAGTACCTCTCATTAGTGTCCACTTGTGTCATGGGTAGAGATCTCAAGATTCTCCCATTTAGAAGAGTGTATTGCTCTCATGGTTCAGAGAAGCAGGATCTCCCAATCCATGGATAGTGTAGGACCCACTAATCATGGGGTACTTTGTCGCAGTAAGTGGGCTTAGCACCATATAGCAATATGGTGTGACCAAATCCCCATATTTTTGATAATGTTTTTTTGAAAATGTTTAGGTGTTTTAAACTAGCCTTGCTGGAGGTAAATGTCTTTTTTGCATGTGTGCGCTGTAATATTTTCTTCTACTGTACGATCTTATGGCTGCACCATCTTGAATGCATTTTTTAGGGTGTGCCCCCCAAATATCTTGTCCGTCCAACTAGACACAATTAGGACACGGACAGTCAGATCATGCCTAAATGTGGCTTATTTTTCTTGGATCCGTTTTGGCACAGAAATGCTCAAACTCATGAGTAAGTAAGCCTATAATCTTAAAGATTTATGCTCTTCACTGCTCTTATTTAGTGTTCTTTTTAAGCTATATAACTAGGATAATAATAAGTTTTCTATGTCTGTTGTTTTCCATCTAGATTAATTTTCAGACAGTCTTGGCGATTTAAATTTTTCCCTGCTCACTGCAGCATATCCTTTGGGCAAACATTCCCCCTTCTTGGGTGTGTGGCAGTCTGATTTGCGGGTGCCTGTCACGGTTGGATATCCTCCCCTGATCCCCCTTCTTTTCCTAACTGACTTATCGCACTTGTGTTGGTGAAACGCTCCTAGCAGCGGTCAGTATCACTGTATGTAAACCTGTTGTACTGTAGGTCATGTTGTTTCACATGACCATGTTTCAATTATTATTTACATGTTTGTGATGATATTTATTTTATCACTATAGATCCAACTTACAACTTTGAAAATAATAAGCTCGGTTTAGTCCCTGAAGAAGATAAAAACCATGTGTGTTTTTCGAAACGTGTTGGATGGTCTGTTGTCCTGACAGCTTCTGGGCTGTGGTTCATAGTTGGTCTTTTAATTCTGTGTTTTTCATGTATATGTCCTGGTTTTATCCAATGCTTTGTATTTTGTTTTTCACCATGAGTTGTCTATTCATGTAATAGAAATCCAATTATTTTTCTATACTCTCTCTGTCTGTGATCCATTCAAAGCCCCACTTCTCTGAGGAAATTGTTCTTGCTATAGGTATATGGGGATGGGATCAACAGACAGTGTTTTATCGGCTAACAAAGGTAAATTCCTTTCTTTGCACGTGTATGTAGTGTCTGACACACAAACCTCAGAACAAAGGATTTTTTTTTTTAAATTACTCTTCCTTTACATATGCTTTTCTGCACAAAAAAAGACATTACTAAGCCTAGCTTGAAGTGGAACTTCATTAAAACCAGCATCTATTGAAACAATGAATACTTTAGTCAGTAGTACATAACGTACAAGGGAATTCTGACTGCACCAGTCAGGATAAGAGAGTGGGAGAGCAAGTGAGAAAGAAAGAGAATGAGTCTTGGGGGAATAAGGAGGGAGAATAGAAGATATGGAGAGGTAGGCATAATCTCCCCTTCACATTCAAGCCCCAACCACTTGCATCAGATTCCCCCTGCAAATGAGGAGCCCCCTTTGCAATCAGTGTTGCCTTATTAACATTAGATGCTGCCCTCTCCCATTTACATCAGAGCCCCCCCCCCCAAATCAGGAACAACATCGATAAAAACATGTCTAAAAATATTATTTTTCTCCAGGGGCTAGTTTTAATTTATTATTTGGAAAAAGGGTAGTCATTTTTTGCAAGGTCAACTAATCTTAAAGGTTATCTTACGTAATGTTGTATTTTGTTTTTTCAAGAAGCAAAGTAGTGAAAAGGAACTTAGATTAAATCTCAAAAGTTCTAGCAATTTAACCTCAACTGATTAGGTAAGTGACATAACAGAAGTTGGTAAAGAGGAAGCGTTTTAGAAAGCATTATAGAGCTAAAGCTGAACTCCAGGCTGTAACAGAATCATCAAATTTGACCCATCCCCATCTGATAAAGTATCTATTGCTTGTTTTTTGTAAAAAAGTATTGCCTATTTTACCTAGCTGTCCTGTGAGAGCCATCGGAATATGGGCAGGTACTTTTATGTCATTAAGCACACTGCAAAAACAGCAGCACCGTCATCAAGATATGATGAGGCTGCCAGTTCTGCATTGTACATGGTGACATTGGCGAGAGGGGCAGTGACAAGACCATGGCAGAGACTGGCAACTAGAGAGTACAACAGTAAGCGGTGTGGATGAAGACCGCTGGACCCTAAAAACAAAACATTTGTTTCTTTATCAGCTGGGGTGGGGTATATATATATATTTTTTCTCTTGTAATAAATAAATATGAGGCTTGTACTTTTTAATATAGTCAAACACTAAGGAACGCTTGTGACCTTAGAGTTTAGGCCCCGTACATTCCATGACATTAATTTTACCTGATGTGTAATTTGCATAAAAACCACAAATAATCATACGTCAAGCAATATATTATCAAACCCTCAGTATTATAAGTCCTCACTTCACCCAACAGGACCCAGAACACAGTAGCAGCCCCTTCCAACTGTGTATTACTGAGCTCAGAAAAATAAGTAGCACTCTCCAAGAAACAGATAACCAAAAAAAACGAAAAAACCCACCCTGCACACAACCCCGTTTTGCATGCTTTAAGCCCATAACCAAACTATAGAATGGCCTCGGAGGTCAAAGGTCTTTAGTAGGAAATAATGGTTACCCATCACAAGGAATCCTCAAAAAAGAGCATAAGGATTCCAAGTAGGTAAACGTCTGATCAGGTAAGTCCACAAGGAAAAGGAACCAAAAGAAAAACAACAAAAAGGATAAATGTATGGACATTAGGTCCCTGATAAAAAATTGTTATGCCGCGTACACACGAGCGGACTTTTCAGCAAAGATCCGACAGTCTTTCCGACGGACTTTCAATGGAGTTACTACGGACTTTCGAAAGTCCGTTGGTTTAAACGTGATGACGTACGAAGGGACTAGAATGAAGAAGTTCATAGCCAGTAGCCAATAGCTGCCCTTGCGTCGTTTTTTGGTCCGTCGGACTAGCATACAGATGAACTGATTTTTCGACCGGACTCAATTCCATTGGAAAGATTTGAAACATGTTCTAAATCTAAAGTCCGACTGATTTTTCGACAGCAAAGGTCCAATAAAGCCCACACACGATCGAATTGTCCGGTGGATTTGTTCCATCGGACCTTTGCTGTCGAAATGTCCGCTCGTGTGTACACGGCATTAGGCTTTAGTTCAGCACCTACGTAAAGTGTGTAGAGTAATAAGACAATCACTTCCGCTTATTGGGGCCACAAAACCAGTACCTACAAAGAGAAGATGGAAAAACGTCCAGGATACTCCAGAAGTTTGTGTATGATTCCATAAAATGTAGTGGGAATTCCAGGAAAGCCATGGTACGACCAAGAAATAGTCAGGATAGTTCCCTTTCATCCTGGCTATAAACAAGGTCAGCTGAAATGATGAAATAGGGAATGTTTAGTGTCCAGTTGAAGTTGACCAGTTCTTTATATAGAATGTCATAAAAGGGAAAGGTAAGCCGTTCAACGGTTCACAGCCGGACTAAAGCGCCCCCTAGCATCCAACCACCGAGACACATCAATGGGAGTAGTGAAAAAGTGAACTCTGTCTACCACCCTTAATTTTGCAGGGTAGAGCATACTGTACACCATCTGCAACACTTGAAGCCTTTTATTGACACGCACAAAGCTAGCACGTTGTTTTTGCGTAGCCGCAGAAAAGTCAGGCTATATAGAAATGGGGTTACCATTATACTGCAGCTCTCCCATTGATCTTGCAGCATTCAGTATGTCTTCTCGATCCCTGAAATGTAGTATACGAGCAATCAGAGGCCTTGGTTGAGCTCCTGGCAACTGGGCTCTCGAGGGAATACGATAAGCTCGCTCTATGGTGAAAAGGCAGGAGAAAGTAGGCTCTTCCATGTTATCTTTAAGCTATAATGGGGTGGGGTATATTTAATCATTTTATTACATCCCCCAGAATTAAGCTTTAAAATTACCATGCAAGGTTCCAGGTTATGTCCTTGTTAAATTATTATTCACTTTCCATATTTATACTTTTATGATTAAGTGGATTCTAGCAATCTGCCAAAATGGAGATCAAATCATTTTGTATTGCTGTCATTTAACCACTTGCTTACTGGGCACTTAAACCCCCCTCCTGCCCAGACCAATTTTCAGCTTTCAGCACTGTCACACTTTGAATGACAATTGCGCGGTCATACAACACTGTACCCAAATGAAATTTTTATCATTTTTTTCCCACAAATAGAGCTTTCTTTTGGTGGTATTTAATCACAGCTGGGGTTTTTATTTTTTGCTAAACAAACAAAAAAAGATGGAAAATTTTGAAAAAAAAAAATCATGTTTAATAGTTTGTTATAAAATTTTGCAAACAGGTAATTTTTCTCCTTCATTGATATGCACTGATGAGGCGGCACTGGTGGGCACTGATAGGCTGCACGGATAGGCACAGTTAAGGCGGCACTGATAGGCACAGTTAAGGCGGCACTGATGGGGACAGATAAGGCGGCACTGATGGGGACAGATAAGGCGGCACTGATGGGCACAGATAGGCGGCACAGATAGGCGGCACAGATAGGCGGCACAGATAGGCGGCACAGATAGGCGGCACAGATAGGCGGCACAGATAGGCGGCACAGATAGGCGGCACAGATAGGCGGCACAGATAGGCGGCACAGATAGGCGGCACAGATAGGCGGCACAGATAGGCGGCACAGATAGGCGGCACAGATAGGCGGCACAGATAGGCGGCACAGATAGGCGGCACAGATAGGCGGCACAGATAGGCGGCACAGATAGGCGGCACAGATAGGCGGCACAGATAGGCGGCACAGATAGGCGGCACAGATAGGCGGCACAGATAGGCGGCACAGATAGGCGGCACAGATAGGCGGCACAGACAGGGGGCACAGACAGGGGGCACAGACAGGGGGCACAGACAGGGGGCACAGACAGGGGGCACAGACAGGGGGCACAGACAGGGGGCACAGACAGGGGGCACAGACAGGGGGCACAGACAGGGGGCACAGACAGGGGGCACAGACAGGGGGCACAGACAGGGGGCACAGACAGGGGGCACAGACAGGGGGCACAGACAGGGGGCACAGACAGGGGGCACAGATAGGGGGCACAGATAGGGGGCACAGATAGGGGGCACGGATAGGGGGCACGGATGGGGGGCACTGATGGGCGGCACTGATGGGGGGCACTGATGGGTGGCACTGATGGGTGGCACTGATGGGCAGTGATGGGCGGCACTGATGGGCACTTATGGGCACTGGTAGGTGACACTGATGGGCACTGATAGGTTGCACTGATGTGGGTGCTGATGGGTGGCACTGATGTGGGTGCTGATGGGTGGCACTGTGGGCACTGATGGATGGCACTGTGGGCACTGATGGGTGGCACTGTGGGCACTGATGGGTGGCGCTGATTGATGACACTGATGGGCACTGATAGGTTGCACTGATGTGGGTGCTGATGGGTGGCACTGATGTGGGTGCTGATGGGTGGCACTGATGGGTGGCACTGTGGGCACTGATGGATGGCACTGTGGGCACTGATGGGTGGCACTGTGGGCACTGATGGGTGGCGCTGATTGATGGCACTGTGGGCACTGATGGGGTTAATCTGGTGGGCACTGGTAGGCAGCACTGCTGCCTATTGCTTTGTCTTATAAGATCGCCGTGATCGGGACTGATGTCCCGATCACGGCCGCCGGTGATCGGGTTTTTTTTTTCCTCCTCACGCTGTCAGCGCGAGGAGGAAAAATAGCCGATTACCGGCTCTGTTTACATCACATGATCAGCTGTCATTGGCTGACAGCTGATCATGTGGTAAGGGGTTGGGACCAACCCCTTACTCTGATCTGTGATCAGGCGAGTCTCATAGACTCGCTGATCACCGAGCGCGCTGCGCGCGCCCTGCAGGGGGCGCGCAGGCCGCTCGTGCACGGGACGACGTCAATAGACGTAGTCCCGGCAATTTAGATCCGTGCTGTTGCCGTCATTTGGCAATGGCCCGGATCTGAAGCGGTTAAGGATGGTTGAACGGTTCGGCCCGAGCATGAGTTCGGGCTGAATATTGGCTGTTCAGAAGTTCTCTGAACAACCAAATTATAGGGTTGTTCGACCGTTTGTTCGGCCTGCCGAACGACCACAATGCACTGCCGCATGCATTGAAAGCCCTGATTGGCTGAAGCAATGCAAGCATCACCAAATCAAGGCACAGAACACTGTTAGAGCCATGATTGGACGCGGTCACGATGACTGTATCCAATCACGGCTCGTTGCTCTTAATCCCACCCCACACTATAAAAGTATTCTTTCCATAGCGGTCATTTGTAGTGTGATAGCAGCTTGGAGAGAGATAGAACAGGGCTCTGTTCAGTGCTATTACAGGTCTTAAACAGGAACGCAGGAGAAGTAGCTGGCAACTAGCCGACAGCTGAGTGGCCAGCTCAGAGAAGGAAGGGCTGAGCCCAGCCCTGACAGTACCCCCTCCTCAACAACCCCTCCCCCTCGGAGGACCACCAGGCTTGAGGGGAAAACGTCTATGGAAATCACGGAGGAGGACAGGGGCATGTATGTCCGAGGATGAGACCCAAAAGCGTTCCTCCGGACCGTACCCCTTCCAATGCACCAGGTACTGTATGCGCCCATGGAACCTACGGGAGTCAACAATGGATTGTACTTCATACTCCTCATGGTTCTCAACCTCTATAGGGTGAGGACGTGGTACCGAGGTGGTAAAGTGGTTGCAGACCAAAGGTTTCAATAAGGAGACATGAAACACACACATTAAAGATGCGCATACTAGGAGGAAGGTCCAACGCGTAAGCCACTGGGTTAATCCTGCAAAGGATACAGAAAGGCCCAATAAACCGAGGTGCGAACTTCAAAGAAGGAACACGAAGTTGGAGGTTGCGAGACGATAGCTAGACTCTGTCCCCAACCTGGTAGGAAGGCGCAGGCAGGCGTCTGCGGTCAGCATGGAGTCTGTACCTATTGTTAGCATGTCGCAGAGCCTCCTGGACTTGTGCCCAAGTGGAACGAAGGCCACGGAGATGCTCCTCTAACGCAGGAATACTCTTTGGAACAAACGAGGCAGGCAACACAGAAGGTTGGAAACCATAGTTCGCCATAAACGGGGACAAATGCGAAGCTGAATTCAAGGCACTATTGTGAGCAAACTCCACCCATGGTAAGAGTCCTGACCAGTTGTTATGATGGTCAGAAATAAAGCAACGTAGGAATTGCTCCAAGCACTGATTGGCTCGTTCTGCTGCCCCATTAGACTGCGGTAGATACGCAGAGGAGAAAGCAAGCTGAATACCCAACTGTGCACAAAAGACTCACCAGAACCGGGACACAAACTGGCTACCCCTGTCTGAGACAATCACCTTGGGTAGCCCATGTAAGTGGAATATCTCCCGAGCAAAAATAGAAGCCAGTTCCTTAGAAGTAGACAACAGTTCTTGTGTTCTGTTTGATGGACATAAGGCACTTGGCAGCAGAAGCGGAGCGTGTGGGAACGTCAAATACCTTTTTGAAGGAAGCCACAAATTCTGGGTAACTCAGGACCACAGGTTTTTGCGTCTCCCATAGAGAGTTTGCCCAGGCCAAGGCTCTCTCAGAAAGCAAAAATATCATGAAACCTACTTTGCTTCTGTCCGTAAGAAACGCCTGGGGCAGCATCTCAAAGTATATCTCAACTTGGTTGAGAAACCCTCTGCATTGAAGTGGATCGTCCCCAAATCACTGGGGAAGCAAAGCGGAACCAGACATGCCTCTTATAGAGGTAATACTCGAGGCAGGTGCCTGCACAGAGACTGGAGCAGCAGCAGGGACGGCCTGCAACACAGGTTGTACCTGAGCAGCCATAGTGGAAGAGTCCAGGTGAGCCATGCGACTCAGGAGCATTTGTAACGCCAAGGCAAACTGGTCCATGCGGTGATCCTGGTCATCTAATCTGGAAAAAATTTTACCAACAAGTGGACTGACTGCACCTTGTGAATTCATGGCCTTCGCCTACTGTCAGAAACCATGAATCAGACTGAGACAGAAGTAAAGTTTATCACACTTGTTTAATAATAATAAAAAGGTAAACAGAATAAGCATAGTCAATACATAGCCAGAGTTCAGTAACCAGATCGGGTAGTCAGCCAATGCCAATGTCAGAGAGCCAGAGATCAACGTAGCATCACAGCAAGCAGGATCAGGAGCCAGAAGGGATGTCAGCCGAGCAAGTCTTAAACAGGAACGCAGGAGAAATCTCTGAGATGTGACCAAAGGCGAAGGTAGAGATAAAGTGAGCTGGATGGCTTTAAGTAGCTAGGACTGACGAGCAGATCATCAACAGCTGAGTCACTGTGGAGAGAAAGGAGCTGGCAATTAACTGACAGCTGAGCAGCCAGCTCAGAGAAGGAAGGGCTTAGCCCAGACCTGACAGGCAGGAACATGAGCCTACAGAGAGGGTACACTGGTACACAAATTGGCAGTCATGTTCCCCCAGCCGCAGCGTATTGCCAAGTTGTCTCCAGTGGTAATAAGGACGGAGGAGATGATGATGATGATGATGATGATGATAAGGTCACCGACTCAACTTGATAGAGCAGAGGAGGAAAGTGAGGGTGAGGCACAATCCCAGCGAGGCAGCCATCATGGAAGAGTAGAGAGCAGCCACCCTATTCCATCACATTGTAGAGCTGTTCTCTCCTGGCCCACTTCCCACAGCTCAGCTGTCTGGGCCTTTTTTTAGTACATGTGCAGCCGATCGTACTGTTGCTATTTGCAAACTTTGTTTCAAGTACATCAAGCATGGCAAAAACACCAACCATTTGGGTACCACATGCTTGAGAAGGCATTTAACCTCCCACCACTCAGCCCGTTGGCAAGAGCACCTAAAAGCCACACAAAAAGGGCATAAATCTGTCCCTCCTCCTTACTCGCCTCAGTCTGTCCCTGCTATACCTCATAACCTCAGCAGCCTCAACTGACAGGGATGATGGTATAGCACAGGGTGTCCCAGGTCCTTGCAGCACATCTGCCAGCAGCACACCACCAGCTGTAGACTATAGCCATGACATTTCTCTGCCCCATCTGGTGCAGTGGGGAAAAAAAAATACAGTCCCTTTTCTTTGGGTGTTAATTGTGCCCATGAAACCTACACCAAAAACATTTTTCCAGATGAAAACAACCACAACACTAGGCAGCCTAGAAGTCCTGCAGAGATTCCATATCCCAAAAACACTTAAAATCGGCGACATTGGCATCAGGGGCTTCATAGCTGCTGGTAATCCAGGACCGATTCATCTTGATAAAAGTCAGACGGTCCAGGGAGTCTGTGGACAGACGCGTTCTATGATCAGTAACAAAACCTCCAGCAGTACTGAATGCCCATTTGGAAAGCACGCTGGATGCAGGGCAGCCCAGCAGCTCAATAGCATACTGGGCAAGTCTTGGCCACTGGTCTATTCTCATGACCCAGTAAGCCAGTGGCTTATCGACTGGAAAGCTCTCCATCTCGGTTTTCGTCCCTAGATAATCATCCACCATGTGATGCAGACGCTGCCAATGGGATGTGGAAGCTGACAGCCCTGGGCAGCGATGACTAAATTAATTCATCACTTAGGTGGTTGCCTTCTCCACCGCTCCTCTCTTGACCAACAGAAGCCTCAAAAAGAAGTTTTCCATGACTGTAACCTACCAGAGTTGGGAAAAGCGTTCGATAAACTCCTCTTTAAGGTGTCCTCAAGAGATTTCATCTTTTGAACTCTGTGGGGACGGGATGAGTTCTGAGACTTTCCCCTTATAATGGTGGTCAAGGAGGGTTGCCAACCAATAGAGATCCTATTCCTTTACGCCACGTATTCTTGGGTCCTTTCGCAGGCTTTTAAACGTGAGGGAGCCCATGTACCACAAATTTGCGTAGGCATGAGAAGCAGACTCCTCGGGGTCACTGAGGATTACAGTATCTGGAACTGCCTCCTCCCAGCCACGTACTACTCCCAAGGGTTCTGAGAATAGAAACCATCTCTTACTGTTTGACGTATGTCTTCCTCTGCTTCAACGCCTCAAACTGCCAGAATCCTCCTCCTCTTGTGTGTTCTGTGGCATAGGAACAATGGTGTCTGCATAAAGTTGGCCTTGAGAGGAAAGTAAATCCCTCCTCCTCGTCCCGCTGATCTGCCTCGAGTGCCCTGTATATAATTCCACGCAGAGTCTGCTCCAGCAGGAACACATCAGGGATTGTGACGGCTCACCAACCTTGTGGCCTCCTCAAATGGTGACAGTACAGTGCATGCATCCTTTATGAGCAGCCACTGGCGTGGGTAAAAAAAACAAAGGTACTTACCGGTAACATTCTTTTCCTGGAGTCTTTCAGGACAGCACCATAGCAAGACACTGGCTCCTCCCCTCTTAGGAAACACCGCCTTTCAATTCAATATTTAAATCTCACCGTCCCGCCAGCCCCTCAGTTCTTCAAGAGTACCTCCGGCCACCTGGGGAGAAACAAGAATACGTCATACAAATCTTTATCTTACCTGAGTTCTCATAGATAGCCAACAATTTGGGTGGGTACCGGTGCTGTCCTGAAAGACTCCTGGAAAAGGATGTTACCGGTAAGTAACTCAGTTTTTCCCCATTCATCTTTCAGGACAGCACCATAGAGAGGATAAGCGAGCACCTTACCTTAGGGAGGGATTACTGCCTGCAGCACTTTACGCCCAAAGGCCTGGTCTTTGGCTGACAGCAGGTCCAATCTGTAGTGCTTCACAAACGTGGCAACACTGGACCACGTTGCAGCCCTACAGATCTGCTCCGGAGAAGCACCAGCCCCACTCGGCTTAAGAAGTCGCCACTGCCCTGGGGGAATGTGCCTTAATACCCTCCGGGGGGCTCCAACCCCCAGATTACATAAGCCTGACTAATGGACAACCTTAACTATCTGGTTATTGTACGTTTAGAGGCTTTGGACCCTTTCCTAGCCCCTGAAAATAACACAAAAAAAGGGATAGGATTTCCTAAAGTGTTTTGTACTAACTACTGAAGGATACACCTTCTAACGTCCAATGTGTGAAAAATATGTTGCTGTTCCCTCACAGGATTCAAACAGAAGGTAGGTAAAACTATTTCTTGACCTCTATGAAAACTAGAGGCCACCTTTGGCAAAAAGGCCGTATCCGTTTTAAAAATCAAATGGTCCGGAAAAACCTGCAAAAAAAGGTGCCCTAATAGAAAGGGCTTTGAGTTCACTCATTCTCCTTGCCATGGTGAGGGTGATCAACTTCAACGTACAGGACTCCAATGGCTCAAAAGGATCCCCTGTAAGGGCCTGTAAAACTGAAGAAAGATCCCACACTGGGAAGGGAGAAATTCTGACTGGCCTCTGTCTGCTTAAGGCTCTGAAAAACCTCAGGAAAACGCTCAGGGCGGACACCTGTCCTTTCAAGGTGCTAAGGGCTAATCCTTTGTCTGCTCCTGACTGCAGAAATTCCAACACTGCTACAGAACTGCGTACATCGAAGGAGCTTTCTGTGCACCAACTATTAAAGCTTTTCCACACCTTTAGGTAGATAGCTTGCGTCTCTCTTTTTCTTCAACTTAGGAGAGTCGCCACTAGATGATCCGAGAAACCATTGCCCTTCAGCAATTCCTCCTCAGTAGCCATGCTGCGAGGTTCCACCGGGCCACCTGGGGGAAACAGATCAGACCCTGAGAAAGAAGATCCTCCTGGATAGGCAGGGAGGTTCCACTGCCAGACCCATCAAGATGGAGAACCACGGCCTCATGGGCCAGTGTGGTGCGATCAGAATGAGGGAATCAGTACAGGAGGGGAGCAAGGCATAACACCTTGAGAAACGCCAGCTCTGAGTCAGTGCATCAACCCCGGCTGCTCCATCCCATCTGTTTAGGGAAAAGAACAGGCGCGCTTTTGTATCCACCCTCGAAGTGAAGAGGTCCACACAAGGCACACCCCACTTCCGAGTGACCATCTCGAAGATGTCCTGGTTCAAAACCCAGTCGCCCTCCCTCAGCATCTTTATGCTGAGAAAAACCGCTACCTGGTTTTGTTCCCCCTTCAAATGTACTGCCGAAAGGGAGAGAATGTTTGCTTTGGCCCACCTGAGGATGGATTCCGCCAGAACCCACAAGGATCTGCTTCTGGTACCCCCTTGCCCGTTGATATAGGCCACTGCTGAGGAGTTGTCCGAAACGGACCCACACGTGCTGTCCCAGGAGTTTCTACTGAAAAGCTCTGAGTGCCAAGTCTATTGCTCTCAGTTCCCTCCAGTTCGATCGCTTCTTTGCGTCTCCTCTCCTCCAAGTACCTTGCATCATCCTGGAATCTAGGTGTGCTCCCCAACCGGTGCCAATCGCATCGGACGTGACCATCCTGGAGACTGGAAGGACCCACTCCAGGCCCTGTGAAAGATTGAACCCCCTTCTCCACCACCAGAGGGACCTCTTAACCTGACACGGCACAGATATTAGGGAGTCCAGGGACCCCCTCCCTAGCAGTGTCTCCCCACCAGAGAAAACACCTGAACTGAGGGGCCAGCGGGATGGTCAGATTTAAATATTGAATTGAAAGGCGGAGTTTCCTAAGAGGGGAGGAGCCAGTGTCTCTCTATTGTGCTGTCCTGAAAGATGAATGGGGAAAAGCAGAGCCGGCCTGAGCCTGTCGCTATAAAATACTAACACAGGTACTCGTTGAGGGCCCTCTGCTGCATGTGCAGCCACGGCAGCATTGCCAAAGTCGAGTTCCACCTGGTGGGCATGTCACAAATCAGGACTGTGATGGGCAGGTGAAATTCCAGCTGAATTTCAGTCAACCGAGCACTGGCTGTGTATGATTGCCTAAAATGGATACAGACTCTTCTGGCCTGCTTTAGTAGATCTTTCAACCCTGGGTATCTATTTAGGAAACGCTGCACCACCAAATTGAGGACATGTGCCAGGCATGGCACATGTGTCAACTTTCCCTGTCTAAGGTCGGACAGGAGGTGTGTGCTATTATCGCACACCACCAGTCCTGGCTCCAGCTGGCGTTGCGTGAACCACCTCTGGGCCTGTCCCTGCAGAGCTGCAAGTGTGGTTCCTGTCCCCTAGACACACCAGCTGAAGCACTGCATGGCACCTTTTAGCCTGACTGTTTGAATAGCCTTTTGAACTCTTAGGGGGTACTTGAGGTTCATAGGACAATTCAGCAAAGGAGGGCATGGAGGAGGAGGTAAAGTTGACAAATCTCCCATCATCACCAGCTCTATGGAGACGTTGAGGCGCAACAAGCTGCAGCACTGAGCCCTGTCCTGCATCCTTCCAAGTTGCAAGCAAGAGTTACCCAGTGTGCTGTGAACTAAATATATTGTCCCTGCCCATGCTTGCTGGACCACAAGTCAGCAGTAACGTGGACTTTGCGACTGACTGCCTTGCCCAACAATGCCACAACATTGCCTTCCACGTGATGGTAGAGAGCTGGAATGGCCTTACATGAAAAGAAATAGCAACTGGGAACCTGCCATTGTGGTACAGCACATTCTGCAAATTTACAGAAAGGGGCAGAATCCACCAGGCGGAAAGGCAGAATTTGTAGAGCCAGCAGCTTTGACAAGCTTGCTTTTAGACGCTGGGCATGTACTGTCAAACAATTTTTCCACACCTGTTTGACAGGTGCATATCGTTGCAATTTTTGACAGCAAGGCCAATTCTTGCTTTCATCAAGAGTACCCCTATAGTGTACCATAGTGTGAAGGTGCCACCGACACCCAAAGAACAATTTTTCCGCACCCGTTACAGAGGTAGAAATCTAAAGTCTGTGGTAGAGACACCAGAATTTATCCAAAAAATCTCGAATCTTGTTTCCCGTGCACTACATTGTGGCCTCATCATACAGACTGGCTCCCCAAGCCGTTGCTTACAAAATAAAGAAAGCTTGCAGGGAAAATGTCATTTTTTGGGCTTTATATATGCAATTATTGCTGCAGCAGCTTCTATACACAGAACAGATGTGCCACTTTACAGGAGGACTAAGGGGACCCCCCAAGCAATATATTGAAGGGAATTTTTCATTTTTATATTTACACTTTAAGCATCAATAAATCACTGCTCATTTAAAAATGATTGTTTTTTACAAACTTTTTTTCATTGATACATGTCTCCCAGGGCAGTACCCGGACCCCATAACCATTGTATGCCCAATTACTTGCATATAAGCCTTTAAATGGGCACTTTTGATTTTTCACGTTTGCGTCCCATAGACTTCAATAGGATTCGTTATTCGGTTCCAAACTTTTCTGATGTTCGAAAGTTTAGCCACGGATAAAATAAATAATTTTGCCCGCCCCTCTGATGAGAAATATATGGCTTGTTTTTAGGGGGCAGGGGTTTAAAGCTGACCATATGTCAAGTAATCTGATTGTACAATCTACTTTAGATCTGCCATCAAGTATGTAGTCCCAATTGAATAGATTGTTTAGCGTTCTCTTCAAATTACATATTTGGTAGATTTAAAGGCGATTGTAGAGATACTGTACAGTCAGATGTTTTAGTGCATGCCATCGTAACCCTTAACAGGGATTAGTATTTACATGAATTCAGGCTCTTGCATTTTCCCTCCCCAAAGGTCCAGGTTGTGATGACTGGTCCGTTGAAGTCACCCTCTGCCCTATCTTGTCACTGCCCCTCTCACTGATGCCATCACACAATGCAAGACCAGTAGCCACATCTCATCCTCATGACATCGGTACTGGATCTGCATTGTTTGCGAACTTGTATGAGTTCCCAAATTCCAGAGCTGGAAGGTAAAAAAAAAAACCTTGAAATAATACTATTAGTACTCAAGCGCTGGTATAGCAACAATAATAATATATATTATGTGATAAAAAGCTGCAACCAAAGTAGTGATCTCTCACTCTAGAAATATAAATAAATGTGTATAAAATATGGTGCGCTGATATAATAAATAATAATAAATTAATTTCCATTAAATTAGTAAACACAACAAAAATATATATAGATCGATCGCACACAGGGATGAATCCTCCTAATGAAATACCAATGAATTAGGTACCAGCGCTAATGAACAATAAAATGCGTTATAGAGAGTTTTGTCCATTGTTATTACTGCTGTCAGAAAAAACTGCGGCCAGGTGAAGAAACAAAAATCAGTAGCAGCAAATAAAAATACCAGATCTTTCAAGGAATGGCTCTCGCATACGGTGGCTTGCAGATGAAATATAGCCAGCTGATTTAATCACTCTTTGTTGATAATCGCCATATCTTCCAGGGCTCAAACATGTGAAAAGAAAAAACAATAGTATAATACTGCAGAGACTTTCTTTCAGCTGTCTCAAGCTGATACACTCACATGTATTCACTAGATAACACAGCGTTTATAGCAGTCAGGCTTTCTCCTCCTCAAAGCCTGTCCGAGTGCCTGCACACTCATGGCTGACATCGCTGGCTCCTCCTCCTGACGCGTTGCGTCACGTGACATTCTCAAGGGATTCCCAAGGGAAACCACAGTGGTTTGTAACTTATGAGGTGCCACTACAACATATAGCACTATTTCACATCAATATGTAGGATATCAGCGCACCATATTTTATACACATTTATAAAAAAAAAAAAACTTACCTTAGAAGGAAGCCCTCCCAAGGCGTGCTCTCACCACTGAGAAGGCTGACATCTTCCACTGGTTTTTCTACTGGGTTCACATGCTCCAGCTGCCCTCGGTTCCGGCACAAAGCTCTGAAGGTCCGGCAAGGTATGCCGGACCTTCAGAGCGCATGCGCCGTTGATGTCACCTGCTGCATCTAGGGTGAATATCTCCTAAACAGTGCACGTTTAGGAGATATTCATTTTCCCTACAGGTAAGCCTTTTTATAGGCTTACCTGTAGGTAAAAGTCACAAAGCGGACTTTTACTACCACTTTAATTATAGCAAACACAGCTGATGGGGTGGGTCAGAGCGATTCTGATCGATCAAAGTGGTCAGCACGTGACCAAATCAGAATTTCTCTGATCTGAAGCTTTGAGGAAAGAAGGATGTGAAAGGGGGCTTTCAACCCCCGATCGCTGCACCAGTTAGGTGAGCAGTGACAGCTAAACATCCATGAAGGTAAATGCAGTTGGGACTGACGGGGGCGGGGGGTCGGGGAATTTAATAAAAGGTGAACTTACACTATAAAGCAGTATTAAACCCAAAAACAATAGTTTAATATATTGCAGCTTACAAATTCTTAAATGTGGTGGCTGTAATAGAAGGAGCAATAGACACATCTTGGGACAGCAGCACTGTCAGTCTGGGTAGAGGGTAGCATTAGATGCACTGGCAGATTTAGATAGACTTGAGTTATAAATGAAGGTGGTGTTAAAGTTTGCTATGAAAACGGGCCCCCAGATGGTTTAGGCCATATCATGCTAATATGTACTGCATATTGGCACATTGTGACACTTATCTTTCAAAGGAAGCCCTCCAGCGCTCGGTCGCTTCCATCTTTGCCTGGTCTTTCTTTGGGTTTCGTCTGTTCGGCTGCCTAAATGGCAAGGCCGTTAAGATGTCATTTCCACTTATACGTACGGGAATCATCACAGCACAAATCAGGTGCCGAAAATGTATGCCAAGCTTTACATGTGCAGCTCAATGTACATTACAGGGGGAAGCATTTATGACATAAAAACCCTACTTGTCAGCAATTTTTTTAAAGGGAGATTAACACCGCTTTAAAGCCAAACAGCAGCATTCACTTTTTAAGCAGTTACAACAGTTTTGTTTTCTCTTTTGAAATAAATGTTTAAATGAATAGAAGCTGATCATTGTAAGCACCTATCAGTGAAAATTGGTTTGTCTTAACCCTCTAACTGGTAAGTGGTTTGTCTCAACCCTGAAACGTTGGACACATTCAAAAGTTTAAAGGAAAAACATTTTCTCTAAATCATTTGGGAATACTTTATCGCTATCTTCTTATGGCTGCCATGCCTGAACTGTCCGCATTGAAACAGAAGTTGGGGTCCGATGTCCCTGAGATGGATGAGGAGGACTGGCTGAGATATGGATTTCTCTTTCACTCAGTAAATCCAATTTAAAATCATGCATGGGGCCTATTTTACACATCTTTAACAGGCTCCACGAGTCCCACTATCTGCCCAGCCTGTTGGAGATGTATGCACCTATTTTTTTTCATAACTTTTGGACTTGCCCCGCTATAGTCTTGTATTGGAAAAGCGTGCTTCAAGTTATTACTGACAAAACAGGGATACCAATTCGTCTTACACCCAGTTACTGCTGTTAGGCTTAGTTGAAGAACTGGCCACCACTGGAGGGGGTGGTCTTTTGATGTTTTACGCCTGAAAGGCCATTACCATGTACAGGAAGAAATCCCCCCCCCCCCACGGTTTGTTTCTGGATGCAATTAGTCAATTCTAACCTGCCCTTATTATCAAGCTATTTACAGCAACAGAGGGTGTCCACCAAAGTTTCAGAAAGTCTGGTCTAGCTGGCTAGATAATCCTTCTACTGCCATGTAGGCAAATTATTGATTTACATGGATGTTTTCTTGGGGAAACACTTTTAGGTGTCCTAGTGGGTATTGCTTATTTTAATAATATGTTCTTCATTTGCTGCTCGAGCCATACACTCTAAGCTCAACAACTGCTGTCTGATTTTGTATGTTTGGTTTTGTGTTGTATACTTGCGGCCTTTGGCCATGCCCCTGCACGGGCTACATACTGTATTTTCTTTATTATTTTGTACACCAACAGAAAACTCAATAAAAGACATGGTTTAAAAAAAAGAATATTTGGAAATACGAAGATACTATGGGGTATATATTGTGAATAAAATACCTTAGCTTTTCCAAATAGTCTTACATTTTACAGTGAGGTGCACTCATGAAATGTTTTAATATGACAGCAAACACTGAGTGTAGTGAAAATAGACTTTATTATAATAAAATGTATTTGCATTTGTAAACAATGAATGTTGCAACACCAACAGGTGTCACTTAATGCTTCTAAACATATCACGGGTGTTAACCCGAAAACAATTTTTTTCACAAACATGCAAAATAAATAACATGGACACTGAAAGCATCAAAACGCTGGCCGTGTGGTACAAAATGCTGGTCACAATTCCACAGAATAATGGCTCTGATGCTGGGAGAGGATGTTGGCGACAGAGACAATGGAAATAGGACGCTCTTTGAGTCACTATATATACACACATCACCCTGGCTTATAATTACTCCCATATCTGCTCACAGCAGAAAGAACATTTGTAAACAGTTAAAATATCAAACCAGATAAAATAAGGCAAATGAACATTCAGTTTTTTCCAACATGCACACAACATAACAAAGCAATTTTCTTTAGGGGAGAAGCACAAAGTCTCGCCGAGGTTGCTATTTTGGCGTTTATTCTCTCCTGTATGGGGTTCAGCAGGTGCTGCAGAAATGTGGCTTCCTGCAGAGCACTTCCCGCAACATGGCATACAAAGTCAGAGAGAAAACATAGTGCAAACATTCCACGTTGTCCTAAAAGGCATGGTCACCTAAGTGCCCAATTGACAAACTGTGGGAACCAGATAACATAGCAGAGAAGAGCTAGAAAAATCCAGGCTTCTGGTTCCCCAATGTAGCTCTTCGTTTATCAGTGCTTAAGGTCTACTTCCTGTCCTCACTCTGTTTTCAGACACCAGTCAGGTACATTCATAATGGCCTCTTGCTGTCACAGACAACAAAAAACTGCTCACAGACCATTTAACAGTAAATACTATATACAGGTGGCAAAGCTGACCAATCCCAGATGGGCCAGCGGATGGATGGTAACAGACAAAAGCTCATATAGCCCTCTACATTAAGTGTATTATTGCTGTATAACAGCTTGGACAGACCAGGTCTTTTTATTTTTTACAAGTTCTTTCCAGAGGAACCTAACTTTTTAAAGAGCTTTCTCCCTTTAGAGAAGAAACGTTTCTTTTTCTTGGTAGAGGAGATCTCTTGACATTGGTCCAACCTTTCAGAGGCCTCCTTCGGTACACTAGGTTGGCCAGAGGATAATGAATCATTCGAAGGGGAATATGGATGATCAGCAGTAACATCACAGCTAAACTACAGAAAAGCAAAAAAACAATTAGCGTACAGGCAAAAGTTTTCAATTAGATTTCACAAGTGCTCTAACATTTCACAAATACAATGAAGCTTTTACTAATGCTTTGCCTTAAAATTGTATTGTTCACCTGCAAAGTTTCCACATTTAAACTCGTCGGACCAAATCAAAAGCAAGGTGAAGATATGTTTCAAATTCAGTTAAAAATTTCTAAAAATTAAACTATTTTTTCAGCCATCAGAAACACATTCATTCACATCAGCACTGTATAGGGACAAAAGCCAGGCATTAGTCTCTATTTTGTCAGTTCAGCAAATTTTATTTGTAAAATGGGGTAATTTCAGTTCACTTACACATTTAATACAGATCAGTGCATGTCAGCCTGCCTAGTAATTATTGATTACATTAGTTGACATCCATAGCGTACTAGGGAGGGGTACTTCAGGCATGGAAGTACAAATGGTCTTTTTGAAATGAAAAGGACTTCTGCGTAAATGCCATTTTTACATGGGGAACTGTAAGTGGATGCTCCACCTACTGGCTCTTGCTGAACCAGAACACGTACATGGACCTAGTGGACATGGGCAGCAGGTACAGCAAAAGGTCACTGTGAGGCTGGGTTCACACTGCTGATGGATGCTGCTCGCAGCAGGGGTCTGGTGCGACCCTGTTCTCCGTTTCAGGGACTAATCAGGGCCGTATTTTTGCCGCATCCAATTCTCACTAGTGTGAACCCAGCCTGAGTCTTTTAAACACCCTGTGGATGGGACGTTTACCATCAGGTCTATTAGGTAAAATGGTATCTCTCAAAAGTCTTTCTTCTTTTCACACATTCAAAAAATTCAACTTTGTATACATAATGCATCGCTATTAGTGTAAGGACTATAACAATCATTGTGACACTAAGGACGACAACGGGGTTTTCATAATGTGACTATTTAATCTACAACAAGGGAATGGAAAGGAGTGTAAACATCTACAGTTGTTCTTCCAGTGCTGGGAAAAGAGGTCTCACTTACATGTCTGGCCCTTTCTCTGTCTAAATCTATAACATGGTTCTTCTTCGCAAGCTCTGACGATCCCAATAATGAAACACACAGGTACAGACAAAAAGAGGATACAAAAATTATACTAAAAGCTGCATAATTACACAGAGATCCACTGCTGCACCATTATTGATAGGACTCGTCACTAAATATACTTCTTAGGAGAATATTTGAGACTTACTTGGGAAAAGAGCAAATAAAACAAAATAGAAATAATTTGAGATAACAAAAATGTGACTGTTTAATACATCCTCTCTGGGTATATGGTCAATATTTTAAACATTATATTACATAGTATAAAAATTAGACCTGGACTCAAAAAATTAAGATTTGCTATGTTCTAGGGAACATGTAGAAATGTTAGTTGCGCTTAGACAGTACACTGCAAAATACAACTTTTATTTCCCAAATTCCGCCTGCAAAAGAGCAGTCTTCTTCATGGTATGTGAGGGTCGCCAGATACTCCTGTGCCATCAAACATATAGCTCTGTATTTCCACTTTTGCAGCTGAATTGGGATAACGCTTACTATATTTGTTACACACTCTCAATCACATAGCATAACATAAAAATATTGTAAAAAAATGCTGTTACCATTTTAGATGCTCTTTTCTGATAACTCCATTTAAAAATCCTTAGTACTCTTTAGTGATGAGGGGTTCTGGGAAGCAGCATTTGCCATAAATAACCCTGCCTGTACTGTGCTAGCAAATCTCATTGTCAGTTGTAAACTAGATGTGAACATGGCATACAGTTAAAGATTTAGAACCTGGCCTTCTGCATTGTATGTTAATGGGAAGAAACTAAACATAAGCCTTTTCTGGAGATACTCTCTCTGAAATTGATCAGAAATGGTTGCAGTCTGCTCAGAAGTCTACTTCGAAATAAACACCTAAAAGGTCAGAAATATTGTTTCAAAAACTTATTTTAGGCATGCTACGTGAATGAGAACACAAATATATACTGGGATTTTCTCAAAATTTACTGCAAAAGTGCAAATATGCTTTAAAGGGGTTGTAAACCCTCATGTTTTTTCACCTTAATGCATCCTATGCATTAAGGTGAAAAAACTTCTGACACTGACCGGCCCCCTAGCCCCCCCCGTTTTACTCATCTGAGCCCGTTCATTCCCTCGGTGGAGACACGCTCTTCCTCTCAACACGAGTGTCCACTTTAGGAGAGCCTTCTCCAATGTGAACACTCGATGTGGGGAGGAGCTACCAGCGCCGCCGGGGGACCCCAGAAGTCGAGGATCGGGGCCACTCTGTGCAAAACGAACTGCACAGTGGAGGTAAGTATGACAGGTTTGTTATTTAAAAAACAAAACAAAAGAAAGAGGGTTTATAACCCCTTTAAGGCACTGCTGCCTCTGCTAGTTTTAGAAGATTTGGTGCTCTCTCTACCATGCTGTTCATTGCACTTACTGGAGGCTCTGACATGGGGAAGCAAAACCCTGCCTCTAACACGACGGCTGCCCCCACATATAGACACAATGCAGATCAAGGCATGGTATTAAGGTAAAGAGCAGCTGTAGGGAAACTACAGGGAATACTGGTAAAAAGTCCTTTTTGCACACGTCTGCCTTTTTTTTGGGCACAGCTTTCAGGGAAAACAGAGTTTGTTACAGAATGTTTTCATGGCAACAGTAATTTTTTTTATATTGTGGCTGTAAGTGTATGTGTGAAGGTACTACTAAAGCTTAAATAAGTCTCAGCAAATAGCAATTGAGCCAACATGACATACACAAAAACACATTTTCCAAAGTGTCTACATCACGAATCAGCTTCTATACTGTAACAGTCTGGTAGCTTTTACACCAAACTAGCCCAGGTCACTGCAAATGAATGCCATAAACAGTTATTGAACTTTACTGAAGTTGTAGCCTCTGTCTAATCTCACAAATGGGGAAAACAAAATCAAAATCTTTTTTAACCAGAAAGATTACCAAGTCTGTCAAACTCGTGCAACAATTTGCAAAGATAAACATAACTGACTTTTTGCTTTATGTCACATAATATAGAGACAAGGGTCTACAAGGGATGAAACGGCTCCTAGGTCCAATTGTTAAGAATGCTCATCTCCAGCACTAGGGTGACATATGGGGCTTTACCACAATGCAAACACTTGGCCAATACTCTTTTCATGGCATTGCATAATCAAAGTAACCGTTCTCCTAAGACGGTTTCAGAAATCACCTTTTGAGGAAAGCTAGTTAAGGTAATTTCAGGTTTCCTCACCTCCTTTTCCCCTCTTGCATGAATAGTTTCTTGTGACGTCAATACACCAGTTTGTGTCTGGGAAACTTCTAAGTAATTCGAGGGAACAAATCCTCTTTGCCCATTGAGCTCCCCCTGTTTGTATTAAAGGGAGAAGTCAGAATAAGTATATATATATATATATAGCACGCATTCTAAAATAAAAATAAAAATAAATAAAAAAACCACAACATAAAAAGAAAACATTTCCTGTTAGGATCTAGTTAGATTAATATTGCAAGTGCACTATCCAACGCAGACAAGTGTGTGCAATTCAGGATGTTGCGCTTGTTTTTTTTTTTTTTTTAAACACACATATATGGGAATGCCATGATTTGTGATCCCTGCTCTCAACAGCAAGTTTGCCTGGAAACATACAGGCATGTGTGATGTGACACACAACCCATTCACAATGATCAAAGTCCTTAACCTCCCTGGCGGTATGATTATTTCGGATTTTAGGTGCTGAAAGTGGTACAATTATTTTGCATGGAAATTTGGCATTCTATATTGTAGGCCTGTAATTCTTAACAATAACACACTTAAATCTTTCCACCAAGTGTCTAGTAGATATCCCGGGTATGATGAAGTTTGAAACACAAAATCATAAATTATAATATAATAAATAAATATAATTAAAAAAAATAATAACATAATAATAAAATAAATTTCCCCATGATTCACTATCGCTCAATTCTGCAAGTGTTCTAATTTACTATCGCTGTTTTCTAGCTGGTCTAAATATAATATAGAGAGTGCAGCGCTGGACATGTGAAGTGAATAGTGAAATTTGATAAACCAATTATTAAATGGTGAAGAAAGGTTGTTTAAAGTCAATATATCAAAATAGTGACACATATATATATATTATAAAGTGTTTCTTAGAACGTAAACATATGAACTAGAATGAGTGAGAAAAAATTCCTGTATATAAAAACTTATGCAGGCACTTAAAAGTCCAAAACAGTGTATTTGATGTAATGTAGATTTCAGGGATACATCTCCAATGTTGCCCACCACCGAATAGATGAATAAAAGGCTTACCAGAAAGCCTGCGACCGCCCTTATTCAGGGGGGTCAAAACAGGCTCAGCAGATATGGGGAAACCACCACAGGAATACTCCAGGGGACACCGATGGACCGATGCGTCAGGACTCCTTGCCAGATAGCCAACCAGCCGACAACCGCTGTAGATGTTCTCGAAAATCCTGTCCTCTCATGGGGCACACTTGAGATTTTCCACAGATCCAATGCAAGATGTGGTTTATAATGCCCAAGAAAGACAAAGAAAAAGTGCTCCGCTGGTGCAGATAACTTTGGTTTCTTTTATTGGCAAATAGCGGTATATACCATTAAAAAACAAAGAAAATGAAATAAAATAGAGCAAGATAAAAAAAAGATACTACCGCCGTTTATTTTAAAATCGCGCATGCGCGGTGCGTGCAATGTTGTGACCCAACAACATTGCACGCACCGCGCATGCACGATTTTAAAATAAACGGCGGTAGTGTTGTTTTTTTTTATCTTGCTCTATTTTATTTCATTTTCTTTGTTTTTTAATGGTATATACCGCTATTTGCCAATAAAAGAAACCAAAGTTATCTGCACCAGCGGAGCACTTTTTTCTTTGTCTTTCTTGGGCATTATAAACCACATCTTCTTGCATTGGATCTGTGGAAAATCTCAAGTGTGCCCCATGAGAGGACAGGATTTGGGAGAACATCTACAGCGGTTGTCGGCTGGTTGGCTATCTGGCAAGGAGTCCTGACGCATATGTCCATCGGTGTCCAATGGAGTATTCCTGTGGTGGTTTCCCCATATCTGCTGAGCCTGTTTTGACCCCCCTGAATAAGGGCGGTCGCAGGCTTTCTGGTAAGCCTTTTATTCATCTATTCGGTGGTGGGCAACATTGAACATTGGAGATGTATCCCGGAAATCTACATTACATCAAATACACTGTTTTGGAATTTTATGTGCCTGCATAGGTTTTTATATACAGGAATTTTTTCTCACTCATTCTAGTTCATATGTTTACGTTCTAAGAAACACTTTATAATATATATATGTGTCACTATTTTGATATATTGACTTTGAACAACCTTTCTTCACCATTTAATAATTGGTTTATCAAATTTCACTATTCACTTCACATGTCCAGCGCTGCACTCTCTATATTATATTTTGTTTTTTGTGCCCTTATATCGGGGTTATAGTGCATAGCAGCAGGAATCTTTTTCATTCATTCATTTCATTTTTTCACAAATTTTTTATGCACCTAGCACAATTTCTTTTTCTTTAACTTTAGCTGGTCTAAAGCCACTTTTGATGTAAAGGGACACTTATTGGTTGCTATGGACAATCTCAATTTTCCAGGTAGAAAGAACAATATATATAATATAAAACTGCATGCAGGACATTGGACAAAGCACTGGGGCATATAAAATGTTGGCAAGCATTTAATGTCTCTATGGTCAGAATACAAAATGGCCCAATGCTTTTTGTTGATCTGGCAAGGCTGGTACAGAAGGCTTCCCTGCTTCAAGAGCCATAGGGGGAACTGGTACAACTTTTTTTACTTTCTATTGCTAAAAATGACATTTCATATATGTGCCTAAAACGCTGCACTGCACCAATATGCAGCAGGAATATATATATATATGTTAAATGTATGTCATAACAATATCAAATGTTGACGTATTAAAGCATGATTGTGTTTCTGAATGTTACCGACATAACTGAAAAAAATATTGTGAACAGTCCATATACAGTTACTTTTTAGACACCAAATACAAGAAAAAAAAGTTACAGCACGAAACATGATGCAGGAGTCTGTACGCACATAAAAAAATCCATCTTCATCCATTGGTCCAAACACAGTTATGATGTCCCCAGCAGTGAAGCTTAATTCTGCCTATTGTACCAAAAAAAAAGAAAAAAGAAAAAAGAAAAATATATTTAGTATTAATTTACCTATTCTGGGCAGGAGTAAAGCTTCCTTAAAGTGTTTGTAAACCCACATGAAAAAAAAACGACCTGCAAGACAAAGGCATAATGAGCTAGTATGCATAGCATACTAGCTCATTATGTAATACTCACCTGAGATCGAAGCCCCCGCTGTGGTGCCCGTACACAGCACCGGCCGGCGACATTTCTCCCCGGAGTTACTTCCGGGTATAGCGGCTCTGACGCTGTGATTGGCCGGAGCAGCGATGACGTCACTCCCGCGCATGTGCGCGGGTGCCGCCAGTAACGGCACATTCACTGAAGCAAATGGCATGTAGGTGCCATTGCTTCAGTGCGCATGTGCCAATGACGTCGGTACATGCAGATACAGGGGATATCTCCTAAACCCTGCAGGTTTAGGAAATATCCAGGGTAGCTACAGGTAAGCCTTATTATAGGCTTACCTGTAGCAAAAAGTGGATTGTAAGGGTTTACAACCACTTTAATAAATGCAGTTCCTCAATAAATGCTATATGAAAAATATACAAATAGAAACCTTTATGACAGTAAGGAAATTAAATTTTAGTACTTTAAAAAAAACAAAACAACATACTTTCAAATGTTCTCTGTACAGTTAGTACTGGATTGTTTTCAATATTTTTTCTGTACGACTGCATTTATGTGTATTTGTACTAAAAATTTTTCTTCAATAAAAATCATTTGAACAAAAAAAACAAAACAACACACACACACACACACTTTTGCCTATACAGCCGTGGCCAAAAGTTTTGAGAATGACACAAATATTAATTTTCACAAAGTCTGCTTCTTCAGTTTTTAGATCTTTTTGTCTGATGTTACTATGGTATACTGGAGTATAATTACAAGCATTTCATATGTATCAAAGGCTTTTATTGACAATTACATTAAGTTTATGCAAAGAGTCAATATTTGCAGTGTTGACACTTCTTTTTCAAGACCTCTGCAATTCGCCCTGGCATGCGGTCAAAATTCTGGGCCACATCCTGACGGCAGCCCATTCTTGCATAACCAATGCTTGGAGTTTGTCAGAATTTGTGGGGCTTTTTTTATGTTATATAGTAGGTGAGGTTGAAAAAAAGACACAGGTCCATCAAATCCCTGTATGTTGCGGTCGTACAGGTGCTTATCTAATCTAATCTAGTTTTTGAAACTATCGTTGCGCCCCCCCCCCGAGACCACAGCCGGTGGAAGGGAATTTAACATCCTTGCCACTCTTACAGTAAAGAACCCTCTACGTAGTTTAAGGTTAAACCTATTTTCGTCTTATTTTAATGAGTGGCCACGTGTCTTGTTAAACTCCCTTCCGCAGAAAAGTTTTATCCCTATTGTGGGGTCACCGGTATGGTATTTGTAAATTAAAATTTAATCCCCTCTCAAGCGTCTCATCTCCAGAGAGAGAATAAATTCAGTGCTCGCAACCTTTCTTCACTAATGTCCTCCAGACACTTTATTAGCTTTGTTGCCCTTCTTTGTACTCGCTCCATTTCCAGTACATCCTTCCCGAGGACTGGTGCCCAGAACTGGACAGCATACTCCAGGTGCGGCCGGACCAGTGTCTTGTAGAGTGGGAGAATTATCGCTTTATCCCTGGAGTTAATCCCTTTTTTAATGAATGCCAATATTCTGCTTGCTTTGTTAGCAGCAGCTTGGCATTGCGTGCCATTGCTGAGTCTATCATCTTCTAGGACCCCCAGGTCCTTTTCCATCCTAGATTCCCCCAGAGGTTCTCCCCCTAGTGTATAGATTGCATTCACATTTTCGCCACCCAAATGCATTATTTTACATTTTTCTACATTAAACCTCATTTGGCATGTAGTTTCCTACCCCATTAATTTGTTCAGATCTTCTTGCTAGGTTTCGACATCCTGCAAAGAAGTTATTGCCCTGCTTAGCTTCGTCCGCAAATACAAAAATGGAACTGTTTACCCCATCTTCCAGGTCATTTATCAACAAATTAAATAGGATTGGTCCCAGCACAGAACCCGCCTCTTGAGGATTGACCACAAGTTCTCAATGGTATTAAGGTCTAAGGAGTTTCCTGGCCATGGACCCAAAATTTTGACGTTTTGTTCCCCAAGCCACTTAGCTATCACTTTTACCTTTTTGCAAGGTTCTCCATCATGCTGGAAAAGGCACTGTTTATCACCAAACTGTTCTTGGATGGTTGGGAGAAGGTGCTCTCAGAGGAGGTTTTTGTACAATTCTTTATTCATGGCTGTATTCTTAGGCAAACTCCCTTGGCTGAGAAGCAACCCCACACATGCATGGTCTCAGGATGCTTTATTGTTGGCATGACAGGACTGATGGTAGCGCTCACCTTTTCTTCTCTGGACAAGGTTTTTTCCTGAATGCCCCATACAATTGGAAAGAGAATTTGTCAGAGAAAATCACTTTTCCCCAGTCCTCAGCAGTCCAATCCCTATGCCTTTTACAGAATATCAGTCTGTCCCTGATGTTTTTCCTGGAGTGAAGTGGCTTCTTTGCTGCCCGCCCTTCTTGACACCAGGCCATCCTCCAAAAGTCTTCGCCTCACTGTGCGTGCAGATGCACTCACGCCTGCCTGCTGCCATTCCTGAGCAAGCTCTGCACTGGTGGTGCACCGATCCTGTAAATGAATCAACTGTAAAAGATAGTCCTGGCACTTGCTGGACTTTCTTGGGCGCCCTGAAGCCTTGAACCTCTCTCCTTGAAGTTCTTGATGATCCGATCAATGGTTGATTTAGGTTCAATATTAGTAGCAGCAATATCCCTACCTTTGAAGCCCTTTTTATGCAAAGCAACGATGATTGCATGTGTTTCCTTGCAGGTAACCATGGTTAATAGGGGAACAACAATCATTTCAAGCACCTTCCTCCTTTTAAGCTTCCAGTCTTTTATTCTAACCCAATCGGCATTAAGCGATTTACAGCCTTATGCTCATCAAAACTGACACCTGTGTTAATGAGAGAGCCACTGACATGATGTCAGCTGCTCCTTTTGTGGCAGGGCTGAAATGCAGTGGAAATGTTTTCTTCTTTTCCAATAATTTTTATTGAAAATTGTCAAGGCAAAATATTGTTTACATAAGATAAGCATTTTCATATACAAAATGTTTTAAGGTACTAGAGGTGTGAGCAAAATGGTATACCCTAACAAGGGTGCTCATATCTTTTATCTCTTTATACTTCAACTTAATGAACTACATGAGAAACCTGTAACAAGTAAAAATAACAGACAAAAAAAACAAAAAAGAAAAGGGAAGGATTAGCGCTTTCTTGGATCCCTTTCATTCCTTTAGGCTTCATGAAGATGAAGAGGAGGAATCCATAATATGTGACCTAAGCCAGCTTACTGGTCACTCAAACAGGATGCAGGGGAAGAAAATAAAAACCTGCAAGAGGAAGGAAGAAAGGGGAGAGAAGAAGGGAGACAGGTATTTTATCCATGGTTCCCAGACCCTATCAAAAGACAGGCTGTTTATCGAGTAATATCGCTGAAAGGCATTCATTAATCATGATCCACGGCAACCTAGTTTTCACCAAGTCAAAGGGGATCATGGGTGCCCTTCCAAGATCTAGCGAGAAAAGAAAGGGACGAAAAAAAGAGTGCCACATCCAATATTCAAGACAGAAAGAAAAGAGGATTTCCCTAAATGGACTTTTAAGGCACTTAATTTATATTGTATGTGAAAAATGTAGCAAAGTATACAAAAAGTTATAATAAATTTTATTTATAGAAAAACATAATTTTTTAAAAACTTGTAACAAAACATTGATTCATCTAAACAATACGTTTGTATAACCATAAATAATGTACATAAGGAAACCTCCTCACACCCAACGTTTTTCGGTATATATGTCTAGTCCTTCTTCAGGGATGTAGAAAGTAAGGAGTTCATATAAGGTTAGATGGTGAAGTGGTTTGACAATGCTTCGTTAAATCACATAAAAGGCTTGCAATTAAAGTAGCACCAAAAATTGAGCTGGTGGGATGGCTGTCTTAGGGCAGAAATGGAGCATCGAGATGGTCTATGTATGAAAGCTGAGTATTGGTGTCCCTAGGAGAAAGAAGTCCTCCCTGCACTCCATGGCAGCGGTATGGCCAGAGGAATATACTGAGGCAAATGGAGTCCCTTAGTCAGGGAGAGATTGAAGAGACCAGACACACATCCCAAGTCCAGCAAGAAAGTGCCTTTCCAAGATCTAGCTACCACTATCCTGGATGGATAAATGATACGTTTGTTCATGTGTCCTGGTACTCCCTCCACTGGGCTTCCTAGTAGCCCCTGCTGTGGTGATTTGATTAGATTCACCTGGGTTAGTGAAAAGATGAAATTATAGATGCAAATCCAAAATCGCCTGATTATAGGCATGTCCACCATATATGGTATACTGTGCCTTCTATGCCATATTCCATGAAACAAAGGGAAAGTGCCTGGGACATATGTCGCCACTCTCACTGGTACCATGTACCATCGCAGCAAAATTTTGTAATTCACCTGGATTAGTGAGGTGTTAATGTATGCTTTTGAGGCGAATTTTGCCATTTTGACCCATTTATCGATTTCCAATGTTGCCTCAATATACTGTTCCCACTTGTACATATAAAAACTATTTTTCCAACTTAGAGGACAAGATACTGTATATTTTCGAGATATAACCGGTATGCTTATCAAAGGACCCGCACAGATATTCCATTGGGGTGGAAGTTGTTAAATCATTTGTACGCTGTAGAGTCTTCAGATAATGCCTTATCTGGAAGTAATGGTACACTTCTGTGTTAGGTAATTGGTGTTTATCTAGTAGGGTGTGTTTTGATAAGATACCTTTATGGTCGCACATGTCAGCAATATGTATCAAGCCTTTGTTAGTCCACCATGCAAACTCTTGAGGATTAAGACCCCGGGGTGAAATCAGGATTACCAGTCAATGGAGCCAGGGGAGCATGAGAATATCTGAATGCATAAGGCTTCATCAATCTGTCCCATAGGCTTAGTGAAAAAGATAATATGGGGCACATTATAATTATAATCTCTTATATGTAGCCACATCATATGACGAATCGGTTTGGTGGGATGGGAAGACAATTCAATTTTCATCCAAGATGGTTGAGCTTGCAGGGAATGGAAACGGATTAGTTGAGCTAATTGCGCTGCTTCAAAATATTTGGCCAGATCTGGAGCTTCCAGGCCACCTCTCAATTTAGGTGTATAAAGGGTGCGCCTATTCACCCTGGGTCTTTTGTCCCCCCAGATAAATTTCATAATCTTGTTCTGTAATACTTTAGGATCGGGCATGCGGATTGCAATCGGAAGTGTTCTAAACAAGTACAGCAGCCTCGGAAGGAGATTCATCTTTATTGAGTACAGTCTACCGAACCACGGAGGATTGCTGGCCCAGTGCAGAAGGTCCACTGTCAGTTTCCTATATAAAAGGAGGATAGTTGGCCTGATACAAGGTATGTAGGGAGGGAGTTAAAGAAATTCCCAAATACGGGAGTGCCTCTCTTTGCCACTTGAATGAGTTTTGGATTAGTTTTACCGTGTCTGCCACCAATGTGAGGTTTAAAGCTACTGCTTGATTGTAAGACCTGAGATAGCTGTAAAACACAAGGTTTAGTATAAGTTAGGTATTGACGTTACTGGGAATGATAGAAGCATCAAAATGTCGTCGGCGAAAAAGGCACATTTGTGCTCCCGATCTCCGAGGTATATGCCTTTTATATCTGGGTGACTTCTTAGTTTGATTGCCAAGGGTTCCAGGGCCATTATAAATAAGATGGGAGATAAAGGGCAGCCTTGTTGTGTCCCTCTGTGTATATTTATGGTATGCGATCTATACCCTTTTATCAGGAGTCTAGCAGTAGGTGTGCTACACAATGTCTGTAATGTAGTTAAAAGATTCGGCCCAAATCCATATATTTTCAATACATGTAATCCCATGATACAGAGTTGAAAGCCTTGCAAAGGTATAAGGACAGTAGCATGCCATTACGTTTGCCATAATTGTCCCAATTTGAATGTAACGCTGCCATTACATCTATCACCCTTCGGGTTTGGTCAGGAGCCTGTCGATTGGGAACAAACCCTACCTGGTCTGGATGGATATAAAATTGGATAGGAAAGTATTCATTCTAGTCGCTAAGATTTTGGTCATCAGTTTAAGATCCACGTTAATGAGTGAGATCAGGCGGTAGTTGGCACAGACCTCATGGTCCTTCCCTGGTTTGTGAATGACATGTAAGAAGGCAGCATTTTCATGTGCGGCTAAGGGAGAACCCCTTCTCAGTGCGTTGAAAAAAAAAGCATGGATGAGGTGTCAACATCTCTGCATACTTTCTATAATAATGGCTAGTAAAGCCGTCTGGGCCAGGTGCTTTTGAAGGGTTCAAAATTTTAAAATTCCACAATTATCAGTTGGAGTTTTGAGTCAGTTTTCCCATCTTGCATCTGTAATCTTGGAAAGGCCGGATTCTATGGTTGAGGGGTAAGTTTCCTAGCCAATAGTGTAGTAGGTTTGTCTCCCATAGTATAGAATCGATGCCTAGACCAACGTAAATACTTCTCAGTCTTAGTGGTAAGGCTAAGATTCAATAAGATTCTATGGATCGCAAAATAGACGCAGACCTAAAAAGGTTGTATAGTTTGGACAGCAGCCTGCAGACCGGTGGTAGCACTCACTCCTGTGGCAGTAGCACTTGGGCTGGGTTTTTTGTTTTCTTTTCAATCTTAGTTTATTTCAATATAAAGATATAACAGAAAAATAAGGTACTGTAAAGTATAATATTGTATACATTATATACAAAACAATAAAGGTATCTTTTATTATATATGCATGGAGTTATATATCTTGGTATACAGCTTCCAGTAACATACTGTATTATCGCATTAGATATATAGGCTTGTAATGTACTAGTAAAATAACATGTGTGGGGGAATCAACCTATAACCACCTTTATAGTTTTGCGTGTTTACGTAAACAGGAAATTCCACCTTTTCTAGCTGGAACGCTGTAGAGATCATTCAATCGTTTATTATAGATATTCAAGTTGTTGGGCAATTCTGGAAGTATAATTTTTTTTAAATATATATTTGAGTGACTGGTTCAGTACATAAAGAAAAAAAACAGAGAAAAAAGTATGAGAGAGAGCATATGGAAAGATAGGGGATGACAACAAAAGTGGGAAGCACCCCAACATGGCTAATCGGTGGGCAAAGATGGGGCATCCCTGATCCATATGAGGAAGTCATCAGAGTATAGAAACATCGACCATGAGGTCCAAGTAATGGAGAACTGTTCCTCTTTCCCTGCTTCCTGCGCCAGCAGACGCTCCAGATCTCTTATCCGATCCACCTCGACAGCCCAATCCCCCAAGGAAGGCACATCTACTGTTCTCCAATGTCTGGGGATCACTGTCCTAACTGCGGCCAAAAAGTGGCGCAATATGTCTTTTTTAATCAGCTTGAGTGGGCCCGGGAGCATAAATAGTAGGGCTATCTCTGGTGTGGGCTTAATTGAGGTCGCCATCAGCCTGTTGTATAGATCAAAAACCTTCTGCCAGTATTTCTGAATTGGAGAGCAGGCCCACCATATGTGGAGCATTGTCCTGCTAGAGGACAGGCATCTCCAACAAGTACCTGAGATAGAGGGATTAAATCGTTGGATAGTCACCGGGCATCTGTACCATCTCGTTAGTAGCTTAAACCCCTTTTCTTGATTCTTAGTTGCCAAGGAGATCCTATGTGTTAAAATAAAGCTTTTTTGCCAGTCAGCTGGGGAGATGGAGTGCTGTAGATCTGTTTCCCATTTCTGCGTGTATATTGGAAGGTCAGGGGTAGATACTTTTAACAGAAGGGAGTATAACAGTGATACTACATGTGTTGGGGGATCTGGCTGTAAGAGCAACTCATCAAAGTCTGTCGGGTCATCTAGGATTTCTGAGATGGGGGAGAAAGTACGTATGTATGATATTAATTGACTCCTTTGTAACCACATGGTTGGAGGCCCCACACTCGTCTGGGGAGGTATGTTTGGTCTCAAAGATGGGTCAGCGCGTAGTACCTGTGCCAAACGTCTATGACTATCCCTATTCCAGGGTCCAAATCTCTCTTCAACCTCCGCCGGGGGGAAAGCCGGAGTCCCAAAAAGAGGAGTCATCGGGCCCCGGGGTTTGGATAATTTACTCGTTAATAGCAGTCGGTCCCATATCTGAAGAGTCTGACGGGTAAGGGCAGTAGAGAGGGTACCATCTCTACGCCGAGCCGTAGGTATCCACGGCAGGGTGCAAAGATCAGCCTCATTGAGATGTTTTTCCAACTGAACCCAGAGCTTGGAGGAGGGGTGGTGAAACCAATCCACAATACGTGTGAGTACCGCTGCCTTGTGGTAGAAAGAGGCATCTGGGACCCCCCCCCCCCCCCCCCACGAGCCTTCGGAAGAGTCATTGTGTCATATTTTATCCTAGGGCGGTTTCCTTGCCATATAAATTTAGAAAAAATCTGGTGAAGCTTTTTGAAAAACGGGGTGGGGATGTGAATAGGTAAAGTTTGGAAAAGGTAAAGGATTCAAGGGAGGACATCCATCTTTAAAACATTCACTCTACTCAACCAAGAGAGCTGTTTAGATGCGTATGTGGTCAGATCCGCTTGTGTTCTAAGAAGTAGAGGGGTGAAGTTGCTGGTGAATAATTGGGAAGCGTCTGTTGGGACATGAATTCCTAAATAACGAATAGATGTGGAGTTTGTCTTAAAAGGGAAGGAAGATGCGAGTTGTTGAAGAGTTGCTTCTGGGAGTGAAATGTTGAGTATTTCTGACTTACTATGATTAACTTTGAAGTTACTAACATCACCATATCTCTGGAACTCCTGCATAATGGAGGGTAATGAGACTTGCGGTTGGGTCACAAATATGAGCAAGTCATCTGCAAATAAGGCAAGTTTAGTATGTATGGGGCCTATATTAACACCGTGAACATCCGGGTTGTTTCTAAGGGCGATGGCTAGGTGTTCCATAACAAGAACATAGAGAATGGGGGACAATGGGCACCCCTGTCGGGTTCCATTGCGAATAGTAAATTTTGGAGCTAGAGATCCATTTAGCCTAATCCTGGCGGAGGGGGAAGTATAGAGGGACATTATTCTTGAAAGCATGTTTTGGCCCAGACCCAGCTGTTGTAGTGATAGATGCAAAAATTGCCAATCGACACAGTCGAAGGCCTTTTCCGCATCCACCGTGAGAAGGCACAATGGGACATTGTGGGCTCGAGCATAATCTGCAATGAGAAGTGTTTTCAGGGTGTTATCTCGTGCCTCTCATCCACTCACGAAGCCCACTTGATCTAGGTGTATTAATCGGGGTAGTAAAGGTTGTAGTCTATTAGCCAGCACCTTCGCATACACTTTCAGATCAACCCCTATCAGCGAAATGGGTCGGTAATTAGCACATATAGTCAGGTCTTTGTCTGGTTTTGGGATGAGAGTGATATGTGCCTCTAGAGTTTGCGTTGGGAATACCGATCGCTCAGAGATTGAGTTAAATACTTTTGTTAAGAAGGGAGTGAGAAGGGGAGCAAATTGTTTATAAAATTTCGGGGTGAAGCCATCAGGGCCCGGACTTTTACCAGATGGGGTAGATGCAATAGCGCGGGCAACCTCATCTTCCGATATCGGAGCTTCCAGGTCCTCTATCGTTTCGTCATCCAGAGTAGGTAATGCGTTTTGTGCGATATATGAGGCTTGCATGTCCGCTCTAGTATAGGGGGGTTCAGTGGGGCTTGTTACAGGTATGTTATAGAGGGATTGGTAAAAGTCCCGGAAAGCCTGTCCCATCTCAGAGGGTGACGAGACAGTTTTCCCAGAACTGTCCCGTATGTGAGGTATAAAGGTGTTAGGTTGTTTGGTATGTAGGGTGCGAGCTAGTGATCTACCACATTTATCCCGGAATTTGTATTGGTGAAAGGCTAATTTGTTCGCAAATGTACGGGCTGAAGCCTCATATAATTCCCTAAGTTGGGAGCGAGCGGAAGAAACCTCCGCAAGCCCCTCCACAGTCGGGGAGCGTTTGTGGGTAGTCTCTAGTGTCCTGAGTTTGTTTACAGCCGTGGCTATCGCAGCCGAGCGTTCTTTCTTCATGCGGGCACCCATTTGGATAAAACTACACCGTAAGACCGCCTTTAATGCCTCCCATTTAATGGGTGGTGCGGTGTCATCAGAGGCGTGGTCTGTAAAAAAGTTTGAAATAGTCTCCGCTATCCGAGTATCGAACCCTGGCTCAGCCAGAAGTGAATCATTCAACCGCCATGTCCATTCTTTTATTGGAGTAGAGGGGACTGCGAGTGTCAGGAATACAGGGGAATGGTCGGACCAAACCATAGGGTCTATTTCACAATTTAGGGGCCAATCTAAACAGCCGTGATTGACCAAAAAATAGTCTAAACGGCTGTACGATCGGTGCACGTTGGAAAAATGTGCGTAGTTTCGTGATTCTGGGTACAATATCCGCCACGTGTTTACAAGATGCATATTGTAGATGGCACGTTTTAGGGCCCGTATTTTAGGGAAAGATATAGAAGAACGGGATGTCGATGAATCTAAAAGTGGGTCCAGGGGAGTATTAAAGTCCCCCCCCCCCCCGAGTATGAGCTTACCCTCTGCGAAACCCGATAAGATCTTAAAATACTGTAAGGCTGATGGGACTTGGTGCGTGTTAGGTAAGTATAAATTGGCTATTGTAAATTTGGTCCCCCATAGAGAGATTTTCACAAAAACGTACCTGCCCTGGGGGTCTGCCATATGATCAAGCAATTCAATAGGGAGTGTTTTATGAAACGCAATAGATACTCCCTTAGATTTTTGTGTTGGATTGGTACTGTGGATCAATCTATTAAAATATCTACTGGAGCAGGAAGGGGTGGATTCAGAATGGAAGTGGGTCTCTTGCAACAAAAGCACGTGGACTCGTCTCTTGTGCATCTGATATAGTATTTGCCCACGTTTCGAAGCAATGTTCATCCCGTTGACGTTGTATGAACAAAATTTCAATTGGGGGCGTGAGGTTACCGTGTGAGCCATGTCGGGGTGCTAGAGGCCGTGTAGGGGGGAGAACAATAAGATATATAAGATAAGTACGTAGAACAGTTCGGGGTAGGGTGAGGAGAAGAGGTGGAATATGAAAGTGGGAGAAAAAGAAGAGAAAGGAAAAGGAGAGGAAAGAAAGGAGAAAGAAGAGTATGAGGATAATAGAAAAAATAACGTGTAAATGAAAGGACACCTAAAAAAAATGTGTCTAGAAAACTAATGTGTTTGCTGGCGCAAAACACTGCGTGCTATATCACGCTTTAGGCACAAACAGTGCCTGTCCTACTGTGGGGGGAAGGTCGAAATGGGTGAACCTGAGCTGTGATCCCGACAGCGAATCAGGCATGTATATAGTATATGTGGCACATTAATCATGTAAAACATATGTGAAGCATAAGGCAGCTGAACGAGAACAGGTGAGAACAATCAACTAAATATCAACAACGGGTATAAGTAGTTAACCTGGGATCATATAACAAATAAATTGCAATTACATTGGTTCCCTCTTGTAAATAAATCAGTTAGTCACAACTGTAGTACGTGCATAGGGGCACGGGGGGAGCGGGGGACCCAACCGAGGAGGCATCCAATCGCATCATGCTTGGCGCTTTTCAACCTCACATTCTCCCGAAATGGGGGCTGATTGAGGCCGATGGCCAAACCTCCCTCCGGAGAGGCCCCCCCACCCCCACACGCCACAGAGGGAGGGGCTGAGAGGGAACAATCTGACATATATCAAAACATTTTATATAAAACCTTTGTTGTGTTGTAGCATTACCTGACTCCCTTCATAGTGAGAGTCCTTAGGTGACCTTAGGCTATGTTCTCACCCGAACCCCAGCCATATAGTAAATTGGCAAAGAGCAGGGAAAGAGCTAAAAGGTCCGATCCTCGCTGTCACTTCATCATTTACCAAGTGTTCCAGGGAGCTCATGTAACTTCTGAATTAATCTTCTGGAGAGGTAGGTTGTCTCATCCCTGGGCCAGAAGAGACTGACCTAGACCTAGGTCGTCTGCGACGCTGTGGGAGTGGGCCAAGGCCCAACTGTCTTGATCCGTCGACTGAAGGGTCTAGCCAGTTCAAGACGTCTACCGGCTCTTGCTCAAGAAAGAGGAATTAGTCAGGCAGCTGATCTGGGTCGGAGAGCGTGAACCTGCTATCTCCCTGTGTCACCTTGATGCTGAAGGGGTGGCCCCATGTATAGGAGGCACCGGCTTGTCGTATAAGATCTAGTAGAGGGCGTACCACTCGACGCATGTATAGCGTATTGCAAGACAAGTCTGGGTATAATTGGATAGAGGCTCAAAAGAAGTCCACTGGGCCCACGTTCCATGCTTTATGCATGATCTCCTCTTTCAAGGTATAATAGTGGACCCTACAGAGGACATCACGGGGGCGACCTTCTCAAGCTCTCCCCGGCCCTCCCACCCTGTGAACACAGTCCAATTCGATTGGTGATGTTGCCTCTCTTCCCAGCACTTTATTGAGGATGGATATGACAGTGGGTTTCAGTTCTGCTCCTGATGTTGCCTCAGGTAGACCTTGCAGTCTAATATTGTTTCTGCGACTGCGATTTTCGCTGTCTTCTATGCGAAGCTGTTGGTGGCGCAGGCGATGGAGATGTGTCGTGGATGCAGATTCAAGGGCTGTTATACGTGCCTCATGGTCATCCTGAGCAGTATTTAAGACCGATACCGCTACCTCATTAGCTGTAACTTTTTGTCTCAGCGCGCTCAGCTCTACTTGTAGGGAATCCTCCATCTTACTTGCCCATGATTCGAAATCAGTTCTGAAAGCAGACAATAGGGCTGTAGTTTCCGTTCTAATAGGCACTCCTGTCAGGGGGTGGGGGGTTGTCTGTAGTTCCCCGGTGTCTGTGTCTTGCGATGTGACTGCCTTTGTAGAGGAGGCTGATGTCTCTCCTCTGGATTCTTGGAGTTTCTCATTTGCGTCTAGAGTCATGCAAGCTGTTGCGGGACTGGTGGTGGGTGGCTTGGTCTTCCCTGGGTTGCGGCCAGGCGCCATCTTGTCTTTAGGTGTTCGGGGATTAGTCGGCGCTGTTCTAAGTAGATACCTTTGTATGGTGCCTTGTTGAGGGTCAGCAGGTTCCGAGGAGTGTGAGCTAGCTGCCCCATGTAAAATGCAGGTGTGCCGTATTGCGGGGATAGCCTGCGGCTGTCGGGATGGCACGGGTCTCAGGGGTGTGCGGCCTCAGCCATCCATGGTCGATTGCCCTCTATTGAAGCCCCCTCCTCCACAAAAATAAGGAGGGTCTGGGGGGGAAAGGTTAGGCCCAAGAAAGCAGTAATGTCCCCCTGCCAGTGCGGATGGTGATTCTAAGTGCTGTGTGCTCAAATGCACTGGGAGGAGAGCACAGTCCAGGTGCGACTCGTCACTTTACAGTGTAGGCCCGGCTTCACTGTTAGGCCGCAAGATGGCGGCCGGGGCTGAATGTTCCCAAACAATAAAGTAAAAAAATTAAAAAGAAGGGCCTGTACCTTAGTCTCTGGGGCAGTGGAGGGGTGTCCACCGTACAGGATGGTGTGCTGGGAGTCTCCTGTGCCTCCGATTGCGGCCCCAAGGTCCGGTAGTCGTGTAGACCGCGGGTGTCTGAGGCCTATATCCGCGGTTGCTGCTTTGGGATCCTGTGCGCCTGGTCAGTGCGGTCAGCTCCGGAGGCATCAGTCCTGAATATGGGCCGATCGCGGTACGTGAGTCCGGGGATTCCGGCTGTTTTGTAGGCCGCAAGATGGTGGCCGGCGTCTAATGCAGGGCCGGCGGCGGCCTGAAATTCAGCTAATCCGCCGGGTGGACAGAGCAATTTGCCCCAAAAGTGATGTAGCTAGCACCCGGCAATCGTGAGGTATAGCTGGGGGAAGGTTTTAGGGAGTATAGGCTCCGGATGGCTTTGGATTGCAGAGGACTCGGCGGAGCTCCTCTGCAGCACGTCCACCCACCTCGACGTCCGGACACGCCCCTCGGGCTGGGTTTTTTGGGGTGGCATGTCAATCTTCCTCTGCACAGAGAAGAATCTCGACTCTCTTACAGCATCCTAACTCCCAGGGCCTGGCAATGTTTTAGCAGATCGCTTGAGTCAAGGCTTTGGGGATCACAACAATGGGGCCTCAACCCCAAGTACCTACGCAAGATCTTCAGGGTCTGGGGGACGCCTTCGATAGATCTTATGGTATTGGAGAATTGTCAACTGCCTTGCTTCTTCTCCTGGACCTAGCATCCACAGGCATTGGGTCGGGGTGCTCTGTCCAGGTCTTGGAACTTCCCCTTGGTGTATGTGTTCCTGCCGCTTCCATTGGCTCTCAAAATCCTGCTGAAGATTTAGCGAAAAAGGGTCACAGCAATAGTAGTCCTACCTTACAGGCTCAGGGGTCTGTGGTTCCCTCTGGCTTGGAGGATAAAGTTGGGCTCACCAATCCCTCCTTGTCAAAATCTCCTTCTGCAGAGTGGGACCTGACACCCGAACTGCAGGAGGATAAAGTTAATGACATTATTACAGGATCATAAGAACAAATGTAACCTATCACCGGATCTGGAATACTACGGAAAGGGGTTGGAACCTTGGATCTCCTTCAGTTTCTAACATTTTGGAGTTTCTGCAGAGTAGTCTCCAAGGGTTAGCTTATAATTCCCTGAAGAGTCAAAGCCCTGCCTTGTCGGCTATGTTGTGTACAAGATATGCTCTACATCCATTGGTGATCTGATTTTTTTTTTAGGGGTAGCCATAGAAATCAGACCTCCATTGAAATCTTTATTTCCAAAAGAGGACTTAACACTAATCTTGGGAACATTGCTGGTTCCTCCGTTTGATCAAGCTTTCTCTTGTTCGTTATTTCTTTTAACAGTTTTTTGTTTTTGTTTTTTACTAGCCGTGGCCTCGGCCAGAAGAGACTCCGAGTTGTGCGCCTTCTCATCTAAAGAACCATATTGTTTGGTGCTCCCAGACAAGACAGTCCTTAGGCCATTACCGAGCTTTCTACCTAAGGTGGTCACATAATTTCGTATGAACTGGGAGGTCATTCTCCCAGCCTTTCCGGCGGATACAGCTGATGATGAGTGGAGTAGGTTAGACCTGGTCTCTGCGGTTTCAACCTACCTGAAACGGACTAAAAGCTTTGGCAAACAAGATCAGCTGTAGGTTTTCCCAATGAGGCCTAAAAAGGGTATGCCAGCAACATCCAGAGTTGTGTCTTCCTGGTTTGTCAAGACTATGCATATTGCATACAAAACGCTGGGCCTTCCTCCTCCTTCAGAGATCAAAGCACATTCAACGAGGGGTATGGCAGCATCCTGGGCATACGCGAAGGTTGCCCCTGAGGTAGTTTGCAGAGCAGCAAGCTGGAGCATGCCCAACACCTTTTATTAGGCATTACAAGCTTAATATGGCTTGTCCGCCTGAGGAAACATTCGGCTCTACAGTTATTACGGCGGCTGTTGCCCATTAAAAAGTAGCATTACATTGAGGGTTTGGCTTATTTTTTTATTTTTTGTCTTCCCTCCCTTCTTAATATTGCTTGGTACATCCCATAGTAGGCTGACATGGGGAGGTCCAGGAATAAGGAAAATTGTTATCCATACTTACCGTAATTTTCCTTTCCTGGATCCTCCCCATGTCAGCCGGAGGATTCTCACCCAGTTTATCCGTCGCGAGGCGGGGTTTTTTTGAACACTGGTGTGGACAGACAGCCGCCCTTTTATGGCTAGAAAAGAGGTGGTCCTGGAGGTGTCAGAGGGGGCGGAGCTGACCCATAGTAGGCTGACATGGGGAGGATCCAGGAAAGGAAAATTACAGTAAGTATGAATAACAATTTTCCTTAATATCCACTGCATTCCAGTCTAGCCAAGCCTATTTCTGACTGCAGGCCATTCCTGGTGTACGTTTTCAAATACACTTTCAGGCAGGCAGGTTATTCAGTTATCTGCAGTGCAATAAATATATATACAGTCTCCCATATCCATATATATATACACACATATATATATATATATATATATATATATATATATATATATATATATCCACTGCATTCTAGTCTAGCCAAGCCTATATCTGACTGCAGGCCATTCCTGGTGTACTCTTTCTAGTAAACTTCAGGCGGTGTTTTGCTAATAAAATTTTACAGCATGTCTGGAAGGCCACCAAGGAGAGGCAGATGCTCACAGGCCACTAAAAGAGGGCAAGCAGGCTCTGTCTCTACAGCCAACAGTGCTGGTCTTGGACATGGTGCATCCTCAGCACGTGGCCGTGGGGCATGCTTGTCCTTTTTTTCGGCAGCAGGCCGTGTTGATCCACAACATGCAGAAGAGTTGGTAGAGTGGCTAACTAAGCCGTCCTCATCCTCTGTCACCCAGGCTCAGAGTATTTTGCCTGCCAATGCAGCTACCAAAGCGGCCTATTCCATCGGCTCAATGTCATCAGTCACTCCTTCCCTAGCCCCACCATCATGCACGGAGGAGTCCCCCGAACTGTTCGACCACAGTGTCGGGTACATGCTGCAGAAGGATGCGCAGCGTTTTGAAGGCTCTGATGATGGTTCCCAGGTTGAGGAAGGCAGTAATGTGAGCCCAGAGAGAGGAGGTGCCCAAGAAGGACAAGAAACTGGCAGTCATGTTCCCCCAGCTGCAGCATACTGCCAGGTTTGCTCCGGTGATGACGAAGGAGGGGATGATGAGGTCACTGACTCTACGTGGGTGTTCTTTGGTGTGGGCCTTTTTTGATACCTGTGCAGCAGATCGCACCATTGCGGTTTGCAACATATGTCTAAAGCGTATCAAGTGTGGCCTAAACAGCAGCCGCTTGGGCACCACATGCTCCACCAGACATATGTCGACCTCCCATGCAGTCCGTTCGCAACAGTACTTAACCACTTCAATACTCGCGTATAGTAATATGACGGCCACAGATGGGATCTCCCATCCTGGGTGGCCATCATATAACGTCCTGGGCTTCCCGGCCGTCTAGGGGGTGCGCGCGCGATTGCCCATTAACCGAGCAGGTCTGTGGATCTGTGTGTGTAAACACACAGATCCACGTCCTGTCAGGTGAGAGGAGACCGATCTGTGTTCCCAGTAAAGAGGAACACTGATCGGTCTCTCCCCCCCGAGTCCCCACCCCCTACAGTTAGAATTACTCCCCTAGGAAACACATTTAACCCCTCGTCTCCCCCTAGTGGTTAACCTCTTCCCTGCCTGTCACATTTATACAGTAATCAATTCAAAAATGTGTCAAAAGTGTCCGATGTGTCCACCATAATGTCGCAGTCATGAAAAAAAAAAAAAAAATTGCAGATTGCCGCTATTACTAGTAAAAAAAATAAATAATTTTTTTAAAAAAATGCCATAAATCTATCCCGTATTTTGTAGACGCTATAACTTTTGCGCAAACCAATCAAGATATGCTTATTGCGATTTTTTTTACCAAAAATATGTAAAAGAATACGTATCGGCCTAAACTGAGGAAAAAATTTGTTTTGTTTTTTTTAAATTGGGATATTTATTATAGCAAAAAGTAAAAAATATTGTGTTTTTTTCAAAATTGTCGCTCTTCTTTTGTTTATAGCGCAAAAAACAAAAACCGCAGAGGTGATCAAATACCACCAAAAGAAAGCTCTATTTGTGGGGAAAAAAGGACGTCAATTTTGTTTGGGTACAACGTGGCACGACCGCGCAATTGTTTAAAGTGCGACAGCGCTGAAAACTAAAAATTTGTCTGGGAAGGAAGGGGGTGAAAATGCCCTGTATTGAACTGGTTAAAAGACCCACACCAAAGAACAAGGCAGACCTCTCCTTGCTCCTCATCAGCTGGGATCTCCAACCCCACTATACCTTCAGTCCTCTCAGAAACCTGCACTGAGAGGAATGAAGGTGTAGAATTAGGTGTGCCAAGTACTTGTGGGCAATCTGCTATCGCTACACCAACATCCGATTGTAGCAGGCAAATTTCCCTACCCCAGTTGCTAAACCGTCGAAAGAAGTTCGGTCACAGCCATCCACATGCTCAGTGGCTGAATGCTAGCTTGGCTAAATTGCTAGCACTCCAACTGCTGCCTTTTCAGCTGGTAGACTCTGTCCCCTTTCATGAATTTGTGGAATGTGTGGTACCTCAGTGGCATGTTCCCAAACGCCATTTCTCTTCACGGAAGGCCATTCCGGTGGTCAGCGATAAGGTTCATATTACCGCTGACTCATGGTCCAGCAGGCATGGACAGGGACGTTACCTTTCTTTCATAGAGCACTGGGTAACTCTGCTGGCAGCTGGGAAGGATGCAGGACAGGGTGCAGTATTGTTGGAGCTTGTTCCGCCACTACGCCTCCAAAATGCTAGTAGTGGTGATTCTGCCACACCTCTCTCCTCCACCTTCTCCTCTTCTTCTTCCTCTATGGCCTCTCCCTCTGCAGATTTCTCCTCGGAACCAGCGGTGCTCCATAGGCCTTCAAGGGGCTACGCAAGCACTCAGGCAAAAAGATGCCATGCGGTGCTTGAGTTGGTCTGCTTTGGGGACAGGAGCCATACTGGGGCAGAGATTCTGTCAGCTCTGCAGGGGCAGACCCAGAGGTGGTTGACGCCACGCCAACTTCAGCCAGGAATGGTGGTTTGCGACAATGGCACTAACCTCCTCTCCGCCCTCCGACAGGGACACTTGACCCATGTTCCCTGTTTGGCTCACGTCCTTAATTTGGTGGTGCAGCGGTTCTTGTGCAGGTACCCGGGCTTACAGGATCTCCTGAGGCAGGCCAGGAAAGTCTGTGGGCATTTCCGCCGGTCATATAATGCCAGTGCTCGGCTGGCTGACCTTCAAAAGGAATGCAACCTGCCCAAGAACCGCCTCATTTGTGACATGCCCACCAGGTGGAACTGAACATTGGCAATGCTGCAGCGGCTGCACACGCAGCAGAGGGCCATCAATGAGTACCTGTGTGAGTATGGCACCAGGGCAGGGTCAGGGGAGCTTAGATTTTTTTTTGCAACTCCAGTGGCTACTGATCAAGGATGCCTGCACTGTCCTGTCACCATTTGAGGAGGCCACGAGGATGGTGAGCAGTGACAGTGCATGCATCAGTGATACTGTCCCTCTTGTCTTCCTGTTGGAGCACACGCTTCATGGAATAATGGACAGGGCACTTGAGGCAGAACAGAGGAAGGAAGAGGAGGACTTCCTTACCTCTCAAGGCCCCCTTTATCCAGACAGTATTCCTGCGGGCCCGCTAATCACACAGCAAGAGGAGGAGGATGAGGATTGTGTCAGCATGGAGGTGGAGTCTGGCACTCAGCATCAGCAGCAGTCTTCAAGAGATCGTTTTCAGTCCCCAGAAACCCATGGACTTGTACATGGCTGGGAGGAGGTGGCTGTGGATCATGTCATCCTTAGTGACCCAGAGGACTCCTAATCGAATGCCTCAGCAAACCTTTGCTGCATGGCCTTCCTGATCCTGCAAAGCCTGTGAAAGGACCCCCGGATTCGTGGTATCAAGGAGAGGGATCATTATAGGCTGGCAACCCTTCTTGATCCAGGTTACAAGGGTAAGGTTGCGGAATTTATCCAGCCTTCGCAGAGGGAGCAGAGGATGAAACATCTTCGGGAGGCCTTGCAGAAAGGTTTGTGCAATGCGTTTCCAGAGCCTGGGAGGTTACAATTTCCTGGTCCTTCTGGACGTGTTGCTGAGGCTTCAGTCAGTCACAGAAGGAGCAGTGCAGAAGGTGGCCGTCTGACTGATGGGTTCAGACAATTCTTTAGTCCGCAGCCCCAAGGTCTGATCGGTTCCAGCAACCATCGCCAGCGTCCGATTTACATGGTGCAGGAATACCTAGGGGAAAGATCAGACTTGGAGACCTTTCCAACCGAAAATCCACTGGGTTACTGGGTCTTGAGGAAGGATCACTGGCCAAAGCTTGCACAATATGCAATTGAGCTACTGGCCTGTCCTGCATCCAGCGTTCTTTCGGAACACACATTCAGTGCTGCTGGAGGCTTTGTAACCGATCACAGAGTGCGCCTGTCCACAGACTCAGTTGATCGGCTCACCTTCATAAAAATGAATCAGTCTTGGATCACCAGCTACCAAGCACCTGATGCTGATGTAACCGATTAATTTTTCTATGAATGTGAGATCCCTTGAAGACTGCCTATGCTGAGGGACTATCCTGTTATGCTGAGTGACTACTCTATTCCTCCTAAATGTTCATGTCAATAGCTTCTAAGAACATTTTTGTTTCAAGGCACCACCACCAGTGCCTAAGGCTCAATTTTTCTGCCTGTTTAACAGGGACGTGTAATTACAATTTTTGCTGTAATATTTCACAGCAGGGCTCGTTCCTGCGCTCAACTAGAGTATCTGTGAGGGGTTGCAGTGTTGTGGCACCACTACCAGTGCTGAAGGCCCAATTTTTCTGCCCCTGTTTAACAGGGGCATGTAATTACAATATTTGCTCTAATATTTCACAGCAGGGCCCGTTCCTGTGCTCAACAAGAGTATCTGTGAGGCTTTACAGTGTTGTGCCACCACCACCACCTAAGGCCCAATTTTTCTGCCCCTGTTTAACAGGGGCATGTAATTACAATATTTGCTCTAATATTTCACAGAAGGGCTCGTTCCTGCGCTGAACAACAGAATCTGTGAGGGGTTAAAGTGTTGTGGCACCACCACCACTGCCTAAGACCCAATTTTTCTGCCCCTGTTTAACAGGGGTGTGTAATTACAATTCTTAACATATTATTTCACAGCAGGGCCCGTTCCAGCGCCCACCAAGAAAAACTGTGAGGGCTTACAGTGTTGTGGCACCACCACCATACCACCAAAGGCCCAATTTTTCTGCCCCTGTTCAACAGGGGCATGTAATTACAATTCTTGATATAATATTTCACAGCAGGGCCTGTTCCAGCACCCACCAAGAGTGACTATGAGGGCTTACAGTGTTCTGGTACCACCAACACCTAAGGCCCAATTTTCTGCAGAGTATATAGGGCAGGCCGTATAGTATATACAGGCGGCCCCCTACTTTCAAACATCCGACTTACAAACGACTCCTACTTACAAACAGAAGTGCGATGAAATCTACCCCTAGGAAGGGAAATTCTCTCCTGTAAGAGTTAATATGGGAAAAAGGTGTCTCCACTGATGCTTTGTCACCAATCATTGTTTCCCTAATAACCCCAAATTTTCAAAATCCAGTTGTCATTGGGACAGAAAGTGAGGTGAAATATTCTGAACAGGGGCACAGACAGCAAAACAAATGTTACAGGGGTGATAACCCTTCCCTATGTTAGCCAAAAAGCTTAAAAATAGATTTTTTGGCTGTAGCTACACTTACAAAATGTACCTGTTCCAAATAACAAACAGATTCAACTTAAGAACAAACCTACAGTCCCTGTCTTGTTTGGACCGCCTGTACACTGCTGTTCAGAGTATATAGGGCATGGGGGCCCCACGTCTTTTCTTTTTTTAGGGTGCGGGGTTCCCCTTAATATTCATACAAGACCCAAAGAGCCTGGTAATAGGCTGGGGGGGGGGGTACCCATGCAGTCTTTCTCAATAATTTTCATCCATATTGCCGGGACCCAACATTATATTACAGCCGCAAGCAGTTTTAAATGACTTTAGAAATGTCATTTTGTGCAGGGACTGTTCTAAACTCGGGAAACACGCACCACTTTACAGGCATACTATAGTCACTCCCCAGGTACGATATTTAAAGGAATATTTCACTTTTATTTTTTCAAATTAAGCATTATTAAAATCACTGCTCCCGGAAAAACATCAGTTTTTAAAACTTTTTTTTTGCATTGATATATGTCCCCTGGGGCAGGACCCGGGTCCCCAAACACTTTTTAGGACAATAACTTGCATATTAGCCTTTAAAATTCGCACTTTTGATTTTTCACATTTGGGTCCCATAGACTTTAACGGTGTTCGAATGTTCACGCAAACTTTCGGTCTATTCGCATGTTCTGCCGCAAACCAAACCGGGGGGGTGTTCGGCTCATCCCTACTCTCCAGGGCTCTGTTATATTGATTTTCCCTAGTTTTGAGCCCATTCACACCAGAGTGGTGCACCTTTCCACCGCACCTGGGTTTTGCAGAGCAGTGCAATGGAAGACTGTGCTTTGCTGTGTGCTGCCAAAAATGATGCATGCAAAATTTTTGATCTGTTATGGTGCAAGAGGCAGTTAATTCGAATGAATGGCCTGGCTTAGTGTACTGTAGCATGCATTAAAGCGTTTGAACCACAGTGGACTGGGGGCTGGTGTGAATAGGTTCTGTGAGAGTGGGAGCAAAACAGCAGGTAAACAGATAATAAAAAGCTGACTGAGGTTCTAATCATTCCCCCATTCTGTCCAAAATGAATAAAACATGTTTTGGCTGGACATACATCTAAACATACTCACACAGCCAAGTTCAAATCCTATCAGTGTTAGATGCAGTGATCCCTATTAATGGAATGGAATAATTAGCCAATCTGAATGAACTGGACTATGGGAGTTTGTTTACTCACATCTAGTCCGCTAAATTTGTAATCTAACCACTTTCACCCTTCTTCCTTCCCCATTTCAGTTGAGTAAAGCGCTCATTAGCTCCTTTCAGCTAACTGTATCTTTTAGTAATTTCATTATAGCTTCCTGTTCAGTAGATATCATTTACCCTATTCCCTCAGTCCAAGGAACTACCAAATCATCTTAATCCTTCTGTATAGTTTACTTATTCGTCCTGCATATTAAAATTAACACATATAAATACCTTCAATAATATATAAAAATGACAATGACAATGTATACAAGTAAATCAAAACAAAATTCATAATAAAGTACTCCTGTGCATCAAAGTGATCTGTGATTCTGGTACCGTTCAGTGGGGGAAATTATAAATGATCCCCCTATAGATAAATTTCAGAAAAGTGCTTCTGTGCCAAACATAGGGTAAAGCAGGTTTGTTTAAAAACAATAAGGTGACAGTCTTGCTGGAAAAACGTGCTGAAAGTGTGTATGCACAAATGAATTCCAAAAGTGCTTCTGTGCCACACAGATCTTATTCAAACAGTTCATATAAAAATCTTGTGAGTTCATATGAAAATCCTGCTGACAAAACGTGCTAAAGTGCATATGCGTGATATCCAGTTATGACACTGCTGACATGCTTATATATCAATTCGTGCTGTAGATTGTGCATTGGTGCTCATATTCTGGTGACCCCCTAGATATTAAATGCTCACCTCAGAGCGTGTGACTATTATGCTCAGTCTATACACGCTTTTGAACCACCCCTGGGTTTTATACTGGTAACGGGATCCTGGGCTTCCAATGCAGTATCTCGGGAATATATGAGAAAAACTTGATGGTGTGATATTGTTTAAAAAGTTTTATTTAAGCAAATAAAATACACTCCCAGAATGGGGTGCACACATGTGCCAGGTGCATCAGTGCACCACGCTATGCAAAGCATATAAAACCGGTATAGGTACGGTATGTATCTCCTCCTAGACAGACTACCTGTCGTACCGTCCTGGCCCCTCCCCAGCGTGTGTCGATACCTGGATGATGTATCTTCCTCAGGGGGAATTCTGATTGGACAGCCAATCTGTCAGTTAAATACAGCGCCCGCGGCCATTTTGTTGTGGCTCGCGGACAACAAAATATTAATAAACTATGTTTTCTAATGGAGCGCTCAATGGAAATGTATTTCCAGGAGACATCTAATGGCAGGCTGCTTCCATACAGTCTTATCATACTGAAGTTATACGGAGTGCCAGAAGGCATATTAATGTTCAGGCTTAGAAACAGAACACCTATACTTAGCCTTGATAGGCGATTCTAAGATCAGTGAACAAGACTAATGACAAACTACTATCAGGATGGACGTGGAGGATTAACATACCATACCAGCTGGCGCCAATTACAACACCAGCAACAAACAATAGGATTAGTTACATTGGAATAAGACTAAACATTACACATCAAGATGAACCATAATCACGGCTACTGATATCGGCACATATTAATCAGTGTACATAATACAACCATATACACTATACCCTGTGCAGGAAAAAAAGTATAATTGGCCGATATCGCACTGTGTATAGTGGAATACTACTATAAACTATTTAATTACTCCCATATAATAGATATATAATGCAAAGATGTATATATCTATATCTCTAAAACTGTTTAATCTGTATAAAAAAATATGTATATATAAAAATATACATATAAAAAATATAAAAAAAATATTAAAAGGGCATTAGAATAAAAATCTCAATGGAGGCATATTCCCTAATATATTCAAAAATGTAAAAATTAAATTAAAAACGATAGTAGGTATTGTACCAGCAGACATCTAATAATTACTTAAAAAACATCTAAGATCAAATTCTTTGTTCAACCCCCTGGGCGCTAAGGAGCCGAGCTGGTGTATCCACCAGGATTCACGCTTACTTATCTCCCTTACATAATTTGAACCTCTCCAGTGGCGTTTAGGTGCCTCTATGCCCCACAACTTTATCCCTGTTGTACTTTTGTTATGGACGTCCCTAAAATGTATAGATAAATAGTGTTTATCAAATCCCTTTCTTCTATTTCTAACATGTTCCTCTATACGGTCTTTGAGTGCTCTTATAGTCCAGCCCACATAGGTTAAATTGCAAGGGCATTTAACTGCGTAAACAATGCCCACAGTGTCACATTTTTATATTGTTCCAATGAAATGAATAAAATCCTGGAGGACAGAGGTACATATCAAATATTAAATTCATAACTGAATGTCATAACTGGATATCACGCATATGCACTTTAGCACGTTTTGTCAGCAGGATTTTCATATGAACTCACAAGATTTTTATATGAACTGTTTGAATAAAATCTGTGTGGCACAGAAGCACTTTTGGAATTTGTGCATATGCACTTTCAGCATGTTTTTCGAGCAAGACTGTCACATTATTGTTTTTAAACAAACCTGCTTTACCATATGTTTGGCACAGAAACACTTTTCTGGAATTTATCTATAGGGGGATCACTGATAATTTCCCCCACTGAACAGTACCAGAATCACAGATCACTGATGCACAGGAGCACTTTATTATTAATTTTGTTTTGATTTACTTGTATATATTGTCATTATCATTTTTATATATTACTTGAGGGTATTTATATGTGTTTATTAATTTTAATACGCACTATGATATATGCCTATATTGTGTAGCTCATTTTAGCGCAGCATATCATTTATTGTTTTTTTCCTATTTGCACAAGTTTATGAGAGGTGTTTAACGCATGCAACTGAGTAGTGGTGTCAATCAGGCATTGGGTTGATTGAGGCTTGCAGGAATTTCATTTCTTTTTACTTATTCATCCTGATTATTTTTGCTATTAGAACCCATCTTATCTTATGTTTGTATTTTAACTAATTCAGTTCACTGTATCTCATATTCCAAAAAGATCTCGGCATTTTAATTTCCAGCTTTTGAACTTAGGCTAGTTGATTTTGCACATGTTTTATTGCCAAAAAGAGGCCGACACGCAAACCTTTGGTGCATGTTATCACAGCCCAGAAAGTAAACTTACTGAACTTTAATCTCTGCATCACCCCTAAATCTATTACTTCTGTTCATAAATCTATCTTATTCCTCTTGGTCTCATATTTTATAAATGTAACATCCATTTACAATGCTATGCGGATGACACCCAGCTCTACCTGACCACTAAACCTACTACCACCCTTCCACCCAAATCCCTTACCGACTGTTTACAGAAAATTAAATCCTGGGTTTCTTTCTCAAATTAAATAGTGATAAAACCGAGGTTCTCCTTATTGGTACACAATCTACCTTGACAAAGCTTAACAATTTTTCAGTTAATGGTAACTCACAGTCTTTTCCTCCCCTGGGTGGAGTTCCTGCAGAACAAGGTGAGATTCAAACCGTGTATGGCTGGACTAAGGCCAAAGACAGTATGATTTTCTTTCCTGCAACCTCATTTTCCCCATCAACACAGTCAGTGTTAATGGGGGAATCCCTCCATTGGTGTTATTGTGTTCTCCCGGCAGGAGGGTGCGGGAAACCGTCCTTGCCAGGAGAGCACACACTGATTATTGCTAGCGGCTATAGCTGCTGGCAATAATCCAATGATAAATCTGACATGCATGTTATACCTTAATTGATCAATCAACTTGGGTACAATCAGCCTGCCCATAGATGGTTTGAATCTCAGCCAGCCCCTGCTGAACCAGCCGAGATTCGAACTATCTATGGCCAGGTTAAGGCTGGCCATAAATTAGACAATTTTCTTTTCCTTTAGATTTACCAAAAGCAAATAATAAGAGGTCAAACCTAAACACGTTCAATTTGTATGCAATCAGGCAGGTCCATTCACTACATAGTTGAAAGTAAATCTAAAGGAAATTGAGTAAGAAAATTGTATAATATATGGTCAGTGACTGCTCTGGGCTTTAACAAAATGGCAGCCTCCAGCAAGAAGAAACAGAAGCAATGCTGGAGGAAATTTACAGCACACACTAATTTTGGTAGCATAAATATTAAAAGAGAAGTATGGGGTTTTTGTAGATTTACACTTACTTAGGTGGATGCAGCATCAGTCCGACACTGCATCTGTCCCCTGACAGCTCTAAAACTGAGAACTGAGCGTTCTAACACCGCAGAACGCTCGATTCTCACAGCTCCCCAAGCAGAGAGCTGCTGACTGTCAGTCACTGCTCTCTGCTCTGCCCCCTCCTCACTCACTGGAGCACTGGGCTGTGGAGGAGGTAGGAGCAGCCGACTCAGCCTCCCAGCTGAAAGGAGCTTTGGCTATACTTTTCCTTTAACGTAGAATGCATGTTAATTTAATAAAAAAACATTTATTGTTATTAAACAATTGTTATCAACAAATTGTTATCCCTAAAGGGGCTTACATCTTGACATGCGATTTACCCTTTCGCTTCTCTGTCTAAAACTAAGGAAAACGTTTTGACTATAAAATGTATAACATTATTATGATGTCTAATACATCAAAAACATCACTGGTTTTTGTTTTCTCAAGTTCTGCCCATAACAGTTTAATGATCTTTTGATCCTGTCAGTACATCTGTTATTTTTCCAATAACTTATTTCTAGAGTGAAAATTCACAGCAGTGTTGTCCCACTTGCAGACAGGGTAGTCTTAGGTGTAGATGTAGTTTTAAATGGTCCTTTAAGTTGTTCTAAAGGCAAACTTTTTTTTTATTCCTTAATGCATTCTCTGCATTAAGGTTAAAAAACAAAACAAAAAAAAAAAACTGTCATTGCCAGCTCTCCCCAGCCCCTGAAATATTTACCTGAGCCCTCTATCGACCCAGCATCTCGCCTGTCTGCAGCAACAATGCTCTTCTTTCCACAGGAGGCTTAGAAGCAGCAGAAGCCATTGGCCAAGCCGCTGTGTCCTGTTTTCGAAAAAAAGGAGGAACCTGGAGCACCAGTGGAAGACTCCAGAAAAGGAGGTTTGGGCCACTCTGTGCAGTAGACAGCAGGTAAATATACGTTTGTTATTTTAAGACAAAAAAAAAGTACCTTTATAACCACTTTAACAACAAAAACTGCTGTGTTATCGAAGTGACACAGTGCATCATATATGTTTTTGTACACCCATACATGCACAATAAAGTGGTTCCAAAGGCAGACATTTTTTTTTTCTTAATGCATTCTATACATTAGGATAAAAAAACCTGTGTGCAGCAGCCGCCCCCATACTTACCTGAGCCCCATCTCGATCCAGCGATGTTGCGCAAAATCCTTGGTTATCCAGGACTCTCCCTCCTAAATGGCTGAGACACAGCAGAGGGTGCCATTGGCTCCCACTGCTGTCAAAGTCAGTGAGCCAATGAGGAGAGAGAGGGGGTGGAGCTGAGCCATGGCTCCATGTCTAAATGAACACACAGAGCAGCGCTTGCTTGGTGGCAGGAGGGAGGGGTCAGGAGCGCAGGCAAGGGACCCGAGAAGAGGAGGATCTAGATTGCTCTGTGCAAAACCACTGCACAGAGCAGGCAAGTAGAACATGTTTGTTATGTTTAACCAAAAAAAACACCTAGGGCTTCTTGTTAAAAAAATAACACCTAGGGTGCTACGGATGTGCCAAATTATCAGTGTTGAAAAACCTGGTAAACTAGAAAAAATAAAAAGGTGTCAACTTGACATGGGGTAATAATACACTGTATAGCAAACCTTGCTGTAACAGTGTTTTGCAGTTTTCCTTTCTCCTTGAAGTCACTCTGTATTATGCTGATAGAAGATTACATTTACAGCACTGCAGAAAATCATACATTACATTATAGCACATAATCCATACCTCCACATCCATATTTGGAGAACTTTCTCTAGGGTTATAGTCAAACATAGCCACCATTTTTCTAGAGATGCTCGAGTCAGATTTGCTGGTTTTCAAATGCTTATCTAAAGTGAGAATCACAAATATATAAGGTATACCAATTTACTAACACAATTACAAAAATACAATCCATATAATTTATACATTTTATACATATGTTTGAACCAGCAAACATTTACTACAATTTACTACTATTTATTTTTCTACTCACCTGCTACATTATTTTCTGCTGATGCAGAAGTCAGTTGTACTGTGAAAAAACAAACAAAACAAACAACCCCTCAAATAAACCAAAATTGTAACTTCTGAAATTGTAACTTCTGAATTGTAACTGACCATCTAATATTCACCGTTAGGTGGCAGCAACAACTTCCTGTTATTGATCTGCATATAACATGGCAAAATGAATACAACAGTGACATCCTCCTGCCTATGCAGACTAGATTATTTGGTCATTTTCAGTAATACTGAGTATGTCCTGGGTCAAAGATTCGCCATGAAAGTGGCCTTTTAAACCCCAAGAGGCCTATTTCACCAGACTACTCTACAATCTCCCACATCTTCCCCTGTCTCTTTCCTCATGGTGAGGCCAAAAGCTAAGTCGCTGAATGGGAATCAATACTTACTGAAGCAATAACTTTGTGGAATCAGACAGAATGCAGGTTGCTATTGACACCCCTTATATCCCACCAGCCTACTGACTATACCTCCTGTCACCTGGGGCACTCACAAACTGTAAAGACAAGTGCCAGCTATATAGTATAGGTGGTGCTATTGAGCATGGCCTCATACACAAACTAGTATGAAAATTTGCAACTGTCCAATGCTGATATTTTTCTAGCAAACCACAGCTCCTGGCTAGAAAAATCCAACATGGCTGACTGAATCTTCCACAAATACTGTTTTGCCAAGTGGCATTTGCACAAATCACAGAGTGTCCTAGAAATATGCTGCATATCAATGAAGAGTTATTTGTGATCTTGTCATATTAGCTGGCTGGCTACACGGGTCCAGCAATAACCACATATGCAGCTTCAAATGCAGCAAAGAGTTAGTCACTCAATGACTAAGATATGAATCACTAGAAACCTTTTAACAGACCTTTTATTAATTGTAACTCAGTGTTTTCTACCAACAAAATCAGCTTTTCATAGCAGCTACTAAATCACTAAGTCCCTAAAGGCTGGTTTACACAAGAGATAGTCCTTGCCAGCCTCTCTGAGAAGTCATCCCTGGTATAACCAAGGTGTCCTTTTATGAAACTGAGATCAGCGGCGATCCTGAGTCTCGCCGCTGATCTCAGGTCATTACCAGTGTATGAAACTGAGGTAATCAGCGGAGAACATGTTCTCCACTGATTATCGCAGCACAGTGAGAATCTGTAACTGACTGTCACAGAAACAGCCAGTGTATGAAGGTGCGATCTCGGCACCTCACTGGCGATCTGTGACAGAATTCTCACTTTCTCATTCACCATTCCAGAGGTGGAGAATCAGAGAGAGAAGATGGCTGAGTATTCTGGAGAAAGCAGGAAGTCTTTAACTTCTTTCTTTCACCGAACAGTCAGAGCACATCTTCCCTACCATTACACACCCCAAAACCAGCAGGTTAGGAATTTTTAGTGTGTGTGTATATATATATATATATATATATATATATATATATATATATATATTTTGTGTGTGTGTTTATTTCAATGTGTATCTCTCTCTATATATATATATCCATCTATATGTTCACGTCTCTGGTTGGGTTCACACTTGTGTGATGCGTGAACCAGCATGATTCCTGTGCGGGTTTCCACATTGTACCTGCATTGACATCTGCGCACCACTGCGGGTGTCAATGTAAAGTTAATAACACCCTCAGATCATTTCACAGATCGCAGTGCGAACTATGTAATGGTGCAGGAATCGGATCGCATGGGTGTTCACACCCATGAGATCCAATTCCAGTGCGGACCAAATAAAGGGTCCTGTACCATTTTGGTGCAAATGCAATATGATTTAAATTTGCATCCCACATGTGATATGCACAGCAATGCGTCACATGCAATATCTGCGATTGCACAATTGTGATGCCAGCCTCTTTCTCTCTCTCTCTCTATTTACCGTATCTCACAAAAGTGAGTACACCCCTAACATTTTTGTAAATATTTTATTATATATCTTTTCATGTGACAACACTGAAGAAATGACACTTTGCTATGATGTCAAGTAATTAGTGTACAGCTTCTATAACAGTGTAAGTTTGCTGTCCCCTCAAAATAACAACACACAGCCATTAATGTTTTAACCGCTGGCAACAAAAGTGAGTACACCCCTAAGTGAAAATGTCCAAATTGGGCCCAATTAGCCATTTCCCCTCCCCGGTGTCATGTGACTCATTGGTGTTACAAGGTCTCAGGTGTGAATGGGGATCAGGTGTGTTAAATTTGGTGTTATCGCTTTCTCTCATACTGGTCACCAGAATTTCAACATGGCACATCATGGCAACGAACTTTCTGAGGATGTGAAAAAAGGGAATTGTTCTCTACATAAACATGGCCTAGGCTATAAGAAGATTACCAAGACCCTTAAACTCAGCTGCAGCACAGTGGCCAAGATCATACAGTGGTTTAACAGAACAGGTTTCAATCAGAGCAGGCCTCTCTATGGTCGACCAAAGAAGTTGAGTGCACATGCTCAACGTCATATCCAGAGGTTGTCTTTGGGAAATAGACGTATGAGTGCTGCCAGCATTTCTGCACAGGTGGAAGGGGTGGGGGGATCAGCCTGTCAGTGCTCAGACCATATGCCGCACACTGCATCAAATTGGTCTGCATGGCTGTCATCCCAGAAGGAAGCCTCTTCTAAAGATGATGCACAAGAAGCTTGCAAACAGTTTAATGAAGGCAAGCAGACTAAGGCCATGGATTACTGGAACCATGTCCTGTGGTCTGATGAGACCAATGTAAACTTACTTGGTTCAGATGGTGTCAAGCGTGTGTGGCGGCAACCAGGTGAGGAGTACAAAGACAAGTGTGTCTTGCCTACAGTCAATTATAGTGGTAGGAATGTCATGGTCTGGGGCTTCGTGAGTGCTCCCGGCACTGGGAAGCTACAGTTCATTGAGACAACCATGAATGCCAACATGTACTGTGACATGATCCCCTCCTTTCAAAGACTGGGCCACAGGGCAGTATTCCAACATGATAACGACCCCAAACACTCCTCCAACACGACCACTGTCTTGCTAAACAAGCTGAGGGTAAAGGTCATTGACTGGCTAAGCATGTCTCCAGACCTAAACCCTATTGAGCATCTGTGGGGTATCCTCAAACGGAAGGTGGAGGAGCGCAAGGTCTCTAACATCGACCAACTTTCTGATGTCGTCATGGAGGAGTGGAAGAGGACTCCTGTGGCAACCTGTGAAGCTCTGAAAAACTCCATGCCCAAGAGGGTTAAGGCAGTGCTGGAAAATAATGGTAGCCACACAAAATATTGACACTTTGGGCCCAATTTGGACATTTTCATTTAGGGGTCTACTCACTTTTGTTTTCAGCGGTTTAGACAATAACGGCTATGTGTTGAGGTATTTCGAGGGGACAGCAAATTTTCACTGTTATACAAGCTGTACACTCACTACTTTACATTGTAGCAAAGTGTCATTTCTTCAGTGTTGTCACATCAAAAGATATGATAAAATATTTTCAAAAACGTGAGATATAGGGGGGTTTGTTTGACATAACATAGTGTTAACGATTCTTTATATATATATATATATATATATATATATATATATATATATATATATATATATATGTATATATTATTCTACCTGCATTTAAATGCTATTATTGTCATTTTTATATAATTTTTAATTTATTAGTAAAGAAAAATTTGTAAACCCTGAAATATGGTTTTACCCATGGCATGTTCTATTAGTTATACGGTGTTCATCAATTATAAAATATATTTTATTTTAACTTATTAATAAATATTTATACTTGTATATTTTATTAAAATTATTTTTTAATGATTATAAATGTATTTTGCATTTATATGAATGGTATATAGCTGCATTACATATGTGGATTACATTAATTTACTATACACCATTCACATTTAAATAGGCACATGTATGATTTTTAAATGTTGATAAAAACAATGTTTTTTAATAATTAAGTTAATGTATATTGTGTAGAGGGAATTTAACTTTATTATTTTATTAATATGTTGGGGAATAATGTGTGCTGATTCGTGTTCAACTCTTATATTTTACACTTCCTCATACTGTAATCCCGCTACATCACGCGAGATTACAGTGAGAGGAGCAGTTCTCAGCGTTTGTAGATCGCTTCTCAACTCAACATGAGTAGCGAGCTACAGACCATCATAAACAGGCACTCAGAGGAGAGCGATCTCCTCTGAGAATGCCTGAAAACTGAATAGCGATATTTTACCGCAGTTTCATAAAAGGACACCTAAAGACAAAACTTTTTAAACTTTGGATATAGTAGAGAAGGATTAGAACACCTGTCAGGTTTATATCGCTGTATCCACGTTAGGAAGATTCACCGTCTCCATTTGTTCTGGTGACTGTTGTTCTTGAGAGTAAAAGAAACTTCCAAATTTTAAGTTGTCACTAGAACAGGAATAGAGGGGAAAGCTTCCAAATGGAGACACTAGTTCTGGTGACAGCTAGGCATTTCCAAACTTCCTGTTGAGACTATCGGACAGGAAATGAAGGGAAATCTCCCCAGTGGGCCATACACACACAAAACAGCTGTAGACAGAGCACCATGTGGTTATATAAATATAAATAGGTAGGTGGCGCTGCCAATAGACTTTGTAATAGATTGACCAAAGCAATCTTGAAAAAGTGCTAAAGTGCATGTGCAAGTGCAAATTGTTACCAAGACTCCAAATGGTCCTATTGTGTCAAAAAGTTAATAAAAATAAATAATAAAAAGTGTTTTTCAACTGCAAATGGTGCTATGTGCCCAAATCTTCATCCATAAACAGAATAAAATAAAGTGCTAATAAGGAAATGTGTGTGTATATGTATTATATATACATATATATATATATATATATATATATATATATACATACACACACACACATCTCATAGGGGTGCATTAAGAGTTCCCACAGCATTATTCCATCTAGCCAATTGCTTAGAATAACATGATCCACGGGAGGACAGATGGACAAAATGAACATCCATGCCCCCAGTGGTCCAGTGGTCAAGGTGGGGAACTACCAGACACGTCCACCCACTATATCACATCCAGATACTACCTTGTAAAACTATGAGAATTATATGCAATTATTGCTATGTACCAAAATCTTCATCCATAAACAGAATAATAAAGTGCTAGTAAAGGAAATATATGTAATATCCTATAATAGTCCAAAGTGACTTGTGCAATCAATATCTATAAACGTGTCTCTCCAAAGTGACTATATATGACAAATTGGTCAGAACTTCTGTGCAGAAAGTTATCAGCACTCGTGCTCCCTTCTCGGTTCCACACTCAGCAGATAGCTGCACCCCTACAGGGGTAAAATGCATGTAGTCAGATCAGCCTTTGTTCCAGGTATCCAATGCAGGGACCTCTTCCACAGTGTGTTAAATCACAGGATATCAGCATGTGGATGGATGGAAAGGAGGGACACTCAGTGTAAATCCGCTAAATAAAGTTTTTTTATTTATAAAAAAGGCACTCACTAGTGTCAAAAGCTTGAAAAGAGTAAATTCAACAGATCTGGGACGGCGTGTGTTCCACAGACCAGATACAGGAAACCTTAAAGAGGAGTTCCACCCAGGGGGGCCGTCAAAAAAAATAAAAATTAAAAGTCAGCAGCTACAAATACTGCAGCTGCTGACTTTTAATTGGGCACTTACCTGTCCCTGGGTCCAGCGATGCGGGGGATCGAAGCCCCGCTCGTCCCCCCCCTCCGCTCGTCGGCATTTCAACTGTGGGCGCCGGGCTGTGGCTTCACAGCCTGGCACCCACTGCGCATGCGCGAGCGGCGCCGCACGCCGTGATTGGCCGCTCAATCACCTGGGACCTGTAATGGGTCCCAGATGATTGACAGGAGGGAGGGAGTAGAGCGGAGCCCTTCCTGTGCCTGGGGGGGATGTGATGTCACCAGCCCAGGCAAAGGAACAGGCAGACTACGAGGGACCACCTAGCAACAGGCATTTAGAGGTAAGTGAAAAAAAAAAATATCCAAATGTTTTTTTGTTTTTTTTTTTAGAATTTTTATAGGTATTTTTGTTTTTTGGGTGGAACCCCACTTTAAGTGACGTGATCGCGTTCCAAGTTCCAACTTATGCGTTTCGTCATCAGACGTCAGGAGCGGTGCCATCTTGGTACACCTCACGTCTCTTTATACAGCATGCCCCATAGGTTGTCCGGAATGCTAAAAAATCAAAGCTGATTAGGGGGAAATTGATTATTGGGAGTGCACTAAGAGCCCTTCACACTGACAATGGACAGGGGACAGGGGCGCTTTAGGAGCGGTGTATATACGCTCCTAATGCGCCTCAAAGAAGCTGCTTGCAGGACTTTTTTTTTATGTCCTGCGAGTGCAGCACCCAAGTGTGAAATCACACGGGCTTTCACATTGAGATTGCAGATCCCCTTTCCGTGTGAAAGGGGTCAAAAGGCCCAAACGGTCAGAAAAGCTGAAGATAAATTTCGTCCGATGAACGATCTGCCAATTTTCTGATCGGTAGTATGCTGCTCTTGACAGCCAATTACGAATTTTCGGCACACATAAACTGGATGTGCAGGCTGGAAAATTTTTGTCTGATGTGACCACAACGTCCGATTTTCTTTTCATTAGTACGGTTTTCTGACAAAAAAAAAAAAAATCTAAAGAGCAAGACTAGGCATGCTCAGAAATAAAAGAACACATACAAAACAATTCAACACATTACATCACTTCTGACGTTGAATTCTGTTGTCAGAAAATTTTCTGATGGTGAGTACCCTCTTCACTTTCGATTTGAGATTAGCATCAAAAAAGCTGACGAAAATTCATCCAATAATCTGACCGTGTGTAAAAGGCTTAGGTTCTCACAGCATTTTTCTATGCCATTAATTGCTCAATTAGAATAACATGATCCACGGAAGCACAGGACTAAGTAAACGTCCGTGCCCCCAGTGGTCAAAGTGGGGAAATTCCAGACACATCCACGTAACTATATCACATCCAGATATTACCTTGTAAAACTATAAAAAAAATATATGTAAACATTTAAATATACATAATAAATCTGAGGGAATTACATGAGTGATGCTAAATAATATATTCTATATATAAAAAAACGAATAAAAATTTAAATAATACATTCTGAAAAAATATATATAAATTATAAATTATAAATACACAAGGACAGGAATTATTCATATGGTGATGGTCCTTATTCATATTTTCACAGGACAAAAAAAATGGATCAAATTTGCAGTACATCGCATCGCAGCAGTGTGAAGGGGGGGGGATTCTTATACATAAAAGGTCTGGTGGTTCGGCCTACATATTGTAATCGACACAGACACTCGATAACATAGGTAACGTGTGTGCTGTTACAGGTGATTCAATTTTCTTATTTGGTATTCTTTATTTGTAAGATCTGAAAGACTTTTTTTCTTGGTTGTTTCTTACTTACTCTACTTGGTAGACATTTTTGCCATCTATAGAACCCTTTCATGTCTGAGAACAGTTTAACAGTTTTTGGGGGGTCAATGACATTATGGAACAAATGGTTACTAAGAGTGGGAGCTCTTTTATATACAAATATTGTTTTTTTTTGGAAGAATATTGGATAGAACCCTATCCGATTTCAGGATAGGCCAATATTTCAATATTTCAATATTATGGTTCTTTTTCCTTTTTCTTCTTCACCAGGAGAGTGTATTCATACTCATATTACTTACTTCCATTTTCAACTTCAATAAATCCTTCTCTGGCCGCTCAGCTGTCGGCTAACCTGTTGATGATATCCTGCTTGTCAGTCCTGCCTACTTAATCTGTCCAGCCCAGATGATCTCTGCCTTCGCCTTGGTCACATCTCTAAAGACCCTCTCCTATTTTCCTGTTAAAGACTTGCTTGGTGGACATTCCTTCTGGCTCCAGATCCTGCCTGCTGTTCTACTACGCTCATCTCTGGCTCCCCAATGTTTTGGCTTGTCTGACTATCCGTTCCGGTTCCTGAACTCTGGCTATGTTTTGACTACTTTACTGTTTACCTTTTTTATTTTTATTAAACAAGTGATATTTAAATGTACTTCTGTCTCAGTCTGATTCATGGTTTCTGACAAGGTGGAACTTGGAAAGGGATCACGTCTCTTCCGGTACTTCCGGTTTCCTGTATATGGTCTGTGGAACGCACACCGCCCCAGATCTGTTGAATTTACTCTGTTCCAGCTTTTGGCACTAGTGAAAGGCTTTTTTACAACTAAAAAAAAACTTTTTAAAACGGATTTACACTATAAGTGTCCCTCCTTTCCATCCATCCACATGCTGATATCCTGTGATTTAACACACCATGGAAGAGGTCCCTGCATTGGATACCTGTAACAAAGGCTGATCTGACTACATTCGCTTTTACCCCTGTAGGGGTGCAACTATCTGCTGAGTGTGGAACCGAGAAGGGAGCACGAGTGTTCATCACTTTCTGCACAGAAGTTGTGACCAATTTGTCGTATATAGTCACTTTGGAGAGACACGTTTATGGACATTGATTGCACAAGTCACTTTGGACAATTATAGGACATTACACACACATATATATATATATATATATATATATATATATATTTATAGTGTTGTTTTTTATACACATATATTTCCTTTTCTATTCTGTATTATTTTATTTATGGATGAAGACTTTGGTACATAGCAATAATTGCATATAATTCTCATAGTTTTACAAGGTAGTATCTGGATGTGATATAGTGGATGGACGTGTTTAGAAGTTCCTCACCTTGACCACTAGGGGCATGGATGTCCATTTAGTCCATTTGTCCTCCCGTGGATTATGTTATTCTAGCTAAGCAATTAGCTAGCTGGAATAATGCTGAGAGAACTCATATAATATATATATATATATACACACATATACATACACACACACACACACATTTACATATACATATATATATATATATATATATATATATATATATATATACATACAGTGGGGACGGAAAGTATTCAGACCCCCCTTAAATTTTTCACTCTTTGTTATATTGCAGCCATTTGCTAAAATCATTTAAGTTCATTTTTTTCCTCATTAATGTACACACAGCACTCCATATTGACAGAAAAACACAGAATTGTTGAAATTTTTGCAGATTTATTAAAAAAAGAAAAACTGAAATATCACATGGTCCTAAGTATTCAGACCCTTTGCTGTGACACACATATTTAACTCAGGTGCTGTCCATTTCTTCTGATCATCCTTGAGATGGTTCTACACCTTCATATGTGTCCAGCTGTGTTTGATTATACTGATTGGACTTGATTAGGAAAGCCACACACCTGTCTATATAAGACCTTACAGCTCACAGTGCATGTCAGAGCAAATGAAAATGATGAGGTCAAAGGAACTGCCTGAAGAGCTCAGAGACAAAATTGTGGCAAGGCACAGATCTGGCCAAGGTTACAAAAAAATGTCTTCTGCACTATGGTTCCCAAGAGCACAGTGGCCTCCATAATCCTTAAATGGAAGACGTTTGGGATGACCAGAACCCTTCCTAGAGCTGGCCGTCCAGCCAAACTGAGCTATCGGGGGAGAAGAGCCTTGGTGAGAGAGGTAAAGAAGAACCCAAAGATCACTGTGGCTGAGCTCCAGAGATGCAGTCGGGAGATGGGAGAAAGTTGTAAAAAGTGAACCATCACTGTAGCCCTCCACCAGTCAGGGCTTTATGACAGAGTGGCCCGATGGAAGCCTCTCCTCAGTGCAAGACACATGAAAGCCCGCATGGAGTTTGCTAAAAAAAAACACCTGAAGGACTCCAAGATGGTGAGAAGTAAGATTCTCTGGTCTGATGAGACCAAGATAGAACTTTCTGGCCTTAATTCTAAGCGGTATGTGTGGAGAAAACCAGGCACTGCTCATCACCTGTCCAATACAGTCCCAACAGTGAAGCATGGGGGTGGCAGCATCATGCTGTGGGGGTGTTTTTCAGCTGCAGGGACAGGACGACTGGTTGCAATTGAGGAAAAGATGAATGCGGCCAAGTACAGGGATATCCTGGACAAAAACCTTCTCCAGAGTGCTCAGGACCTCAGACTGGGCCGAAAGTTTACCTTCCAACAAGACAATGACCCTAAGCATACAGCTAAAATAACGAAGGAGTGATTTCACAACAACTCCATGACTGTTCTTGAATGGCCCAGCCAGAGCCCTGACTTAAATCCAATTGAGCATCTCTGGAGAGACCTAAAAATGGCTGTCCACCAATGTTTACCATCCAACCTGACAGAACTGGAGAGGATCTGCAAGGAGGAATGGCAGAGGATCCCCAAATCCAGGTGTGAAAAACTTGTTGCATCTTTCCCAAAAAGACTCATGGGTGTATTAGATCAAAAGAGTGCTTCTACTAAATACTGAGCAAAGGGTCTGAATACTTAGGACTATGTGATATTTCAGTTTTTCTTTTTTAATAAATCAGCAAAAATGTCAACAATTCTGTGTTTTTCTGTCAATATGGGGTGCTGTGTGTACATTAATGAAGAAAAAAAATGAAATAATTTTAGCAAATGGCTGCAATATAACAAAGAGTGAAAAATTTAAGGGGGTCTGAATACTTTTCGTCCCCACTGTGTGTGTGTGTGTATATAGATATATAGATATAGATATATATAGATATATATCTATATCTATATAGATATATATCTATATATATCTATATATCTCTCTCTCTACATTATTCCATCTAGCTTGTATATTTTATATACTATATATATATATATATATATATATATATATATACATACATACACACACACACATAAATACACATCCGCACACACATACATTTCCTTATTAGCACTTTATTTTATTCTGTTCATGGATGAAGATTTTGGCACATAGCACTATTTGCAGTTTTGAAAAACACTTTTTATACTTTATTTTTATTGATGACGTTTTTGGCACAATAGGATCATTTGGAGTCTTGGTAACAATTTGCACTTGCACATGTACTTTTTCAAGATTGCTTTGGTCAATATATTACTAAGCCTCTTGGCAGCGCTACCTACCTCTTTATATTTACATTGCACTCTACTTCAGGCAGTGAAATTTCCAGGGGAGGCAGCAGCCATATTTACACCTAAGCGCGGAATTATACATATATATAGAACCACGTGGTTATATACTGATAAGGCTATCAATGGTGCCTACATCTAAGAAGCTACAGCAGCAGGATAAGTGACAACTCTGCAGTGAATTTACTGCAGAAAGATGTGCACCGTCACCCTACCAAAGAAAGTGTCTAACCAATGGTATTACTGGTAGGATCAAAAGGTGTTTAAAAAATGTTCCAGCAGATACATGCAGCCTACATCCCATGTAATTTTACAGCCTGACCACAATTCAAATTCAAAGATGTATGCCTTATCTTGTGTTCTGGAACAACAGTCATATTTTCTTTTTTATATACAAATTAAACATTCCTTCCAATTAAATAAATGCCTTTTTGCCCTTCCTCACACACTATGTTGCAGTAAAGAGCGTATCAACAGCTATGCAAAGCATACAATGAACAATGTGCAGCACAAGGGAAGACAGACCTTTTTTGGAGCGCCGGGGTTTTGGAGGAGGAATGGTAGAGCGGCCAGGAGGTGCAATAGGAAGAGGAGGAGGAGGAAGAGGAGGAGAAAAAGCGCTGGTTTCTTTAAGAGAAAACAAAGAAGCAGCACAAACAAAAGGCAGTGGAGAATAAGCAAATTTTTACAGCAGAAGCAAGACAAGCTACAGACATAGCACTATTAAAAAAGCAGTCAGCCACAGAAATGTATGTGATGGTGTTCATAGCATTTCGCTATACTGTAGCTTACTGCTCTGTTAAAGAAAATTATGCACATCACAAAATGTATTATTCTGATATTCTATACAGCAAATGAATGAATACCCAGAACAGAAAAAGGCAATATTGTGATATACGACTAGTCATTGCTTACAGCAGTGGAAAATAATCACTGGGAAAAAAATAACTAACTGGGCTGACACTGCATACATCACAACTCCCCCTTTCACTCCCAAAATGATTCATATTTCATTTAATATCCTGTAAGAGAAGACATTATTTCTTACTGGTTGTCGTGAGCAAAAACACAATTTATTTTGCTTACAATTTTAAGAATCCTATAAACTATATGCAGTCCAACATTGGACAAAGTTTGAACTTAAATATGCTCATCAGTTATTCTCTGAAAGAGTTTAAATCTTTCTCCGTTTTTTTCGGGCTGAATTGGGGGTCCCATCCAAATATATGTTCTCTTATATGCAACTTAGACATGCGGTGGCAGCGCAGTTCGGCTTAAGGGCAGTTAATCTATAGCCCTCAAGATTGGAGAAAGAGCTAATAAATGGAGATCATACGAAACAAATCTCTAGATATTCTCTCCTTTTGTTTGATTCTTCCCCACGGATGGATAAAATGAAGTGGTGCTCTGATGTACAGAATCTGGAGGATGAGGTCTGGGAAGAGGTGGTGGAGTCCCAATTTACTAGGGTTATCGCTGCAGGCGATAAATGAATCCAACTAAAATATTTACATAGGATCTATTACACGCCCCATAGACTATTTAAGATGGGGAAAACTCAATCTCCTGTCAGAGACGTCATGCAGCTGTCGGAGATTTCTTTCATATGGTCTGGGATTGCCCAAAGTTGCGTAATTTTTGGAGTGAAGTGTGTGCATTTAATCGAGGAGAATCTGGCTCTTCCCAACATCTGTACACCTGCCCGCCATTTACTGGGTAATCTAGATGAGGAGGAGCTCAGTACATCCCAAAAAATCTCTACTGACTTTTTTTTTTTACGCTAAAAATCTATCGTATTGCAGTGGAAGAACCCAGACCCTCCTCATTTGGGGGCCTGGATCGAGTTGGTCAATAAAGCCCTGCCAATGTACAAATGACTTACCTCGCAAGGGGTTGCCCTAAGAAATTTGATAAATTGTGGTCAGGTTGGGCGAATACTGAAGTCTGAGTGGCATCGATATGCCTTCTGTATGTACATTAATACGACATGTTGTGCACGGTTTTTCTTTTTGTTCTCCTGGTTTCTTTTTCAAAACGTTAATAAAGTTACCAAAAAACCCCCACAAAAAACGCATGCTTATGATTATAGAGCATCTTCTACATACCTTTTGTTTCTAGAATTTAAAGCAGACATGTACTTTATATACAAAACTACATAAAGAGTATGCCCTTACCCTGAGGCTGTCTCAAAGGACAAGGCAAACTGCAGTTGGTGGGGCTTAGCCATGAGGACAAGGAAAGTCAGGTATAAGTGACAAACCAAATCAAAGAGGTGAAACAAAAGATGTTTTTTTTTTAGCTACAAATGTAATGGGAAGCTCCCTGCAATGTCTGATCTTATAAAGGATTTTTACTTTCAAATGTATAAAATTGAGCACAGGTTCACATTAAATTGATTACTTGATTCAAATAAATAAAAAAAATAAAAAAATTATTTGTATATATATATATATATATATATATATATATATGAGATTCAAAACAACAGAAAAAAGGATTTGAAAGCATGTGGAAGCATAAACAGCAATTATAGCAAAAAATATACACACTGCATGTTACTAGACATTTCTGACCTGCTAAAAATCTAAAATGTGCAGGGCACTAACCATGCTGATCATGCAAAAAAAAAAAAAAACACACCATGTACTATATGATTCCAAAGTCGTTACATTCACTATGCAAAGAGTTCATGAAAAAAATATATATATACATATACATATACATACACACAAACATCGCAACACATACATTTACACAGGAAGCAATACATCTATGGAATTGACATTTGTTGCCCTTTTTGGAATTTATACCTATATAGAATTTCAATGCAACTAGAAGAAGAACTTTATATATAAAAGGTATGCAAGATAGACATGTCCCAATGTGTTCCAGCTTTCTTTATAACCAAATCTTGTAAACAATAATTAGGAAATATTATGTGACATGGACTTC